>NC_091988.1:62567152-63167152 GCF_044704955.1 Pristiophorus japonicus
GGATGGGTCAACCCTCCCACCCACCTCCTGTTTCCAAAAATGCAAGCATATACCTTCCTGACCAGGGAGAAACCACCCGGAGGTCATGGTGGCTGGTCAGAAACGGTACTACACTTGATCTTAGCCAATGATGATGGCTCTTTATTTGTAAAACTGAAGTGTTTAATGTTTGTAAACTTCCCTTTAAACCCCGCTCCCCATTCCCTACGCCTGATTTGTAACCTACGCCTGATTTTCTAAAGTGTAGACAAGGTTTCTTCACTTACTCCATTTTAAGTTAGTTTGGAGTAAGTTTTCACTGACGAAACTTTGACAACAGATGTAAGTGGCCGGACACGCCCGCTTTTGAAAAAAAAATTCAGTTCCAAAGTGAAACTGTTCTAACTGACTAGAACTGGAGCAAACTAAATGGCGAGAATTCCGATTTCTAAGATACTCCGTTCTACACCAGTTGCTCCTAAAAATCAGGAGCAAATCATGGCGAAACTTGGGGCCATAGAGCCATCATCAATAATAAATGATAAAAACATCAATAAATCAAACAATAAATCATTAAAAAAAAATTAATAAGAAATAATTTTTTTTTTAAATCAATAAATAAAACATTTTCTACTTACCGACTACAGCACCGGGAGCCCTCCAACAGCGTGCTGGGATCCCCCCCCCCCCCACCCCCAGTGTGTCTCTGTCAGTGTCTCTATCTCACTGTCTGTATGTCTGTGTGTGTCTCTCATTCTCTGTCTGTCAGTGTCTGTGTTTCTGACAGCGAGGGGAGGGGGAGGAGGGGGTGGAGGGAGAGAGGGGGGAGCAGAGAGAGGGAAGGGGAGGGATGGGGGAGAAGGGGGAAGGGGGGAGGAGGGGAAGGTGGGGAGGAGGAGAAGGGGGAAGGGGGGAGGAGGAAAAGGGGGGAGGAGGAGAAGGAGGAAGGGAGGAGGAGGAGAAGGGGGGGTGGAGGAGAAGGGGGGAGGAGGAGAAGGGGGAAGGGAAGGAGGAAAAGCGGGGGAAAGAAAAAGGGGGGGGAAAGGAGAAGGGGGAAAGGAGAGGGGTCAGAAAGGAGAGGGGGGAAGGAGATGGGGGGGAAAGGAGATGGGGGGGAAGGAGATGGGGGGGGGAATGAAGGGAAGGGGAGGGAGGCTGAACGGGCCAGGCCTGGCTGGGCCCGAGACTTCGGGCAGGGCCCAAGACTTCGGGCAGGGCCCGTCCCCAGCACCAGATTTACAGGTAGGTGGCGTTGGGTCGGTTCGGGATCGCGGGTCGGGGTCGGGAGCGTGGGTCGGGTCGGGCTGGTGGGAGGGAGGTCGGTTCGGTTCGGGTCGGGGGGAAGGGAGGTCAGATCGGGGGGAGGGAGGTCAGGTCGGGTCCAGTCGGGGGGGGGGGAAGCGAGAGTCGGGTCGATGTCGGTGTTGGGTCTGGTCCCGAGGCGGGTGGCAGGGGGCGGGGGGGAAGTGGGAGTCGGGTCGGGTCCAGTCCGGGGGGTCGGATCGGGTCCAAGGGCGGGGGTGGGGGGGGGGAAGCGGGTCGGTGTCGGGTCCGGTCCGGAGGCGGGGGGCGGGAAGCGGGAGTCGAGTCGGGTTGGGAGGAAGCAGGAGCTGGCCGTGGGAGGAGCCTTATTCACGCAGCCCCAGTGAGGCCATTCGGCCAGGGCTAGGGGCTGCGTGCTTCAGCCCCTCCCACACAGTTTTGGGCGCCTGGAGCTACTGCACATGCGCGCCCACTGTAGCGCGCATGTGCAGAGGTCCCGGCACTGTTTTCAGCCCAGGGACCTGGCTCCGCCCCCTACAGCTCGTGCTGCGCTGCGCCGAGCTGCAAACGACCTGCAGGGAGCTGGAGAATCTGGAAGTTTTTTTTAGGCGCACTTTGTGACGCGAAAAATGGCCGTCCAGGTCGGGACTGCGCCGTTCTAGGCGTGGCTCGAAACTTGGGCTCTATAAAACCACCAACTACAGGCCGGCCATTTCAACCTCGGTAGTGGGGATGCTTTTAGAAACAATAATCCAGGACAAAATTAACAGTCACTTGAACAAGCGTGGATTAATTAAGGAAAGTCAACATGGATTTGTTAAATGCAAATTGTGTTCAACTAACTTGATTGAGTTTTTTGATGAGGTAACAGAGAGGGTTGATGAGGGCAGTGCGGTTGATGTGGTGTACATGGATTTCCAAAGGCATTTGATAAAGTGCTACATAATCGGCTTGCCAGCAAAGTTGAAGCCCATAGAATAAAAGGGACAGTGGCAGCATGGATGTGAAATTGGCTAAGTGACAGGAAACCGAGAGTAGTGGTGAACGGTTGTTTTTTGAACTGGAGGAAGGTATACAGTGGTGTTCCCCAGGGGTTGGTTCTAAGACCACCGCTTTCCTTGACATATATTTATGGGCATACAGGGCACAATTTAAAAATTTGAAGATGACACAAAACTTTGAAGTATAGTGAACAGCGAGGAGGAGGATTGTGATCGACTTCAAGAAGACAGAGACAGGCTGGTGGAATGGGCGGACACGTGACAGATGAAATTTAATACAGAAAAGTGCGAAGTGATACATTTTGGTAGGAAGAACAAGGAGAGGCAATATAAAGTAAAGGGTACAATTCTAAAGGGGCGCATGAACACAGAGACCTGGGGGTATATGTGCACAAATCGTTGAAGATGGCAGGGCAGGTTGAGAAAGCGGTTAAAAAAGCTTACGGGATCCTGGGCTTCATAAATAGAGGCATTGAGCACAAAAGCAAGGAAGTTATGATGAACTTTTATGCAACACTGGTTCGGCCTCAACTGCAGTATTGTGTCCAATTCTGGGCACCGCACTTTAGGAAGGATGTGAAGGCCTTAGAGAGGGTGCAGAAAAGATTTACGAGGATGGTTCCAGGGATGAAGGACTTCAGTTACATGGATAGACTGGAGAAGCTGGGGTTGTTCTCCTTCGGGCAGAGAAGGTTGAGAGGAGATTTGATAGAGGTGTTCAAAATCATGAGGGGTCAGAGTAGATAGAGAGAAACTGTTCCCATTGGCAGAAAGGTTGAGAACCAGAGGACACAGATTTAAGGTGATTGTCAGAAGAATCAAAGGCGACATGAGGAAAAACCTTTTACACAGTGAGTGGTTAGGATCTCGAGTGCTTACGCAAAGCAGGAAAGAATATGCGTCTCCACAGCGCTTCTCACCCCAGGTCCCAAAACGCCTCACAGCCAATGAAGTCCTTTTATATTGCGACTGTTGTAGGAAAGATGGCAGCCAAATTTGCACACAGCAAGGCTCTCACCAACAGAAAAGTGATAATGCGGCCTAGCAAGCCACTTGGTTGATTTAAGAAGGCGGCTCACCACCACGTTCTCGATGGCAATTAGATGGGCACTAAATGCTGGCCTTGCCAGGGGAAGAGGAGGGGAGGGAAAGGTTGGGAGAGAGGGAAGGGGAGATGGAGGGTGGGGGAGATGGAAGATGTGAGAGAGAGGGTGTGAGTTCGGGGCCCAGAAAAGGCAAGGGCCCAGGGGCAGCACGGGCCAACCCACACTGCGATATGTGTGCACACTAGGTCCGTGCAACTGGGCTGGTCTCCAGTCGTCCTGGTTAACCCTTGCCACTGGACCAAGACCTAGCTCTGTGAAGCCCGTGTGGTGGCTGATGTGCAACGGCCACCACACGTTAAAAAAATCCACGACCTGGAATATTAGGTCCTTCATTGAAACACCTGTGAACTCATCCCTTTTTAGCGTGGAAGCAAGTCATCCTCATTACGAGGGACCGCCTATGATGATGATGGGTTAGGATCTGGAATGCACTGCCTGAAAGGGTGGTGGAGGCAGATTCAATCATGGCTTTCAAAAGGGAATTGGATAAGTATCTGAGGGAAACAAATTTGCAGGGCTATGGGTAAAGGACGGGGGAGTGGGATTAGCTGAAGTGCTTTTGCAGAGAGCTGGCACGAGCTCGATGGGCCAAATGGCCACCTTCTGATCTGTAACCATTCTATGATTCTATCTGTTGGTTGAGGGATAAATATTGACCAGGACACCTGAGAGAACTCCCCACGCCTCCCCCGCCCCCCCACCCCGTTGTTCTAAAGAGTGCCATGGGATCTTTTACATCCACCTGAGGGGGCAGACGTCAGTTTAACGTCTCATCCAAAAGAAGGCACCTCCAACAGTTCAGCGCTCCCTCAATACTAGAACATAAGAACATAAGAAATAGGAACAGGAGTAGGCCATTTGGCCCTTTGAGCCTGCTCCGCCATTCAATAAGATCATGGCTGATCTGATCATGGACTTAGCTCCACCTTCCCGCCCACTCCCCATAACCTCTTATCCCCTTATCGTTTAAGAAACTATCTATTTCTGTCTTAAATTTATTCAATGTCCCAGCTTCCACAGCTCTCTGAGGTAGCGAATTCCACAGATCTACAACCCTCTGAGAGAAGAAATTTATCTTCATCTCAGTTTTAAATAGGCGGCCCCTTATTCTAAGATCATGCCCTCTAGTTCTAGTCTCCCCCATCAGTGGAAACATCCTCTCTGCATCCACCTTGACAAACCCCCTCATAATCTTATATGTTTCGATAAGATCACCTCTCATTCTTCTGAATTCCAATGAGTAGAGGCCCAACCTACTCAAGCTTTCCTCATAAGTCAATCCCCTCATCCCCGGAATCAACCTAGTGAACCTTCTCTAAACTGCCTCCAAAGCAAGTATATCCTTTCGTAAATATGGAAATCAAAACTGATGCAGTATTCCAGGTATGACCTCACGAATACCTTGTATAGCTATAGCAAGACTTTCCTGCTTTTATACTCCATCCCCTTTGCAATAAAGGCCAAGATACCATTGGCCTTCCTGATCACTTGCTGTACCTGCTGTTAAGTATTAAATAAAGAGTCTGACCAGATACTGTGAACTCAAAGTAAAGTGTGACCATAGTCCTTTATTGCAGGTCTCCAGAGTGCCTCTCCAGCCTGTGAGGCCTCCTTATGTACAGGTGCTCCCAAGGGATTGTGGGATCCCTTGGCACTCCAGGGGATGGGTCCTCTGGTGGTTAAATAAGGCATTTACAGGTTTACATATATAACACCTGCATACTATCCTTTTGTGTTTCATGCACAAGTACCCCGAAGTCCTGTTGTACTGCAGCACTTTGCAATCTTTCTCCCTTTAAATAATTACTTGCTCTTTGATTTTTTTTCTGCCAAAATGCATGACCTCACATTTTCCAACATTATACTCCATCTGCCAAATTTTTGCCTACTCACTTAGCCTGTCTATGTTCTTTTGCAGATTTTTTGTGTCCTCCTCACACATTGCTTTTCCTCCCATCTTTGTATTGTCAGCAAACTTGGCTACGTTACACTCAGTCCCTTCTTCCAAGTTGTTAATATAGATTGTAAATAGTTAGGGTCCCAGCACTGATCCCTGCAGCACCTTACTAGTTACTGGTTGCCAACCAGAGAATGAATCATTTATCCCGACTCTCTGTTCTCTGTTAGTTAGCCAATCCTCTATCCATGCTAATATATTACCCCCAACTCCGTGAACTTTTATCTTGTGCAGTAACCTTTTATATGGCACCTTGTCAAATGTCTTCTGGAAGTCCAAATACACCACATGCACTGGTTCCCCTTTATCTACCCTGTTCATTACATCCTCAAAGAACTCCAAAAAATTTGTCAAACACGACTTCCCCTTCATACTGGAAGTGTCAGCCTGGATTACGTGCTGAAGTCGCTGGGGTGGGTCTATGAACCTACGATCTTCTGAGTCGGAGATGAGAGCGCTACCCACTAAGCCGCAATAACTCTGAATAGACATTCAGACAAGTGAGGCAACAGTGAGATCAACACTTCGAGCAAGGATGCTGGTGTAAACTGAATTCAACAGAACAGAAAACGTGCCCTTTAAACAAGTCAATTGAAATAATAAATGAGGAGCATTATGTTCTGAAAGAGTTATTCATCGCAGGCCAGAGAGCTAAATCATCTCCTCTGGTTGACCTCAGTGGGTGAGGACCAGTTAAACGTAAGTGGGAGCTTAATTATTGAAGCCCATATGCTCTGATCACTGGCAGGATGAAGAGCTGCTGTTTTCATCATTAGTAAACAGGCAGAAACATAAGAATGTAAGAATTAAGAGCAGGAGTAGGCCACTTGGCCCCTCGAGCCTGCTCCGCCATTCATTAATATCGCGGCTGACCTTCGACCTCAACTCCACTTCCCCACCCGATCCACATATCCATTTGTTTCTCTAGAGTCCAAAAATCTTTCAGTCTTAGCATTAAATATATTGAAAGCCTCAGCATCCACAGGCCTTTGGAGCAGAGAAGGTGGCGGGGCAGTGGGGGGGGGGGGTGGGGGGGTGGCAGGGGCGGCCGTATGGCCTACTCCTGCGCCTAATTCTCATGTTCACTTCCAGATCCCCAAAGTTTCTCACGGTTTTTCCCTAGAAGTGATGACCCGAATCATTTCCATTTGTCGACAGGACTTACCCGCACATCATAAGAGGCAGGGAGGCTAATCATTCAATACTGTAGATTCTGCTGTCTGTCAGCTGTTCAATGCTGGCACAGTCATCCGCAATTTGATTAACTTTTCCTCTCTGACGGAAGCCTTTCTGACAGGGTAGAAGACTGTGGCAGAAGAGTACGGGAACATGGCAAGTGTTCCCAGCAGCTCGTGGGGCCTTGCCAAGCAGCTGCTGAGGTCAGACTTGGCGTTCATTGCAAGCTGGGATTAAAGAAAGAAAGACTTGCATTTATATAGTGCCTTTCACGACCACCTGACGTCTCAAAGCGCTTTACAGCTAATGAAGTACTTTTGAAGTGTAGTCACTGTTGTAATGTAGGAAACGCAGTGGCCAATTTGCGCACAAGCAAGTTCCCACAAACAGCAATGTGATAATGACCAGATCATCTGTTTCTTTGTTCTGTTGATTGAGTGATAAATATTGGCCAGGACATTGGGGATAACTCCCCTGCTCTTCTTCGAAATAGAGCCATGGGATCTTTTACATCCACTTGGTTTAACGTCTCATCTAAAGGACGGCACCTCCAACAGTGCAGCACTCCTTAAGCACTGCACTGGAGTGTCAGCCTAGCTTTTTGTGCTTAAGTCCTTGGAGTGGGACTTGAACCCACAACCTTCTGACTCAGAGGCGAGATTGCAACACACAGAGCCACAGCTGACACAGCATGAAGATTGTTTCAAGCCCAGTAAATGGATTCTCTTCACGAGTTGAAAATGCAGATGAGCATCTGGCTTTACTTTTGGTTCCAGTGGCCTTAATATTTTTGATATTTACAAAGCACTGTAGATACAACTTTGATTTCCCCTCCTTTGCCATTGTAGGCTGGCAGGCAAAGTGGTCGCTCACTCCATCATTGAAAATGGTTTTTTGCCAGTTGGACCAGCTATAAAACTGCCCATCCCCTCTTCATACATACATACATACATGTATGCATACACGTAGTGGCTTAGTAAAAATGTGTAATCTTTGAGGGAGTGGGGAGACTTTGTAGGAGTGAGGAGAAGCTAGCTCAGGATTAATCTACTAACGTGCCAAGGATGGGCAAATTGCCCCTCAACTTGTCATCATAGTGCTCCAGTGCTGTGCAAATCCAGCAAGGGATCCTCACAATGGGATTGAGGAGAACTTTTTTCACCCAGAGGGTGGTAGGGGTCTGGAACTCACTGCCTGAAACATAGAAACATAGAAACATAGAAACATAGAAAATAGGTGCAGGAGCAGGCCATTCAGCCCTTCTAGCCTGCACCGCCATTCAATGAGTTCATGGCTGAACATGAAACTTCAGTACCCACTTCCTGCTTTCTCGCCATAACCCTTGATCCCCCGAGTAGTAAGGACTTCATCTAACTCCCTTTTGAATATATTTAGTGAATTGGCCTCAACTACTTTCTGTGGTAGAGAATTCCACAGGTTCACCACTCTCTGGGTGAAGAAGTTTCTCCTCATCTCGGTCCTAAATGGCTTACCCCTTATCCTCAGACTGTGACCCCTGGTTCTGGACTTCCCCAACATTGGGAACATTCTTTCTGCATCTAACCTGTCTAAACCCGTCAGAATTTTAAACGTTTCTATGAGGTCCCCTCTCATTCTTCTGAACTCCAGTGAATACAATCCCAATTGATCCAATCTTTCTTGATAGGTCAGTCCCGCCATCCCGGGAATCAGTCTGGTGAACCTTCGCTGCACTCCCTCAATAGCAAGAATGTCCTTCCTCAAGTTAGGAGACCAAAACTGTACACAATACTCCAGGTGTGGCCTCACCAAGGCCCTGTACAACTGTAGCAACACCTCCCTGCCCCTGTATTCAAATCCCCTCGCTATGAAGGCCAACATGCCATTTGCTTTCTTAACCGCCTGCTGTACCTGCATGCCAACCTTCAATGACTGATGTACCATGACACCCAGGTCTCGTTGCACCTTCCCTTTTCCTAATCTGTCACCATTCAGATAATAGTCTGTCTCTCTGTTTTTACCACCAAAGTGGATAACCTCACATTTATCCACATTATACTTCATCTGCAATGCATTTGCCCACTCACCTAACCTATCCAAGTCACTCTGCAGCCTAATAGCATCCTCCTCGCAGCTCACACTGCCACCCAACTTAGTATCATCCGCAAATTTGGAGATACTGCATTTAATCCCTCAATAGCAAGGATGGTAGAGGCAGAAACCTTCATCACATTTAAAATGCACTTGGATGTGCACTTGAAGTGCCGTAACCTACAGGACTACGGACCAAGAGCTGGAAAGTGGGATTAGGCTGGATAGCTCTTTTTTGGGCAGAGCTGGCACGATGGGCCGAATGGCCTCTTTCTGTGCCATAAATTTCTATGATTCTATGATTATTAAGAAATACAAACTCCCTGCCTATTTGTGGACCTGTTCTTGACTGGGGCAGAGATTGCATCATGTAGAAGGGAGGTGTCTTTATAACTGACACTTGTATGTCCAGAAACCACAATCATAAAGTGCCGATGTCAGATGAGAACAAAATGGGGCTAGGCTGTGATATCTCTCATGGTCAGAGAGTTTCCGACTCTCACTGTCTTGGTCTCAAACATCAATGGTGACCACTTGCAAAAGTTACAGGAGGTGCCAGGCCCTCAGTGAAACTATTGCTCCAGTGTTTCAGGAGGGGAGTTAATTGGAGAGTGTGGGGGAAGTCCAGTAAATGGTAAACTCGACTGGAGCTAATCTTTAGAAGAGGTGCTACTCTCAACCTTGCTGCTAACAAAGCAGAGCATTATAGGGCAACAACAACTTGCATTTCTATAGCGCCTCTAGCAGTAAAACGCCTCGATTTTAAAATTCTCTTCCTTGTTTTCAAATCCCTCCATGGCCTCGCCCCTCCCTATCTCTGTAATCTCCTCCAGCCGCACAACCCCCCCCCACCCCCCTGGATTTCTGCGTTCTTCCAATTCTGACCTCTTGAGCATCTCCAATTTTAATCGCTCCACCTTTTGTGGCCATGCCTTCTGTTGCCTTGTCCTAAGCTCTGGAATTCTCTCCCTAAACATCACTGCCTCTCTACCTCTCTTTCCTCCTTTAAGATGCTCCTTAAAAGTTACCTGTCACCTGTCCTAATATCTCTTTATGTGGCTTGATGTCAAATGTTGTTTTATAACTCTCCTGTGAAGCACTTTGGGACATTTTACTCCGTTAAAGATTCTATATAAATGCAAGTTATTGCTGTTGTTGTAAACTATCCCAAGCTGCTTCACAGGAGCATAATCAGATGAAAATTGACACCCTAACCCAAAAGAGGAGACATTGAGACAGGTGACCAAGCATTTGGTCAAAGAGGTAGGCTTTAAATAGCACCAGGCAGAGAGGGAGCAGCATCGCGAGAGGAGGGCAACGGCAGAGAGGGAGCAGCAGCAGAGAGGGAGCAGCATCGAGGGTGGGGGCAGAGAGCAAGCAGCATCGAGGGTGGGGGCAGAGAGCAAGCAGCATTGCGAGAGGAGGGCGACGACAGAGAGGGAGCAGCATCGCGAGAGGAGGGCGGCGGCAGAGAGGGAGCAGCATCGCGAGAGGAGGGCGGCGGCAGAGACGGAGCAGGAGCTGCAGCTGCAGCAGAGGCAGGAAGTAAACAAAGAAGTAAAAAGTAACCGAATTTGACATCACAGCCAAGAGGGTAAGTGATTGGTTGGCTGATTGGTGAGTAGTTTTTCTTTTTTCTTTATCTTTTTTCTTTTTCTTATCAGTAGGAAACCTTTGTTATTGTTGCCAAATTAAGTAAATTAAGTAATTTAAAGGTTAAGTCATGCCAGTTGAGCACAGCGCCATGTCATGCTCCTCCTGTGCTATGCGAGAAATCCTGACTACTATGTGAGCGGGAAGTGTGTCCAGCTGCAGCTCCTGACAAACTGCATTGCGGAACTGGAGCTGCAAGTGGATTCACTCTGGAGCATCCGTGATGCTGAGGATGTCATGGATAACGCGTTTAGAGAGTTGGTCACACCGCAGGCAAAGGGTACAAAGGCTGATAGGGAATGGGTGACCATCAGGCAGAGCAGTAGTAGGAAGGTAGTGCAGGAGTCCACTGCGGTCATCTCCCTCCAAAACAGATATACTGCTTCGGATACTGTTGGGGGAGATGGCTCATCAGGGGAAGGCAGCCAAGTTCATGGCAACATGGGTGGCTCTGCTGCGCAGCAGGGCAGGAAAAAGAGTGGGAGAGCTATGGTGGTAGGGGACTCTATTTTAAGGGGAATAGTTAGGCGTTTCTGTGGCCGCAAACGAGACTCCAGGATGGTATGTCGCCTCCCTGGTACAAGGGTCAAGGATGTCTCAGAGTGGCTGCAGGGCATTCTGGAGGGGGAGGGTGAACAGCCAGTTGTCCTGGTGCATATAGGTACCAACGATATAGGTACAAAATGGGATGAGGTCTTACAAGCTGAATTTAGGGAGCTAGGAGTTAAATTAAAAAGTACGACCTCAAAGGCAGTGATCTCAGGATTGCTACCAGTGCCACGTGCTAGTCAGAGTAGGAAATAGCAGGATAGCTAAGATGAATACGTGGCATGAGGAATGTTGCAAGAGGGAGGGATTCAAATTCCTGGGACATTGGAACCGGTTCTGGGGGAGGTGGGACCAGTACAAACCGGACGGTCTACACCTGAGCAGGACTGGAACCAATGTCCTAGGGGGAGTGTTTGCTAGTGCTGTTGGGGAGGAGTTAAGCTAATAGGACAGGGGGATGGGAACCTATGTAGGGAGACAGAGGGAAGTAAAATGAGGTCAGAAGCAAAAGGTAGAAAGAAGAAAAGTAAAAGTGGAGGGCAGAAAAATCAACGGCAGAGATCAAAAAGGGCCACATTACAGTGTAATTCTAAAAGGACAAAGAGTGTTAAAAAAACAAGCCTGAAGGCTCTGTGTCTCAATGCGAGGAGCATTCATAATAAGGTGGATGAACTAACTGCGCAGATAGCGGCAAATGGATATGATGTAATTGGGATTACGAAGACATGGCTCCAGGGTGACCAAGGCTGGGAACTCAACATCCAGGGGTATTCAACATTCAGGAAGGATAGAATAAAAGGAAAAGGAGGTGGGGTAGCATTGCTGGTTAAAGAGGAGATTAACGCAATATTAAGAAAGGACATTAGCTTGGATGAGGTGGAATCTGTATGGGTAGAGCTGCGGAAAACCAAAGGGCAGAAAACGCTAGTGGGAGTTGTGTACAGACCACCAAACAGTAGTAGGGAGATTGGGGATGGCATCAAACAGGAAATTAGGGATGTGTGCAATAAAGGTACAGCAGTTATCATGGGTGACTTTAATCTAAATATAGATTGGGCTAACCAAACTGGTAGCAATACAGTGGAAGAGGATTTCCTGGAGTGTACAAGGGATGGCTTTCTAGACCAATATGTCGAGGAACCAACTCGAGAACTGGCCATCCTAGACTGGGTGCTGTGTAATGAGAGAGGATTAATTAGCAATCTTGTTGTACGAGACTCTTGCGGAAGAGTGACCATAATATGGTAGAATTCTTCATTAAGATGGAGAGTGACACAGTTAATTCAGAGACTAGGGTCCTGAACTTAAAGAAAGGTAACTTCGACGGTATGAGATGTGAATTGGCTAGGATATACTTGCGAATGATACTTAAAGGGTTGACGGTGGATAGACAATGGCAGACATTTAAAGATTACATGGATGAACTTCAACAATTGCACATCCCTGTCTGTTGTAAAAATAAAACGGGGAAAGTGGCTCAACCATGGCTTACAAGGGAAATTAGGGATGGTGTTAAATCCAAGGAAGAGGCATATAAATTGGCCAAAAAAAGCAGCAAATCTGAGGACTGAGAGAAATTTAGAATTCAGCAGAGGAGGACAAAGGGTTTAATTAGGAGAGGGAAAATAGAGTATGAGAGTAAGCTTGCAGGGAACATAAAAACTGACTGCAAATGCTTCTACAGATACCTGAAGAGAAAAAGATTAGTGAAGACAAATGTAGATCTCTTACAGTCAGAATCAGGTGAATTCATAATGGGGAACAAAGAAATGGCAGACGAATTGAATAAATACTTTGGTTCTGTCTTCACGAAGGAAGACACAAATAACCTCCCGAAAATACTAGGGGACCGAGGGTCTCGTGAGAAGGAGGAACTAAAGGAAATCCTTATTAGTCAGGAAATTGTATTAGGGAAATTGGTGGGATTGAAGGCCAATAAATCCCCAGGGCTTGATAGTCTGCATCCCAGAGTACTTAAGGAAGTGGCCCTAGAAATAGTGGATGCATTAGTGGTCATTTTCCAACATTCTATAGACTTTGGATCAGTTCCTATGGACTGGAGGGTAGCTAATGTGACCCCACTTTTTAAATAAGGAGAGAGAGAGAAAACAGGGAATTCTAGATTGGTCAGCCTGACATCGGTGTTGGGGAACATGTTGGAATCAATTATTAAAGATGTAATAGCAGTGCATTTGGAAAGCAGTGACAGGATCAAAGAGAAATCATGCTTGACAAATCTTCTAGAATTTTTTCAGGATGTACCTAGTAGAGTGGACAAGGGGGAGCCAGTGGATGTTGTGTATTTAGATTTTCAAAAGGCTTTTGACAAGGTCCCACATAAGAGATTAGTGTGCAAAATTAAAGCACATGGTTTTGGGGGTAATGTAGTGACGTGGATTGAGAACTGGTTGGCAGACAGGAAGCAGAGAGTAGGAATAAACGGGTCCTTTTCAGAATGGCAGGCAGTGACTAGTGGGGTACCGCAAGGTTCAGTGCTGGGACCCCAGCTATTTACAATATACATTAATGATTTAGACAAAGGAATTGAATGTAATATCTCCAAGTTTGTAGATGACACTAAGCTGGGTGGCAGTGTGAGCTGTGAGGAGGATACTAAGAGGCTGTAGGGTGAATTGGACAGGTTAGTTGAGTGGGCAAATACATGGCAGATGCGGTATAATGTGGTAAAAACAGGAGGGCTGATTATTATCTGAATGGTGACAGATTGGTAAATGGGGAGGTGCAATGGGACCTAGGTGTCATGGTACATCAGTCATTGAAGGTTGGCATAAAGGTGCAACAGGCGGTGAAGAAGGCAAATGGCATGTTGGCCTTCATAGTGAGAGGATTCGAGTATAGGAGCAGGGAGGGCTTACTACAGTTGTACAGGGCCTTGGTAAGGCCACACTTTGAATATTGTGTATAGTTTTGGTCTCCTAATCTGAGGAAGGACATTCTTGCTATTGAGGGAGTGCAGCGAAGGTTCACCAGACTGATTCCCGGGATGACAGGACTAACATATGAAGAAAGACTGGATCGACTAGGCTTATATTCAATGGAATTTAGAAGAATGAGAGGGGATCTCATAGAAACATATAAAATTCTGACGGGATTGGACAGGTTAGATGCAGGAAGAATGTTCCTGATGTTGGGGAAGTCCAGAACCAGGTGTCACAATCTAAGGATAAGGGGTAAGCCATTTAGGACCGAGATGAGGAGAAACTTCTTCATTCAGAGAGTTGTGGGCATGTGGAATTCTCTACCACAGAAAGTTATTGGGGCCTGTTCGTTAGATATAGTCAGAAGGGAGTTAGATGTGGCCCTCATGGCTAAAGGGATCAAGGAGTGTGAAGAGAAAGCAGGAATGGGGTACTGAAATGCATGATCAGCCATGATCATATTGAATGGTGATGCAGGCTCGAAGGGCCGAATGGCCTACTCCTGCACTTATTTTCTATGATTCTATGTTTCTATGTTTAAAGCAGGAGACAGATGAGGAGAGGCAAAGAGGTTTGAAAGAAAAAAGTCTTGCATTGAAAAGCACCTTTCACAACCTCAGGATGTCCCAAAGCACTTTACAGGCAATGAATTACTTCTGAAATGTAGTCACTGTTGTGTTGTGGGAAACGCGGCAGCCAATTAGCACACAGCAAGATCCCACAAACAGCAATGTGATAACACCCAGACTATCTGTTTTTAAGCTTTGGTTGAGAAAGAAAGACTTGAATTTATAAAGCGCCTTTGACGACCGCCGGACATCTGAAAGCACTTTACAGCCAATGAAGTACTCTTTGAAGTGCAGTCATTGTTGTAATGTGGGAAATTAGATAAATATTGGGCCAGGACACCGGAGAGAACACCCCTGCTCTTCTTTGAATGGACCATGGGCTCTTTTACGTCCACCTGAGTGGGCAGACAGGGCCTCAGTTTATCGTCTCATCTGAAAGAAGAAATTCCAGAGTTTATGCAGAGACCTGTATCTGGACCATTTCCCTGGGCCTCAGTTATAAAGGGTTCAGCATTCCCCCTGATCAAAAACCATCACTTTCTTCGTGTAATCTTTGAAACCAGTAATTACGTGAGAAACAGCATCCAATTCAAAGCGGCTGTGATATTCATGAAGAATTTGGAAAAAGAAATGAGGAGAAAATCTCTCAACAGCAGGGATTGTTGTGGGTGTAAGATCAATCACTGAATGTTATACTTGGTGGGGCGGGGTGAGGGGTGGTGGCTGGCAGAGAATGGGGAACAAACAGTGAAGTATTTGAAAAGGAATACCATTGTATATTACAACAAAGCAGTCCTACTTTTGTGACCATAGATCTACAATGATGCTGAACATTAGAAAATCTATTCAAGAAAGAAACTTTTTTCTCTGCTTAATTTGTTTGAATATTGTGCAGTTGCCTTGCAGGGTTTTGATGTGCTATACGCCATTCTCCAATCGTGTCGCATCTCGTTCTCGGGCAGAGAGGTGACCTGCTCCCAAATCTCTGCCTTCTTCTTTTGTATGGTAGTAGAAAATCAAATGTCAATATCTAAGTCAGATATCCAGGCCAAAGCTTCTGGTGTAACAGTATGGATATCTTCTAGGCTGCCTGCAAATTTCCTCCGAGGGCAGTGTTGAAATATAAACAGCCTGTATAAAAGTGGTTGAGTGATTCAGCCCTACGATTCTTCCTGCAGAGTTTCAACTCCTCCCTCTGATCTCTTGCACATTGTGTCTTTCTCTTGATTTTAAAGTAGTATGAGATAAGAAAGACTTGCATTTATATAGTGCCTTCCACAACCACCGGATGTCTCAAAGCACTTTTCAGTCAATGGGGTACTTTTGGAGTGTCACTGTTGTAATGTGGGAAAAGTGACAGCCAATTTGCGCACAGCAAGCTCCCACAAACTACAATATAACGATGACCAGATAATCTGTTTCTCGTGATGTTGATTGAGGGATAAATATTGGCCAGGACACCGGGGATAACTCCTCCGTTCTTTGAAATAGTGCCATGGGATCTTTTACGTCCACTCAAGAGAGCAGACCTTGGTTTAACGTCTCATCCAAAAGACGGCACCTCCGACAGTGCAGCACTCCCTCAGCACTGCACTGGGGTGTCAACCTAGATTTATAAGCCCTGATATCACCAAACCGTGCACATGGTGACCTCCAACATCAGAGCAAAGTGTGTCGCTTGCAATCGGCCATCATTATAGCTGTAATGTGTGCACCTATGAGTAAGCTCACAGCTTTGTAGAGCTTTTGTGTTGCACGGAACAGTCCCGTGCAATCGGTTTTTAAGTCCCAAGCCGCCTGCAATTTCTGAAGTCTAGAGGAGTCCGTGTTCCATGTTTTTACGGAATGTGCGAGCTTGCAGCCCCTCTTCCATTATTTGAAGGGGCTGCTCCTCAAATTCTGGTTGCACTTCAGTCCCACACTCCTGATCTTTGGGCACCCTGTGTGGAGGGGAGCGGGTAGGTCGGAAGGCCTCCTCGTAGGACTGCTCCTGGGCACGGCCAAGGGGGCCATCAGCTGGTCCAGGGGGTCATTCGGCCCGACTGCCTGCCTCTCTTCTGCGGTTATATCTGAGCCAGGGTGTCCCTGGAGATGAAGCACGCGGTGTCCACCGGTACGCTCGCGGCCTTCCGCGAGAGGTGAGCGCCGGAGGGACTGGAGTGCATCATCACCCCCGGCAACCAAATTTTAATTTGAACCACTTGTCTAAAGGTTAATTTGTCTATGTTTGTCGGTTTTAGTGCCCCCACCCAGGGGGCACTTGCATAATTTGTGTTTTGGTGCCCTCAGGAAAAAAAAACAAAAACAAGGGGGCACCTGAAAAGATTTTGGAGTGTGACCACCCCCCTTTAATCAGGGGGCACTTGATTAAAGTATACAACAAAATAGTTGTAGAACTCTTGTGTTGCATGGAGCAGTCCCATGCAATCGGTTTTTAAGTCGGTTCACGGACTCCCTAGCCGCCTGCAATATCTGGTCTCGAGGAGTCCGTGGTCCATATATATGTGGAATGTGCGAGGTTGCAGCCCTTCTTCCATTATTTGAATGGGCTGCTCCTCAAATTATGGTTGCACTTCAGTCCCACACTCCTGATCTTTGGGCACCCTGTGCGGATGGGAGCGGGCAGGTCAGAGGGCCTCCTCGTAGGACTGCTCCTGGGCATGGCCAAGGTGGCCATCAACCGGTCCAGGCAGCGGGTGGTCGAGGGGGTCGTTCAGCCTGACTGCCTGCCTCTCTTCCGTGGATACATTCACGCCAGGGTGTCCCTGAAGATGGAGCACGCGGTGTCCACCGGTACGCTCGTGGCCTTCCGTGAGAGGTGGGCGCTAGAGGGACTGGGAGTGCAACATCACCGACAACTAAATTCTAATTTGATTAAGGGTGTTTGTTACAGTTTTAAATTGTTAATTTGTGGGTTCTAGTGCCAAAAGGGGGCACTTGATTTAAAGTTTCTACTAAAATAGTTGTAGAGCTGTTGAGTTGTGAGTTTTGATGTTCACAAGACTCAATAGAATCCCAGCCAGTTGGGTTCGGGGGATCCACAATGAGGCAGGTGGTTGTGAGCCTGGTGGATGAACTGGTAATGTGTAGTGTGATTGTTAAACCTTTTGCTAATAATCCGACTAGTTCTTAATAGCAATGTGTTGCTATGAATTCTTAAGCAGAGAACCCATGAAGCAAATACAATAGCCGACTATTTTTTAACTTTTCAAAAGATGGAAGTTTTGTTTGGAAAGTGCTGTTTTAACGTGAAATGACACGGACTGAGATAATGGGATTGGTATTGTGCAGCTTTGTCTCCATAATATCGTCCGTCTCCACCCCGACCTCAGCCCATCTGTTGAAATCCTCAGCCATGCTTTTGCGACATGCTGACTCGACTGTTCCAACGCTCTGTGCAGGGCGAACTTGGGGCATCAGCAAAGCTTAAAGGAACACAGTTGCTTAAAGGCAAATAGCTGCTGCCTTTGTAAAGGCCAGCTGGGACAAAACAAGCATCTGGGAAAAAGTGGTGGGCGACAGAACAAATGCAGTGTTTGTTATCCAGGGGTGAGTATGTAAATTAACATTGTTTGTTGCCTGTTTCCTAACAATGGAGCTATGATTTGAATATCCTTTCGCTGTACATTTCATTTCCTTTTCTTCATTGGTTGTAAAGCGCTTTGAGACGTCCGGTGGTCGTGAAAGGGGCTATATAAATCCAAGTCATTCTTTCTTTCTTTCTTTCTTTCTTTCTTTCTTTCTTTCTTTCTTTCTTTCTTCTTCTTTACATTGCCACCCTAATATCATCATAGGCAGTCCCTTGAAATCGAGGAAGACTTGCCTCCACTCCAAAAGTGAGTTCTCAGGTGACTGTACAGTCCAATATGGGAATTATAGTCTCTGTCACAGGTGGGACAGACAGTGGTTGAAGGGAAGGGTGGGTGGGGAGTCTGGTTTGCCGCACGCTCCTTCCGCTGCCTACACTTGGTTTCTGCAGGCTCTCAGCGACGAGACTCAAGGTGCTCAGTGCCCTCCCGGATGCTCTTCCTCCACTGAGGGCGGTCTTTGGCCAGGGATTCCCAGGTGCTGGTGGGGATGTTGCATTTTATCAGGGAGGCTTTGAGGGTGTCCTTGAAATGTTTCCTCTGCCCACCAGGGGCTCGCTTGTCGTGTAGGAGTTCCGAGTAGAGCGCTTGCTTTGGGAGTCTTGTGTCAGGCATGCGGACAAAGTGGCCTGCCCAACTGGTCGAGTGTGGTCAGTGCTTCGATGCTGGGGATGTTGGCCTGATCGAGAACACCGATGTTGGGATGCCTATCTTCCCAGGGGATTTACAGGATCTTGCGGAGACATCGCAAGATGATATAGAAAAGACAATGACCACCATGGGCTGTAGCTACGCATCCGCAGGGTATGTTCGATGCCAGTTCACTGAGCCTCACTCGAGATCGCAGCAACAACAACTTGCATTTATATGTTGCCGAAACCCTCATCCACATCTGTGTTACCTCTAGACTTGACTACTCCAATGCACTCCTGGCCGGGCTCCCAACTTCCATCCTCCGTAAACTTGAGCTCATCCAAGACTCTCCTTCCCGTGTCCTAACTCGCACCGAGTCTCGCTCACCCATTACCCTATGTGCTCGCTGACCTACATTGTCTCCCGGCCCGGCAAAGCCTTGATTTAAAAATTCTCATCCTTGTTTTCAAATCCCTCCTTGGCCTCGCCCCTCCCTATCTCTGTAACCTCCTCCAGCCGCACAACCCCCCTGAGATATCTGCGCTCCTCCAATTTTGGTCTCTTACGCATCCCTGATTTTCTTCACTCCACCATTGGGGGCCGTGCTTTCAGCTGCTGGGCCCTAAGCTCTGGAATTCCCTCCTTAAACCTCTCCGCCTCTCTACTTCTCTCTCCTCCTATCAGTTGCTCCTTAAAACCTACCTCCACCTGTCCTGAGAGCTCCTTATGTGGCTTGGTCACAAATTTTGTTTGATAATCGTTCCTGTGAAGCGCCTTTGGAGGTTTACTGCATTCAAGATGCTATATAAATACAAGTTGTTGTTGTTGTTTCATATAGAATCTTCATTGTAGAAAAAGGTCCAAAGACAGTTCACAGAGGTGCAACGGGCAAAGATGGATGGCACATCAAAGAATGAGATACTCGAAGGGATAACCCAAAGCCTTGTCAAAGCGGTGTGTGTTACAGAAGGTCTTGAAGAAGAGGGAAGTGAAGAGCTTTAGGGAGGCAATTCCAGTTTGTGGGACATAGACATCTAAAGGCACAGCAGGCAATGAAGCTTCGAATCATAGAAATTTACAGCACGGAAGGAGGCCATTTCGGCCCACCGTGTCCGAGCCAGCCGACAAAGAGCTACCTAGCCTAATCCTACTTTCCGGCTCTTGTGTGTAGCCCTGGAGGTTGCGGCACTTCAAGTGCACATCCAAATCCTTTTTAAATGTAGTGAAGCTTTCTGCCTCTCCCACCCTTTCAGGCAGTGAGTTCCAGACCCCCACCGCCCGCTAGGTGAAGGAATTTTCCCTCAAATCCCCTCTAAACCTCCTACCAATGGGAGGGAAAAGTGAGGAGTATGCACAAGAGGCCACGGCTGGAGGAACTCGGAGTTCTGGGGCAGTTGTAGGGCTGGAGGACGTTGCAGAAATAGAGAAGGACGAGGCTATGAATGGATTTAAACACGAGACTGAAGGGTAAAAATTGACCTCCGCCCGAAACGGGACGTACCTTCCGTTTTCCCGCCGCATGCACTTGGATGTTTTTTTTGCTGGAGGCGGATGTAGTTGCGACTGAGGGACGGGAGTGCCCTAGCAGCGGGTCGGTCGCCCCATCGCTCATCAGCGCCGCGCTGACGCAACACAACGTCTCTCCCCTTCAGTTAAAGGGCAGGGCCGCTGCGAGCTCTGCATATTTTTAAGTTAGGTCCGCTGGGCCACCAGGGAGAGTTTCGGCCGGGCTAGTGGCCTGGCACCCAAGAGGGGGTGTCAGGCTGCCTGCTGGTGGCCCGGCCGAACCCGGGGGCATAGTTGTCGGGCCGATCTGGCAGTCGGCCGAGAAAAAAAACATGGCGTCGCTGGCAGTGCCACCTCCCCTTTAAGGGCGGATGCACTGCATCCAACAAGTGCGGAATGCACTGACACAAAAAGCCATCCGGGGCACCAGCTGCCGGCGGTGCTGCTCCCGCGGGGCAATTCCACAAAAGGGATATTTCCCACGGGCAATTTCAGGAAGGGGTCACCGCTGGTCGGTCAGGGGTCGGCACGTAACCGCCGCGGTGGGAAAACAGGCAGAGCGTTCCCCTACACTGCTCCGCCCCTGATGAAGGGCAATTTGCAAAATGGTGGCTTCTCCGCGGAGAGTCAGCGGCCATTCCGTGCCGCCCCCTGGCCCCCACTTTCAGGCAGCCAGAGGCCTTATCAAGAGGGGCAATTTCGGCCCTTGAGTATTTTAAATCTGAGGCACTGGGAGATAGGAAGCTGATGTAAATCATCAACAACAGAGGAGATCGGTGAGCAGGACTTGGTGTTTTTTTTATTTGTTCCTGGGATGTGGGCATCGCCGGCATGGCCAGCATTTATTGCCCATCCCTAATTGCCCTCGAGAAGTTGGTGAGCCGCCTTCTTGAACCGCTGCAGTTCGTGTGGTGAAGGTGTGGCTGTTAGGGAGGGAGTTCCAGGATTTTGACCCAGCGATGATGAAGGAACGACCGATATATTTTCAAGTCAGAATGGGGTGTGACTTGGAGGGAAACTTGGAGATGATGGTGTTCCCATGCACCTGCTGCTCTTGTCCTTCTAGGTGGTAAAGGTCACGGGTTTGAGAGATGCTGCTGAAGGAGCCTTGGCGAGTTGTTGCAGTGCATCTTGTACATGGTACACACTGCAGCCATAGTGCGCCGGTGGTGGAGGGAGTGAATGTTGAAGGTGGTGGATGAGATGCCAATCAAGCGGACTGCTTTGTCCTGGATGGTGTCGAGCTTCTTGAGTGTTGTTGGAGCTGCACTCATCCAGGCAAGTGGAGAGTATTCAATCACACTCCCGACTTGTGTCTTGTGGGTGGTGGTAAGGCTTTGGGGAGTCAGGAGGTGAGACAATCCAGAATACCCAAAACAGAATACCCAGCCTCTGACCTGCTCTTGTACCCACAGTATTTATGTGGCTGATCCAGTTAAGTTTCTGGTCAATGGTGACCCCCAGGATATTGATGGTGGGGGATTCAGCAACGCTAATGCCGTTGAATGTCATGGGGCGGTGGTTAGACTCTCGCTTGTTGAAGATGGTCATTGCTTGGCACTTGTATGGCGCGAATGTTACTTGATACTTATCAGCCCAAGCCTGAATGTTGTCCAGGTCTTGCTGCATGCGGGCATGGACTGCTTCATTATCTGAGGAGTTGCGAATAGAACTGAACACTGTGCAGTAATGAGCAAACATCCCCACTTCTGACCTTATGATGGAGGGAAGGTTATTGATGAAGCAGCTGAAGATGATTGGGCCTAGGACACTGCCGTGAGGAGCTCCTGCAGCAATGTCCTGGGGCTGGGATGATTGACCTCCAATAACCACAACCATCTTCCTTTGTGCTAGGTATGACTGCATCCAGGGGAGAGTTTTCCCCTGATTCCCATTGACTTCTGTTTTACTAGGGCTCCTTGGTGCCACACTCGGTCAAATGCTGCCTTGATGTCAAGGGCAGTCACTCTCACTTCAGCTCTATTGTCCATGTTTGGATCAAGGCTATAATGGAATCCAAACTGAGCATTGGTGAGCAGGTGATTGGTGAGTAAGTGTCACTTGATACCATTGTCAACAACACCTTCCATCACTTTGCTGATGATTGAGAGCAGACTGATGGGACGGTAATTGGCTGGATTGGATTTGTCCTGCTTTTTGTGGACACGACATACTTGGGCAGTTTTCTACATTGTCAGGTAGATGCCAGTGTTGCCAACCTGTTCCAGTACAGCTACTAGAGACATGGCTAGTTCTGGAGCACAAGTCCTCAGCACGACAGCTGGGATGTTGTCAGGGCCCATAGCCTTTGCTGTATCCAGTGCTCTCAGCCATTTCTTGATATCACGTGGAATAAATCGAATTGGCTGAAGACTGGCTTCTGTGATGGTGTATTCTCAGGAGGAGGCCGATATGGACCATCCACTCAGCAATTCTGGCTGAAGATGGTTGCAAGCGCTTCAGCCTTGTCTTTTGCACTCACATGCTGGGTTCCACCATCATTGAGGATGGGGATATTCATGGAACCTCCTCCTCCCGTTAGTTGTTTAATTGTCCATCACCATCATGGGATAGGTCCTGGCAGCAGAGCTCTGGAGGAGCTGGATTCTTTTTCAAATGGTCGGTGAACCAGTCAGGAAAATGTACCCAATCAATCAGGTTTGGGGAACTTGAGATCGAAACAGTTACAAAATTGATTATTCTCTGTCCTCTTGCTTAGGTGACATATTACATTGTCCCTGTACCTGGGTGGCACTGTGTATTAGATTGCAGTTCTCAAACCTGGATATCCCCAGTTAGATTGCAATCTTACCATCAGTCATCAACACGGAACAAATCCTTGGTGAGAATGTTATTTGTAAACTGTATCTGACAAGCTATATCTGTCACGTAGGATGTCGGAACTGCCAGCTGATGTTCATGCAATCTTTTCTTCCTCCTCTTCCTCTCATCATTTCCCCCCCCCCGCCCATTAATTTCCCATCTCCCTCCCCGCCGCCTGCAACCCCCCACCTTCTCTCTCCACTTGGCTTTGTGACTCTTGTTTTCTCTCACTGGTGTGCAGTGAGATGTTAAGCAGAAGGTTTTCTCCCAAGGAAGATAAGCAAATCACCTCCTTGCAATTGTTGCAGAGCAGTAACAGTAGAGGCCCGTGAATAGATCAGCAGACTGTTCCACCACCAAGATCTTGCATGCTACATGGGAGGAACCTGAGGAAGGGCAGAAATGCTAGAAGTAATTTGCTTCCCCCATCAACAATGGTAGCTTCGAAGGTGATTGCCAGAGAAATCCTTTCTTATAGAGGAAAAATGTGCTGTGCACAATTTGTCTGCCGCACCTCCTGACATTACATCAGTGACTAAAGTTGATAAATTGGTTGTAAAGTGCTTTGGGACATCCTGAGGTTGTGAAAGGTGCTATATAAATGCAAGTTGCTTCTTTTCTTCTTTAATGCCACCACCAAAAGAACACTGGCTGTTCGTGGCATGTTCTTGGTACAGAGTTTTCTTTTTATTCGCTCCTGGGATGTGGGCGTCGTTGGCAAGGCCAGTATTTATTGCCCATCCCTAATTGCCCTTGAACAGATATTGGTGAGCCACCTTCTTGAACCCTCTACGATTTATTCTTATTGTTTCTTGTGGCGGTTTGTTACAATTGAGTGGTTTGCTAGGCTATTTCAGAGGGGCATTTAAGAGTCAACCACATTGCTGTGGGTCTGGAATCACATACAGGCCGGACCGGGTAAGGACGGTAGATTTCCTTCCCTAAAGGACATTAGTGAACCAGATGGGTTTTTATGACAATCCGGTAGTTATATGGTCACTGATACCAGCTTTTTATTCCAGATTTATTTAATTAAATGATTTTAAATTCCCCAGCTGCCGTGGTGCGATTATAAACTTGAGACTCAGGATTGTTTGTCCAGGCCACTGGATTACTAGTCCAGTAATATAACCACTATGCTACCTTTCCCGTTAAGTGAGAGTATTTGAAAACACTGCCTTTCAGTGAGAGGAAAAATGAGCCATTCCCATGGATAAGTGTCGGGGATATTTCATTGTGATAAGGCATGACATAAAGGAGTTAAAAAATACCCTGGGCTTGGAATGGCAAAAAGATGGTTTCGGATCACATTATGTGCCCTGGTTCTCATCCTGCGCCAGGCATAGTTAAGATCTCTTCACACCCTGACATCAGATGCTTCAAAATATAAATGATGCTCAGAACATCGCTGATCTTGATCTTTGAATTGCAAAATTGAACTTTGAATAGCCTTTTTTTATGTAATGTTTTGCTCAAGGTTGCTGGAGTGTGTTCTATTACTGGACTTTTACTTTCAATGGTGTTTTTTGTTGTTGTCAAGATCAAATAAGAAACTGCTACAAAATGCACTTTATATTCCAATTTTCTTTTGCTGTGAGTCTGGCATGGCATCAGAGGGAGTTGTCAAGGGAAATATTGCACAGGAAACAAACAGGGGAGACTGTTAATTCAGAACTCATGGCGGACATGGACATCGGAGATCGGGGATCTGGATCCTTGGAATAAATTACGTTTCAAAAGTCCGCAGTGTTTGTTGTCCAGATCAAAGTCTTAATTTAATGGGATTTGGGGGCAGTGCAGGCGCACCCCAGCAGCGACAAAGTAGGAGGCTACAGATTAAGAAATTAATGTTTCTTTTGATTAAATGAATGCTACATTTATTACCTTGGGGCAAAATGATGGCAGTGTCATGACTGTTTTATACTGTAATAAATATATGTCAATATGCTACTTTCATCCATGCACCACACTAGCCCGAAGCAAGGAATTCTGGGCAGCAGAGGCCTAATCTGCCCTTTTGTTCTTTTGGTAGTGTTTACTTGGCCTGTTTCTGTAACTCATTTGTCTGTTACATTCTACCCTACGTAAACTAGAGGTGATCCAAAACTCGGCTGCCTGTGTCCGAACTCACACCAAGTCCCACTCATCCATCTCCCCTGTGCTCGCTGACCTACATCGGCTCCATAAGCAATGTCTCGATTTCAAAATTCTCATCCTCCTTATTTTCAAATCCCTCCATAGCCTCGCTCCTCCCTATCTCTGTAATCTCCTCCAACGGCACAACCCCCCCTCCCCCCCTCCCCCAAGATGTCTGCGCTCCTCTAATTCTGCCCTCTTGAGCATCCCTGATTATAATCGCTCAACCATCGGTGGCCGTGCCTTCTGTTGCCTAGGCCCCAGGCTCTGGAACTCCCTGCCTAAACCTCTCAGCCTCTCTACCTCTCTTTCCTCCTTCAAGACGCTCCTTAAAACCTACCTCATTGACCAAGTCACCTGCGCTAATTTCTCCTTGTGCGGCTCGATTTGTTATGTGCGGACAATAGTTAAATTCATGCTTCACTCAAACATTTATTGAGATGATGTTGATTTAATAATAATAAAGAATAACTTTTATTTATATAGCATCCCAAGGCGCAAGTTGTGAGTTGGGTGCGGTCATTCATCGTCGGAGTGCCATGTGCTTGAACCTCCGCACATCTGAGGAACGTTTCAAACTCCCATTAGATGCAGGTTATGCCAACATTTGTAAATATGGAGACTTCCAACACTGGGATGCTAGATTAAGGTCTAATTTAAACTGACTTAGATCAAATGCAAAAAAAACTGATGTGCTGATGGTTCTGAGGAAAATCATTTAATTGAGCTCTTGAATTCCAAAGTGAAAGGTGCTATATATATATGCAAGTTGTGTTGTTGGTAATATAATTTTTAAATAGCCCATTATATGTTGGGCCTTGTTGGTTTAGATGTAACTGTGTTTTAACAGCGTATTAACTGCTAAACAAATGTTATGCCCGTGAAAAACTAAACTGAATTTTGTGGAGTGTCAAATTTCTCCAATATGGTAGGATCACGTAGGATATACGACACAGAAACAGGCCATTCGGCCCAACTAGTCCATGCCCTGTTTATGCTCCACTCGAGCCTCCTCCCGTCTTTCCTTATCTAAATTTATCAACATAACCCTCTATTCCCTTATCCCTCATATGCTTATCTAACTTCCCCTTAAATGCATCTATACTATTCGCTTCAATCATTCCCTGTGGTAGCGAGTTCCACATTCTCACCATTCTGTAGGTGAAGAAGTTTCTTCTGAATTCCCTATTGGATTTCTTGGTGAATATCTTATATTGATGGCCTCTAGTTATGTTCTTCCCCACAAGTGGAAACACTCCCTCTGTATCCACTCTGTCAAAATCATGATTTTAAAGACTTCAATTAGGACACCCTTCAGCCTTCTCTTTTCAAGAGAGAGAGTGTAATATAGCCAAGTTTGTTGACGATACAAAGATGCTAAAAAATCTGCAAAGGGATATAGACAGGCTAAGTGAGTGGTCAAAAAATTGGCAGATGGAGTATAATGTGGGAAAATGTGAGGTTATCCACTTTGGCAGAAACAATAGAAATGAAAATTATAATTTAAATGGAGAAAAATTGCAAAAGTGCTGCAGTACAGAGAGACCTGGGGGTCCTTGTGCATGAAACACAAAAAGTTAGTATGCAGGTACAGCAAGTAATCAGGAAGGCCAATGGAATGTTGGTCTTTATTGCAAGGGGGGATAGAGTATAAACGCAGAGAAGTCCTGCTACAACTGTACAGGGTATTGGTGAGGCCACACCTAGAGTACTGCGTACAGTTTTGGTCTTCGTATTCACGGAAGGATATACTTGCATTGGAAGCAGTTCAGAGAAGGTTCACTAGGTTGATTCTGGAGATGAGGGGGTTGACTAATGAAGATAGGTTGAGTAGGTTGGGCCTATACTCATTGGAGTTCAGAAGAAGGAAAGGTGATCTTATTAAAACATATAAGATAATGAGGGGGCTTGACAAGGTGGATGCAGAAAGGATATTTCCACTCACAGGGGAAATTAAAACTAGGGGACATAGTCTCAGAATAAGGGGTCGCCCATTTAAAACTGAGATGAGGAGGAATTTCTTCTTTCAGAGGGTTGTAAATCTATGGAATTCTCTGCCCCAGAGAGCTGTGGAGGCTGGGTCATTGAATATATTTAAGGCGGAGATAAACAGATTTTTGAGTGATAAGGGAGTAAAGGATTATGGGGAGCGGGCAGGGAAGTGGAGTTGAGCCCATGATCAGATCAGCCATGATCTTATTGACTGGCGGAGCAGGCTCGAGGGGCCAAATGACCTACTCCTGCTCCTATATCTTATGTTCTTATGTACAACAATGACTACACTCCAAAAATACTTCATTGGCTGTAAAGCGCTTTGAGATGTCTGGACTTCAGTTTTATTTTTTATTTATTGGTTGTGCTTGAGAGTTTTGATTGCGGGAGGAGGGGGGGGGAAGGAGGAGAGTTTGGGGGGGGGGAAGAAAGAGTGTTTTGGGGGTGGGGTGGTGGGGAGACCCCCCCCCCATGACATCACAGCCAGCAGCTCGCATTTCTCCGGTAGAATTTACTTCATTTTTATTAATATTTTAATTGTTTGAGCTTTTTCTTGCAATGTTTGGTGCTTGGTTGTTGAGGTCCTCTCCAGTTCCCTTCCCTCCTCTATCCCTGCCCTAATGTCTGCCGAATGTGCGCTGCTTTTTCTTCACTGCCCGCAAGGTTTTTCAGAGCTGGCCACATACGCTGACCTAAGTCGATTTGGAGTAAGTTTTTACTGGCCAAAGTGGCATAAATGGCCAAAACTGGCGTAAGTTTGAAAAAATGACCCAAGAAAAATCGTACCTAACTGACTGACTCTGGAGAAAATTTTGGGGGGGGGGAAATGGCACTTTTTAAACTTACGCCAGAAAAAAACAACTTACTCCAAAAAAATTGATGTAAGCCATGGCCAAAGTTGGGCCCCATGAAACTACTGGATTGTCATAAAATCCCATCTGGTTCAATGATACTCTTTAACAGTGTTAGCTGTGGCTCAGTGGGTAGCACTCTTGCCTCTGAGTCAGAAGGTTGTGGATTCAAGTCCTACTCCAGAGACTTGAGCACAAAAAAATCTAAGTTGACACTGAGGAAGTGCTGCACTGTCAAAGGTGCTATCTTTCAGAGGAGATGTCAAACCGGGCCCTGTCTGATCCCATAGCACTATTTTGAAGAAGAGCAGGGGAGTTATCCTGACCAATATTTATCCCTCCAACAACATAACAAAATAAACAGATTATCATTATCACATTGCTGTGCTTGTGCGCAAATTGGCTGCCACATTACAACAGTGACTACACTCCAAAAGTATTTAATTGGCTGTAAAACGCTTTGCGATATCTGGTGGTCGTGAAAGGCGCTGTATAAATCCAAGTCTTTCTTTCTTTAGTGGAAGGAAATCTGCTGTCCTTACCCGGTCTGGCCGACATGTGACTCCAGTCCCACAGCAATGTGGTTGACTTTTAACTACCTCCTTGTCAAGGCCAATCAGAGATGGGCAATAAATGCTGACCTTGCCGGCGCCGCCCACATCGCATGAACAAATAAATCATGTGTGTTCTTTAAATCTGAAGCGGGACCACTTTAAACAAAACACTTCAGCAATATACCTATAGCCTAGATGGGATTGCAGATTTGTCATGTGGAGGGGCGTGGAACCCAAAGGCCATTGTCAGCCCAAGGTTGGGATTCAAACTGGGTGTCCCAGCCCATACTGCCACACACTTATGTGTGGTACCACAAGACATAACTCCCTTTTTTTTTGACTCGGCCCTTCATATTGATTGGGTGCAATAATTTAGCTGTGGTTTACAACAACAACTCGCATTTATATAGCGTCTTTAACATCGTGAAACGGCCCAAGGCGCTTTAAAGGAGCGCTTTCGAACAAAATTTGACACCGAGCCATGAAAAGAGATATTGGGACAGGCGACCAAAAGCTTGGTCAAAGAGGTAGGTTTTAAGGGACATCAAGGAAGAGACAGGGTAGAGAGGTGGAGAAGCTTGGGAGGGAATTCTGGAGCTCAGGGCCCAAGCAGCGGAAAGTGAAGCATAAACATTTAAGCCTTTTTGAGCTAAGGCTGTTATTTTTATCGTGTGCTATCCCAAGGCAAGATGGGTATTTCTTATTTAATTTTAAAAATTCAATAGTTGCATGTATTCCACACCACTATCTTCTTAATGAATAGGCAGCTGCTAAATAATTTTGAACATGACTAGAGGCAAATCCTATTTTAAGATTCAGCAAATATTTTTTCCAGTTATTTTCTAAAATACAACAAACACAGCTTTGAGAGTTGTTGCTGCTCATCTCTCTCTCTCTGATTGGTTGAGATGCCCCTTGCAAACTGGCTCTATCGAAGAACACTTCACGCCCAGTCACAAGGAGCTTTTGCAAATTGCAATAACGCTGTTTGCGATTCGATATCCACTCGCGGGTAAGTGGTCTTTTCTCGTACATATTTTTAAAGTGTTGAGAGTAAAACGTGTCAGCTGTGGCTCAGTGGGTAGCACTCTCGCCTCTAGATTCGGAAGGTTGTGGGTTTAAATCTCACTTCAGAGACTTGAGCACATAATCCAGGCTGACGCTCCTAGCGCGGTACTGAGGGAATGCTGCACTGTCGGAGGTGCCGTCTTTCGGATGGGATGTTAAAACCGATGCCTTGTTTGCTCTCTCGGGTGGATGTAAAAGATCCCTTAGCACTATTTTGAAGAAGAGCTATCCCCGTTGTCCTGGCTAATATTTATCTCTCACCCAACCTCACTAAAACAAATGATCTGTTCGTCATCACATTGCTGTTTGTGTGATCTTGCTGTGTACAAATTGGTAGCCGCATTTCCAATAACACAACAGTGACCACACTTCAAAAAGTACTTAATCAATTGTAAAACACGTCGGGACGTCGCGTGTCATGAAATGCAAGTGTTTGTTAATTTGACGATGGTGGAATTTCCGTTCCATGTTGCCCGATTTTTCATAATTATTCGGCTCCTGCTCATTTTCCAATGGGTGTCCAGTTGAGCAGTAAGGACTCCTGCCACTGTAGGAATATTGCTGCAATGTGCCATGGCCTGCTGGAATGTTTGGCCCCACTCCTGATTTTTACCTTTCCAAAATGGCTGTGGAGGTGTCTGCTCAGGAAGGCTATCACTTAATGCAGATATTGTGTTCTCCAATGGAGCAGGATTCCCGCTGTGCCAAGTCATGGAGGGTGCTGACTGTTATATATGTGGACTTGTATTTATTCTGTACAGCCACCATAATCCCTTGGGAGCACAGATATTTAAGAAGGCTTCACAGGTTGGAGAGGCACTCTGGAGACCTGCAATAAGGTCACATGTTACTCTGAGCTCACAGTATTCAGTCTGACTCTTTCTCCATACACAACAACTGGCGACAAGATACAGATAGCAAGATAAAGATGCAGAGAACAGTGAGCATCCTGGAGAAATTTTCGGAGGGAGATGATTGGGAAACTTTTGTGGAGTGACTCGACCAATACATCGTGGCCAACGAGCTAGATAGGGAAGAGAGCGCTGCCAAATGAAGGGCGATCCTCCTCAATGTCTGTGGGGCACCAACGTATAGCCTCATGAAGAATCTGCTCTCTCCAGGGAAACCCACAGAGAAATCATACGACGATTTGTGCACACTGGTCCGAGAGCATTTGAACCCGAAGGAAAGCGTTCTGATGGCGAGGTACAGGTTCTACACCTACAAGAGTTCTGAAGGCCAGGAAGTGGCGAGTTATGTTGCCGAGCTAAGATGCCTTGCAGGACATTGCGAATTTGAAGGACATTTGGAGCACATGCTCAGAGACTTTTTCGTACTTGGCATTAGCCACGAAACCATACTTCACAAACTTTTGACTGTAGAGACCCCAAACTTGAGTAAGGCCACAGCGATAGCCCAGGCGTTCATTGCCACCAGTGACAATACGAAGCAAATCTCTCAGCACACAAGTGCTGCTACAAGTACTGTGAACAAAGTGATGCTGTTTTTGAATTGTAACGTACAGGGCAGGTCACACATACCTGCAGCTACAAGTCCGCAGATGTCTCAGAGTCCACCATCCAGGGTGATGAATGCAAGGCCATTAACACCTTGTTGGGGCTGCGGGGGTAATCATCGTTTCATTTCATGCCGATTCAAAGGATACATTTGCAAGGGCTGTAGAACAATGGGACACCTCCAACGAGTGTGCAGGTGAGCTGCTAAGCCTGTTAAACCTGCAAACCATCATGTTGCAGAGGAGGATCATGATGAAACAGAACCTCAGATAGAGGAGGCAGAGGTACATGGGGTACACACATTCACCACGAATTATCCCCCAATAATGCTGAATGTTGAACTAAATGGACTCCCAGTGTCAATGGAGCTGGACACAGGTGCTAGCCAGTCCATCATGGGCAAAAAGACTTTCGAAAGGTTATGGTGCAACAAGGCCTCAAGGCCAGTCTTAACTCCAATTCGCACGAAACTAAGAACTTACACAAAAGAACTGATTCCTGTAATCGGCAGTGCTACCGTAAAGGTCTCCTACAATGAAGCTGTGCACAAGCTACCACTCTGGGTACCGGGCGATGGTCTCACGCTGCTCGGCAGGAGCTGGCTGGGAAAGATATGCTGGAACTGGGACGACCTCCGAGCGCTATCGCCCGTTGACGACATTTCGTGTGCCCAGGTCTTAAACAAATTTCCTTCGCTGTTCGAACCAGGCATCGGGAAATTCCAAGGAGCAAAAGTGCAGATCCACCTACTTCCGGGGGCGTGACCCATCCATCACAAGGCAAGAGCAGTACCATACATGATGAGAGAAAGGCTAGAGATCAAGCTAGACCGGTTGCAACAAGAGGGCATCATTTCACCGATCGAGTTCAGCGAGTGGGCCAGTCCTATTGTCCCAGTTCTCAAGGGAGATGGCACTGTCAGAATCTGTGGCGATTACAAAGTAACTATCAATCGTTTCTCCCTGCAGGACCAATACCCCCTACCAAAAGCCGACGACCTCTTTGCAACGCTGGCGGGAGGAAAGACGTTCTCGAAGCTGGATCTGACTTCAGGCTACATGACGCAGGAACTGGAGGAATCATCGAAGGCCCTCACCTGCATCAACACACACAAAGGTCTTTTTGTTTATAACAGATGCCCGTTTGGAATCCGATCAGCGGCGCCGATATTCCAGAGAAACATGGAAAGTTTACTGAATTCGGTCCTGCACACTGTGGTCTTCCAGGACGACATCTTGGTCACAGGTCGGAACACAGTCGAGCATCTGCAGAACCTGGAGGAGGTTCTTCGTCGACTCAACCGCATGGGGCTCAGGTTAAAACGCTCGAAGTGCGTTTTCCTGGTACCTGAAATGGAGTTCTTGGGGGAAGAAGGACTGCGGCGGACGGCATCAGGCCCACCAACGTGAAGACGGAGGTAATTGAGAACGCACTGAGGCCACAGAACATGACGGAGTTGAGGTCGTTTCTGGGACTCTTGAACTACTTTGGTAACTTCTTACCGGGTCTCAGCACCCTGCTAGAACCACTACATGTCTTACTATGAAAAGGGGGCAAATGGGTTTGGGGCAAAAGCCAAGAAAATGCCTTTGTAAAAGTGAGAAAATGATTCTGCTCAAACAAATTGCTTGTGTTGTATGATCCATGTAAGCGTTTGGTACTTGCATGTGATGCGTCGTCATATGGCGTCGGGTGTGTATTGCAACAAGCTAATGATTTCGGGAAACTGCAACCGGTTGCTTATGCATCCAGGAGTCTGTCTAAGGCCGAGAGAGCCTATAGCATGATTGAAAAAGAAGCATTAGCATGTGTCTATGGGGTAAAGAAAATGCATCAATACCTGTTTGGGCTAAAATTCGAATTGGAAACCGACCATAAGCCACTTATATCCCTGTTTTCTGAAAGCAAAGGGATAAATACCAATGCATCGGCTCACATCCAGAAATGGGCGCTCACGTTGTCCGCATACAACTACACCATCTGCCACAGGCCAGGCACAGAAAACTGCGCCGATGCTCTCAGTAGGCTGCCATTGCCCTCCACGGGAATGGTAATGGCGCAGCCCGCAGATCTAACCATGGTTATGGAAGTATTTGAGAGTGAACAATCACCCGTCACTGCCCGGCAGATTAAAACCTGGACAAGTCAGGACCCCTTATTATCTCTAGTCAAAAGCTGTGTGCTTCACGGAAGCTGGTCCAGTGTCCCAGTGGAAATGCAGGAAGAGATAAAGCCGTTCCAGCGATGCAAAGATGAAACATCTATACAGGCAGACTGCCTTCTGTGGGGCAATCGAGTAGTGGTCCCCAAGAAGGGCAGAGACACCTTCATCAATGACCTCCACAATACCCACCCAGGCATCGTAATGATGAAGGCGATAGCCAGATCCCACGTGTGGTGGCCCGGTATGGATGTGGACTTAGAGTCCTGTGTTCACAGATGTGATACATGCTCGCAGTTAAGCAATGTACCCAGGGAGGCGCCGCTAAGTTTATGGTCTTGGCCCTCCAAACCGTGGTCTAGGGTACACGTCGACTATGCAGGCCCGTTCTTGGGTAAAATGTTCCTTGTGGTTGTAGACGCGTACTCCAAGTGTATTGAATGTGAGATAATGTCAGCTAGCACGTCCGCTGCCACTACTGAAAGCCTGCGGGCCATGTTTGCCACACATGGCTTACCCGATGTCGTGGTGAGCGACAATGGGCCATGTTTTACCAGTGCTGAGTTCAAAGAATTCATGACCCATAACGGGATCAAACATGTCACATTTGCCCCGTTTAAACCAGCGTCCAATGGTCAGGCAGAGAGAGCAGTGCAAACTATCAAGCAAGGCTTGAAGAGGGTAACTGAAGGCTCACTGTAGACTCACCTATCCCAAGTCCTGCTTAGCTACCATACGAGACCCCATTCACTCACTGGGATCCCACCTGCTGAACTGTTCATGAAAAGATCACTCAAGACAAGGCTCTTGTTAGTTCACCCTGATCTACATGAGCAGGCGGCTTCAACAAAGTGCATATCATGATAGCGCAAATGTGTCACGCGAGATTGAAATCAATGATCCTGTATTTGTTTTAAATTATGGACAAAGTCCCAAGTGGCTTCCCGGCACTGTTGTGGCCAAAGAGGGGAGCAGGGTGTTTCGGGTCAAACTTTCAAATGGACTCATTCACCAGAAACACTTGGACCAAATCAAACTCAGATTCACGGACTACCCTGAGCAACCCACCTTGGACCCTACCTTTTTTGATCCCCCAACACACACACCAATGGCAACCGACACCACGATTGACCACGAAGCAGAACCCATTATCCACAGCAGCCCAGCAGGGCCCAACACACCAGGCAGCCCAGCAAGGCCAGCTGCACAGCAGCCCAGCGAGGGCCCAACAAATGATTCAACAACAACAGCTTTCACACCGAGACGATCAACCAGGGCAAGAAGGGCCCCAGATCGACTTACATTGTAAATAGTTACACTATTGACTTTGGGGGGGAATGTTGTTATATATGTATACTTGTAGTTACTCTGTACTGCCACCAGAGAGCTCATTACCCGGAGTTTCAAGGGATCCCATAATCCCTTGGGAGCACAGGTATTTAAGAAAGCTTCACAGGTTGGAGAGGCACTCTGGAGACCTGCAATAAAAGACTAAGGTCACACTTTACTTTGAGTTCACAGTATTCAGTCTGACTCTTCCTCCACACACAACACTGACTCTGTCAGTTATTTGCATGTCAGTTTGTTCAATCTGATCAGCACGTTGGCGCAGAGCCAGATGACCAGTCGGGTGTGCACAATGGAAGCATCGTAGAAAGGGGAAAGTGATCATAATTCAGCAAGATTTAGGGCAAAGGGCCGAGGTGGAACAGGAAAAAAAGTTCTCAATTGGGGTAAAGCCAATTTTTCTGAGCTGAGATAGGATTTGGCCAAAGTAGAATGGAAACGGCTACTGATGGTAAATCAGTGTCAGAGCAGTGGGAGGCATTTAAAGAGGCGATCCTGAGGGTACAGAGCAAACACTTCAGCTCATCCCAAATCCCCTGCCCTTACCCCGACCCGGGCAGTCTTTCCTTGGGAGCTTCCCGGTGTGAGAGACAGATTCCCAGCCGCTGCTGCCGGGGCCTCCCTCAGTCTCCAGGCCTCAGTCCCCGGGCTCGGGTATTCCCTCAGTCCCCGGGCCTCAGTCCCCGGGCTGGGTTATTCCCTCAGTACCTGGGCCTCAGTTCCCGAGCTAGGTTATTCCCTCAGTCCCCGGGCCTCAGTCCTCGGACTGGGTTATTCCCTCAGTACCTGGGCCTCAGTCCCCGGGCTGGGTTATTCCCTCAATCTCCAGGCCTCAGTCCCCGGGCTGGGTTATTCCCTCAGTCCCTGGGCCTCAATCCCCTGGCTGGGTTATTCCCTCAGTCCCCAGGCCTCAGTCCCTGAGCTGGGCTAGTCCCTCAGTCCTCGGGCCTCAGTCCCTGGGCCTTAATCCCCAGGCTGGGTTATTCCCTCAGTCCCTGGGCCTCAATCCCCGGGCTGGGTTATTCCCTCAGTCCCTGGGCCTCAATCCCCGGGCTGAGTTATTCCCTCAGTCCTTGGGCCTCAGTCCCTGGGCCTCAATCCCCGGGCTGGGTTATTCCCTCAGTTCCCAGGCTTCACCGTGGACAGGGAATCACCAACCCCCAGTCACAGCACCCAGCGGTTCCCCACCTGCCCAGCCCCAGTCTCTCCCTCAATGCCCGAGGGGCTTGATGCCAGGCCTGAGTCCCTGGCCTGGATTTCTCCCACCCCTCCTCTGGCCCTGGCTCTCTCTCACCTCAGTTTCTCTCTGCCATGGCTATGCCTGGTGCATCAGTGATTGACATTAATGGGGCTATTTGCCTGATTTAAACGATTACCCGATTTAAACGTGCGTGGTTTAAGGTCGTGGGGACTGTGTTAGCCACTCTAGGTGTTAAAGAACTTCCTGTTTTCAGTCGTAAGTTTGCCTTTTGCTAGTTTGAAGCTGCATACGTTCCTGATTTCTAACTCCAGATGGATTCCTCGCTCAGGCCTGAATTAAAATTGCAGTCGGGTCTCAATGATGTTGTTGGACCGCAACATGCAGATGTAAAGGAGGACCCTGTTGACTCTGGACTTGTGTCCTTGCTGCCTGCTCAGGAGAGCATGTTAAAATTGCAGATACATAAACAAAATAATGTCGATGCTGGATGTTATGTCTTTAGATGCTCTGATAATGACTCCATGAGGCAATGTGTTGTACTTCAACTGTAGTGACCTTAGTCCATTTAATGTAACTCCAGAGTGAAGATCACACATGGTGGCCTACCTTTTACACTGGGCCTGGCACACCTGTACAGGTAACCTACAAGTCTCCCACTGCAGTGCCCTCTGGTGTAACCGTGTAGGATACATGACATCACTCTCCCCCAATGCAAATCACCTTCATGCATTGACTGTGCTCTGGGCTTAGTTCTATCTAGTTGGAGGGTCGATTCCATCTTGGGTGAGTGGGTGGTGTTTCGTTGGCAGTAGAGGTGCTGGAGATTTCTGTTTTTGTGTCCATGACGCTCCATTCTCTCCCCCCTCATATAGATCATGCCGGTGGCTCATTACATTTATCTACATTCAAGTCCAGAAAAAAAAATTGCATCTACATCATTACATTTGTGGTACAGTTGTGAGGCAAGTCCATTTGACTGGTGCGGTACATATTTGGAATCAGTACTAGTGTCAGCACCTGTGCATGAGGACAAACTAGTACCAGAACTGCTGACAGTGGGAACCCGGTTGGCTCAAATTGCCTGCTCTCGGAGCCGATTTGGAGCCGAGTTGGGGGGGAATTTCTTCTCCCGGGGGGTTGTGGGTCTGTGAAGTTCTCTGCCCGGGGAGGCAGTTGAGGCTAGCTCATTGAATGTTTTCAGGTCGGGGATAGATGGATTTTTAACCAATGGGGGAGTTGAGGGTTGCAAGGAGAGGGCGGGTAAGTGGAGCTGAATCCACGACCAGATCAGCCATGATCTTATTGATTGGCGGAGCAGGCTCGAGGGGCTAGATGGCCTACTCCTGTTCCTAATTCTTATGTTCTTATGTTCTCGGGGCCTTTTCCATTGCTCCTAGCATTAGGCAGGTTCACAGTTGCCTGTGACCTCCCTGTCCTTTCCTTGCACCACGGGTCATTGTTGCTCCCTGAGAAGCAGTCGTCTGGTAGTGTGCAGGGAACTGCTGACTCACTTGCCTGGGCGTTATTTGGTTTGGGATCCTGGCTGGTCTCTGTCCCATTTGGGAGAATCGTTGCGGGTGACCCTTTGTTCCCGGGTGCAGTCTTGGTGGCGATAGGGTCTGGGGGCTGCGCCTTAGCGCGGTTTGCTCTTTCAGGCTCGTGGCGGTTGGTGCCATCGGGTGCCATCGGGTGGAGCCGATCAGGGGCAGGGTATCGATACCAGTGCCGTTTCCCTCCTGAGATCGCTTGCTCTGCAGCTTGTTTATATTAGCTGCTTGTGGCACACTCCGTGGTGCATCACTCTGGTCTCAGGGATGCAGGCTACAGCATTAGGTAGCTCGCTGGACCTGTGTGCTCCCGATGGGTGTTTGCCCGCTACATTAACTGAATGCAGTTGAAATCCTACATCGCACAATGTTTCATTACTCATTGTAGATAAACTGTATCTCCGATCGCAATCGCATGACTTTTCTTTGCTTATTACATGTATAAAACTCTGATCATCAATTACAAGCTTTATATTTAACTCACAGTTGCTATTACATTGATTGAGAATGTGGACCTGTCCCTTTAAGTGGGGTGGGTTGCTGGCCTCCTTTAAGAGGGCCTTGCTATCTTTACTCCAATCCTCTTCTTCGCTTGGTGCCACGTGTTGTTCCATCAGCGCTGCACTTCATGGTCTGGCCGCCGCCATCTTTTTCTTCAGCGCTTCACCTCGTGGTTTGGGCGCCATCCTTCCTCCATCCACGATGTCGACTGCTGTGATCCTCTTCTCAACGTATTCTGCCACCGAAGCTGGGAAGTCGCCTTTGGATCCAATTTTCTTCCTCCGGAGTCCTGCCACTGGAGCCTGGAAGTTGCGTTCGGGTCGTCTCAGCTGGGTCATCTCCACACAGTCATGTTGAGCGGTCTGTACCTCAGGTGCTGTGCTGATCTGCTCTCTGGTGCCAGATCCAACCTCAGGTGAGGGCTTGCTTTGCCTCTGAGCGCGGGGGACGTCGATCGCTGGAGGGATGAAATCTTCCCAGCTCCAATGGATCTTCATCCACCTTCTTCCGAGTAGCGTTGGTCCATCACCTGCCACAATCTACAGAGGTAACTTATGCACCACGCCATCATGGAGTACCTTTACATCCGCACTACCAATGACTGGGATAAGTTCATTGGTGTAGGTGTGCAGCTTTGCCTGAACCGGGACCAACTTGGGTCGTTCAGCTTGATTGTCCCTCTCAAAGGCTTCATGATTCATTACTGACTGGCTCACCTCCATGTCCACTTCCATGAAGACTGGAACGCCGTTTGTCTTGACTTCCATCCTCAACGGGGAACACTCTGTCGTGCAGGTAAACATGCCGTACACCTCATCGTGGGGCTGAGCTGCCTTTCTTCATAATCCGCGCTGGATTCATGGTCATCTTCAGACTTTACATCAACACAGAGTCATATTTCTTTTACACATTCGCTGGAGGTGGCCCTTTGTGCTGCAGCCTTTACACACATAGTCCTTAAAACGGCACTGGTGAGCCCTGTGATTCCCTCCACAACGCCAGCATGGTGCTACTCGATTAGCCCCCCTCGGCGGACTCTGAGTTAGGGACTCGGGGGCCTGTTCTCTCTCTCCTGAGGAGATTCACGTTCTACAGCCCAGCCTTTAAAAGGCGCCATTCTGTGTACAGTACTTGCCGGGTTTGAGTCCTGAGGATGAGTCATCTGCCTAGAGCCGCAGGTCGAGGTCATGAATGCCTGGCTCACGGTGATGGCCTTCTGCAGGGTGACTGTGGTATCCACAGATAGTAGCCTGTGAAGAAGTCCCTCGTGGCTGACTCCGATGACAAAGATATCCCACAGCGCTTCGGTGAGGTGGTCGCCGAAATCACATGGTGCCACCAGCCTCCTGAGGTCTACAGCATATTCCGCGATTTCCTGACCTTCGGGCCGTCGGTGGGTATAAAACCGGTGTTTGGCTGTGAGAATGCTCTCTTTGTGCTAGAGTTGTTCTTGGATCAGCATTACAAGCTCCTTGTATGTCTTGGTTGTTGCCTTTGCTGGTGCCAGCAAGTACCTGACGAGGCCAAAGACGGTGGGCCCACAACCTTTTAGCATGATAGCTCTGCGCTTATCAGCCAGTGTGGCCGGATTATCGCCGGCCAGGTTATTTGCTGTGAAGAAATGGTCGAGCCTCTCCACAAAGGCGTCCCAATCATCACCATCGGCGAATTGCTGCAAGATTAGCCATTTTCGGGTGAAAGTCTGTAATCTTGTCGCCAATTGTTATGTCTTTAGATGCTTTGATAATGACTCCATGAGGCAATGTGTTGTACTTGAACTGTAGTGACCTTAGTCCATTTAATGTAACTCCAGAGTGAGGGATCACACCTGGTGGCCTGCATTTTATACTGGGCCTGGCACACCTGTACAGGTAACCTACAAGTCTCCCACTACAGTGCCCTCTGGTGGCACACATTGGTGACCATACAGCTGGTGTACAAGTTTCCTATAGTAGTGCCCTCTGGTGGCACATCGTATGTAATAGTACAAGCAGTAAACATGTTTGGATACATAACACCGGAAATCTGAAATAAAGGCAAAAAAATGCTGGAAAGACTCAACAGGTCAGGCAGCGCCTGTGGGGAGAGAAAGAGAGTTAACGTTTCAGGTCGATGACCTTTCGTCAGAACTGGAAAAAGTTAGAGATATAGCGTGTATTAAGGAAGTGCAGAGGCAGGGAAAGGGGGGAGGTGAGGAAAGAACAAAAGGGAAGGTCTGTGTTAGGATGGATATGGGGATAGTGCAAGAAAGTGGAGTTAAGGTACAAGATCAGCCATGATCTCATTGAAAGGCGGAGCAGGCTAAGGAGCCACATGGCCTATTCCTGCTCCCATTTCTTATGTTCTTATGAAAGCAGGAGAGATTAAATGACAAAAGGTATGATAGCACAAGGCAAAAGGAGATGGTAATGGGACAAGTAAAGAAACAAAAGATGAGTCTAGATGGGGTGTAAATAGGAATGGCAGAATCATCAACAGCTGCCGCTATTGCAGATGTTGCGATCACGACAGATTTCGGACAGGTAAGAGCCCGGGCGATTTTAATCACACACCTGCCAGGTTTCTACTGAGCGAGTCGGGTTAAAATCACCCCACTCCTTCATGCTCTTTCTCCGAGAGGCGGGAGTTCCTGGCGTTGGTGAGGCCTATAAAGGCTCAGCGGCAGCAAGTGGCGGCGGCAGTCCGAGAGGCGAGAGTTCCTGGCGTTGGTGAGGCCTATAAAGGCTCAGTGGCAGCGAGAGGCAGCGGCAGTCCGAGAGGCAGGAGTTCCTGGCGTTGGTGAGGCCTATAAAGGCTCAGCGGCGGCAGTCCGAGAGGTGGCAGTTCCTGGCATTGGTGAGGCCTATAAAGGCTCAGTGGCAGCGAGAGGCAGCGGCAGTCCGAGAGGCGGGAGTTCCTGGCGTTGGTGAGGCCTATAAAGGCTCAGCGGCAGCGAGAGGAGGCGGCAGTCCGAGAGGCGGGAGTTCAGGGTGTTGGTGAGGCCTATAAAGGCTCAGCGGCAGCGAGAGGCGGTGGCAGTCCGAGAGGCGGGAGTTCCTGGTGTTGGTGAGGCCTATAAAAGGCTCAGCGGCAGCGAGAGGCGTACCTGTGCAGCTGCAGCGGGGAGAGAAGGCAAAAAAGAAGTAGAAAGAAATCAAAAGGTGACGTCACAGCCAAAGGGGTAAGTGATTGGCTGGTGATTGGTGAGTAGTTTTTCTTTTTTCTCTTCTATAACAGTGAGTAAACTTTAGCATTGTTGTTGCCTATCTAAGGGTTAAGTCATGGCAGGACAGCTCGGTCACATGATTTGCTCCTCCTGTACCATGTGGGAACTCAGGGACGACACCAGTGTTCCTGACGACTACGTGTGCAGGAAGTGTATCCTCCTCCAGCTCCTGACGGACCGCGTTGCGGAGTTGGAGCTGAGGGTGGATTCACTCTGGAGCATCCACGATGCTGAGAATGACGTGAGTATCACGTGTAGCGAGTTGGTCGTACTGCAGGGAAAGGGTCCACAGCCAGAAAGGGAATGGAAGACCAACAGGAAGAGCAGTGCAAGGAATGTAGTGCAGGGGTCCCCTGTGGTCATCCCCCTGCAAAACAGATACACTGCTTTGGGCACTGTTGAGGGGGATGACTCATCAGGGGAGGGCAGCAGCAACCAAGTTCATGGCACCGTGGCTGGCTCTGTTGCACAGGAGGGCAGGAAAAAGAGTGGGAGAGCGATAGTATTAGGGGATTCAATTGTAAGGGGAATAGATAGGCGTTTCTGCGGCCGCAACCGAGACTCCAGGATGGTATGCTGCCTCCCTGGTGCAAGGGTCAAGGATGTCTCGGATCTGGTGCAGGACATTCTAAAAAGGGAGGGAGATCAGCCAGTTGTCGTGGTGCACATTGGTACCAACGATATAGGTAAAAAAAGGGATGAGGTCCTACGAAACGAATTTAAGGAGCTAGGAGCTAAATTAAAAAGTAGGACCTCAAAAGTAGTAATCTCGGGATTGCTACCAGTGCCACGTGCTAGTCAGAGTAGGAATCGTAGGATAGCGCAGATGAATACGTGGCTTGAGCAGTGGTGCAGCAGGGAGGGATTCAAATTCCTGGGGCATTGGAACCGGTTCTGGGGGAGGTGGGACCAGTACAAACCGGACGGTCTGCACCTGGGCAGGACCGGAACCAATGTCCTCGGGGGAGTGTTTGCTAGTGCTGTTGGGGAGGAGTTAAACTAATATGGCAGGGGGATGTGAACCAATGCAGGGAGACAGAGCGAAACAAAAAGGAGGCAAAAGCAAAAGACAGAAAGGAGATGAGGAAAAGTGGAGGGCAGAGAAACCCAAGGCAAAGAACAAAAAGGGCCATTGTACAGCAAAATTCTAAAAGGACAAAGGATGTTAAAAAAACAAGCCTGAAGGCTTTGTGTCTTAATGCAAGGAGTATCCGCAATAAGGTGGATGAATTAACTGTGCAAATAGATGTTAACAAATATGATGTGATTGGGATTACGGAGACGTGGCTCCAGGATGATCAGGGCTGGGAACTCAACATCCAGGGGTATTCAACATTCAGGAAAGATAGAATAAAAGGAAAAGGAGGTGGGGTAGCATTGCTGGTTAAGGAGGAGATTAAGGCAATAGTTAGGAAGGACATTAGCTTGGATGATGTGGAATCTATATGGGTAGAGCTGCGGAACACCAAAGGGCAAAAAACGTTAGTGGGAGTTGTGTACAGACCTCCAAACAGTAGTAGTGATGTTGGGGAGGGCATCAAACAGGAAATTAGGGGTGCATGCAATAAAGTGCAGCAGTTATAATGGGTGACTTTAATATGCACATAGATTGGGCTAACCAAACTGGAAGCAATACGGTGGAGGAGGATTTCCTGGAGTGCATAAGGGATGGTTTTTTAGACCAATATGTCGAGGAACCAACTAGGGGGGAGGCCATCTTAGACTGGGTATTGTGTAATGAGAGAGGATTAATTAGCAATCTCGTTGTGCGAGGCCCCTTGGGAAAGAGTGACCATAATATGGTGGAATTCTGCATTAGGATGGAGAATGAATCAGTTAATTCAGAGACCATGGTCCAGAACTTAAAGAAGGCTAACTTTGAAGGTATGAGGTATGAATTGGCTAGGATAGATTGGCAAATGATACTTAAGGGGTTGACTGTGGATGGGCAATGGCAGACATTTAGAGACCGCATGGATGAACTACAACAATTGTACATTCATGTCTGACGTAAAAATAAAAAAGGGAAGGTGGCTCAACCGTAGCTATCAAGGCAAATCAGGGATAGTATTAAAGCCAAGGAAGTGGCATACAAATTGGCCAGAAATAGCAGTGAACCCGGAGACTGGGAGAAATTTAGAACTCAGCAGAGGAGGACAAAGGGTTTGATTAGGGCAGGGAAAATGGAGTACGAGAAGAAGCTTGCAGGGAACATTAAGACGGATTGCAAAAGTTTCTATAGATATGTAAAGAGAAAAAGGTTAGTAAAAACAAATGTAGGTCCCCTACAGTCAGAATCAGGGGAAGTCATAACGGGGAACAAAGAATTGGAGGACCAATTAAACAAGTACTTTGGTTCGGTACTCACTAAGGAGAACATTAACAACCTTTCGGATATAAGAGGGGTCAGAGGGTCTAGTAAGGAGCAGGAACTGAGGGAAATCCTTATTAGTCGGGAAATTGTGTAGGGGAAATTGATGGGATTGAAGGCCGATAAATCCCCAGGGCCTGATGGACTGCATCCCAGAATGGCCTTGGAAATAGCGGATGCATTGACAGTCATTTTCCAACATTCCATTGACACTGGATCAGTTCCTATCGAGTGGAGGGTAGTCAATGTAACCCCACTTTTTAAAAAAGAGGGAGAGAGAAAACAGGAAATTATAGACCGGTCAGCCTGACATTGGTAGTGGGTAAGATGAAGGAATCAATTATTAAGGATGTCATAGCAGCGCATTTGGAAAGAGGTGACATGATAGGTCCAAGTCAGCATGGATTTGTGAAAGGGAAATCATGCTTGACAAATCTTCTAGAATTTTTTGAGGATGTTTCCAGTAGAGTGGACAAGGGAGAACCAGTTGATGTGGTATATTTGGACTTTCAGAAGGCTTTCGACAAGGTCCCACACAAGAGATTAATGTGCAAAGTTAAAGCACATGGGATTGGGTAGTGTGCTGACATGGATTGAGAACTGGTTGTCAGACAGGAAGCAAAGAGTAGGAGTAAATGGGTACTTTTCAGAATGGCAGGCGGTGACTAGTGGGGTACCGCAAGGTTCTGTGCTGGGGCCCCAGCTGTTTACACTGTACATTAATGATTTAGACGAGGGGATTAAATGTAGTATCTCCAAATTTGCGGATGACACTAAGTTAGGTGGCAGTGTGAGCTGCGAGGAGGATGCTATGAGGCTGCAGAGCGACTTGGATAGGTTAGGTGAGTGGGCAAATGCATGGCAGATGCAGTATAATGTGGATAAATGTGAGGTTATCCACTTTGGTGGTAAAAACAGAGAGACAGACTATTATCTGAATGATGACAGATTAGGAAAAGGAGAGGTGCAACAAGACCTGGGTGTCATGGTACATCAGTCATTGAAGGTTGGCATGCAGGTACAGCAGGCGGTTAAGAAAGCAAATGGCATGTTGGCCTTCATAGCAAGGGGATTTGAGTACAGGGGCAGGGAGGTGTTGCTACAGTTGTACAGGGCCTTGGTGAGGCCACACCTGGAGTATTGTGTACAGTTTTGGTCTCCTAACCTGAGGAAGGACATTCTTGCTATTGAGGGAGTGCAGCGAAGGTTCACCTTCTGATTCCCGGGATGGCGGGACTGACCTATCAGGAAAGACTGGATCAACTGGGCTTGTATTCACTGGAGTTCAGAAGAATGAGAGGGGACCTCATAGAAACGTTTAAAATTCTGATGGGTTTAGACAGGTTAGATGCAGGAAGAATGTTCCCAATGTTGGGGAAGTCCAGAACCAGGGGTCACAGTCTAAGGATAAGGGGTAAGCCATTTAGGACTGAGATGAGGAGGAACTTCTTCACCCAGAGAGTGGTGAACCTGTGGAATTCTCTACCACAGAAAGTTGTTGAGGCCAATTCACTAAATATATTCAAAAAGGAGTTAGATGTAGTCCTTACTTCTAAGGGGATCAAGGGGTATGGTGAGAAAGCAGGAATGGGGTACTGAAGTTGCATGTTCAGCCATGAACTCATTGAATGGCGGTGCAGGCTAGAAGGGCCGAATGGCCTGCTCCTGCACCTATTTTCTATGTTTCTATGTTTCTCTCAATTTAATTTGAAGTACTATTCTGGGTTTACCTTTACCATACCCGTTCATTATTTTGTATGCTCTGGATGATCACCTCAGCGCATGAACAGTAATTTTAAAAAAGAATGCAAACTTTACAGAAACATTTTTTCCAGTTGCCACACTGATCACCACTCACTACCAGATTGGTAATTACACCAGTTGAGTTCAGGCTAGGGAATAATGCTAACAGACAGGACATCCAGTCCAATGTCAAAGCACTGGCTAGTTGCAATTTTTTCTGACCAGTATTGCTATATATGTATTTTAGCAAGTATTTGGCACAGATTAGCAGAAAAAAGTGACCTCAAAGTCGTGAGTTCGTGAGGCGGGAGTCCGGGGAGCAGCGTCGGCGGAGGTCTATAAAAGGCCCGTCAGCAAGGAATTCGGGGAGTTCGTGAGACGGGAGTCCGGGGAGCAGCGTCGTCGGAGGCCTATAAAAGGCCTGTCAGTAAGGAGTTCGGGGAGTTCATGAGGCGGGGGTCCGGGGAGCAGCGTAATCGGAGGCTAGCTGGTGCAGCTGCAGCAGGGGCAGAAGGTAAACAAAGAAGTAGAAAGAAATTGAAAGGTGACATCACAGCCAAGGGGGTAAGTGATTGGCTGGTGATTGGTGAGTAGTTTTTCTTTTTCTTTTCCCTATCAGTCGGTAAATTTTATCATTGTTGTTGCCAAATTAAACTAATCTAAGGGTTAAGTCATGGCAGGAGAGCTCGGCCACGTGTATGCACCTCCTGTACTATGTGGGAAGTCAGGGACGCTTCCGGTGTCCCTGACAACCACATGTGCAGGAAGTGTATCCACCTGCAGCACCTGACAGACCGCATTGCGGCACTAGAGCTGCGGATGGATTTACTCTGGAGCATCCACGATGCTGAGGATGACATGAATAGCATGTTTAGTGAGTTGGCCACACTGCAGGTAAAGGGTACATAGCCAGATAGGGGATGGGTGACCAACAGGAAGAGCAGTGGAAGGAAGGTAGTGCAGGGGTCCCCTGCGGTCATCCCCCTGCAAAACAGATACATCGCTTTGAGTACTGTTGAGGGGGATGACTCATCAGGGGAGAGCAGCAGCAGCCAAGTTCATGGCACCGTGGTGGCTCTGCTGCACAGGAGGGCAGGAAAAAGAGTGGGAGAGCTATAGTGGTAGGGGATTCTATTGTAAGAGGAACAGATAGACGTTTCTGCGGCCGCAATCGAGACTCCAGGATGATATGTTGCCTCCCTGGTGCAAGGGTCAAGGATGTCTCGGAGCAGCTGCAGGGCATTTTGAAGAGGGAGGGTGAACAGCCAGTTGTCGTGGTGCATATAGGTACCAACGATATCGGTGAAAAATGGGATGAGGTCCTACAAGATGAATTTAGGGAGTTAGGAGCTAAATTAAAAAGTAGGACCTCAAAGGTAGTAATCTCAGGATTGCTACCAGTGACACATGCCAGTCAGAGTACAAATCGCAGGATAGCTCAGATGAATACGTGGCTTGAGGAGTGGTGCAGAAGGGAGGGATTCAAATTCCTGGGACATTGGAACCGGTTCTGGGGGAGGTGGGACCAGTACAAACCGGACGTCTGCACCTGGGCAGGACCAGAACCAATGTCCTAGGGGGAATGTTTGCTAGTGCTGTTGGGGAGGGGTTAAACTAATGTGGCAGGGGGATGGGAACCTATGGAGGGAGACAGAGGGAAGTAGAATGGGGGCAGAAGCAAAAGATAGAAAGAAGAAAAGTAAAAGTGGAAGGCAGAGAAACTAAGGCAAAAAGAAAAAAGGGCCATATTACAGCAAAATTCTAAAGGGACAAATGTGTGAAAAAGACAAGCCTGAAGGCTCTGTGCCTCACTGCGAGGAGTATTCGTAATAAGGTGGACAAATTAACTGCGCAGATAGCTGTTAACGGATATGATGTAATTGGCATCACGGAGACATGGCTCCAGGGTGACCAAGGCTGGGAACTCAACATCCAGGGGTATTCAATATTCAGAAAGGATAGACAGAAAAGAAAAGGAGGTGGGGTGGCATTGCTGGTTAAAGAGGAAATTACTGTAATAGTAAGGAAGGACATTAGCTTGGATGATGTGGAATCGATATGGGTGAAGCTACGGAATACCAAAGGGCAGAAAACGCTAGTGTGAGTTGTGTACAGGCCACCAAACAGCAGTAGCGAGGTTGGGGACAGCATCAAACAAGAAATTAGGAATGCTTGCAATAAAGGTACAGCAGTTATCATGGGCGACTTTAATCGACATATTGATTGTGCTAACCAAACTGGTAGCAATGTGGTGGAAGAGGATTTCCTGGAGTGTATAAGGGATGGTTTTCTCGACCAATATGTCGAGGAACCAACTAGAGGGCTGACCATCTTAGATTGGGTGATGAGAAAGGACTAATTAGCAATCTTGTTGTGCGAGGTCCCTTGGGGAAGATTGACTATAATATGGTAGAATTCTTTATTAAGATGGAGAGTGACACAGTTAATTCAGAGACTAGGGTCCTGAACTTAAGGAAAGATAACTTCGATGGTATGAGACGTGAATTGGCTAGAATAGACTGGCGAGTGATACTTAAAGGGTTGACGGTGGATAGGCAATGGCAAACATTTAAAGATCACATGGATGAACTTCAACAATTGCACATCCCTGTCTGGAGTAAAAATAAAATGGGGAAGGTGGCTCAACTGTGGCTAACAGGGGAAAGTAAGGATGGTGTTAAATCCAAGGAAGAGGCATATAAATTGTCCAGAAAAAGCAGCAAACCTGAGGACTGAGAGAATTTTATAATTCAGCAGAGGAGGACAAAGGGTTTAATTAGAAGGGGAAAATAGAGTATGAGAGAAAGCCTGCTGGGAACATAAAAACTGACTGCAAAAGCTTCTATAAATATGTAAAGAGAAAAAGATTAGTGAAGACAAACGTCGGTCCCTTGCCGTCAGATTCAGGTGAATTTATAATGGGGAACAAAGAAATGGTGGACCAGTTGAACAAATACTTTGGTTCTGTCTTCACAAAGGAAGACACAAATAACCTTCCGGAAATACTAGGGGACTGAGAAGTAGGAACTGAAGGAAATCCTTATTAGTCAGGAAATTGTGTTTGGAAAATTGATGAGATTGAAGGCCGATAAATCCCCGGGGCCTGATAGTCTGCATTCCAGAGTACTTAAGGAAGTCGCCCTAGAAATAGTGGATGCATTAGTGATCATTTTCCAACAGTATATCAACTCTGGATCAGTTCTTATGGACTGGAGGGTAACTAATGTAATACCACTGTTTAAAAAAAGAGGGAGAGAGAAAATGGATAATTATAGACCGGTTAGCCTGACATCAGTAGTGGGGAAAATGTTGGGATCAATTATTAAAGATGAAATAGCAGTGCATTTGGAAAGCAGTGACAGGATCAGTCCAAGTCAGCATGGATTTATGAAAGGGAAATCATGCTTGACAAATCTTCTAGAATTTTTTGAAGATGTAACGAGTTGAGTGGACAAGGGAGAACCAGTGAATGTGGTGTATTTGGATTTTCAAAAGGCTTTTGGCAAGGTCCCACATAAGAGATTGGTGTTCAAAATTAAGGCACATGGTATTGGGGGTAAAGTACTGACATGGATAGAGAACTGGTTGGCAGACAGGAAACAGAGAGTCGGGATAAATGGGTCCTTTTCAGAATGGCAGGCAGTGACTAGTGGGGTGCCGCAGGGCTCAGTGCTGGGACTCCAGCTCTTTACAATATACATTAATGATTTGGATGAAGGAATTGAGTGTAATATCTCCAAGTTTGCAGATGACACTAAGCTGGGTGGCGGTGTGAGCTGTGAGGAAGACGCTAAGAGGCTGCAGGGTGACTTGGACAGGTTAAGCGAGTGGTCAAACGCATGGCAGATGCAGTATAATGTGGATAAATGTGAGGTTATCCACTTTGGTGGCAAAAACACGAAGGCAGAATATTATCTGAATGGCGGCAGATTAGGAAAAGGGGAGGTGCAACGAGACCTGGGTGTCATGGTACATCAGTCATTGAAATTTGGCATGCAGGTACAGCAGGCGGTGAAGAAGGCAAATGGTATGCTGGCTTTCATAGCGAGGGGATTTGAGTATAGGAGCAGGGAGGTCTTACTGCAGTTGTACAGGGCCTTGGTGAGGCCTCACCTGGAATATTGTGTTTAGTTTTGATCTCCTAATCTGAGGAAGGACGTTCTTGCTATTGAGGGAGTGCAGCGAAGGTTCACCAGACTAATTCCCGGGATGGCAGGACTGATATATGAGGAGAGACTGGATCGACTGGGCCTGTATTCATTGGAGTTTAGAAGGATGAGAGGGGATCTCATAGAAACATAGAAAATTCTGACGGGACTGGACAGGTTAGATGCAGGAATAATGTTCCCGATGTTGGGGAAGTCCAGAACCAGGGGACATAGTCTAAGGATAAGGGGTAAGCCATTTAGGACTGAGATGAGGAGAAACTTCTTCACTCAGAGAGTTGTTAACCTGTGGAATTCTCTATCGCAGAGAGTTGTTGATGCCAGTTCATTGGATATATTCAAGAGGGAGTTAGATGTGGCCCTTACGGCTAAAGGGATCAAGGGGTATGGAGAGAAAGCAGGAAAGGGGTACTGAGATGAATGATCAGCCATGATTTTATTGAATGATGGTGCAGACTCGAAATGCCGAATGATCTACTCCTGCACCTGTTTTCTATGTTTCTAAATTAAAATTCACTGAGGAATTGAAGATTACGTTCACTTTTAACAACCAATGTTTCGCAGCAAACACTCGTGGGTCAAGTATATGAGGGCCAGATATAGAGGAGTGTTCCTTGCAGTGTCAGTCAATTGGTAGCGCTCTCACCTCTGAGTGAGAAGGTTGCGCATTCAACTCCCACTCCAGAGACTTGAGCACTAAAATCTGGGCTGATACTCCCAATGTCAGTACTGAGAGAATGCTGCACTGTCGGAGGTGCCGTCTTTCAAATGAGACGTTAAACCGAGGACCCGACTGATCTCCTGGGCAGACGTAAAAGATCCCATGGCACTATTTCGATAGAAGAGCAGGGGAGCTATCCCTGGTGACGTGGCCAATATTTATCCCTCAATCAACATCACCAAAACAGCTTAGCAGGTCATTATCACATTGGTGTTTGTGGGAGCTTGCTGTGGGGAAATTGGCTGTCGCGTTTCTTGCATTACAATAGTGACTAGACTTCAAAAAAATTTACTTCATTGGCTGTAAAGTGCTTTGGGATGTGCTGAGGTCTTGCTATATAAATGTAATCTTTTTTCTTTCTTCTGTCCAAGATTGTTCTTTTGATGATGACAATTCCACCATTGCTGAAGGTCTACAATTTAGCTCCAATTAATGCAGGTTGTGGGTTTACATATGTGGCATGGGAGGGAGAGAGAAAACGGGTAATTATAGACCGGTTAGCCTGACATCAGTAGTGGGGAAAATGTTGGAATCAATCATTAAGGATGAAATAGCAGCGCATTTGGAAAGCAGTGACAGGATCGATCCAAGCCAGCATCGATTTATGAAAGGGAAATCATGCTTGACGAATCTTCTGAAATTTTTTGAGGATGTAACTCGCAGAGTGGACAAGGGAGAACCAGTGGATGTGGTGTATTTAGACTTTCAAAAGGCCTTTGACAAGGTCCCACACAAGAGATTGGTGTGCAAAATCAAAGCGCATGGTTTTTGGGGGTAATGTACTGACGTGGATAGAGAACTGGTTGGCAGACAGGAAGCAGAGAGTCGGGATAACTGGGTCCTTTTCAGAATGGCAGGCAGTGACTAGTGGGGTGCCGCAGGGCTCAGTGCTGGGACTCCAGCTCTTTACAATATACATTAATGATGTGGATGAAGGAATTGAGTGTAATATCTCCAAGTTTGCAGATGACACTAAGCTGGGTGGCGGTGTGAGCTGTGAGGAAGACGCTAAGAGGCTGCAGGGTGACTTAGACAGGTTAGGCGAGTGGGCAAACGCATGGCAGATGCAGTATAATGTGGATAAATGTGAGGTTATCCACTTTGGTGGCAAAAACACAAAGACAGAATATTATCTGAATGGTGGCAGATTAGGAAAAGGGGAGGTGCAACGAGACCTGGGTGTCATGGCACATCAGTCATTGAAAGTTGGCATGCAGGTACAGCAGGCGGTGAAGAAGGCAAATGGTATGTTGGCCTTCATAGCTAGGGGATTTGAGTATAGGAGCAGTGAGGTCTTACTGCAGTAGTACAGGGCCTTAGTGAGGCTTCACCTGGAATATTGTGTTCAGTTTTGGTCTCCTAATCTGAGGAAGGATGCTCTTGCTATTGAGGGAGTGCAGCGAAGGTTCACCAGACTGATTCCAGGGATGGCTGGACTGTCATATGCGGAGAGACTGGATCAACTGGGCCTTTATTCACTGGAGTTTAGAAGGATGAGAGGGGATCTCATAGAATCGTATAAGATTCTGACGGGACTGGACAGGTTAGATGCAGGAATAATGTTCCCGATGTTGGGGAAGTCCAGAACCAGGGGACATAGTCTTAGGATAAGAGGTAGGACTGAGATGAGGAGAAACTTCTTCACACAGAGAGTTGCTAACCTGTGGAATTCCCTGCCGCAGAGAGTTGTTGATGCCAGTTCATTGCATATATTCAAGAGGGAGTTAGATATGGCCCTTACGGCTAAAGGGATCAAGGGGTATGGAGAGAAAGCAGGAAAGGGGTACTGAGGGAATGATCAGCCATGATCTTATTGAACGGCGGTGCAGGCTTGAAGGGCCGAATGGCCTACTCCTGCACCTATTTTCTATGTTTCTATGTTTCTATGTGGTCGATGGGCCAAATAGCCATCTTCCGTGCTGTAACCATTCTATAATTCTAAGCCGGATTTTCATCAGTTTTGCGACCGAGTTTTCACTGCGATTTGACCCTCTGGAGCGAAAACCCGGTCAGCGGGATCCTCGGGTGCCTCTTTGCGGTGGTGCTTCCACGTATTGTCGGGGAGACCCGTACGCCGCGCCCAGAATACCGACAGGGTCAAACTTGTCGGTGCAGCCCTGCCAGCAGCGGTAAGTATGAAAATCTGCAAAAAAGGTAAATTAAAGTTTTTATTTTGAAATTATTTTTCAGCCATTTAGTAGCTAAGGGTTTTTTGTGAATGTTTTGTGAATGGTTTTGGAACTTTATTTTTTATGTTTTCCCCCCTTCCCAAGGCCTCTCTCGCAGCGCTCCCCGCTCTGGATTAAAGTTGCCGAAACTCACGTTTTTGCGCCGCGAATCCTCGTGCAATGCCTCCTTCAACGATGGCGCATACGTAAAGTCCGAAAGTTCAGCCTAAAAACGGTAGCGTAGCGAAAACGGTAATTTTGGCGTAAAACTACTGTATTCGCCAAAAACTAAAAGTCTAGCCCTATGACTGTAAAGTCCGATTTTCACAAGGAATGTTTTTATCACATGCAGGACATTGGATATCAGATTGACCCAAGACCCATTGCCAATAACCCTCCCATTCCACGAGGTCTGATCTTTCCTTGATTTCCTTTGGACTCTCCTTCCCTCGGCTAGCTGCATATGACTTGCTTCAAGCTTTGTCCTGCCATCGCAAACCACCTGTTTTGCGCTTTTTCTTGTCACAAGCATTATGAGTCAGTTGAGATGCCATATTTTATTAGATTGGTCTTTAGGCAATCCTTAAATCTTCTGAACTGACCACCACAAGATTGTTTACCAATTTCCAGCTCACCATAGAATACCTTCTTGGCTACATAAGAAATAGGAGCAAGAGTAGGCCATTTGTCCTGCCTGCTCGAGCCTGCTCCACCATTCAATAAGATCATGGCTGATCTTTTACCTCAACTCCACCCGTTGAATTGCAGCCTGACTGATTTCTGTCACTCAGTCTCACATTGAATGCTTCTCAATTTAATGGTGTTTCCAAAATTCGCTGAGATTTTTCATTGTGAGCAGAACCATTGCAGCCCTCCTCCCCAAGGGTTAACTCACTGATTTTCCTTTGACTCTCTTCAATTCCTGTAAGCGTCTCTTTGGTAATTATGGCCTCGGGCAGCAGTCTGGTATGAAGGAGTCAGCAGGCTGTCAGAACTGACGTAGATCCAATAGATTAAGCCCCCCCCCCCCACCCCACAGCTCTTGTGTGTTTATTCAGTAAAGACATTGAACCATATAACTTGTTAAGTAGAACCTTTTCATCTCCTCTGGGCAAGTTTTCATTGCCTGTATATGTCAGAGCAGAGCACCCTTCGACCCTTAGTAACAGGAAATATCCCTTCAAACAGCTTCATCTATTGCAATTCAGTTGCACCAAAGGACAAACTGCAAGATATGTTTATAATAATGTAAAAATGATGCAAATATTGAACACAAGAATATTCATTGCTTGCCTTCAGCTGCCTCGCCCCTAAGCTCTGGAATTCCCTCCCTAAACCATTTCATCTCTCCTTAAATCCTACTTCTTGGACCATGTATTTTGTTCCCCTGTCCTAATATGTGGCTCAGTGCAATTTTGTTTGATAATGCTCCTGTGAGGCACCTTGGGACGTTTTGCCACGTTAAAGGCGCTATATACATTGTTGTGGTTCAATGGGACACCATAATAGGCTGCTGCATTCACAATCTTCAGGATGCAGTGCAGCATCTCGCCAAGCTTGATTTGACAGCACTGTTCAGCTCTGCAACCTCCACCAGCAAGAAGGACAAGAGCAGCAAGATCATGGCAACAGCAACAACATGCATTTATATAGCACCTTTAACATAGTAAAACATTCCAAAGCCCTTCACAGGAGCATTATCAAGCAAAATTTGACACATAAGGAGATATTGGAGCAGGTGACCAAAAGCTTGGTCAAAGGGTGTCTTAAAGGAGGAAAGAGAGGTTTAGGGAGGTGTTGTGTATCTGTAAAGCATGCACTCGCATGTTCCGTCACCAGGGAACTCATCCCTTGAAGTCCCAAGGGAGCACTATATATAAGTCGGCCCCTGAGGCCTGTTCCTCACTCTGGAGTGTCTTATTAAAGACTGAGGTCACTGTTACTTTAACCTCCCTGTGTGCAGTCTCATCTGTATTAGGAACACAATAACTGGCGACGAGAATACGAATCCAACGCAAAGATGCAGCAAACTGTGGGCATCCTGGAGAAGTTCTTGGATGTTGAGGACTGGGAAGCCTATGTCGAACGGCTAGACCAGTACTTCCTAGCCAATGAGCTGCACGGAGGAGGAAGCGCTGCAAAAAGGAGAGCGGTCCTCCTCACAGTCTGCGGGGCACCGACCTACAGCCTCATGAAGAATCTTCTGGCTCCGGTGAAACCCACAGATAAGTTGTATGAGGAGCAGTGTACACTGGGGTTCGGGAGCATCTTAACCCGAGGAAGAGCGTGCTGATGGCGAGGTATCGGTTCTACACGTGCCAGCGATCTGAAGGTCAGGAAGTGGCGCGCTACGTCACCGAGCTAAGGCAGGACAATGTGAGTTTGATGGCTACCTGGAGCAAATGCTCAGAGACTTTTTTGTACTGGGCATTGGCCACGAGACCATCCTACGAAAACATTTGACTGTAGACACCGACCCTCAGTAAGGCCATTACGATAGCACAGGCGTTTATGTCCACCAGTGATAACACCAAACAAATCTCTCAGCACACAAGTGCTAGCAATGTTCATAAATTAACTGGAATTGTGTTTGCGAGCAGAAATGTACAGGCAGAATCCACGAGTCTGCAACTGCTCGCAGGCCTCGGGTGACCCAGATGACTCAGAGTCCCCAACAAAGGATGAATGCAAGGCAATTCACACCTTGTTGGCGTTGTGGAGGCTTCCATTCAGCCTATTCATGCCACTTCAAATGGTATGTTTGCAAGAGCTGTGGAACAATGGGGCAACTCCAACGAGCTTGCAAACGAGCTGCAAGCTCTGCAAAACCTGCTAATCACCACGTGGCAGAGGAAGATCGGTCCATGGTGGATCAAAGCAATTTCGAGCCTCAGAGAGAGGAGGCAGATGCTGAAGTACATGGGGTGCACACATTTTCGATGAAATGTTCACCTATAATGCTAAACGTAAAATTGAATGGCTTACCCGTAGCCATGGAACTGGACACTGGCGCTAGCCAATCCATCATGAGTAAAAAGATGTTTGAGAGACTGTGGTGCATAAAAGACATTCAGACCAGCCCTGAGCCCCATCCACACGAAACTGAGAATGTCCCCCAAGAGCTTATCACTGTCCTCGGCAGCGCCATGTCAAGGTCACCTACGAAGGCACGGTGCACGAACTGGATTGTCCCGGGTGATGGCCCCACACTGCTTGGAAGGAGCTGGCCTGGAAAAATCCGCTGGAACTGGGATGACATCCGAGCGCTATCACATGTCGATGAGGCCTTATGTACCCAGGTTCTTAACAAATTTCCTTCCCTTTTTGAGCCAGGCATTGGAAACTTTTCTGGGGCGAAGGTGCGGATCCACTTGGTCCCAGAGTCATGACCCATTCACCACAAAGCGCGAGCGGTACGTCACATGATGAGGGAGAGAGTTGGACAGGCTGCAACGCGAGGTCATCATCTCCCCAGTGGAATTCAGCGAGTGGGCCAGCCCAATTGTTCCAGTACTCAAAAGTGATGGCACGGTCAGGATTTGCGGCGACTATTAATCGTTTCTCGTTACAGGACCAATACCCTCTACCTAAGGCAGACGACCTATTTGCGACGCTGGCAGGAGGCAAGACATTCACCCAGCTCGACCTAACTTCGGCCTACATGTTGCAGGAACTGGAGGAGTCTTTGAAGGGCCTCACCTGCATCAACACGCACAAGGGACTGTTCATCTACAACAGATGCCCGTTTGGAATTCGGTCGGCTGCAGCGATCTTCCAGAGAAACATGGAGAGCCTACTCAAGTCGGTACCACACACGGTGGTCTTTCAGGACAACATATTGGTCATGGGTCGGGAAACCGCCGAGCACCTACAAAACCTAGAGGAGGTCCTCCAGCAACTGGATCGCGTAGGGCTGCAGCTGAAGAGGTCAAAATGAGTCTTCATGACAACAGAAGTGGAGTTTTTGGGGAGAAAGATCACGGCGGACGGCATTCGGCCCACAGACATCAAGACAGAGGCTATCAGGAACGCGCCCAGGCCACAGAACGTCACGGAGCTGCGGTCGTTCCTGGAACTCCTCAACTATTTTGGTAACTTCCTACTGGGGTTAAGCACCCTTTTAGAGCCGCTACATGTGTTATTGCGCAAAGGTGAGAAATGGGTATCGGGGAAAAAACCAAGCAATTGCTTTTGAGAAAGCCAGAAACATTTTATGCTCCAACAAGCTGCTAGTATTGTATAACCCGTGTAAAAGACTTGTACTAAGATGTGATGTGTCGTCATACGGAGTCGGGTGTGTATTACAACAAGCTAACGTTGCGGGCAAGTTGCAACCTGTCGCCTATGCTTCCAGGAGCTTGTCTAAGGCCGAGAGGGCCTACAGCATGATTGAGAAAGAAGCATTAGCGTGTGTGTTCGGGGTAAAGAAAATGCATCAGCACCTGTTTGGCCTCAAATTTGAGCTGGAAACTGATCACAAGCCCATCACATCCCTGTTCACTGAAAACAAGGGGATAGATACTAATGCCTCAGCCCGCATACAAAGGTGGGCACTCGCGCTATCAGCATATAACGATACCATCCGCTACAGGCCAGGCACCGAGAACTGTGCGGATGCTCTCAGTCGGCTACCATTGCCCACTATGGGGGTGGAAATGGCGCAGCCTGCAAACTTGTTAATGGTGGCGCAGCCCGTGGACTTGTTGATGATCATGGAAGCGTTTGAAAATGATAAATCACCTGTCACGGCCCGTCAGATTAGGATTTGGACCAGCCAAGATCCTCTGCTGTCCCTAGTAAAAAACTGTGTACTGCATGGGAACTGGGCCAGCATCCCCGTTGAAATGCAAGAGCCAATCAAGCCGTTCCAGCGGCGAAAGGACGAGCTGTTCATTCAGGCAGACTACCTGTTGTGGGGTAACCACGTAGTGCTACCCAAAAAGTTCATCTCGGATCTCCACAGCACACACCCGGGTATAGTAATGATGAAAGCGATAGCCAGATCCCACATGTGGTGGCCTGGTATCGACTCTGACTTAGACTCCTGTGTACGGTAATGCAGCGTATGTGCTCAGTTGAGCAACGCGCCCAGAGAGGCATCACTAAGTTTATGGTCCTGGCCCTCCAGACCATGGTCGAGGATCCATGTTGACTATGTGGGCCCGTTTCTCGGTAAAATGTTCCTGGTGGTGGTGGATGCTTTTTCAAAATGGATTGAATGTGAAATAATGTCAGGAAGCACCGCCACCGCCACCATTGAAAGCCTGAGGGCCATGTTTGCCACCCACGGCCTGCCTGACATACTGGTCAGTGACAACGGGCCATGGTTCACCCGTGCCAAATTTAACGAATTCATGACCCGCAATGGGATCAAACATGTCACCTCGGCTCCGTTTAAACCAGCCTCCAATGGCAGGCAGAGCGGGCAGTACAAACAAACAAAATGTAAATGATGGTCACGCCACTGTGTCACGGGAAATTGATCTGAATGACCAGATCCCCGTTGAAATGCAAGAGCTATTCTTATTATGTGCTAAACTATGGACATCGTCCCAAGTGGATCACGGGCACAGTGATAGCTAAAGAAGGGAATAGGGTGTTTGTAGTCAAACTAGACAATAGACAGAAAGCACCTGGACCAAACGAGGCTGCGGTTCACAGACTGCCCTGAACAATCCACAGCAGACATCACCTTTTTTGAGCCCACAACACACACTCAAAGGATCAACAACACCACGCCGGACCAGGAAATCGAACCCATCACGCCCAACAGCCCAGCATGGCCAGGCTCACCCAGCAGCCCTACAGGGCCAACAACACGCCAGCCCAGCGAGGGCACAGCCAACACACCAGAACAGACATTTGTACCGAGGCGGTCCACCAGGGAAAGAAAGGCTCCCGACCGCCTCACCTTGTAAATCGTTTTCACTTTGACTTTGCGGGGGCGGAGTGATGTTGTGTATCTGTAAAGCATGAACTCCCATGTTCCTCCACCAGAGAGCTCATCCCCTGAAGTCCCAAGGGATCCCAGCATCCCTTGGGAGCACTGCATATAAGCCGGCCCCTAAGGCCTGTTCCTCACTCTGGAGTGTCTTATCAAAGACTGAGGTCATTGTTACTTTAACCTCCCTGTGTGCAGCCTCATCTGTGTTAGGAACACAACAGGAGGGAGCTCCAGAGCTTGGGGCCCAGGCAGCTAAAGGCATGACCACCGATGGTGGAGCGATTTAAATTGGGTTTCGAATTGGAGATACGAACAGATGAGAAATGACGAACAGGTAAAGCCCATCTGGTCCATCGAGCCTGTCCCACACAATACCGATACCTTGTGTATCACAAAATATATACACTTCACCCCACCCAAAACCATGTAATCTCCTGGGAGAGGGAAAAAAACATGTAAAAAACCCAGGCCAATTTAGGTGAAAAAATCTGCCAAATTCCTCTCCGACCCATCTAGGTGATCAAAGCTAGTCCAGCAGATCACTCTGGCCATTAAATTCACTGCAGCACCTACCTTCTGTAAGAGTTAATCTCTGCCGCAGCCAGAAACAAATCCAGCTTTTGCTTGAAAGAATTCAACGAGTCTAGATTCGCCACATGAAACAGCAGCTTGTTCCAGAGGTCGACTATTCTCTGGGAAAAGAACCACCTCCTGACATCTAACATAGATCTAGCCCTATACAATTTAAATTTGTGACCCTGGTCCTGCCTAACCTATTTAATTGAAATAAACGCTCACTGTCTATTCCCTTCATTATCTTATAAACCTCAATCATATCCCCCCTAAGTCTACGCTGCTCTAAGGTAAAGAGTCCCAACACTTTTAGCCTGTCTTGATAACTAAGGTGCTTTAGACTTGGAATTAGTCTAGTGGCCCTGTTCTGCACCCTTTCCAGAGCTTCAATATCACCCACCATGTGAGGAGACCAAAACTGGACACACTAAGGTCTTGTACAAGGACAAAACAGTGTGCCTCGTCTTATACTCCATTGTCCTATGGATACACCCCAACACCCTATTTGTTCTAGCTACCGCTGCACGGCATTGCTCGTGTACCTTTAAGGATGTATGCACTAAAATGCCCAAATCCCTTTCTATCTCCACCATCTTTAATGCCTTTCCCTGGAGGGTGTATGAATGTTGAGCATTTGCCCTGCCCACATGCGTAACAATACACTTATCTAATTTATACATAATTTTCCAATCATGAGCCCAGTCTCCCAACACGTTAAGATCTGCCTGAATCAGTCGAGTCTCTTCTACAGTTCTTGCACTCGCACAAATCTTGGTATCACCTGCAAATTTGCAAATTGTGCCGCCAACCCCTGAATCCAGATCATTAATAAAAATAGTAAAAAGCAACGGTCCCAACACTGATCCTGCGGGACACCACTGGTGACTGGTCTCCAAACAGATCCAAATCCATCTATAACTACTCTTTGCCTGTGTCCTGCCAGCCAGTTCTGTATACTTACACTAATACCAGAGGTTCCGATCTTAAAGAGAAACCTCTTGTGCGGTACCTTGTCAAAAGATGTGCAGATATCTCGTGGGGTGGAGGGGCGGGCGGTGGTTCTGAGGCTGGAGGAGATTACAGAGATAGGGAGGGGCGAGGCCATGGAGAGATTTGAAAACAAGGATGAGAATTTTAAAATCGAGCCGTTGCATAAACGGAGCTCATATAGGTCAGCGAGCACATGGGTGATGGATGAACGGGACTTGGCACGGGTTAGCAGAATTTTGGATGACCTCAAGTTTACGGAGGGTAAAATATGGGAGGCCAGCAAGGAATGAGTTGGAATAGTCAAGTCTAGAGGTAACAAAGACGTGGATGAGGATTTCAGTAGCACATGAGTATAATGTGGGAAAATGTGAGATTATCCACTTTGGCAGAAAAAATAGAAATGCAAATTATAATTTAAATGGAGAAAAATTGCAAAGTGCTGCAGTATAGAGGGAACTGGGGGTCCTTGTGCATGAAACACAAAAAGTTAGTATGCAGGTACAGCAAGTAATCAGGAAGGCCAATGGAATGTTGGCCTTTATTGCAAGGGGGATAGAGTATAAAAGCAGAGAAGTCCTGCTACAACTGTACAGGGTGTTTGTGAGGCCACACCTGGAGTACTGCATACAGTTTTGGCCTCTGTATTTAAGGAAGGATATACTTGCATTGGAGGCTGTTCAGAGAAGGTTCACTGGGCTGATTCCAGAGATGAGGGGGTTGACATGTGAAGATAGGTTGAGTAGGTTGGGCATATACTATTGGAGTTCAGAAGAATGAGAGGTGATCTTATCGAAACATGTAAGATAATGAGGGGGCTCGACGAGGTGGATGCAGAGAGGATATTTCCACCCATAAGGGAAACTAAAACTAGGGGACATAGTCTCAGAATAAGTGGCCGCCCATTTAAAACTGAGATAAGGAGAAATTTCTTCTCTCAGAGGGTTGTAAATCTATGGAATTCTCTGCCCCAGAGAGTTTTGGAGGCTGGGTCATTGAATATATTTAAGGTAGAGATAGACAGATTTTTGAGTGATAAGGGAATAAAGGGTTATGGGGAGCGGGCAGCGAAGTGGAGCTGAGTCTACGATCAGATCAGCCATGATCTTATTGAATGGCGGAGCAGGCTTGAGGGGCCAAATGTCCTACTCCTGCTCCTATTTCTTATGTTCTTTTGAGCTGAGGCCGAGGTGGAGTCGGGCGATAGGTGGAAATAGGCAGTCTTGGTGATGATATGAATATATCGTCGGAAGCTTATCTCATAGAACATAAGAACATAAGAACATAAGAAATAGGAACAGGAGTAGGCCATATGGCCCCTTGAGCCTGCTCCGCCATTTAATACGATCTTGGCCGATCCAATCATGGACTCAGGTCCACTTTCCTGCCCGCTCTTGATAACCCCTTATTCCCTTATCGGTTAAGAAACTGTCTACCTGTGTCTTAAATTTATTCAATGTCCTGGCTTCCACAGGTCTCTGAGGTAGCAAATTCTACAGATTTACAACCCTCTAAGAAAATAAATTTCTCTTCATCTTAGTTTTAAATAGGCGGCCCTTATTCGAAGATTATGCCCCCTAATTCTAGTCTCCTCCATCAGTGGAAACATCCTCTCTGCATCCACCTTATCAAGCCCCCTCATAATCTTATACGTTTCGATAAGATCACCTCTCAATCCTCTGAATTCCAATGAGTAGAGGCCCAACCTTCTCAACCTTTCCTCATAAGTCAACCCTCTCATCTCCGGAATCAACCGCGTGAACCTTCTCTGAACTGCCTCCAAAGCAAGTATATATTTCATAAATATGGAAACCAAAACTGCATGCAGTATTCCAGGTGTGGCCTCACCAATACCCTGAATAACTGTAGCAAGACTTCCCTGCTTTTATACTTCATCCATTTTGCAATAAAGGCCAAGATTCCATTGGCCTTCCTGATCACTTGCTGTACCTGCATACTAACCTTGTGTGTTTCATGCACAAGTACCCCCAAGTCCCGCTGTACTGCAATCTTTCTCCATTTAAATAATAATTTACTCTTTGCTTTTTTCCTGCCAAAGTGCATGACCTCACACTTTCCAACAGTCTACTCCATCTGCCAAATTTTTTTTCACTCACTTATCTTGAGATCAAATTTGACACCAAAGTTTCAAACAGTCTGGTTCAGTCTCAGACAGTTGCCAGGGAGAGGGATGGAGTCAATGGTTAGGGAATAACCGAAGCCAATAACTTTGATCTTTGTAATGTCTGTAAGCTTGTAATGTTTGTAGTGCCACACTGCAGATGTGGACGTATTGTGTACTGCAACTGCAGAGTTAATAATAACCAGAACCAGGCTGTTCCTGAGGCTTCTGACAGAGCTGCCTGCCATGTTAGGAGCTGTGTGTGCTATGCACTGTGAATATATCACATTTGGCAATGAGGATGGGATTTTTCGGATGATTTAAATCTTAAATTTTGTTGGTGAAGGATTCAGCCAGCCGACAGAGAGACTTTGAAAGCTTCTCTGTCTTTGGAAAAAGCTACAAAATCCGAGGTAAATACAGCACACGGCGTGAACAGTTAGAGATTAAAATGGCAGGTGTAGTGGGACATTTGGGTGAATATAGACACGACTGGGAACGTTTTAAAGCGTCTGTGGATCGGCTAGAAATGTATTTCGCTGCAAATAACATAATCGAAGTTCCAGACAATGCAGCCCAGAACCGGGCTGTGCTGGAACGTAAGAGAGTGATCTACTTATCGGAGGCAGGTCCGGCATTGTATGAAACACTGGTAAATCTGCTTGTGCCTGACGAGCCAAAGGACACAACGCTTAAAGAGATTTTAACGAAGCTGGAGCAGCACTATAACCCCAAACCGTTAGAAATTGCTGAAAGCTATCATTTTTGGATTCAGAATCAAAAGACTGATAAAAGTATTAGTGATTACATCATAGCATTAAAAAAGCTATCGATGCACTGTAATTTTGGAAACTTTCAAAACTGAGCATTACGGGGTCGTTTTGTTTGTGAGGTGAAAAATGATGCGATCAGAAGGAAGTTATTGACGACGGATGACTTGACTTTTGAGATTGCTTGTCAGACAGTGAGGTCGATGGGCATGGCCGAACAATATTCCCGAGAATTTCATAATAATTACGGTCGTCAGTCAACCGAGGTAAATCGCCTGCAGGTTCAAAGTAAAAGGCGGTGGGGGCCCAAAGTCTCAGAAACTGTAAATTCTAACAGAGCGTCGTAGTCATGCTATAGGTGCCTGGGACAACACATTGCTCAAAGTTGTCCATACGTGAAGGCAGAGTGTTTCTTCTGCGGAAAGACTGGGCATCTTGCGAAGGCATGCCGACTGAAGGGTAAACCAGATTTTAAAGCTATCAGTCCAGCATTCAAAGCTATGAGTAGAAATCTTAAGAGACTACATAGCATGGAAGAACAACAACAGGGTGTGGAGATGTTAGAATTACACGTCATCAGGAGCACGAGGTTAACGGACAGCGATTCGGAAAGTATCAAAATCCACATAGATGTTGCGGGATTCAAGATGCCAATGGAAATTGACACTGGTGCATCCGTGAGTGTAGTACCGGAGTCGCTGTACCTCGACAAATTGCGTGATTTCCAACTGTAGAAATCCAAGATAGAGTTGCGAGGCTACTCGGGAGAGAAAATTCCTGTGGTAGGTCGTATCACCATACCGGTGAAATATAAAGATCAATTTCAGAACTTGCCTCTAATAGTAATGAAAGGAAACAAGCCTGCCTTCCTCGGAAAAATTGGTTGAGATCACTGAAGCTGGTTTAGAGTGAGATTTTCTGTGTGGAAGCGAGATTTGCATCAACGGATGATGTTATCAAGAAGTATCCGAAGGTGTTATGCGAAACGGGCAGTCCGATCCAAGGCTTCAAGGCGAGTGTCAGGGTACAGAAGGACGCTAGATCGGTTTACTACAAGCCACGTTCCGTACCATATGCACTCAAGAAGAAAGTTGAGCAAGAACTCAAAAGACTAGAAACTGAGAACATTATTTGTAAGATAGATCGCTGTAATTGGTTGTACCTAAGTCTGATGGTAAGGTAAGATTGTGTGGTGATTATAAAGTAACCGTAAACCAGGTTCGAGAGGGTAATGTTCCCAACACATTGCTAAATATAGAAGATTTGTTCACAACACTGAGAGGTGGTCAGATCTTCTCAAAACTGGATCCTACGAATGCCTACTTACAGCTTGAACTAGATGAGGAGTCCAAGTCATGCTTGACTATAAATATTCATCTAAGCCTATATCAATTTAATAGACTACTGTTTGGAGTGTCTTCCGCCCCTGCCATATTCCAAGGGGTGATGAACCAGATTTTGCAAGGTATTGAAGGGGTAGTATGTTATTTGGATGACATACTAATTTCAGCACCAAATAGGCAAATTCATAATAACATATTGAATGAAGTCCTCAAACGGTTGGAGAAGCACAGAATACGAGTGTCTGCTCGTAAGTGTGAGTTATTTAAAAACTCAGTGGAGTACTTAGGGTACAGAGTAGACAGATGGTTTACATCCGACCAAGGAAAAACTGGATGCAATCAGAAATGCACCCACTCCCAGGAACGTCACTGAACTTTGTTCCTTCTTGGGTCTTTTGAACTATTATGGGAAGTTCCTACCAAATTTGGCTACAGTATTACATCCACTGAATGAACTTTTGAAAAAACAGGTCCATTGGAAGTGGTCAAAAGAATGTGATACAGCATTCAAGGAGTGTAAAAGCAAATTGATAGAGAGCACCATGTTAGTTCACTATGACATATCTGAGAAGATTAAGCTAGCATGTGATGCCTTTCTATATGGAGTTGGGGCAGTGATCTCTCATGTATCACGTAGTGGGGAGGAGAGACCAATTGCTTTTGCTTCATGCACTCTCAGTGCCAGTGAGAGTAATTATGCGCAAATTGAAAGGGAAGCTTTGGCATTAATTTTTGGGGTCAAGAAGTTTCACAAATACTTGTATGGGCCTAAGCTTACCATCGTTATGGACCATAAGCCCCTAACAGCAATCCTTCATCCAAAGTCCCCAGTTCCAACATTAGCTGCAGACCGAATGCAGAGATGGGCTTTGATTTTGTCAGCATATACATATGACATTGAATAAAGACGATCAGCTGATCACAGTAATGCTGATACAATGTCTAGATTGCCTTCCTCATCAGAAGTTACACCCGATAGGGTAGAAGTGTTTTATTTTTCATACTTTGATGAACTGCCAACAATCAAACGTGACCCAGTGATGTCAAAGATGTATGATTATATTGCAAATGGATGGCCAAACCAGGTAACATCCAGGTAACAGATATTCATCCATTCTTCATTCAAAGGAATGAATTATCAGTCGATAAAGATTGTATCATGTGAGGTGCAGAGTGATTATACCAAATAAATTCAGGTCCAAATTATTAGGAGACCTCCATGACCAGCTCCTGGGAATGTGCTTGACCAAGAGTTTTGCACACAGTTACTTATGGTGGCCAGGTCTTGATAAAGATATAGAGTACATCGTGAATCAGTGTACGACATGTCAATCGGTAAGCAAGCAACCATCATCAGTACCATTACAGCCATGGAAATGGCCTCCCAGGATGTGGCAAAGGCTACATATTGATTTTGCTGAGTTTGAAGGACAACAATTGTTCATTGTGATTGATAGCCATTCAAAATGAGTTGAGGTGTTCCCAATGTGGAAAATAACAACAAGTAAAACATTGGACATTTTACGAAGATTATTTTCTTCATTTGGCCTTCCTAAAGAAATTGTTTTGGATAATGGACCACAATTTCGTTCAGAAGAATTTGCACAATTCATGAGCAAAAATGGTGTGTAACATACCAAGGTTCCATCATACCATCCTGCTTCGAATGGTGCAGTAGAGCGCACTGTACAAATTGTAAAACGTGCCCTCATAAAACAAATGTTGGATCCAAATCCAAAGAAACGACAGTTGTCATTGGATCACAAATTGCCGAATTTTTTGATTACATATCATAATACTCCTCATACAACTACTGGTAGAACACCAGCAGAGTTGTTTCTCAAACAATAGCCACAAACAAGATTCTCGTTGTTAAAACAAAATTTGGCACAGTCCGTAGAAGAGACACAATTAAGACAGAAAGGGAATTATGATAGAGGTAGAGTAAAAGAGAGAAGTGTGAAATTAAACCAGAAGGTGAGAGTGAAGAACCATCACCATAAATGGTTATAAAGTGGTTACCAGGAAGAGTGGTGAAGATATGTGGTCCTCGCACATATTTGGTAAAGATGTTTGATAATGGACAGGTTAGAATTTGTTCATATTGATCATATTTTACCTACAGACATGGAAGGAGTTGAAGGTGGGAATGATTCAATTATTTCTGACTCATCAGATAGTTTTGATACACCAGTAGCAAATCCTAAATCCAATGTACTGGAAACAAATCCAGGAGAGAATCAGAATGAAAGTCTGAGTCCGAGTCAGGAAAACAAAGCCTGAAGTTAGAGTGAGTTCAAATGAAAATCAAGGAAATTCTGTGGAGGAAAACGTTCCTCAGGATGAGCCTCGAATGAGTGTGAAATCGACACCATGTTTGGAAGGTTCTGTTCGAGAGCAAAGCTATCCTCTTCGAAACAGAAAACAAGTGGTAAAGTTAAATTTGTAAATATGGAAAAAAAATAAGTCTATATCCTGTGTATGATGTTTGTTATAATAACTTCTTCATTAAGGAGGGAGAAGTGTAATGTCTGTCGGCTTGTAATGTTGTAGCTCCACACTGTAGATGTAGACGTATTGTGTACTGCAACCACAGAGTTAATAATAAACAGAACCAGGCTGTTCCGGAGGCTTCCAACAGAGCTGCCTGCCATGTGAGAAGCTGCGTGTGCTGTGCTCTGTGAATATATCACAGCCTTCTCAATATTTCCTTCTTTCTTCCCAATATTCCGTTGGAGGAAATTTCTGCTCACCATTACTGGATGTTGGACAAGCAGTCTGTCAATTTAAAGACAGTGGAGGGGTCAAGAGAGGTGAAGTAGAGCTGGGTGTCATCAGCGTACATATGGAAACCGATGTGTTTGTGGATGATGTCACCGAGGAACAGGATGTAGATGGGAAATGGGGGGTGGGGGGGCGGGGGGACATGTATAGATCCTTGGGCCTCCAAGTTCCCCTTTAAGTCACACACCATGTGACTCCGACATGCGCCACCATTCCTTCATTGTTGCGGAGTCAAAATCCTGGAATTCCCTACTTGAGACATCACAGTGGAGCAGCATACTGGTAAAGAGATGTCTACAGATGCCAGTCCCCCGAGTAAATGATCAGTGCGTTTCACTCAGCAGAAAGTTGGAGATAAAGCACATTGGCTTTCATTAAGCAATCTCCCTTGAGTTTTCCAGTGCAGCCATTGGATGCAGAAGCACAATGACCTAAATCTCACCTTTGCAAATGCTCAGCAGTGAGACATAATCTGCCTTCACTTTTTAACCGGGTCAACGAGTATTGGATCATGCCAATATATCTGCCAATACAAATCTATTAATAGTTTATTCAAAAGGGGAAGGATTAGCATCTCACTAACTATTAGCAACATAAATAACATCCCCTTTAAACTGTTAAAGCATCTTGCCATAAATATGTGACAGCATCACTGCAATAAATGAGATTATCTCCGTAATAACAGTCATGCACTTCATGGTCTCAAAAGCTTTTGAGACGCTTTTAATGTGAAAAAAGAAGCAATATAAACACAAGTATTTTGTTCGCTTTTGCTTTACCGGCCTCCTCTTGCTTCCACAAGATTTAAAGGGACATTTGTGTGCTGGTGATGACAGCTCCCGTTGACAGGTTGGATTAAGGATTTAATATGGTGGATTGCACAGCTGGGCTTCTTCTGCCAGATCTCATTTTCCAGTCATTCTTCATATTCCAAAGTTTTCCCAACAGCCTTCCCACCTCCTCCCCGCTCCACCACACCACCAAAAGTAGAATTGGAATTGAGTTTATTAAGTCATAGAATCATAGAAGAATCATAGAAATTTACAGCACGGAAGGAGGCCATTTCGACCCATCGTGTCCACGCCGGCCGACCAAGAGCTATCCAGCCTAATCCCACTTTCCAGTTCTTGGTCCATGGCCCTTTGGGTTACAGCACTTCAAGGGCACATCCAAGTATTTTTTAAATGTGGTGAGGATTTCTGCCTCTATCACCCTTTCAGGCAGTGAGTTCCACACCCCCACCACCCTCTGGGTGAAGAATTTTCTTCTCAAATCCCCTTTAAACCTCCTACCAATTACGTTAAATCTATGCCCCCTGGTTGTTGATCCCTCTGCAAAGGCAAATAGGTCCTTCACATCCACTCTATCTAGACCCCTCATAATTTTATACACCTCAATAAGGTATCCCCTCGGCATCCTCTGTTCCAAGGTAGACAAACTCAGCCTATCCAAATTTTCCTTCTAACTAAAATGTGGGGCGGTGCAATGTTGCAGTACCTACAGACAGGTGCCTGCTGTCCCAAACACAGATAGGACACGGCTTTGCATCTGCGATTCTCTGACCTGGTTGAATTAACAATCTCAGCCATATTGGTACTGGGGGGGCGGGGGGGGTGGTGGATGGGGAGGGGGGAGGGTAGTGGGTGGTGGGAGGGGGAGTGGGAGGCTGGGGGTGGTGTTGGGGGAGTGGGAGGCTGGGGGTGGTGGGAGGGGGAGTGGGAGGCTGGGGGTGGTGTTGGGGGAGTGAGTGTTGCAGAGCAATACGTGAAGTACCTCCCATTGGAAGGGTTTCCAAGCATTCTCTGTTGTAAACGCATGCCGTACAGGAACCAAGCTGTGCTTGCTTTCTGACAGTGTCAGCTGTGGCTCAGTAGGTAGCACTCTCACCTTTGAGTCAGAAGGTTGTGGGTTCAAGTCCCACTCCAGGGACTTGAACACAAAATATCTAAGCTGATGCTCCAGTGCAGTGCTGAGGGAGAGAGGTGCTGTCTTTCAGATGAGATGTTAAACTGAGGTCCTGTCTGCTTTCTCAAGTGGACATAAAGATCCCATGGCACTATTCTGAAGAAGCGCAGGGGAGTTATCCCTGGTGTCCTGGCCAATATTTATCCCTCAATCAACATAACAAAAAAACAGATTATCTGCTCATTATCACATTGCTGTTTGTGGGAGCTAAAATGTGTGCATATTGGCTGCAACAGTGACTACACTCCAAAAAGTACTTTATTGGCTGTAAAGTGCTTTGAGGCACCTGTGGTCTTGAAAGGCGCTATATAAATGCAAGTCTTTCTTTCTGCTTCATTTTTCTGATCAGTTGGGAGATGATTTTCATTTTGGGCATACAGCGTGATGACACTGGCCAGAGGTTCCATTGATTTTGGTGACTGGCTGCAATTAAATAATATTGGGATTGACGTTCCTCCTGGCCCAAACAAAAAGAATCATCAAAATATATTTGCGAGTGGCTATCAGTGGTCCCTTTAAGGACCACAGGTATGGCCGCCGCACGTTCCGCTCCACTCGATCTGTCTCACGCAGCGGAACTCTGAAACCCACGGGGTGTCAGGGTCTTAAATATTTCACAAGGCCCCCAATTTAAATATTTCTTGGGTGAATATGCGGAGTCTGTTGTGGCTGGTGGCTGGATGGCTGACTTATTGGGGGTGGCAGTGGCCATGTCAGGAATTGCAAATCCATTTTTATTGAACAAGTCCATGATGGAAATTCCAGGTTCATTGATGACCCTTGAGTCCTCTGAAGACTGCTGGTAGGTTGGTTGGTCGTCGATGATTTGTTCATCTGACTGCTCTGGCTCGTCTGTGTGCCTCAGCTTTGTTTGATCCATGAGTTTCCTGCAAGTTTGCCCATTCTTGAGCTTAATAACAAATACTCTGTTGCCCTCCTTGGCCATGACCGTACCAGCGATCCATTTGGGACCCTGACCATAATTCAACACATATACAGGATCATTAACAGAAATCCTGTGTGACACAGTTGCGCGATCATGGTACCCTTGTTGACTCTGTCTTCTGTATGCAACATGATTACTTAAATCCAGGTGTACAAGAGATAACTTGGTCTTAAGACCTCTTTTCATCATGAGTTCAGCAGGCGAGACCCCTGTGAGTGTGTGGGGTCTTGTCCTGTAACTCAGAAGTATGCAAGACAAGCAGGTCTTCAGTGACCCTTGGGTAACTCTCCTCATGCTTTGCTTGATAATTTGTATTGCACGTTCTGCTTGCCCATTGGACGCAGGCTTGAATGGTGCTGACCTTACATGTTTTATGCCGTTAAGTTTTACAAACTCCTGAAACTCCTGACTGGTGAAGCATGACCCATTGTCGCTCACCACTATGTCAGGCATACCATGTGTCGCGAATATGACATTGAGATTCTCTATGGCTGCCGTGGACGTACTGGATGACATGATTATGCATTCTATCCACTTCGAATAAGCATCCACCACCACTAAAAACATCTTGCCCAGGAAGGGACCTGCAAAATCTACATGGATCCTGGACCAAGGTTTGGATGGCCATGACCACAGACTCAGCGACGATTCCACTGATGCTTTGCTGAGCTGCATGTGGGTGTTGCACTGATGCACACATGTTTCCAGCTCAGAATCAATTCCTGGCCACCATACGTGGGACCTGGCGATGGCCTTCATCATCACTATACCAGCATGTGTGCTGTGTAACTCACACACAAACTTTTCTCTCCCTTTCTTAGGCTTTACAACTCGATTGCCCTACAATATGCAATCTGCTTGAATAGACAGTTTGTCCTTGCGACGAATGTACAGTTTGGCCTACTCGCACATTTGCTTAGGTATGACAGACCAATTCCCTTTGAGAATGCAACCCTGTACCACCGATAGTATCGGGTTCTGGCTGGTCCAGGTCTTAACTTGTTGAGCCGTGACAGGGGTACCTTACTCTCAAAAGCATCCATGATTAACATTAAATCTGCTGGTTGTGCCGTTTCCAGCTCTGGAATGGCAACCTACTCAAAGAATCAGCACAATTCTCTGTGCCAGGTCTGTGGCGAATGACATAATCATAGGCAGATAATGTCAGCTCCCACCTTTGGATGCGGGATGAAGCGTTGGTATTGATACCTTTGCTCTCGGAAAACAATGAAATGAGTGGCTTGAGATCTCTAATTCAAACCTCAGACTAACAGGTATTGATGCATCTTTTTAACACCATACACACATGTTAAAGCTTCTTTTTCTACCATACTGTAGGCTCTTTCTGCTTTAGATAAACTTTTGGATGCATAGGCGACAACTTGAAGTTTCCCCGACTCATTGGCTTATTGTAACATGCACGATGCATCACAGGCCAAAACTAAATGTTTACATGGGTCATAACGTACCAAGAAAAACAGATTGGTGGCTTTCTCGAAAGCTCTGTCTTGCAATGCGCCCCACACCCAGTTGTTGCTTTTTCTCAATAGCATGTGCAGTGGTTCAAGTAAGGTGTTCAATTTAAGTAGGAAGTTACCAAAGTAGTTGAGTAGACCCAGGAACGAACACAGCTCTGTCACGTTCTGTGGCTTGGGTGCATTCTTGATGGCTTTGGTTTTCATGTCAGTAGGTCTGATGCCATCAGCGGTGATTTTCCTCCCGAGGAATTCGACCTCTGGTGCCATGAAGACGCACTTTGAGCGTTTAAGTCTGAGTCCCACTACGCCCAAATGCAGTCGAACCTCTTCCAGGTTGTTCAGATGTTCCTTGGAGTCACGACCGGTGATCAGGATGTCATCTTGGCACACGACGGTTCTGGGAACAGACTTCAGTAGACTTTCCATATTCCTCTGGAATATTGCTGCAGCCGAGTGAATTCCAAATGGGCACCTGTGGTAAATAAACAGTCCTTTGTGCGTGTTAATGCACGTAAGTCTCTTCGACAACTCGACCAACTCCTGCGCTATATAGGCCGATGTCAACTCTAGTTTTGTGAACGATTTCCCTCCGGCTAGCATTGCAAACAAGTCATCAGCCTTCGGTAACGGGTACTGATCTTGTTTCGAAACCCTGTTAATCGTAGCCTTGTAGTCTCCACAGATTCTGACGGTGCCATCACTTTTCAGCACAGGAACAATGGGGCTGGCCCATTCATTAACTTCAACCGATGGTATGATCCCTTCACGCTGGAGTCTGTCCAGTTTCAATTTCCACCTTCTCCCTCATCATGTACGGCACTGCCCGAGCTTTATGATGGACGGGTCTTGCATCTGAGTCCACGTGGATCTGCACCTTGGCTCCCGTGAAGTTGCCGATACCCGGTTCGAACAGCGAGGGGAACTTGCTCAATACTTAGGCACATGTATCTTCCTCCGATGACAATGCCTTTATGTCGTTCCAGTCGCATCTGATTTTCTCCATCCAGCTCCTGCCGAGCAGTGTTGGGCCATTGCCTGGAACAATCCACAGCGGTAACTCGTGAACCGCACCGTTATACGACACATTCATTTGTGCACTGCCAATCACCTTTATCAGTTCTTTGGTGTACGTGTACAACTTGGCATTAACAAGGCTCAGCCTGGGCCTCGCAGTCTTAGTATCCCACAGCTTATTAAATGCCCTCTTGTTCATGATCGATTGACTCGCCCCTGTGTCCAGTTCCATCGATACCGGTATTCCGTTAACCATCACGTTAATCAAAATTGGTTGATTCTTGGTTGTGAAAGAGTACAGTCCATACACTTCCTCCTTTGGCATCTTGGATTGCGTATCCAGATCTGCGCTAGTCTGACTCTCATCCTCATCTGTGGACAATTGCGCCGGAGATGCCCCACTCTCAGACAGCCTTTGCAACTATATTGCTTAAATCGGCACTGCTGGTGCCAATGATTTCCCCCACAACGCCAGCGCGGAGAAGTCGGATACATTCCCACTGGCGGACTTTGGGCAGCCACAGGTTTTGCGAACGCAGTCGGATAGGCCCTGCCATGTGCTGCTCTGCCGAACGCTGAATCATTCGCGAACACAGCCGGATAGGCCCTGCCATGTGCCGCTCTGCCGAACGCCGAATCAATCGCATTTACAGTACTTGCCGAGGTTCGGTTCTTCACCGATATTTGCTTTAAACTGTCCGTCATCATACATGATTGAGCGATCTGGATGGCCCTTTTTAAATCCAACTCCTCCACTGCCAGTAGTTTACACAGGATCACCTCGTGGTTGATACCGATAACAAAGAAGTCCCGCAGCATGTCTGCCAACACCGTCCCGAACTTGCACGGTCCCGCTAGACGTCTCAGGTCGGCAATGAATTCCGCCGCACTCTGGCTCTCCGATCGAACGTGTGTATAAAACCTGTATCTCGAGATGATGATGCGGTCATCTGGCTTGAGGTGCTCCCGTACCACTGTACACAACTCCTCGTACATTTTCTTTGTGGATCACTAGGCATGAGTAGATTCTTCATCAGATCTTTGAACCGCACACAGTGAGGAACACGGCCCGGCGCCGGTCTGCATCGTCGACCCCCTTTATTTTGTTGGCCATGAAGTACTGGTTCAAACGGCTCACAAAGTCTTCACAATCTTCCCCCTCCACGAATTGCTCTAAAAATCAAATCGTGTTCATTTTGCAAAGAAAGGATCTTGTATTCTCATCGCCAAATGTTATGTATGCAATAAAGGTACAAACTGAATACTGTTTAACTGAACAAGGTACAACCTTGTTCCTGCTTTATTACGGCATAAAGTGCCTGACTCACAAAATGGCTGGCCTTTTATACCAGAGCAGCACCATGTGCGTGCTGCTCTGTGGCCTCCAACAATAACACCATCTGGTGGCTACAAACAGAATGTACATACATGACACCCTTCTCCCCAGATTAAAGGTGGTTTATTGGTGAAGTTGAAGAATCACAGAGAATTTACAAAAACAACTTGCATTTATACCTTTAACGTGGTGTAACATCCCAAGGCGCTTCACAGGAGTGTTGTGTGATGATACAGGCTATTTGGACTGTGTTATTGCTCCACACGCGCCTGCTCCCATCCCTACTTCATCTCACCCTATCAGCATCACCCTTCAATTCCTTTCTCCCTCATGTGTTTATCAGGCTTCCCCTGAATTGTCTCTACACTCTTCACCTCGACCACTCCCTGCGGTAGCGAGTTCCACATTCTCACTGCTCTCTGGCTCAAAGCATTTCACTGATTCACCCTGCTTCCAGCTTACTCCGAGTGGCCAGGAGACGCAAACACTGAGAAAGGAACAGAGAATGCAGAATTGAAACAGGAAGCTAGGGAGTTGGTGACAAGCTCAGAAAGGCAGCAGAAAGCTTTGATAATTCATTCATTCATGGGGATGTGGGCGTCGCTGGCAATGCCAGCATTTATCGTCCACCCTCAATTGCCCTCGAGAAGGTATAATGCCGAATCGCTTAGATCAGCCATGATCGTATTGAATGGCGGAGCAGGCCCGAGGGGCCGAATGGCCGACTCCTGCTCCTATTTCTTATGTTCTTATTGTGGGGCAGAGCGTGCAAGAATTTCCAATGCCCCCTTGCAGTGGACGAGGAAGGGAAAATTCTGCCCTTCGATGCTTCTTTCAGTACCGCAGCGTATGAGCTGAAAACAATCGTAACCAGTCGGCCCAACAATATGGGAGTTTCCCTCAACCTGCCAGCGGTTTAAGAGTTAATGAGCTATAAACTGCCTGTAACGCTATGAATTACAGCAATTTGTGCATTGCTTAGTTTGTGGATCCACACTTTAAAATCTTAAACCTAGAGAGATGCTTCCACACAAAATAGGAGTCACAAATATAAATGGTCACTAATGAATTCAGGAGAAACTTCTTTTTTCAGAGAGATGAGGATCTGGAACTCGCTACCACATGGAATGGTTGAGGCAAATAGCTTAGATGCCTTTAAGGGGAAGCTCGATAAGTATATGAGGGAGAAAGGAATAGAAGATTATGCTGATAGGGTTTAATGAATAAAAGAAAGGCTTGCATGTATATAGCATCTTTCATGACAACTGGACATCTCAATGCACTTTATAGCCAATGAAGTAACTGTTGTAATGTGGGAAATGCAGCAGCCAATTTGCACACAAGCAAGCTCCCACAAACAGTAACATCATAATGACCAGATCATCTGTTTTTTGTTATGTTGAGCGAGGGACAAATATTGGCCAGAATACTGGGGATAACTCCCCTGCGCTTCTTCGCAATAGTGCCATGGGATCTTTTACATCCACCTGAGAGAGCAGACGGGGCCTCGGTTTAACATTACATCCGAAAGATGGCACCTCCAACAGTGCAGCACTCCCTCAGCACGGCACTGGAGCATCAGTCGATTATGCTCAAGTCTCTGGAGTTGGACTTGAACCCACAACTTTCTGATCCAGAGGTGAGTGTGCTGCCCACTGAGACACAGCTCACACTCAGAAGTAGGGTGGGAGGAGGCTCGTGTGGAGTTGTTTCTGTGTTGTATATTCCATGTGATTCTACATGGGGCGGGGAGAAGGGAATCAGTCTCTGCTTGTGGTGGCAGCTCCTGTAGCAGCCGCCTGCCGTGGGGCCCTTGCACCTGAGCACTCGCAACGGGCAGTGAGTGACAGCTCAATTGTCAACTCTAAGGGGCAAAATGAGGGAAGAAAAGTGATTGCACAACTTCAGACAAACATTGCATATTGTTTCCTTGGCCCTGAAAGCTTTCACGGGGAGAAACATTGACCGAACGCATTGAATTAAAAAAAAAGGAAAGAATGAAAAGAACACAGAGGTCGAAAGTTCAACCATGATTGCAAATGTATGGACCTTTTTTCTTCCAGACGCAGTCGCGCATTCCAAAGACCCTTGTACACAGCCTCGAAGCAATCCTTTAAGCAGCGGCATGAGAATGTTGACACTGATGGATGAATCGCGTAGGCACTTAAGCTTAAAAATAAATTCTCTTCTGAATAATGGTGGATTAGACCTCACACGCACTCTATTGAGGAGGATATTTTCCGCACCCCCACCCCTCCACCCCCCCCACAAAAACTTTTGTTGTCAACCCCAGACCTTTTCACCACATGCACTCAAATACACATGGCTGTTTGAGCTTTACGCTTCCCACCTGACAAATCAGGATGATGGATGAGGGTCGGTGTACATTGTTTTTGCCTGGGCCCTAAGCTCCTGGAATTCCTTGCCTGAACTTCTCCGCCTCTCTACCTCTCTTTCCTCCTTCAAGGCGCTTCTCAAAACCTACCACTTCAAACAAGCTTTTGGTCACCTGCCCTACTTTCTCCTTGTGTGGCTCGGTGTCACATTTTTTGTCTCGTACTCCGCCTGTGAAGCAACTTTGGGACATTCCACTACGTTAAAGGCGCTATATAAATGCAAGTTGTTGTGTCAGCTGTGGCTCAGTGGGGAGCACTCTCGTCTCTGAGTAAGAAGATTGCAGATTCCAGTCCCACTCCAGAGACTTGAGCACATAAATCTAGGCTGACACTCCAGTACAGTGCCGAGGGAGTGCTGCACTGTCGGAGGCGCTGTCTTTTGGATGAGATGTTAAACCGAGACCCTGTCTGCTCTCTCAAGTGATCATAAAAGATCCCATGGCAATATTTCAAAGAAGAGCAGGGGAATTATTCACCAAGTCCTGGCCAATATATACCGCTCAATCAAAAAAACAGATTATCTGGTCATTATCACATTGCTGTTTGTGGGACCTTGCTGTGTGCAAATTGGCTGCTGTGTTTCCCACATTACAACAGTGACTACACTCCAAAAGTACTCCATTGGTTGTAAAGTGCTTTGAGATGTCAGGTGGTCGTGAAAGACGCTATATAAATCCAAGTCTCTTTTTTTGTGGTAAGTCATGACAGAATTAGATTGAGAAGTCTACGTTGGGTGAAATCCAAGGCTTCACCCTTGCCTTTGGTACAATTTATCTTGGCGGGGGAAAAAATTCCCAGTTGACAAATTGTAACAGTTGCCAGCTGGCCTATGAAAATAATATATAAAACATCACCAGCGAAGGTTTATCGAATGAAACTGCTGTATCTTTCTGTGGGTTACAGTTGCTATGGCTTCTGCGACCTGAAAACTGAACTCTGTCGGAAAGGCAATTGTAACTGTCATAGAAATTAGTAAGAAGAGGCGAGGTGAGTTCAGTTGCAATTTTGTCTCATTTATCTCTAACTGGTTCAGAGAGGAATATTTACCCTCAGGATGGATTCTGGAGACCAAGTCTGGATGTATCTCCTTCCATTCCAAAGAGTTGTAAATGTGGGCATTCTTTTAAAAATATAAGAACATAACAACATAAGAAATAGGAACAGGAGCAGGCCATATGGCCCCTCGAGCCTGCTCCGCCATTCAATAAGATCAAAGCTGATCTGATCATGGACTCAGCTCCACTTCCCCGCCCGTTCCCCATAACCCCTTATCCCCTTATCGTTTAAGAAACTGTCTATTTCTGTCTTAAATTTATTCAATGTCCCAGTTTCCACAGCTCTCGGAGACAGCGAATTCCACAGATTTACAACACTCTGAGAGAAGAAATTTCTCCTCATCTCTGTTTTAAATGGGCGGCCCCTTATTCTAAGATCATGCCCTCTAGTCTAGTCTCCCCCATCAGTGGAAACATCCTCTCTACATCCACCTTGTCAAGCCCCCTCATAATCTTATATGTTTCGATAAGATCACCTCTTATTCTTCTGAATTCCAATGAGTAGCGGCCCAACCTACTCAACCTTTCCTCATAAGTTAACCACCTCATCCTAGTGAACCTTCTCTGAACTACCTCCAAAGCAAGTATATTCTTTCATAAATATGGTAACCAAAACTGCACGCAGTATTCCAGGTGTGGCCTCACTAATACCCTGTACAACTGTAGCAAGACTTCCCTACTTTTATTCTCCATCCCCTTTGCAATAAAGGCCAAGATAACATTGGTCTTTCTGATCACTTGCTATACGTGCATACTATCCTTTTGCGTTTCATGCACAAGTACCTCCAGGTCCCGCTGTACTGCGGCATTTGCAATCTTTCTCCATTTAAATAATAACTTGCTCTTTGATTTTTTTCTGCCAAAGTGCATGACCTCACACGTTCCAATATTATACTCCATCTGCCAAAGTTTTGCCCACTCACTTAGCCTGTCTATGTCCTTTTGCAGACTTCTGTGTCCTCCTCACACATTGCTTTTCCTCCCATCTTTGTATTGTCAGCAAACCTGGCTACATTACATTCAGTCTCTTCTTCCAAGTCGTTATTATAGATGGTAAATAGTTGGAGTCCCAGCACTGATCCCTGTGGCATCCCACTAGTTACTGGTTGCCAACCCGAGAATGAACCATTTATCCCGACTCTCTGTTCTCTGTTAATTAGCCAATCCTCTATCCATGCTAATATATTACCCCCAACCCCGTGAACTTTTATCTTGTGCACTAACCTTTTATGTGGCACCTTGTCAAATGCCTTCTGGAAATCCACTGGTTCCCTTTTATCCACCCTATTCGTTATAACGTATATGTTCGCTTTTCCTTCCAGTTTTCTCCGTTCCTCTGTGGCCGAACTTTCCAACTGCCCGCTCTTATCAGGACTGCAATGGACGCTCTGCGTGTGATTTTTCAATATGCACTGGTGCTCGCCGAGATTCCATGCTCCCCAACCCCCCCCCCCCCCCGGTGCGTACTTGGAAAATTTAGACCACTGTGTCCTGCCGAAGTAAGACCCCACAGGTACTGCCAGCTATTCAATAGCTTGACCAGTTCTTCAATTAAAAGGAAGATCTTGCATTTAGATAGCGCCTTTCACAACCGCTTTGCAACCAACTAAATACTTTTTGAAGCGTTGTCACTGTTGCAATGTATAAAATACAACAGCCAATTCACGGCCACAGTAAGCTCCCACAAACAGCAATGTGACAATGACCAGATAACCTGTATTTTTAAGTGGTGTTGGTTGAGGGATAAATATTGGCCCAGTACGTCGGGGAGAATTCCTCTGCTCTTTAAAATCGTTTACGCTCACTGGAGTGGGCAGATAGGTCCGCAGTTTGACATCTTATCTGAAAGGCACTGGAGTGACAGCCTAGTTTTTGTATGTGCCTCGAAAATGAGTGCTGACAGGTTATTTGGCTGTGTGTTGCATCATAGCTCTTCTTCACCCGCCTTGCGCATAGCAAGCTCTCACAAACAGCAGATGATCAGATAATCTGTTTTTAGTGATGTTGATTGAGGGATAAATATTGGACAGAACACCAGGGATAACTTCCCTGATCTTCTTCAAAATAACACTGTGGGATCTGTTATGTCCACCTGAGAGCACAGACAGGGCCTCAGTTTATTGTCACATCTGAAAGACAGCACCTCTGACAATGAAGCACTCCCTCAGCACTGCACTGAAGTGTTAGCCTAGACTTATATATGTTCTGGTCCCTGGAGTGAGATTTGAACCCACAACTTTTTAATTTAGAGGCTAGGGTACTACCCAGTGAGCCATGGCTGACAGGCAGCAATAGCTGCTTTTGTAAAGTAATATTTGATTTTGTGAAGAATGAGATTACATAGGATCATAGGAACATTTAGCCTTTGAGCCTGTTCTGCCATTCAATGAGATCATGGCTGATCTGTGACCTAATTCCATATACCCGCCTTTGCCCCATATGCCTTAATAACTTTCGTTAACAAAAAGCTATCATGCACAGTTTTAAAATTAACAATCGACCTAGCATCAACTGCAATTTGCAGAAGAGAGTTCAAAACTTCTACCACCCTTTACATGTAGAAGTGTTTCCTAATTTCACACCTGAAAGGCCTGGCTCTAATCTTTGGGCTATGGCCCCGAGTTCTCGACTCCCCAACCAGCAGGAATAGTTATTCTCTATTTACCCTATCAGTTCCCCCGAATATCTTGAAAACTTCGATCACATCACCCTTTAACCTTATAAATTCCAGACAATACGACCCTAGTTACAGGGATAAGCATACACAGGGATAATGAGATATTCAGGGCAATAAATAAATTAGGAGAGCCCAAGGCAACTCACAATGATGAATGTGTTGGAGCCACTTTGGGGTTGACATTCCTGTGTAAGCTGTTTTAGCAAAGTCACTCACCATTTAAAATAGACAGGTTCAATGGTGTCAGCTGTGTTACAGTGGGTAGCACACTTGCCTCTGAGTCAGAAGGTTGTGGGTTCAAGTCCCACTCCAGGGACTAGCCCATAATTCTAGCCTGACACTCCAGTGCAGTGGTGAGGGAGCACTGCACTGTTAGAGGTGCTGTCTTTTTGGATGAGACGTTCATCATCATAGGCAATCCCTCGGAGTCGAGGATGACTTACTCCCACACCAGAAATGAGTTCTCAGGTGACTGAAGATTCCAATGCGGGACCGACAGTCTCTGTCACAGGTGGTTGAAGGAACGGGTGGGTGGGGTGCCTGGGTTGCCAAGTGCTCCTTCTACTGTCGACGCTTTCGGTGAAGAGAGTCAAGGAGTTCAGCGCCTTCCCAGATGCTTTTCCTCCACTTTGGGCTGTCTTGGGCCAGGGATTCCCAGGTGTGGGTGTGGATGTTACATTCTTTCAAGGAGGCTTTGAGGGTGCCCCTTGAAGCATTTGGGGTCAGGGGGTATGGAGAGAAGGCAGGAGTGGGGTACTGAAGTTGCATGATCAGCCATGATCATATTGAATGGTGGTGCAGGCACAAAGGGCCGAATGGCCCGCTCCTGCACCTATTTTCTATGTTTCCTCTGACCACCTGGGGCTCGTTTGCCATGTCGGAGATCCTAGTAGAGCGCTTGCTTTGGGAGTCTCATATCAGGCATACGGGCGATGTGGCCCGTCCAGCTGAGCTGATCGAGCATGGTCAGTGCTTCGATGCTGGGGATATTGGCCTGAGCGAGGACACTGACGTTGGTGCATCTATCCTGCCAATGGATTTGCAGGGTCTTGCGGAGGCAGCGTTGGTGGTACTTCTCCAGTGTTTTGAGGTGCCTGCTGCACACAGTCCATGTCTCTGAGCCATATAGGAGGGCGGGTATCACTACTGCTCTGTAGACCATGAGCTTGGTGCCGGGTTTGAGATCCTGGTCTTCAAACACTCTCTTCCTCAGGTGACCGAAGGCTGCACTGACACACTGAAGGCGGTGTTGGACCTCGTCATTGATGTCTGCCCTTGCTGACAGTAGGCTCCTGAGGTATGGAAAGTGGTCCACCTTGTCCAAGGCCTCATTGTGGATTTTGATAACTGGGGGCGCAGTACTATCTGGTGGGGGCAGGTTGGTAGAGGACCTTTGTCTTACAGATGTTTAGTGTAAGGCCCATGCTCTCATATGCCTCGGTGAAGGTGTTGACGATGGCAGTTCGGTCTCCGATTGTACGCAGACACAAGCGTCGTCCACGAACTGTAGCTTGATGACGGAGGATGGGACGGTCTTGGATCTGGCTTGGAGGCGGTGGAGGTTGAACAGATTTCCGTTTGTCCTTAATTTATCTCCACTCCAGTGGGGAGCTTGCTGAGGGTGAGATGGAGCATTGCAGCTAGGAAAATCGAGAAGAGCATTGGTGTGATGACTCAGCCCTGCTTAACCCGGTTCAAAAGTGGATTGAGTTTGTGGTGGATCCGTTGCTCAGGATCATGGCTTGCATGCCATCGTGGAGCAGGCGGAGAATGGTGACAAACTTTTGAGGGCAGCCGAATCTGAGGAGGACGCTCCATAATCCCTCACAGTTGACAGTGTCAAAGGCTTTTGTAAGGTCGAAGAAGGCCATGTACAGGGGTTGGTGCTGTTCCCTGCATTTTTCTTGTATCTGCTGCACGGTGAAGATCATGTCCATTGTGCCCCTTTGTGTGCGGAATCCGCATTGCGAATCTGGGAGGAGTTCTTCAGCCACAGGAAGAAGACGATTCAGGAGGATTCTTGCGATGACTTTCCCAGTGGTCGACAGCAGGGAGATTCCTCGGTAGTTACTGCAGTCGGTCTTTCGGATGGGAAATAAACCGAGGCCTCGTCTGCTCCCTCAGATGGACGTAAAAGATTCTATGGCACTATTTTGAAGAAGAGCAGGGGAATTATCCCCGCTGACCTGGCCAATATTTATCCCTCAATCAACATAACAAAATCAGTTTATTCGGTCATTATCATATTGCTATTTGTGGGAGCTTGCTGTGCACAAAATTGGCTGCCGCGTTTCCTACATTCCAACAGTGACTACACTTCAAAAGTACTTCATTGACTGTAAAACGCTTTGAGACGTCCGGTGGTCGTGAAAGGCGCTATATAAAGGTAAGTCTTTCTTTCTAAAACTTTATGAAAATAGCGCTCACAGGAATTTCGGCCTCTTCCGATACCCATCTAACCCATGTCACCACAGGAAGGCCTTCAGCTGAGTGCATCCCCGTGGTGAGAAGGAAAAGTCAGCGTTGCCCTGGGTCACTCTTGCGCAGCACTGGGGCCAGGGGTTGATTAGTCTTACTCGGTTGATGGGTAAACTTGAGGAGACAATTTAAGGAGTCTACACTGCCAGCAGAGAGCTTCACCCGCCCGTAACGTGCAGTGGAAATGTCAGCACAAGTCACAATTTTCTGATCACGAATAGTCACAAAGTTACGGGCAGCGTGCGCCCCAATTTCCAATATGTGCTGCTGGTAATACAGCTGGTAAAATGATCCTTGAGTCCATAAAATGGGATGAAATTAGGGAACAGTTGTAATGGTCCGGAATTTGCAATCAGCGGTGAAGCAAAGGCTCCGAAATACACTTTGCACGAGGTTGCGCGAACCCTGTGTCGAGAACTTCGGGTTTTCCTACCTCCAATTCAAATCAACGGAAGTTAATGGGGATTCCCTTGTGCGAGTTGCTGAGATGTCAACAGGCTGTCTAAGCAGCCAATCAAAATGCAGACTTTGCACAGACAGCAAACAAGGAAGTGAATAAGCTGTTAAAATTCTAACTTTTAAAAAATGTTAGAGGGAGCAAAAGACAGATTTGGGCTTTCACATGGGGAAAGGGCAAACCGGAAATAAAGATGAGCAAACTTTAAAAAAAATTAAAAATGTTTCTGAAAAGTTTCTTACAAATTTACATTTTTATTAAAATGGACAAATTTCACATTGGACAAAATAAAAATTCATTTTCCAGGCCCTTAACCTTTGTTTAGCGGTAATAACGCTGTCCAAATCCCAGTTACACCGAGTCCCTTTGGGTCTAACATTTAGTGGGGAATGTTACTGCAGAAGAGCCGAAGTCTCCGTCAGTTTCAGTGATTTGGGTGATTTCACCGATTGCTGGCTCTGTGCGGGGGAGGGGGGTGGGGAGGGGGGTCACAGCACAGCCTGTTTCGGCGCTGTCAATGATCGACTGCAACTTCGGGAATTCCACACGCACCAAATCCCAAAGTTGCCGTCGGTTTGAAAGGTGGAATGACGGTGAACGTTGCCAGCTCACTGTCATCGCGACCGCAAATTCTGGGCCATGACCTGAAAATAGCAAATGCCTCGAGCGATTGAGAGCCAGTAGCTTAACCTCACTGAGCTCACATGACACTTAGAGAGGGCTCTAGCCTCACCCACGTGGTTGATGACATAACTAGAGGCCATCAATATAAGACAGTCATCAAGAAATCCAATCGGGAATTCAGAAGAAACTTCTTTACCCAGAGAGTGGTGAGAATGTGGAACTCGTTACCACAGGGAGTGGTTGAAGCGAATAGTATGGATGCATTTAAGGGGAGGCTAGACAAGCATATGAGGGAGAAGGGAATCGAGGGTTATGCTGATAGATGTAGATGAGGAAAGACGGAAGGACAAACACCAGCATGGACTGGTTGGGGCGAATGGCCTGTTTCTGTGCTTTATAATCTATTTATCATCTGTAAAACCGATGGTTCCAGAGATAGATACAGATGATCAATATTCTATAGAACAGCACAGCCCCAGTCAAGTTAGGACCGCCAAATATGAAATGCAGCCAGGTTGGGCCGAATGACCTGTTTCTGTGTCGTATATTACAACAGTGACTACACTCCAAAAGTACTTCATTGGCTGTAAAGCGCTTTGAGACGTCCGGTGGTTGTGAAAGGTGCTTTATAAATGCAAGTCTTTTCTTTCTTTGTATCCTATGTTATCGTATGCAATCTAACCCCCCGTCCCCTCCTGCCTACTCCCCACCCCTGGTCCCCTCCTTGTGTTTTGCAGCTTTGAAACTCTCCCTTTCTCTCGGGTATATCTACATGTTCTCAGTATGGTTGAGCACACACACACACACACCTACACACACCTACACACATACACACACACACACCTACACAAACACACACACACACACACACACCTACGCGCACACACACACACCTACACACACACACACACACTCACACACACACACACCTACACACACACACACACCTACACACACACACCTACACACACACACACACACCTACACACACACACACACGCACACACCTACGCACACACACCCACATACAGCTACACACATACACACACACCTACACACACACATGCACCTACACACACACACCTCTACACACACACCCACACACCTACACACACACCCACACACCTACACACACAAACATATACATACACACCTTCACACACACACACACGCACCTACACACACACACCCACACACACACATGCCCACATACACCTACACACACCCACACACACCCACACACCTACACACACACCCACACCTACACACACTCACACACACACCTATACACACACACACCTACACACACACACACACACACACATACACACAGAGGTGTGTTTAGTCGAGCAGATCAGTGAACACTGTTTGATTCTGCGGTTGTGCCCCCTGAGGGAGAATGGGAAGTCTCTCCGAGGGGGGGTACAGACCATTGGGGGAAAAAGTTAAGGACTATTTGTGCTTTGTTTTGGAATGTTTGAGAGAGATGGAAATGAGAACAAGCCGAGCAGGGTTGGGAGGTAGGACCCTGGGACTGAATCGAGCTTCAGGTGGACACAGCTCCCCCCACCCCCTGGGAGAAGCCCTGCGAACCGGTCAGGGCCTTGTCTTTAGTGTCAGGTCTGTTGGCGTTATGGAAAGTAGTGTGGAATGCCTGAGGCAGGGAGTAATTGTGTATAAACCAGACGTGTTGAGTTCGCAACAGCTGCTCAACACCAGGTTAGTCATAAATTGGATGGTGATTGCAAACTGACTCTGTCTTTCATTTACTTAATTGTGTGACTTTCCAATGTTCTTACTTCACTATCTTTTTAAGAATCAATTGAGGGATGAGCTCATATTGATGAAAGACAAGACTTGCATTTATATAGTTCCTTTCACCGGATGACCCAAAGCACTTTACAGCCAATGAAGTACTTTATAAGGTGTAGTCACTGTTGTAATGTGAGAAACACAGCAGCCGATTTGTGCACAGCAAGCTCCCACAAACAACAATATAAAAATGACCTGCTTTAGTGATAAATATTGGCCAGGACACTGGAGTTAACTCCCCTGCTTTTCTTCGAAATAGTGCTGTGTGATCTTTTACATCCACCTGAGAGAGCAGATGGGTCCTTGGTTTAACATCTCATCTGAAAGACAGCATTTCTGACAGTGTAGCACTCCCTCAGCACTGCACTGGAGTGTCAGCCTAGATTTTTGTGCTCAAGTCCCTGGAGTGGGACTTGAACCCACAACCTCCTGACTCAGAGATGAGAGCATGACCCACTGAGCCACGGCTGGCACCATATAGTGGTTCTTTACTTGTTTAAATTGAAGTGGATGAAACTGGAGTACCTTGCACAGTTTTGGTCTCCTTACCTAAGGAAGGATATATTTGCCTTCGAGGGAGTGTGATGAAGGTTCACTAGATTGACCCTGGGATGAGAGAGCTGACCCATGAGAACAGTTTGAGCATAAATTCTCTGGAGTTTAGAAGAATGAGAGATGATCTCATTGAAACTTATAAAATTCTTAGAGGGTTTGACAGGGTAGATGCTGAGAGGTTGTTTCCCTTGGCTGGAGAGTCTAGAACCAGGGGGCACAGTTTCAGGATAAGGGGTCGGCCATTTCGGACTGAGATGAGAAATTTCTTCACTCAGAGAGTTGTGATTCTTTGGAATTCTCTACCCCAGAAGGCTGTGGATGCTCAGTCGTTGAGTATATTCAAGACAGAGATCAATAGGTCTTTGGACTCTATGAGAATTAAGAGATATGGGGATAGTGAAGGAAAGTGTTGAGGTAGAAAATCAGCCATGATCCTATTGAATGGCGCATTAGGCTACTCCTGATCCTAATTCTTATATTCTTATGTCATCAATTGTGTCAAACATTTTACAGTAAACAGAAGAACAGAAGAACATAAGAAATAGGAGCAGGAGTAGGCCATTCGGCCCCTCGAGCCTGCTCCGCCATTCAATAAGATCCGATCATGGGTTCAGCGCTACTTCCCTGCCCACTCCCCGTAGCCCTTTACTCTCTTATCGCTCAAAAATCTGTCTATCTCCACCTTAAATATATTCAATGACCCAGCCTCCACAGCTCTCTGAGGCAGAGAATTCCATGAGGTTAGACTTTCCACTTTGCTCGCTAGCGCCCAAAAAATGGGCAATGTTCCAGCCTTAGCGATGTTTCAGCCTTCATGATTGCTGGACCATTGCCCATTTTTTGGATAGCGACTTTCGGCTCAGCGATAGCCCAGTGATGTGAAATGGGCGAAGCAAGATCCCAACGCTGTGACATCGCCCAGTGATCGCGCAGCGATGGTGAAGGCAAAAGCTTCCCTAGCAACGGGCTGCTGCGCATGCGTGATTTTTTTTGGTGGACATGTTTTCCCGCGTTTCTGGAGGTCAGGGGTCATCCACACATGCGCAGAAGAGGGAGAGAGATCGAGAGAGGACAAAGAGAGAGCGAGCTCGAGAGAGAGGAGAAAGGCAAAGACAGAGAGGAGAGAGAAAAGAGAGAGAGAGAGATAGAGAGAGGTAAAGAATATGTCGGACAGTGGTGAAAGTGTTCGAGATGTGGAGACGGGGAGGAAGAGGTCCGAACCCTTTTCGGATGAGGCCAACGAGGCCCTCGTCGTGGAGGTCCACTCCCGGTGGGCCCAATTGACCAGACGGGAGCATGGTGGGAAACGGGCGTACCGTCAAATATGGAGCGAGATCGCTGCTGTCGTCTCGTCTGCGTCCCACAAAGCCAGGGGATCCGACCAGTGCCGCAAGAGTTGGCCTTGTGGCTTCAGCAAGAGTAAGTACGATTTTATACTGTAATGATGAAAATTCTAAGTATAATTTTAATTATAATAGTCACTCTCCTGGATTGAATGTAAGCTTGTTATTCTAACATATGTAAGATATATCATCCCCGCTAAGAATGGCACTTGGCTATGACCCTGTGCCCTTTTTAAGTCTCTCTGGCTGCTGTCACTTACACAGGGGCCCAGCATGGACTGGGGGAGAGCTGCTTTTGCTCACTGTCTGGCCTGGGACTATTTTGGACATTAGCTACTGTCATTGCCGAGTTCAATGTAGATTGTATTCAAGAGAGATGTTTGTGTCCAGCATTAGCTCCTGAACACCTGATCTTTGTTATAACCATGCATCAATTGTGGACACAAACCCTATTAGCATATAACGTTGGAAACTGTTGTCTATAAATGATATAACCTAGTCAAGTAGCTTATGCCATGCTCTTTTGACGTTTGCAGAGGAAGATATCTCATAATCAGGTGCAGTAGAGGTGCACCGGAGGAGGCCCTGCTGTAATACAGACACTGACTGGCCTTGAGGAACGTGCTTCAGCACTAGTGGGGGCCCACAGTCATGCGGTCACGTGAGTAATGTGTCAAGCAGTGTTAAAGTAATGTAACATCATTTCATTATAATAGAATAGACGAATGATGTCATGTTATGCAGCCTCTGTGCTACTCTGTGCCATGCTCAGGTCGACAACATAAGAACATAAGAGCAAGCCATCTGGCCATCTGTCCCCTTCTCTGTCCGCACTCCATAAACCCTCGCTCCCTTATCATTCTGTCTATCTGCGACTGATCCAGCCTCCACAGCTCTCTGACACAGTGAATTCCACATAGATGTATCACCATATGTACTACCATATGATGCATTAATATGTAACATCTCTCGCTCACATTTATTGGGGTAGTGCTGTTCCTCCTACCAGCGCGGCGCAACAATCCCTTCTGTTCTAATAAATTCAATTGTGTTTTGCAGGACTCCCAGCTCCAGAGGTGCCAATGGAGGACACACCCTCACAGGCACCTACCCCACTGCATGTGTCATTCACCAGAGGAGGAGGAATACTTGGAGACAGAGGAGGATGCCCCTTGCATCCCTCTGTCTGTTGAACCTGCGGCCACGACGTTGATTTCCACTGAAGAGGTACCGGCAACAAGCGCAATGCAGTCGGCGATGCCAAGGCGCACATTGGTGCTGTCGCAGACCCCACGGAGGCCGGGTTAGCAGCCTGGACAAAGGCCTACTCTGGACGATCGCGTAGACAGCTTGTCACGACTGTGTGAGGAGTCTGTCGCGATCAATAGCGAGCAGCTCCAGGTGCTTGTGGGGTTCACGGAGGAATTTCCCGGGTGTCTGCTCGCCAAGCGGAGGCGACGCAGCAGATGATCCACGAGATGTGTGAAAACACTGCCTCCGCCCATGCATTGCGGCATGCGTTCTTTGTGGCACATGGCGCTGCACCCCATGGTCCCGTGACCACAGGCACCGGCACACAGGCAGGTCCGGAGGAAGCACCACCTCCTGACTCGGAAGGCGATCCCCCTGTTTTGTGGTCCCCTCCAACAGCCCCCCAACAGGCGATCGTGCCACCAAATCCCCCACCACGGCAGGAAGTCTAGCCATTGCCCTCTGCACGCCAGCTTCATAGCAGTACCCAGGGACCAAAACAAGTGGATGTGGTAAGGAAACGGTTGGATCCAGGATCTGGAGGGAAACGTGGCCGCAGGTAGGGAGGGGGGTGCAATCTTTTTTATATTGTACATATTGTTTATTGTTGGTGTTTTTATTGTTGTTTCACTGTTGGGGTGTGGTGGGGAGAGGGGCGGGGTGGGGGGGGGAGGTAGTTGGGGGTGGGGGTGGGAGGGTGGGAGGGTGTTTTTGTGTTTATTATTTAAAAATAACGTTCAAGAGCTCTTACTTTATTAAAAATATTTTGTTTCACTTTACAATTGTTGTGCAGTGTCTTCTAAAAACGTAAGTTTTAGTAAAACATGAATGCAGCTGTTGTAAAACAATGGCCAGGCCAGACCAAGTAAGGATGAAACGTCACTTATTAATATAAATATAATAAAACGTCTAATTATGAGTGGATCTATCTTTAAAAGGCCCTTAAATCACTCACAAACTATCTAAGCCCCTGTTTAAGCAGCCTCCTCTCTTCCTGCGACATTCAAAATGGCGTCCGTAGTGCCGAGCTCTGTGAGGAAGGCCAGGGAAAAGCAACTATTCTCCAGCGATGTTCTCAGTGAGCGATCAGCCCGGCGATGTGCTGAAAGTTGCGCTGGGCGATATGCGGACGATCACCACAGCGATCACCCCGGTGATGTGAGCCGAAATGACCTTTGAAAGTGACCTTCCTAATGCCTGCTCCCCCAACCAAGCCTCGGGCCATCTATCCTCAATGACGCTACTCAGCACCGAGCTTGCGACCAACATCTCGCCGTAGGCTCATACAGCAGTGCCTGGTCTCCAGTCGTCTTGGACCCCCTTGCCACTGGACCAAGACCTTGCTCGGCTAAGCCCGTGTGGTTGCCTGTGTGCAGCGGCCACCCAACGTTAAAAGAACTCACGCACCGGCATCTTCCACTTCGTCAGTATGAATTTCGGGACCTGGAATGTCAGGACCCTCATGGACAATTCCAACAGCAACAGGCCGGAAAGCCGCTCCGCCATAGTTGCCCGGGAACTCAGACGCTTTGACATTGACATCGCCGCCCTAAGCGAGACCTGGCAGGCAGGGGAAGGCCAGTTGAAGGAACATGGTGAAGGTTATACCTTTTTCTGGAAAGGAAAACCAAAAGAAGAATGCAGCCTTCATGGAGTCGGCTTTGCCGTCAAGAATGAGCTGGTCGACCGCCTCAAAGACTCCCCCTGTGGGGTTAACGAACGCCTCATGACTCTTCGTATTACCCTATCCCGGAACCAATGCACCACAGTCATCAGTGCGTACTGCCCGACACTCGATGCAACGGATGAAGCTAAAGAGGGTTTTTATTCCTCCTGACCCTCCTGGGTGACTTTAATGCCAGGGTCGACAAAGACACAGCCCTCTGGCGAGGCGTGATTGGCAGAGAGGGGGTAGGGAAAGCCAACTCCAGTGGTACCCTACTCCTGACAAAATGTCTAGAACATGAACTCCTCATCACCAACAACCTGTTCCGCCAGAGGGACAAATACAAGGCATCGTGTCAACACTCTCGCTCCAAACACTGGCACCTGCTTGACTATGTCATCGTCCAAGCCAGGGATCGCAAGGATGTGCACATCACCCGTGTCATGACAGGAGCTGACGAATGCTGGACAGACCACAGCCTAATCCGATCCATCATCAACATTAACATTGCCCCAAAGCAGAGGGGACAGCAGAAGCAGTGCTGCAAAAAAGTTAATGCCAGGGCACTTAGAGACCTAGCTAAGAGAGCCCTATACTGCCAGCACCTCACAACCAATCTGGCGTGCCTTGATGACCCTGAGATGCTGAATGCCCACAGTGCTTGGTCTGCCCTCCAGGCCTCTATAACCAGTGCCTGTGATGAGACACTTGGTCACTCAACCAGAAAACATCAGGACTGATTTGATGAAAATGATCAGGAGATCGAAGAACTAATAGATCACAAGCGCAAAGCATTTCTGAGCCTCAAGCAACAACCCAACTCTGGAGCTGCAAAACAACATTATAGATGGCTCAAGGCTCAGGTCCAACAAAAAACCCGGGACCTAAAGAACAGGTGGTGGATGGAGAAAGCACAGGAGATACAACAACTGGCCGACAGCCACGACATGCGAGGATTCTTCATTGCAGTCAAGGCCACCTACGGTCCAAACTCCCAAGGCCCAACCCCACTCCTGGCCAAGAATGGGGAAACACTCATCAAGGACACCGAGGCTGTCGGGGCCTGATGGAAGGAGCACTTTGAAGATCTCCTCAATCGAGACTCTGCCTTTGACTTGAGTGTTCTCGACACCGTCCTGCAGCATGCGACCCGTCACCAACTCAGTGAAACCCCAACGTTGCACGAGGTAGGCAAAGCCATAAAACAGCGCAGGAATAACAAGGCTGCGGGTGGGGATGGAGTCCCTGCTGAGGCGCCAAAGTATGGCGGAGAGGTGCTATTGGCACAGATACATAACCTCATCTCTCTCATCTGGAGGGAGGAGAGCATGCCGGGAGATCTCAGATTGTGACCATTTTTTAAAAAGGGGACAAGTCCGATTGCGGCAACTACAGGGGAATCTCTCTGCTATCAGCCACTGGGAAAGTTGTCGCTAAAGTTCTCCTCAACCATCTTCCCCCTGTGGCCGAGGAGCTCCTCCCGGAATCACAATGCAGATTTCATGCCCTACGGCGCACAACAGACATGATCTTTGCAGCGCGACAGCTGCAGAAAAAATGCAGGGAGCAGCGCCAGCCCTTATACATGGCCTTTTTCAACCTTTCAAAGGCCTTTGACACTGTCAACCGTGAGGGTCTATGGCACGTCTTCCTCCATTTCGGATGCCCCCAAAAGTTTGTCAACATCCTTCGCCTGCTTCATGACAACATTCAGGTCGTGATCCTTACCAACGGATCCATTACAGACCCAATCCACGTCCGGACCGGGGTCAAACAGGGCTGCGTCATCGTTCCAACCCTCTTCTCAATCTTCCTCACCGCCATGCTCCACCTCACAGTCAACAAGCTCAACTACAGAACCAGTGGGAAGCTGTTTAACCTACGCCACCTCCAGGCCAGGTCCAAGATCACCCCAACCTCTGTCATTGAGCTGCAATACATGGACGATGTCTGCGTCTGCGCACATTCTGAGGCTGAACTCCAGGATATAGACAATTCACTGAGGCATATGAAAGCATGGTCCTTATGCTTAACATCCGTAAGACAAAGGTCCTCCACCAGCCTGTCCCTGCTGCACAGCACTGCCCTCTAGTCATCAAGATTCACGGCACGGCCCTTGACAACATGGACCAGTTCCCATATTTCGGGAGCCTCTTATCAACAAAAGCAGACATTAATGCGGAGATTCAACATCACCTCCAGTGCGCCAGTGCAGCCTTCGGCCATCTGACGAATAGGGTGTTTGAAGACCAGGCCCTCAAATCTACCACCAAGCTCATAGTCTACAGGGCTATAGTAATACCCGCCCTCCTGTATGGATCTGAGGCATGGACGATGTATAGAAGGCACCTCAAACCGCTGGAGATATATCACCAACGATATCTCCGCAAGATCCTGCAAATCCCTTGGGAGGACAGGCGCACCAACATCAGTGTCCTCATCCAGGCTAACATCCCCAATATTGAAGCACTGACCACATGATCAGCTTCACTGGGCAGGCCACATAGTTCGCATGCCAGATACGAGACTCCCTAAGCAAATGCTTTATGCGGAGCTCCTTCATGGCAAACGAGCCAAAGGTGGGCAGTGGAAACGTTACAAGGACATCCTCAAAGCCTCCCTGGTAAAGTGCGACATCACCACTGACACCTGGGAGTCCCTGGCCAAAGACCGCCCTAGGTAGAGAAAGTGCATCTGGGAGGGCGTTGAGCTCTTCGAGTCTCAATGGAAAGAGCATGAAGAGGTCAGGTGCAGGCAGCGGAAGGAGCGCGCGGCAAACCAGCCCCACCGACCCCTTCTCTCAACGAATGTTTGTCCCATCTGTAATAGGGTCTGTGGCCTCGTATTGGACTGTTCAGCTACCAAAGAACTCACTTTGGGAGTGGAAGCAAGTCTTCTTTGATTTTTTTTTATTTCAAAATATACTTTATTCATAAAAAGAATCTGTACAGTACATTCAATGGCATTTCATTACATTTCGCTGCGGTCAGCAATCCCATACAATACATCTGGGTGCCGACGGCAGTTTCGTTCGTTACATTTCTCGTTTTTCTGTTCAACTGCGATTCAGTACAATAAACAGGGTACATTGTGGTACATTTACTCAAATTACATTTCATGTGTTACAATACAGAGCCCGGAATGGGTGATGGTACATTTACATTTTTTCTTTTCAAACTTGCATTTCATAACACACCTTACATTGTACATGGCACTACATTGATGTTTACAGGTTTGGTGCTCTATGTACACAAAGTGTAAATTACAAATACAAATACAAATACAGCCCGAGGGAGTTTGGTGCTGATTTCTGCCCCCGGGTTTTCCGTGGCGGAAGGGTTTTAGACTGTGGCCCTACCCCACCGTGCCTTTGCGGCGACTGCACCAATTTTCAGTGCGTCCCTCAGCACGTATTCCTGGATCTTGGATTGCGCCAGTCTGCAACATGCGGACGTGGTCATCTCCTTGTTCTGGAAGACCAGCAAGTTTCGGCAAGACCAAAGAGCGTCTTTGACCGAGTTGATGGCCCTCCAGCAGCAGGTGATGTCTGTCTCGGTGTGTGTCCCTGGGAACAGCCCGTAGAGCACAGAGTCCTGTGTTACGGAGCTGCTTGGGATGAACCTCGACAGCAACCACTGCATCTCTTTCCAGACCTGCGTTGCAAAGGCGCAATCCTGAAGGAGATGGGTGACAGTCTCGTCCGCCCCGCAGCCGGCCCGGGGGCACCGTGCCGTGCTGCTGAGGCGTCGGCTGTGCATGAACACTCTGACGGGTAGGGCCCTCCTCACCGCCAACCAAGCTACGTCTTGGTGCTTGTGTGTGAGCTTTGGCGATGAGACGTTCTGCCAAACAAGTTCGACAGTCTGCTCAGGGAACCACCCGACAGGGTCCACCGTCTCCTTCTTTCGGAGGGCGTCCAGGACCTTACGTGCTGACCACTGTTTGATGGCCTTGTGGTCAAAGGGGTTTCTTTTGAAGAACTTTTCCACGAAGGACAGGTGGACAGGCATGGTCCAACTGGTGGGGGCGTTTCGCGGCAGCGTGGCCAGACCCATCCTTCTCAACAATGGGGACAGGTAGAACCTCAGCACGTAGTGACACTTGGTGTTTGCGTACTGGGGGGCTGTGCATAGCTTGATGCAGCCGCACACAAAGGTGGCCATCAGGATGAGGGCCACGTTCGGAACGTCCTTTCCTCCACTGTCCAGAGATTTGTACATCGTGTATCTGCGGACAAGGTCCATTTTGGATCTCCAGACAAAGTGGAAGACGGCTCGGGTGACTGCCGCGGCGCTGCAGCGTGAGATGGGCCAGACCTGCGCCACGTACAACAACACCGAGAGCACCTCGCTCCTGATGACCAGGTTCTTGCCTGTGATGGAAAGGGAGCGCTGCTCCCAAAATGACAGTTTCTGTCTGACCTTGGCAATGCGCTCGTCCCAGTTTTTGGCGCACGCCCCGTCCGCTCCGAACCATATTCCCAGCACCTTCAGGAAATCTGGCTTGACGGTGAAGGGAATGGAGGCTCGGTCGGTCCAGTGACCAAAGAGCATGGCCTCGCTTTTGGTGCGGTTGACCTTTGCTCCCGAGGCCAGTTCAAACTGGTCGCAGATTGCGAGCAATCTGCGGACCGACTGCGTGTCCGAGCAAAAGACGGCGACGTCGTCCATGTACAGCGAGGTTTTGACCTGGGCGCCTCCGCTGCCTGGGATCGTCACCCCTCTGATGCCCGCGTCCTTCCTGATGGACTCGGCAAAGGGCTCGATACAACACACAAACAAGACAGACGACAGAGGACAGCCTTGCCTGACTCCAGATCTGATTGGAAAGCTTTGAGTTTCCCACCCGTTGATTAGAACTGCACTACTGATGTCTGTGTAGAGCAGTTTGACCCAATTTCGGATGCCCTCCCCGAACCCCATTTTGGAGAGCACGTCCATCAGGTACGTGTGCGATATCCTGTCAAAGGCTTTCTCCTGGTCTAAGCTGATTAAACAGGTGTTCACCCTCCTGTCCCGCACGTAGGCGATCGTATCTCTGAGTAGCGCGAGGCTATCAGAGATCTTCCTGCCGGGGACAGCGCAGGTCTGGTCCGGGTGAATCACCAGCTCAAGAGCAGACTTGACCCTGTTGGCGATGACCTTTGACAGGATCTTGTAGTCCACATTGAGCAGCGAAATGGGCCGCCAGTTTTTGATTTCCTCCCTCTCCCCCTTCTGCTTGTAGATGAGGGTGATGATGCCTTTCCTCATCGATTCTGACATGCTGCCGGCCAGAAGCATACCTCCGTACACTTCCAGCAGGTCCGGGCCTATCCAGTCCCACAGAGCCGAGTACAACTCGACCGGTAAGCCGTCGCTTCCGGGAGTTTTATTCGTCTCGAAGGACCGGACGGCCTTTGTCAGCTCGTCCAGAGTTAGCGGGTGGTTCAGACTCTCTCGCTTGCCGTCGTCTAAGACATCCGAAATAGACGACAGGAAAGACTGGGAGGCCGCGCGGTCTGTGGGCTTGACTTCGTACAGCCTGGCATAGAAGGATTCGCTGATCCTCTGCATGTCAGGCTGCGAAGACGTCACAGAACCGTCTTCTTCCTTTAGGCTGGTGATCACAGAGCTCCCCCTGTGTACCTTTTGGAAGAAGAAACGCGAACACGTCTCATCCTGCTCGACGGAGCGGACTCTGGATCGGAAGATGATCTTGGAGGACTCCGAGGCAAAGAGCGAGCCTTGCTGGCCCTTCACCTCTTCGAGTTCCTCCGCGACATCGACCCCCATCGACTGCAGCAGGAGCAGGTTTTGCATATTTGTCTGGAGTCGGGATAATTCCCTCTGTCTCCCTCTCGCCTCCTGAACACCTTTGAGGATGAAGAACCTCTTGATGTTCGTCTTGATTGTTTCCCACCAGTGCATCGGGGAATCGCAGAGGGGTTTTACGGTTCTCCAACCTTTGTAATCCCTCTTGAGTTCCTCAATGTTTTCCCGAGTCAACAGTTTCACGTTCAGCTTCCATATCCCTCTGCCAACTTTCTGGTTGTCCTGCATGTGACAGTCAGCCAGTAGGAGGCAGTGGTCAGAGAAGAACACCGGCGTGACGTCGGTGGATCTGACCTTGAGCGTGTGGGACACAAACAGGAAGTCAATTCTGGAACGGACGGACCCGTCTGGTCTCGACCAGGTGTATCTGAGCGGTGCTCCATCTGCAGGGTTGCTGAAGACGTCGCACAGCTTGGCATCTTTTACCGCATCCATCAGGAGTTTGGACGTGGCGTCCAGTTTGCTGTCGGCTCTGCTGGATCGTCCAGCCGCATCGATGATGCAGTTGAAGTCACCACCCAGAATGACCGGTCTGGATGTTGCCAGTAACAGTGGGAGCTGCTGGAAGAGGGCCAGCCTCTCGTTCTTCACAGCTGGAGCGTAAACATTAATTAACCTGAGAGGGGAGTTTTTGTACATTACATCTGCTACGAGGAGGCGGCCGCCCACCACCTCCTTAACTTCGGTGATGGTGAAGTGGCCTCCCCGCAGCAGAATGCCCAAGCCGGAAGCTCGGCTGTCGTTGCCCCCTGACCAAATGGATGGTCCATGGGTCCACCATCATGACCACTGCCGGTAACTGCTGAAGTGCGGCAGGCCGCACTCCTGCAAGAACAGCAGGTCCGCTTTGACCTTGGCGAGGTACCCCAAGGTGGAAACACATCGCGTAGTCGATTTCACGCTACGCACGTTAATACTAGCAATTTTTAAATCCATTTTTACGCTATGTTTTACATTTACATACATTGCAGTTCAGATACATCGTCTTCAATTTCAGGTAAACTGTTTTCAGTTTCCCCATATTCCACAATGGCGATTTCCAGCATGTCTAAGTTATTACTATTTACATCAAATTCAACATTTACTGCACCTGGGGTGGCGTGGTCATCATCGTCCTCTGCTGTGGGGATGTTTTGACCAGGGGACTGCTGCAGTTCTGCGATTAAGTCCTCAATGTTCTCTGCAGTGTCCTCGCCTGGTGTTGGTGGTTCCCCCTTTTCGTCAGTCGCGGCGATGTCGAGCTGGTGTGCGTCGACCGCTGCGTCGCTCCCGGTGTTCCGGAGGTGGGGTGTGCTGGGCACTTCGCTGCTCCCGTTATCCCGGGGCTGGTCTGCGTTGGTTTCTCCTTCGCTCCCGGTTTCCCGGAGCTCGTGTGCGCTGGGACCTTTGTTGCTCTCTGGTTCCTGGGGCAGGGCTGTGTTGGTCGCTTTCCTGCTCCCGTTTTTCCGTGGCCGTGGGATGGCGCATTGCCTCTTCTTCAGGCGGTGGCACTTTTCCTCATCAGACAAGCTGCCGTCGCTGGTTTCTGCCGAGCTTGGTGGTCGCCTCTTGGCCTTGCGCCTTTTCCCGACTATCTGCCATTCCGCTTCCTCGTCTGATGTCAGCTCGTCTCTGGGTTCGGTGCTCTGGGGGCGAGGTTCGCTGCTGGCTGCTGGTGGCTCGCAGCTCGCGGTAGCAGTCTTCTCTTCCTCGCCGTCTTGTCCCGAGTTCATGGTCGGGGGGAGGGTGTGGCTCTCCTCTGGAGCGTTGTGTTCGTCAGCTTCCTCCTCCTCTGGTGCAAAGTTCTTTGCTGCCTGCGCATAGCTGCGATTGCGTTTGGGGCAGTTTTTGTAAAGGTGCCCCGCCAGACCACAGAGGTTGCAGCACTTGGTCTCCTTGCAGTCTTTTGACTGGTGGCCCTCGTTCTTGCAGTTTCGGCAGATGACCGTCTTGCAGCTTGCCGCCACATGGCCTGCCTTCCCGCAGGTGCGGCACACGTTGGGTTGGCCAGCGTACACCATGTAGCCCCGGCTTCCTCCGATGGAAAAGCTGGAGGGTGGGTGCAGGATGGTTCCGCTGGCGTCCACCCTCAAGGTGGCCTGGATCTGGCGCTTGCTGGTCCATATTCCGTACCCGTCTTTCACGTCACTGCTGCTTCCTGCCCCATCGACAAACCTGTTGAGGAAAGTCAGCACATCGATGACGGGGATGTGGGGGTCGAACATTTGCACTGTGATAGTGCGTCTTCGCTGCGACGGGAGGGTGAACAGCGGCTCCCAAGTTAGCACTGAGCGCACCGGTTCACTCGCCTCCTTCAAACCCTTCAGGAACTTCAGGCAGAGGGTGACGGTTCTGAAGGTCACATCGAAGTAACCTCTCTTCGGGAGGTCCTGCAAGGCGAAGACGTCGGCGAGTTTCATGCCACATGTTCCCAGCAGGAGTTTCTTCACGAAAAGTTCCCGGTTGATCATTGTCTGTCCTTCCACTTTCTTTACCGTCACTCGGATGGTGTTTCGGACTCCCTGGTTCGCCGCTCGGTTGGCCGCCATCCGGGTTGCAGGTTCCTCCTTTCGCTGTGAGTTTTGGCCGAAGCCTTCATTCTCTCGTTGCCCCAGTCTGGGGCACGGGCGGACCTCCGTGTCCGCCCCCTGACAGGCCCAAGGGCCCGTCGAATCGTTAGTCGACATGCAGATTTTGTCTCCTCTCTCCAATTGGCGCCTGGCTCAAGCCAAAGGCCAGAGCCAGCAAAACTGGAAAAAACGAGTTTCTGCAGTCAGTCGATTTGCATATGAATGCCCAATCAACAGGTACTCCACTTGATCTTAGCCATTCTGGAGACTTGAGCACAAAAAAATCTAGGCTTACACTCCAGTGCAATGTTGAGGGAGTGCTGCACTGTCGGAGGTGCAGTCTTTCAGCTGAGAAGTTAAACGGTGACCCTGTCTGCTTGCTCAGGTGGATGTAAAGTATTCTACGACATGATTTCAAAGAAGAGCAGGAGAGTTATCCCTGGTGGCCTAACCAATATTTATCCCTCAATCAACATCACTAAAACAGATTATCTGGTCATGGTCAGTTTGCTGTGTGCAAATTGGCTGCAGTGTTTCCTGCATAACAGTGACTACACTTTAAAAAGTAATTCATTCACTGTAATGTGCTTTGGGACATCCACTGGTTGTAAAAGGTGCTATATAAATGCAAGTCTTTCTTATCCAAGAGTAGATTGTTCCAGCTGGTTGTTTGTTGCCTGAGTTGTGGATACATAGGGCTAGATTTTACACTTTTGTGGAGATCGCCCAAAAATGGGTGGTATTTATGGCGTGGGCGGTAAAAATGGGTTTTCTGATTGCCGACTTGTCCCCCATTCTCAAAGCCGCTAGTCTCAATTTTTAAAATTGGGCGTTATCACGAGTGATCTGAAATAGGCGTTAGCGTTAAATATCTCTGACGTTCTGCCGTAAAGCGTCGCCATCCTTAGCAATGGCATGGCAACGCTCGTTTCCTGCGATTCAGGAGGCCAGGGGTCATCATTACATGCGCAGAACAGGAGACAGAGAGAGAGGGAGCAGAGAGGGACTGAAAGCGCGTGTGTGTGTGGTGTGTGCTTGTTTGGCTGTTGTGGGAGGCACGAGGGAGATTCACCAGTAGCAAAAAGCCAACTAAGTACCCAGAACATAGTTGGCACTGAGTTTTTGTCCAACAAATAATATATAATATGGAATGGATGGAGGAGGCCCTGGAGCTGTTAGCCAGGAACACTGGTGGCAGAGGGCTCCCAGTGGTCCCGGAGCACAGCACTGCACCCCAAGGTGCCGCACCCCCATTGAAAACAACACAAGAGCCAGGAGCAACATCTTGCTTCTGGCTCAGAGCACGTTCCCACCTCGGGACCGTCCTCTCCCGTATCTGTCCAAGCAGCAACTTGGCCATCATCCCCCCCCAATGAAGTAGTGCCTGAGGAGCTCCTCGGCCAGGCAGCTTGGAGTCAGGAGGGGAAGTGGAAGGGATAGAGGAGGGGATGAGAAGCGGGGGGGTGGTGGGGCGCGGTGGGGAAAGGTTGTTTTTTTACAGATATACTGATGATTTCAGACAAATGTTCGGTTTAAGTGTTTTTTATTTAACATAACCTTGTTGCGCATTGGCTCAGATAGCTGCACCATTACACATTGGTAATTCCTTAACATCAAAGGGTATAATTACACTTAACTTCAATCAACTTAAACTTTAACTGTCACCAAGGTGATGCCCACCATTGATGTATGACCTGCACACCCAGCAGTGTGTCAGCCTTGTAAATACCACCAATGTTCTTTCAGGCAAAGTGCTCATTTATGAGCTCCTGACATAAGCTATGATGCCACCTTGGGCCCTTTCATGTGGTCTACAGGGGGGCGGGGGCATGACTTCAGCGTCAGCCTGATTGTCTGACCCAATGTCAGCGTCCACCTCCTCGTCCTCCTCTTCCTCTCTCTCCTGGCAATTCTTGTCCCCTCCTGATAGCCAAGTTGTGCAGCATGGAGCATACTACCACAAATTGAGCTACCTGCTCAGGGTGGTATTGGAGCTCGCCTCCTGAATGGCCCAGGCATCTAAAGCGCTGCTGAAGCACTCCAATGGTTTTCTCCACAATATTGTGAGTGGCTCTGTGGCTCTCATTGTATCGCTTCTCAGCTGAGGTGTGTGTATCGTGAAGGGGGGTCATCAGCTAGGTGGCGAGGCCATATCCTTTGTCCCCAACCATCCAGCATTGACCTTGTGGCTGATTGTTAAATAAGTCAAATACCGTACTCTCACGCAGGATGCGAGCATCATGGATGCTGCCCGGAAATTTAGCATTCACTGCCATAATAATTTGCTGGTGGTCGACGAGTTGCACATTCACGGAGTGGAATCTCTTGTGGGTCCTGAAAACCTCTGCATCTTGAAAAGATGCCCGCATCGCGATGTGCGGAGAGTCTATTGCTCCCTGCACCTTGGGGAAGTTAGCAATTCGGTAGAATCCTAAAGCCCTCTCAGTCTGAGCCTCCCTGGTCATAGGGAAGCTGATAAAGTCCATCCTGCATGCGTACTGTCTAATGCAGCAATGTGTGGCATGCTGAGAATACCGCAAATGTCACCAGCTGAGACCTGAAAAGAACCCGATGTGTAGAAACGACAGTGCCGTGGTGACTTTGACCTCGATGGACAGTGCGGTCCTGATGGTGCTGGCAGGCTGCAGATCGCCCCTTATCAGCTGGCATATCTCACTGATAACTCTTTGTGGAAGCGCAGACTCGGAGGCAGGTGGTGTCGGGCAAGTTGAGGTAAGACTGCTTCTCCCTGTACTTGCGGGGTGTGTAACGTCTGGTCCTCCTCATCAGTCTGTCATGTCTTACATTGGTCACATGATGCTGTGGAGCATACCTTCTGCAATCTCGAGTCTGCAGCATGTAAGTGGTCATCAAGAGAGGGTGAGAAAGGACAGGCCCCATTCCAATAGCTATCTGTTTTCCATCGATTTGCCACAAAGAATGAATGTCTCCATGAAGACACCTATTAAATTCCAATTGTCCACAGTATGATAAAGATGTTTGTTCAGATGTTCACATCACCTCCAAAGACCTCCAGAGTACATCCGAACTCCCCCGAGGTTGAAGCAGAGCAGCCTTTTAAATGATGTGACATGTGATTTAGAAGACGGCGTCCATACCGCTGTGAGTAGTTCCAGTTAGTTCCACTTTTTCCCGGTGGTTTTTTGGGCGAGTGATATTGTGGGTGAGATGTGTGCGAAGTGGTGAAAGTGACGCTGGGCGATCTCCTGGGCGTTAGTTTCAGCAAATGTGATCTTTACGACAAAATAAAGCGGGCAGTCGATATTATAGAATCTCGGCGTTAATTACTTGTGGAAAGTAACACTGGGCGATATTATGGGCGTTGGTTTCGCCCATTCTGATGATTCCGCCCAATAAAAGTCGGCGGGTGGTATTATTTTTTCCCGGTGTTATGTACATGGGGAAAGTAATGCTCGCTGATAAGTGTCCACAAAATGGGCGTCAGTTTCCATTTTGTGGCTAAATGGACGATATCTGGGCATTATACCTCATTTCAGCGGTAAAATGGATGTCAAGTGGGCGTTATGCATGCAAAAAAAGTGTAAAATCTAGCCCATAGAGAGTGCTGCCATCTAACTGATATGAGTTATCTTCCCCTTCAGTGTTTTCTCTGATGTGTGTGACTGCCGTGCCGTATTGGTTCTGATTTGTATTCCCTTATAAAACAACCTGATAAATGGAGACTATGGCGTATTGGTGAATACGGCAGTGTTGAGATGCTGGAACTTTGGTAAGAAGTTGTGGTGTTTAACTAAATGCCATATGTTACCCAAGCTCGAAAAACAGTGGTAATAATAACAGGGTTTTACAAAACAACAACTTGTATTTCTGTAGTTTACCTTGAATGCTGAGATAGATGTATCTGGGCAAGATAGTGGGCAAAGAGGAAACAGAAGCAGGAGACACAAGGGAGAAAAAAAACAAAGCGTGCTGGGCAAAAGCGTGGTTGAAGAGAAAGATTTTAAGGAGACTTTTGAAGACCAGGGGAGAGAAGCAACGAGGTGAAGCTGCTGGAGGTGGCAGTAACTGAGGTTGAGTGCGGTCCCACTGATGGTGGAATGTATGGAGCAGGGAATGGGAAGTAGACCAATTTTGGAGGACTGGAGAGGTATGTGTTGTAAGGGTTACTAAATGCCGAGTCCCCCATTACATGGTTCTTTGATGTCAGGATTTATAAGAACAAAATTGCACAAGGCACAGGGTATTTGGCTCAACCAAGATTCGTACGTTTTATTGAACACAACGACCTCCCCAGTATAAATCACTATGATCTATGTGAGACTAACAAACCCAGAATACAAACCCCTACGAAAAGGCCATTTACATTGGCATAACTTGGCAATGTTAAACTTGTTCGCAATTTGACTGTTACACATAAAGTTACCCAGACCCAAACACAAAACCCTTTTATGATTTGGTTGGAACAAAACATACAATCACCAATTCCTCGGCTGTCTTCTGAGATTGACTGTCGGCCCTTTCCTTGATTGCAGCTTGTGTCCCGAAGACTGGTTGGCTTCTGTTGCTGCTCCTGTACTGCTTCTGTACTGTAGTGTCCTTTGCCTTTGAAAATGGGACTTCTTTATACCAAAAAACAATTTGCAATCTTGGAACAGATTTAACATGATGGCCACATCAAATGTGAACTCTTGATTGCTGATTGTTCCTCATTTAGAGTCATTGTCCATGATTACCTTGGCCCCCGCCTGTCTGTAGGGTGAGGTCTTTTACAAAGTAACCTTCCCAAGGTGACTTGATTGTTGGTTTCTAGTAACATTCATATTCAAATGGCTCAGGGTCTGGTCCATTGTCTACCCTACCCTGATACCATCAGCATCATCATAGGCAGTCCCTTGGAATCGAGGAAGACTTGTTTCCACTCTTAAAATGAGTCCTTAGGTGGCTGAACAGTCCAATACGAGAGCCATAGACTCTGTCACAGGTGGGACAGATAGTCATAGAGGGTAAGGGAGGGTGGGACAGATTTGCCGCATGCTCTTTCCGCTGCCTGCGCTTGATTTCTGCATGTTCTCGGCGATGAGACTTGTGGTGCTCAGCGCCCTTCCAGATGCACTTCGTCCACTTAGGGCGATCTTTGGCCAGGGACTCCCAGGTGTCGGTGGGGATGTTGCACTTTATTAAGGAGGCTTTGAGGGTGTCCTTGTAACGTTTCCTCTGCCTACCTTTGGCTCGTTTGCCGTGAAGGAGTTCCGAATAGAGCGCTTGCTTTGGGAGTCTCGTGTCTGGCGTGCGGACAATGTGGCCTGCCCAGCGGAGCTGATCAAGTGTGGTCAGTGCTTCAATGCTGGGGATGTTGGCCTGGTCAAGGATGCTAATGTTGGTGCGTCTGTCCTCCCAGGGGATTTGTAGAATCTTGTGGAGCATCATTGGTAGTATTTCTCCAATGGCTTGAGGTGTCTACTGTACATTATCCATGTCTCTGAGCCATACAGGAGGGCGGGTATTATTATAGCCCTGTAGACCATGAGCTTGGTGGTAGATTTGAGGGCCTGGTCTTCAAACACTTTTTTCCTCAGGCGGCCGAAGGCTGCACTGGCGCACTGGAGGCAGTGTTGAATCTCGGCATCAATGTCTGCTCTTGTTGATAAGAGGCTCCCGAGATATGGGAAATGGTCCACATTGTCCAGGGCCACGCCATGGATTGTGATGACTGGGGGGGGCAGTGCTCTGCAGCGAGGACAGGCTGGTGGAGGACCTTTGTCTTATGGATGTTTAGCATAAGGCTCATGCTTTCGTACGCCTCAGTAAATACGTCGACTATGTCCTGGAGTTCAGCCTCTGTATGTGCACAAACGCTGGTATCGTCCGCGTACTGTAGCTTGACAACAGAGTTTGGGGTGGTCTTGGACCTGGCCTGGAGACAGCGAAGGTGGAACAGCTTCCCACTGGTTCTGTAGTTTAGTTCCACACCAGTGGGGAGCTTGTTGACTGTGAGGTGGAGCATGGCAGCGAGGAAGATTGAGAAAAGGGTTGGAGCAATGACGCAGCCTTGGTCCAGACATGGATTGGGTCTGTAATGCCTCCGTTGGTAAGGATCACGGCCTGCTTGTCGTCATGGAGCAGGCGGAGGATGTTGACGAACTTTTAGGGGCGTCCGAAACGGAGGAGGACGCTCCATAGACCCTCGTGGTTGACAATGTCAAAGGCCTTTGTAAGTTCGAAGAAGACCATGTATAAGGGCTGGTGCTGTTCCCTGCATTTTTCCTGCAGCTGTCGCGCTGCAAAGATCATGTCCGTTGTGCCCCATAAGGGACGAAATCCGTGCTGTAACTCCGGGAGGAGCTCCTCGGCTACACGGAGAAGACAGTTGAGGAGGACTCTAGCGACAACTTTCCCAGTGGTTGATAGCAGGGAGATTCCTCTGTGGTTGTCTCAGTCGGACTTGTCTCCTTTTGTAAAGATGGCCACGATCACTGCAACGCTGAGATCTCCCGGCATGCTCTCCTCCCTCCAGATGAGAGAGATGAGGTCATGTATCCGTGCCAACAGTGCCTTCCTGCCTTGCCTCAGCAGGGATTCCATCCGCTACCTCGTGCAGTGTTGGGGTTTTATTGAGGTGGTGGCGGGTAGCATGCTGCGGGATGGAGTCAAGAACACTCGAGTCAAAGGCAGAGTCTCGATTGAGGAGATCTTCCCTGTCCCGTGTCCCCATGGATGACAAACTGATCCTCCTTGGTGACTTCAACGCCAGGGTCGGCAAAGACACAGCCCTCTGGTGAGGCGTGATTGGCAGAAAGTGCGTAGGGAAAGCCAACTCCAGTGATACCCTACTCCTGGCAAAATGTCTAGAATATGAACTTTTCATCACCAACACCTTGTTCCACCAGAGGGACAAATACAAGGCATCGTGGCAACACCCTCACTCCAAACACTGGCACCTGCTCGACTATGTCATCGTCCGAGTCAGGGATCGTAAGGATGTGCGCATCACTCGCGCCGACAGGAGCTGATGACTGCTTGACGGACCACCGCCTAATCCGATCCATCATTGACATCAACATAGCCCCAAAGCGGAGGGGGCAGCAGAAGCAGTGCCGCAAAAAAGTCAATGCCGGGACACTTAAAGACCCAGCTAAGAGAGCCCTATACAGCCAGCGCCTCACAGCTAACCTGGTGTGCCTTGATGACCCTGAGACGCAAATGCCCACAGCGCTTAGTCTGCCCTCCAGGCCTCCATAACCAGTGCCTGCGAAGAGACGCTCGGTCACTCAACCAGGAAACACCAGGACTGGTTTGATGAGAATGACCAGGAGATCCAAGAGTTAATAGATATCAAGTGCAGAGCATTCTGAGCCTTAAGCAGCAACCCAACTCGGGAGCAGCAAAGCAGCATTACAGATGGCTCAAGGCTGAGGTCTAACAAAAAACCCGGGACCTAAAGAACAGGTGGTGGATGGAGAAAGCACAGGAGATACAGCAGCTGGCTGACAACCATGATGTGCGAAGATTCTTCATCGCAGTCAAGGCCAAACACCCAAGGCACCACCCCGTTGCTGGCCAAGAACGGGGAAACACTTATCAAGGATACTGAGGCAGTTAGGGCCCGCTGGAAGGAGCACTTCGAAGATCTCCTCAATCGAGACTCTGCCTGATACCAGCCTTTCTGGAGCCATAGTCCAGGGTATGTTTTTTAAACAATGTAACCCCTTAAAGTAAATGAATATATGAATGTTCCTGTATCTTTTCAGACAGAAAACCATTGAAGGTGTGAATGTCTCTCTTCTGCTGCCTTGTCTGGTGATTTAGATCGATGGCAGATATCCTGTATCATAGTCCTTCATGATGTCTGATGGCAATGTAAGAATTAACCCTTTCTTTTTGCAAGCAGTGATGCAGTTCTGAGTTTTTATATTCAATAGTCCAATTTTTATCGTTTGGGGGGTGGGGGAGGAACGGATCCTACAGTGTATGGAGGTACGTCTGAGGGAGATTGCTGAAAGGCCGCAGTGGGAATTGACGGCAAGAGCGAAGATCCTAATTTCAATTTGCTTTGGTTCCATGACTGTCTTGTCTGGTTATTGAGGGTTACAGGGTAATTGTGGACATAATACTCCACTGAACGCAATGTGCTCTTACAGGAACGATGGGAATGCAATCTGCTGAATGTACGTGGCAGGAGTGAATAATATCGAATGTAATGTTTGACTGCTGGCCTGGAGGGTTTTGTTTTGATTGTTTGCTTTTGGTTATCATGGAGACAAGAGCTTTATCTTCTTGCAAGTTTCACCTGCAGTCCTTGACCTCCTTGAGGAGATGAAATAAATGGGGGCAGAGTTTACAGCAGTTCTATTATACATTGTCCATTGGAAGGATCGGGGTTAACCAGTTGTATGACCGCTCCTCATTCTGTATTCTACTGTGCACTCAATGTAATGTAAATCCCACAGGCTAGATTGTCGCCTTCCAACTCCTAGGTGCCTGTTGTCATTCGAATATATATCCACTTATTTTACAAATATATATTACATAAGAACTTAAGAATTAGGAGCAGGCCCCTCGAGCCTGCATCGCCATTCTATGAGATCATGGCTGATTTTCAACCTCAACTTCACTTTTTGTACTATCCCCATATCCCTTGATTCCCTTAATATCCAAAAATCTAGCGATCTCTGTCTTGAATATACTCAAAGACTGAGCATCCACAGCCTTCTGGGGTAGAGAATTCCAAAGATTCACCACCCTCCGAGTGAAGAAGTTTCTCCTTATCTCAGTCCTAAATGGCCGACCCCTTATCCTGAGACTGTGACCACTGGAGTGCCAGGCTAGTTTTTATGCTCAAGTCTCTGGAGTGGGACTTGAACCCACAACCTTCTGATTAAGAGGCGAGGGTGGCTGACCCATTGTTGACCCCTTTTGGAGGGAGAGGCCCAGGAGTGGATACCTCGCCCTCTCCACAGGCCCCAGGAATAAGGCTGGGGTTGTGCTGGGCTTGCCTCAATGGGCGGAAGTCCCGTCCCGTCCTATCCCATCCCGTCCTATCCCGTTCCGTCCTATCCTATCCCGTTCCATCCTATCCCGTCCCGTCCTATCCCGTCCTGTCCCATCCTATCCCGTCCCGTCCCATCCCATCCCATTCCGTCCCGTTCCGTCCTATCCCATCCTGTCCCATCCTATCCCGTCCCATCCCATTCCATCCTATCCCGTCCCGTCCTATCCCATCCTGTCCCATCCTATCCCGTCCCGTCCTATCCCATCCCATCCCATCCCATCCCGTCCTATCCTGTCCTGTCCTATCCCATCCTGTCCTATCCCGTCCCGTCCTATCCCATCCCGTCCTATCCCGTCCCGTCCTATCCCATCCCGTCCTAACCCATCCCGTCCTGTCCCATCCCTTCCCGTCCTGTCTCATCCCGTTCTGACCCTCCTTTGGCAGCAAACCCACCCTGGGGGGAAACCCATTACCTCTGAGCCATCAGGATGACTGGAATTAATGTTCTCGACAAGTTTAAACTGTCCCAAGTCTCAGTGTCAAGCACTGTTTAAACTGGTCGGAGATAACATTAGCAAGATCTATGGAATGAGATAAGGCCACTCAATCCATCAATCACGTTCTGCCTAGCGGGGTGGTACTGCAAGGAGCCCCAATCAGCTGTTATTTTAACATTCTCTCTACCTCAGAGTTTCCGCTTATCTTCCAACATCTTCCCTTATAGTTAAAGAGGAATTATCACCTCAGGAGGTGCTTTGGGGTGTGGCTCGGTTCCTGCAATAACCCTCTTCAGCAATGGTGCTGTGCAGCTACTCTGTATGTAATTCAGATTCTTTTCTGCCACAACACATGTAAAATATGATGCTCCAAAAGTGATTTCAATGCATTTGAGAAATAAATAGCTATTTAAGAAGTGAATCTGGTGGTCCTCAAGGTGATGGATGCCATTGTGGCTGAGTGGAACACACATTCATTTTTGTCACTTAGTGTCAGCATTAAGTGCCCTCGGAGTAGGTAGAGCACATCCAGGCGCAGAGCAAGATTCCACGGAGTCTGTGTGTGTAGGCAACGCCTAAAGAGAACTGTTCTCTGTCTAGTCTCATAAGAACATAAGAATGAGGAACAGGAATAGGTCATTCGGCCCCTCGAGCCTGCTCCACCATTCAGTAAGATCGCGGCTGATCTTCCACTTCAACTCCACTTTCCTACACTATCCCCATATCCCTTGATTCCCTTAATATCCAAAAATCTAATATCCAGAAGTGAGTGCTGTGATATATTCTTTATGACATCACACACTACTATAAGATGGCTCCAACAGGAACTTGTCATCATGAGACTTGTCACATGACCTCTTTTATTGTATTTGCACCAGCACATGCATTACCACAATAGTCCACTAGGTGGAGCTCTATATTACACGTGTCACACACACTGTGTTCTCATCAGTTCAACCTTTGACTCACTTTGCCATTCAGCTCCAGCAATAAGCTGTTCATAGAATCGTACAGAACAGAAGGAGGCCATTCGGCCCATTGTGCTTGTGAAAGAGTCTTTGAAAGCTATCCAATTAGTCCCAATCCCTAGGGTTTTTTCTCCATATCTCTGCAATTTTTTTCTTTTCCAGTACTTATCCAATTCTCTTTTGAAAGTTACTATTGAATCTGCTTCCACTGCCCTTTCAGGCAGCGCATTCCCGATCACAATAATTTGCCGCGTAAACAAATATCTGCTCATCTCCCCATCAGGTTCTTTTGCCAATTTACCATTAATCTGTTTCCTCTGGTTGCCAACCCTCCTGTTAAAATGAATAAATTCCTGCCGCCCACTCAGTGTCTTCCAAATGCACTCTTGCTCATGTTTGCGTCTCTGATTGGACAGTGCTTGTATTTTGTCAAGAGACGCCACCTCCGACAGTGCAGCACTCCCTCAGCACTGCACTGGGAGCGTCAGCCTAGATTTTTGTGCTCAAGTCTCTTGGAGTGGGACTTGAACCCACAACCTTCTGACTCAGAGGAGAGGCTGACATAAAGTGCCCATAATTTACAGGTTTCACTATACTAATATAACGTTTTCTGCAATTATAGCCTCGCTTTTGGGACCTTAGGATGGGGGTCTCTGAGCATGTGTTAATATAGCACCGAGGGTCCGTCACAGACAAGTTTGAAAACCGTACTATGGTAGCTTTCTGTATACACAGGGTGGACTTGACTCGCAAGCCTCTTGTAAACAGAGCATATATCAGAGCTAGAAGAGAGATGTGATACTATCTTTACGAGCAAGATGATTCAATAGTCAGGGAACTGCGAATGAGACAGTCAGCATCAACAAACGAAGACCTTTATCATGTGTTGCTGCTGTCCTCGGTCAATTCATTTTAATGCATTATAATACTGGTGTGTTTTCAATGGGGAAAACATGTTTCCAAGCGAATTTCCGTAGGGGTTTTAGTGATGGTTTTCAGTGCAGTAAAGCTGGTGGTGATTACTTACTGATGTCGGGTTGTGAGTGTGTGAACATAGGATTCTTATTTAACAGAAAATGCTGGAAACCTCAGCAGGTCAGGCAGCATCTGTGGAGAGAGAACAGAGTTAACTTTCCGGGTTGATGACCCTTCGTCAGATTTCCAGCATTCTCTGTTTTTATTCCAGATTCCAGCATCCGCAGTATTTTGCTTTTGAATTAGGATTCTTATTTGCCAGCACACAGACCAAGAGCAATATATTGAAATGGCTCGAAGAAAATGTGTTGCTTTTACAATGTAAAATTCCAAATGAAATGTGTGGGCCTCTTTTATTATAGAGAGCACGAGATTTATGTTGGAAGTTATATGGTGCGTGGTACTGCAATTCAAAGACGTGACCCTGTTTATGTTTTGGGAATCTATGAAAAGAGTTTCTGGAGACCAAGGAGAAAAGCTCTTTGCACAGAACCTTGTGAAGAAAGGTAGGTGTTGGCACGGTACTTGTGTGTTGCTGTCCCAGTGTGCTCGTGTAATGTGGTCATAGGATAGAAACACAGGGATTGCTGGACCCCCCCAAAAAACCAAGGTCGATCTAGTTCGCTTGATGCAATGTTAATGGAGTTGGTGATGCATCATAGCATCAACAACAACAACCTGAATTTATACAGCACCCTCAACAGAGTAAAACGTCCCAACCAACGCTCCGTCTAAGCTGTGCGGTCGTTAAGCTGTCTGCCAGTCCCGCGTGGCCAGCGATTGGTCGTTCCAATTACCTTTTAAGGAGTGTCTTGAAGAAGGAGAGAAAAGTAGAGATGTTTAGGGGGGGAATTCCAGAGCTTAGGGCTTAGGCAGCTGAAAGCGCGGCCGCCGATGGTGGAGTGATTAAAATTGGCGATGTGCAAGAGGCCAGAATTGTTATCAATTAATCAGTCTACAATGTGACGTGATTAAAAAGCTCAGCAGCAGAGAGCGTTTGGGAACCATAGGTCCAAAGTCTCCTGTTCCTCCCAAGCACGTTACGCTCACTGCATATCCTCGCTGCAGGGATTTTGCCTGTGATTTCACCACATGGTGATTTTTGCGATCTCAAGCACGGCACCTTGTACATTGTGACCAGAAGCAAGGCACTCCCGTCCCCGTTACCTTCTAACAGCTGTTTCAGAGCAGTATTGATACAAGCTTGTGCACCAGCCTCTAGTTCATATTTTCAACTGGGGAACACAATTTCCCTGGAGAACATGAAGAAAAAGAAAATCAGATGATATCATTATAGTTTAGGGCTTGACAGGGTAGCAGCAGAACCATTACAAGGACACCCTCATAGCCTCCCTGGTGAAGTGCGACATAACCACTGACACCTGGGAGTCCCTGGCTGAAGACCACCCTAGATGGAGGAAGTGCATCCGGGAGGGCGCTGAGCTCTTCGAATCTCAACGCTGCGAGCGTGAAGGAACATGTGGTAAATCAGTCCCACCCTCCCCTTCCCCCGACAAATGTCTGTCCCACCTGTGACAGGGTCTGTGGCTCCCGTATTGGACTGTTCAGCCACCAAAGAACTCACTTTAGGAGTGGAAGCAAATCTTCCTCGATTCCGAGGGACTGCCTATGATGATGATGGCAGGGAGGATGTTTCCCTCTGGCTGGGGAGTCTAGAACCAGGGGTCACAATCTCAGAATAGGGGGTCGGCCATTTTGGACTGAGATGAGGAGAAATTTCTTCACTCAGAAGGTGGTGAATCTTTGGAATTCGCTACCCCACAGGGCTGTGGAGGCTCAGTGAGTATATTCAAGACAAGATCGATAGATTTGGGATATTAAGGGAATCAAGGGATTATGGGGATAGTGCGAGAAGGTGGAGTTGGGGTCGAAAATCAGCCATGATCTTATTGAATGGCGGAGCAGGCTCAAATGGCCAAATAGCCTACAACTGCTCCTTATTCTTACGTTCTTACTGCTCAATGTATGGAGTAAATGCTTCACAATTAGATCTCGTTGTTGTCACTAGGACCATAATGTATTGGTACCAATATGCACTCAAGTCAATCTCTACAATGTTGTACAAATATGATTGTGTAAACATTCTAATTGTGAATTGATCTAGTCTGAGGACAGTAGACTTTGTTGTACATGGTGTGCAATTAACTTGGCCATCCATCTCTGGATCGGAGTAGATGTATGTTATTCCCCATCACCTCACATTCATGCCTTTCCCCACCTCTAGGCATGACTCCTCGACTGCTCTCCTCACTGTATCCAAAGTTCCTGTGATATAGTCTCTACGACATCACAACACACACAGACTACAAGATGGCTCTACAGGAACTTGTCAAAGTGTGACAACCTTTTTATTGTATGTACATCAGCAGTTGCATTACCACAGTAGTCCACTAGGTGGAGCAGTAATCCACTAGGGGGAGCTCGATATAACAGTTCCATCCTACACAAGCTGAAACTCAACTGGAACTCCACTACAGGGATATGGCAATAGAGCAGGAAAGTGGAGTTCAGGATTGAAGATCAGCCATGATCTTATTGAACGTCGGTGCAGGCTCCAGGGACCCCATGGCCTACTCCTGCTCCTATTTCTTATGTTCTTAAGTGCCCACATCCCATTCTTGATTACCTATTAGTCTTTACTGATCTCCACTGATCCCCATTCCCCATAGCACCGATTTCAAAATATCATTCTTGTCAGTCAATCACTTTATGGCCTCGCCCATCCTGATTCAGCAACGATCTCCGACCCTGTGTTCATGCTCACCCACTATACTCTTCTGACTCTGGCTTTCTGTTGTTTTTATCCTTCTCGCCTGGATTTTTTTTCTTCAATCTCAGTCTTCAGTCATTATGCCCGGTACACTGGAACTCCCCTCCTACAAAGTGGACACTATTTCCAAGAACCTACTTGTTCAACTGCACCTTCAGTTACCCTCCCTAACCATCCTCCCAAACTCTAGATCATTCTTTGGTCCATCTTTGGGATGTTTTGCTGTATGAAAGGCATTGAGTGAATGATGGTTGTGATAGATTATGATGATGATGATGATTCAGTACTCCAAATTGGTCCAACCACTAAAAGGAAAAAAGAAATATAGCGTCTTGCACGACCTCAGGGTATCCCAAAGAACTTTACAGTCTCAGTACTTTTTGATGTGTCATCACTGTTCTGATGTCAGAAATACGACAACCAATTTGTGCACAGCAAGCTCCCAGAAACAGCAATGTGATAATGATGAGATAATCTTTTTTTTTGTGATATTTATTGAGGGATAAATATTGGCCAGGGTACTGCGGATAACTCCCCTGCTCTTCTTCAAAATAGTGCCTTGGGATCTTTTACATCCACCTGAAAGAGCAGAAGGGGCCTCACTTTAACATCTCATCCGAAAGACGGCACCTCTGACAGTGCAGCTCTCCCTCGCTCCCTCAGCACTGCACTGGAGTGTCAGCCTAGATTTTATGCTCAAGTCTCTGGAATGGAACTTGAACCCACAACCTTTTGACCCAGAGGCGAGAGTGCTACCCTCTGAGCCACCGCTTACATTACTACTGTCCCTGACTGATCTGTTATCACCAGCACTTCACCCTCTCTCTAAGTACAGGACAAAACCTAGAGTTGTGCTTTGCTAAGTTTATTCACAGGTCAAGTGGACTTCGCAGTGAAAAGTTTTAATCGCTTTACTGAAATCCTAGTGAGACGACTTGAGCTGGCTAATTTATAGGGCAGCTTAGCACAGTGAACATGTATTTGACTGGCCTAGTGCAGTGAACACGGAGTTAGGTGGAAAACTTGGAGAACTTATCTGTGACCTAGTTCAATGAATGTGGACTTGGTTGGAGTAGACTGCTGCCCAGTGCAGTGGAAGTGAACTCGGCTGAAATAGAACGCACCCTAGTGCAGTGAATGTAGATTCAATTAGAATAGAGTGCCATCTACTATTGACCTGGATGGCCTTTTTTGATTGGGTGCGGAGGTGAGGTTAATTATTTGTCTTGTCTTTCTGAACCATAAATTTGCAAGTGCCAGCTGTGGCTCAGTGGGTAGCACTGTCACTGCAGAATCAGAAGGCTGTGGGTTCAAGTCATACTCCAAGGATTTGAGCACAAAATCTAGGCTGACACTCCAGTGCCACGTCTGCTCTGAAGTGGATGTAATCTGGAGGGGTTTTGAATGAGTAAATAAGGAGACACTGTTTCCAGTCCCTGAAGAGTCAGTAATCACAGAACACAGATTTAAGGTAATTGACAAAAGGACCAGAGACGACATGAGGAAAAAAAATTATGCAACCTGTGTTTGTTTTTCTTACGACTCTGATTCTTAGACCTCAGAAGTTATAGTGGGAAAAGGACAACACGTGACACACAATTTTAGGCTTACCCGTGTTCATTTTATTACGCAACAAAACCCGACTATAAACTACAGGCCTAGACTGCTGAGAGAAATTTGCCTTTAGACATACAATCACCAGCCCCGGCTGTAGCTCTTCTTCTGTCCGTTCTCTGCAGTGCCTGTTCCTTTCATGTCCTTCTGTCCCTTCCTCCTGTTTCTGTGTTTCTCTAGTTCTCTGCTTGCTGTTGCTTTTTGTATAGCTCCTCCTGCTTCTGCTTATCTCTGTGTTCCCTCCTCCTTGATGCCTGTTTTCCTTGCTTGTCTGTGTCTGTATATATCCAGGTTTTGAATAAGTTTCCCACTGTGACGTGATTTGATTTAACGATCCATTTAACTGTTTTGGTGATGAGCTTGAATTGCTCCTGATTTGTATGCAAAAGATATTTCCATATGCTGAAATGCTGTTAAAAATGTGCAAATTTGCACCTTGCGGGTGGGGGGGGTGGGGGGGTGGAGGCGGGGGTGGCGTCCTTTGTTGTTACAGACTTGATGTCTCCAAATGGCTGTTTCCCCACCCTGGTCAATCGAGTTCGGGGCCTCATATTACATTTCATTGTTGTTATGCATGATGTTATGCATGAAGTCAGTTTTTTTTGTTCCAGGATGTCCTTAATTGTCCAAAGCGTGTATCAATTTTATTAGTTCATGGTCAGTATTTTTTCTGAAGGTTAGTAACCTTACACAAGTTGTTGTGATCTGGAATGCACTGCCTGAATGGATGGTGGATGCTAATTCAATAGTAACTTTCAAAGGAGAATTGGATGTATATGTGAAAAGGAAAAATTTGCAGGGATTTGGGGAAAGACCATGTGAGCGGGACTAATTGGATAGCTCTTGCAATGTAATGTATGCACCTGTGAGTATGTTCACAAGTTTGTAGAGCTGTTGAGGCTGCGACTTACCATCTTCAGACTCTGCAGAGATACCTGTACATCGATGCCCCTCCTAGGTGGTGTGCGCTGGCGACGTATTTCTTCACCAGCAGTATAGCCTCAATTACGACACACAGCTCCTGTTTGTGAGCCTGGGGGGGGTGTTAGGACCGCCATGCGGGGGCTGCCTGTCTTTTACCAGGAACTCACCAGGGTCTGTAACAGAGTCGCCACCAAGCGCAGCTCTCCCCCGTCTGGAGTGGCGACTGTCCTGCAGGAGCTGCTGCTCAGGAATCTGTACCTCCACGGCCGCAGTTTTAGGTGGCAGGCGGACGAGAGGGCTGTGGCTGGCGAGGTGACCAGGGTCAGGGACCTGCTCGATGGCGGAGGAGCGGGCTGGATGGCGCCTAAACAGGGCCGACGTCCGGCGCGCGGCCAATGCCATCGAGTCGCTAAAAACAGCGTTGGGCCCTGACTCCGTTAGGTGTGTCGAGGAGGCTCAAGCACATGGGGAGATCCCGTCCGAACTGACCCCCGTCCGGATGGAATTCCTCATCGGCACCAAGCCCCAAAACCTCCCTTGGGAGCCGGCGCCTCACAACTTGAGCCGTCTCGGGGAAATCCCCTCCGTGCCTTTCAGTTCTGCGCGGAGGGGTTTCCTGTACGGGCTGCTCCTGCACACTCTCAACTTTGCCATCCTCGTCTGCCGTCCGGACACACCATGGCGTACCATCTTGCCGTCCGAAGGAGGCGGGAGTCCCCGATGGAGTGCACTCTACGTGGGAGTCCTCCCACTATTTATCGGGGACTTGACCTGGAGGGTGGTGCAAGGAGCAGTCACGTGCAATAAATTTTTAAGCTGGTTCACGGGCTCCCAGGCCGCCTGCAATTTCTGCGGTCTGGAGGAGTCTGTGTTCAATGTTTTTGTGGAATGTACGAGGTTGTAGCCCCTATTCCACTATTTAAAGGGGCTGCTGCTCAAATTCTGGCTGCACTTCAGTCCCACACTCCTGATCTTTGGGCACCCTGTGCGGAGGGGAGCGGGTAGGTCCGAGGGCCTCCTCGTAGGACTGCTCCTGGGCACGGCCAAGGGGGCCATCAACCGGTCCAGGCAGCGGGCGGTCGAGTGGGTCATTCAGCCCGACTGCCTGCCTCTCTTCCGTGGTTACATCCGAGCCAGGGTGTCCCTGGAGATGGAGCACGCGGTGTCCACCGGTACGCTCGCGGCCTTCCGCGAGAGGTGGGCACCGGAGGGACTGGAGTGCATCATCACCCCCGGCAACCAAATTTTAATTTGATTTTATATGTTTTAAAGTTTCATTTGTTTTTCTTGCCGGGTTTTAGTGTCTCCCTCCCCTTTTATAGGGGGCACTTGTAAAATTTATGATATTAGTACCCAAAAAAATTAAAACAAAAACACAAAAAACACAAAAAACTCTTTAAGAAAAAACAAAAAAAAGGACACTTGAAAAGTGTTTGGCGTGTCCCCCAGATCAGGGGGCACTTGATTCAATTGATTTATTGTTTTACAGCCAAAGAGAGTTGTAGAGCTGTTGAGGCTGCGACTTTCTGTCTTCAGACCCTGCAGAGATACTTGTACGTCGAACCCCCTCCTAGGTGGAGTGCGCTGACGATGTATTTCTTCCGCCAGCAGTACTGCCTCAAGTATGACACACAGCTCCTGTTTGTGAGCCTGGGGGCATCAGGACTGCCATGCGGGGGCTGATTGTCTTTTACAAGGAACTCATCAGGATCTGGAACAAAGTCACCACCAAGCGCAGCTCTCCACCGTCTGGAGTGGCGGCTGTCCTGCAGGAGCCGCTGCTCAAGAATCCGTACCTCCACGACCGTGGTTTTAGGTGGCAGGCGGACGAGAGGGCTGTGGCTGGCGAGGTGACCAGGGTCAGGGTCCTGCTCAATGGCGGAGGAGTGAGCTGGATGGCGCCAGATGAGCTGGCACGGCGCCTAAACTGGGCTGACGTCCGGTGCGCGGCCAATGCCATCGAGTCGCTAAAAGCAGCACTGGGCCCTGACTCCGTTAGGTCTGTCGAGGAGGCTCAAGCACGTGGGCAGATCCTGTCTGAACTGACCCACGTCCGGGCTGAATTCCTCATCGGCACCAAGCCCCGAAACCTCCCTCGGGAGCCGGCGCCTCACAGCTTGAGCCGCTTCGGGGAAATCCCCTTCGTGCCTTTCAGTTCTGCGCGGAGGAGTTTCTTGTACGGGCTCTCCTGCAAACTCTCAACCTTGCCATCCTTGTCTGCCATCTATCTTGCCGTCTGGAGGAGGCAGGGGCCCCCAATTGAGTGCACTCTACGTGGGAGTCCTCCCACTATTTATCGGGGACTTGGCCTGGAGGGTGGTGCACAGAGCAGTCCCGTGCAATAAATCTTTAAGTCGGTTCATGGGCTCCCAGGCAATTTCTGCAGTCTGGAAGAGTCCGTGTTCCACGTTTTTATGGAATGTGCGAGGTTGCAGCCCCTATTCCATTATTTAAAGTGGCTGCTCCTCAAATTCTGGTAGCACTTTGGTCCCACACTCCTGATCTTCGGGCACCCTGTGCGGAGGGGAGCGGGTAGGTCCGAGGGCCTCCTCGTAGGACTGCTCCTGGGCACGGCCAAGGGATCCATCAGCCGGTCCAGGCAGCGGGCGGTCGAGTGGGTCGTTCAACCCGACTGCCCGCCTCTCTTCCGCGGTTACATCTGAGCCAGGGTGTCCCTGGTGATGGAGCATGCGGTGTCCACCGGTACGCTTACGGCCTTCCGCGAGAGGTGGGCGCTGGAGGGACTGGAGTGCATCATCACCCCCGGCAACCAAATTTTAATTTGATTATTATTGTTTAACGTTTAATTTGTTTAATTGCCGGGTTTTTTTGTGCCCTCAAAAAAAAAAACAATAAACAAGGGGGCACTTCTTTAAAAATGTTTGGTGTGTCCCCCCCTTTAACCAGGGGGCATTTGATTTATTGTTTTACAACAAAAATAATTGCAGAGCTGTTGAGGCTGCGACTTTCCGTCTTCAGACCCTGCAGAGATACTTGTACGTCGAGCACCCTCCTAGGTGGCATGCGCTGGCGACGTATTTCTTCCGCCAGAAGTACTGCCTTAAGTATGACACACAGCTCCTGTTTGTGAGCCTGGGGGGCATCAGGACCGCCATGTGGGGGCTGCTTGTCTTTTACAGGAACTCATCAGGGTCTGGAACAGAGTTGCCACCAAGCGCAGCTCTCCACCGTCTGGAGTGGCGGCTGTCCTGCAGGAGCCGCTGCTCAGGAATCCGTACCTCCACGACCGAGGTTTTAGGTGGCAGGCAGACGAGAGGGCTGTGGCTGGCGAGGTGACTGGGGTCAGGAACCTGCTCAATGGCGGAGGAGCGGGCTGGATGGCGCCAGATGAGCTGGCACGGCGCCTATCCTGGACCGGTGCACAGTCAATGCCATTGAGTTGCTAAAAACAGCGCTGGGCACTGACTCCATTAGGTGTGTCGAGGAGGCTCAGGCACGTGGGGATATCCTGTCCGAATTGACCCCCGTCCAGACGGAATTCCTCATCGGCGCCAAGCCTCGAAACCTCCCTTGGGAGCCGACGCCTCACAACTTGAGCCTCCTCTGGAAAATCCTCTCTGTGCCCTTCAGTTCTGCGCGGAGGGGTTTCCTGTACGGGCTGCTCTTGCACACTTTCCACGTTGCAATCCTCATCTGCCGTCCGGACACGCCATGGCGTACATCTTGCTGTCCAGAGAAGGCAGGGGTCCCCAATGGAGTGCTCTCTACGCGGGAATCCTCCCACTATTTATCGGGGACTTGGCCTGAAATGTGTTGCATGGAGCAGTCCCATGCAATTAATTTTTAAGTCGGTTCACGGGCTCCCAGGCCGCCTGCAATTTCTGCGGTCTGGAAGAGTCTGTGTTCCATGTTTTTAATGATTGTGCGAGGTTGCAGCCCCGTTCCATTATTTAAAGGGGCTGCTCCTCAAATTCTGGTTGCACTTCAGTCCTACACTCCTGATCTTTGGGCACCCTGTGCAAAGGGGAGCGGGTAGGTCCGAGGGCTTCCTCGTAGGACTGCTCCTGGGCACGGCCAAGGGGGCCATCAGCCGGTCCAGGCAGCGGGCGGTCGAGGGGGTCGTTCAGCCCGACTGCCTGCCTCTCTTCCGTTGTTACATCTGAGCCAGGGTGTCCCTAGAGATGGAGCACGCGGTGTCCACCGATACGCTCGTGGCCTTCTGTGACAGGTTGGTGCCGGCAACCAAATTTTAATTTGATGGCCAAAATTTAATTTGTTATTTGTCGGTTTTAGTGCCCCCTCTAATAAGGGGTCATTTGATTTGATTTGATTGATGTTCTCAACTAAAAAAGTTGTAAACCTGTTGCTTGTGTCCTTAAAAAAAAGGGGCACTTGATTTAAAAGTTTTACAAAAATAGTTGTAGAGCTGTTGAGCACCTATCCTGGGCCAACATCCGGCTCGCGACCAATGCCATTGAGTCGCTAAAAATGGCACTGGGCCCTGACTCCACTAGGTGTGTTGAGGAGGCTCAAGCAGGTGGGGAGATCCCGTCCGAGCTGACCCCGTGCGGACAGAATTCCTCATCGGCGCCAAGCCCCGAAGCCTCCCTCGGGAGCCGGCGCATCCCAAACTTGAGCTTCCTCTGGGAAATCCCCTCCGTGTCTTTCAGTTCTTCACGGAGGGGATTCTTGTATGGTCTGCTCTTACACACCCTCCATTTTGTCATCCTCGTCTGCCATCTAGACACGCCATGGCGCACCATCTTGTCATCCGGAGGAGGTGGGGGTCTCCAATGGAGGGCTCACAATGCGTAATCCTCCCTTTATTGGGGATTTGGCCTGGAGGGTGTTGCACGGGGCAGTTCCTTGCAATACCTTTTTAAGTCAGATCACGGATTCCCAGGCCGCCTGCAATTTTTGCGCTCTCGAGGAGTCCTTGTTCCATGTGTATGTACAGTGTGTGAGGTTGCAGCCCCTCTTCCATTATTTGAAGGGGCTGCTCCTCGATTTCTGGTTGCACTTCAGTCCCACACTCCTGATCTTTGGGCATTTTGTGCGGAGGGGAGTAGGCAGGTCAAAAGGCCTCCTCGTAGGACTGCTCCTGGGCCTGGCCAAGGGGGCCATCAACCGATCCAGGCAGCGGGTGGTTGAGGGGGTCGTGCGCGCCAGGGTGTCCCTGGAAATGGAGCACGTGGTGTCCACCAGTACGCTCGCGGCCTTCCGCGAGAGATGGGCGCCGGAGGGACTGGAATGCATCATTTCAACAGGGAACAAAATGTTAATTGAATTTCATTTGATAAGGTTGCCTTTAATGTTTAATTGTTAACTTGTGGGTTTTGAGGCCCTTGAAAAAGAGGGCACTTGATTTAAAACTTTTACCAAAATAGTTGTCGAGCTGTTGAGTTGGGAGTGGCTTAGCCAGTCACATGATGTTCACAAGACTCAATAAAATCCCAACCAGTTGGGTTCGGGGGATCCACGATGAGGAGTGTGGTTATGAGGCTGGTGGATGAACTGGTAATGTGCAGTGTGAATGTTAAACCTTTGCTAATAAACCAACTAGTTCTCAATAGCAATGTGTTGCTATAAATTCTTAAACAAAGAACCCATGAAGCAAATACTTTACAGACACAATGGGCTGAATGGCCTCATTCTGCGCTGTATCATTCTATGATTCTATGTAAATGTATATCATACATATTATAACGAATATCGCATTACCACATATACATAGACATCAGAGCCCCTATTCCCTTTCCCCTGCTTGCGTGCACATAAACACAGTTGGTAACTTCCGTACATGTCAGGATCAGCTTTCTGACGGTAGATCCCTCAGCACTTGTTTTGTATAAAACTGTTTCAATTACCGGACGTCAGAGGGTCATGTACGGTTTGTTATTTGTGTGCCTCGGGCGTTAATGCGGCCCTAATGGAATATAATTTGTCGAACGTCTTGTTATATAAGAGCGCCAGTAACTGACGAGGCCTGCGATGTAACAGAGCTGGCTTAGTAATCATGTTCTTGTAATTGCAAAAGCTTTTTACTTATTGTGTAATTGAGGCTGACAAGGCTTGCTGCTAATCATGTAATTGCAAATGCCTGGCCTCGTTGCTTGTTCTGCTCGCGTAATTGAATAGATGTGCTGTTACTGAAGGCCCCGGGGACGTCCCTGACTATGTGTTCAAGGTTGTTCTCTCGCAAAGCCCAGTCAGTGTAGACACATGCGAGATTTATCCTGGAATGTTGCACAAGATCACTTGCTCGACTCATTGCCCACCTCAGGTACTGATAAACACAAGGCATTGCACCTCCTGGTACCAGTCAAATAAAACTGCATATTGCTTCACCTCGTCCCATGATTTATGTTTCTTTGCTATTTTCAAAATCGTGAGGGGTTTGGACAGAGTAGATAGAGAGAAACTGTTCCCATTGGCAGAAGGGTCGAGAATCAGAGAACACAGATTTAAAGTGGTTGGCAGAAGAACCAAAGGCGATATGAGGGAAAACTTTTTTACGCAGCGAGTGGTTAAGTTCTGGAATGCACTGCCTGAAAGGGTGATGGAGGCAGATTCAATCGTGGTTTCCAAAAGAGAGTTGGATATATTTCTGAAGGAAAAATAATTGCAGGGCTACAGGGAAAGGGCGGTGGAGTGGGTCTAGCTGAAGTGTGCTCTTGCAGAGAGCCGGCACGGGCTCAACGGGCCGAATGGCCTCCTTCTGTGCTGTAACCCTCCTATGATTCTCTCATTTGACTCATAATTCTCTAAATTTCATTTGTCTTTTGAAAATTATAGGCATTTAAAAAGAAAGAAAATCGGAGGGAAAATACATAGGAATGTGTTTCAAGTTGTCTGTCTTGAGGTCAAGGGCCATTGATAAGCCATTGGTCCATTTTTTCAAAGCTGCTATTTGAACATCTTCAATGGGCTGGACTTTCCCCTGATGATCACTGGGCTATTGCCCCTATCTAACACCCAGATAGGCAGGCTATTGCCCATTTTGGCCAAAAAGTAGAAAGTTGGGCCAGGACATCTCCCAAAGATCACTGACCCAACTTTCGGCACACAAGAATGTCACATCGCTGAGGTGATTGCCTACTGCAACTTTCAGCACATCGCCCGCACATCGCCGGGCTGATCGCTCGCCGAGAAGATCGCTGGAGATCGCTGGAGAAAAGCTGCTCCCGACTGGCATTGTTCACAGGACTTGGCACTATGGGCGCCATTTTGAATGTTGGAGGAAGTGAGAGGCTGCTTGAAGAAGTGGTTTATCAGGAGAATTAATTTGTGAGTTATTTTATTGGCCTTATTGACTCTTTGGCAATCATCTGCTCGCATTTCTATTTATTGAGGACAAAATTTAGGGCATTTATAGCAATAGTGATGGGGTTTATAACTTCTCTACCATTATTGGTGAATAATCACATGCTGGAGAATGAAAATGGGTTTATTGAAGAGCATTATGAGCCCAATCAAAGAGATGGCAGACTGATGCGGAGGAGGAGACCTTACACCCAACAAACTTACAGGGAAAAGCGATCATACCTGAACTTGTCCGATAACACGTGCCTTAGGAGGCTGCGCTTCCGAAAGGAGGTCATTGCTGAGATATGCCAGCTTATCAAGGGAGATCTGCAGCCTACCAGCACCACCAGGACCGCACTGCCCGTTACTGCAGCACTTTCCTTCTACGCATCGGCCTCCTTTCGGACCTCAGCTGGCGATATTTGTGATATCTCTCAGCACACCACACATTGCTCCATTCGACAGGTGACTGAAGCCCTTTACGCTCACAGGATGGACTTTATAAGCTTCCCTATGACCAGGGAGGCACAGACCAGGAGGGCTTTGGGTTTCTCAAGAATAGCAAACTTCCCTAAGGTGCAGGGAGCAATAGACTGTATGCACATCACCCTGAAAGCATCTTTACAGGATGCGGAGGTGTTTCGTAACCGAAAGGGATTCCACTCCCTGAATGTCCACAACCAAACAACCAAATGCTAATTTTCCAAGCAGCATCCATGATGCGCCCATCTTGCGTGAGAGCACTGTCTCTGACCTGTTTAACAGTCAGCCACAAGGTCATGGTTGAATGCTGGGGGATAAAGGATATAGCCTTGCCAGCTGGCTCATGGTCCCCCTGCGTAATCCCCAGATGGAAGCCAAGAAGTGCTACAATGAAAGCCACATAGCCACACGCAATATCGTTGAAAAGACAATTGGAGTGCTGAAGCAATGTTTCAGATGCCTGGACCACTCTGGAGGTGGCCTGCAATACCACTCTGACCAGGCCGCTGAGTTTATTGTGGTGTGCTGCATGTTGCATAACCTAGCTACAAGGAGAGGACAACAATTGCCAGATGGGGCTGCTGGTCCACCTCAGGAGAGAGTGGAGGTGGAAGAGGCAGACGAGGAGGAGGAGGATGACGAGGACCTCGGGGAGGACAATCAGCCTGGCAATGAACCCAAGCCCCCACGCAAGACTGGAAAAGCCCCGTGGAAGTTACACAGCTGCAAATCTCTTGCGTCAGCAGCTCATAAATGAACGCTTTGCATGAATTTACATTGGTGACAGTTACAGTTACAGTTACGGGAAGACAACAGTTGCAGTTGCATCACATTGCTTCCTTGCCTGGCCTGGCCTGGCCATTGTTTTCCAACAATTGTATTCATGTTTTGCCTTACCTTACATTATTAGAAGACATTGCACAACAATTGTAAAATTCAATAACTTTTTTTAATAATGTAACAATGTAACTATTTTTTTCCAACTGTAGCATTCCCCCCCCCCCCAACAATCACCCAACAATAAATTTATAAAACAGCAACAGCAATAAGAAAATACAACAATAACAATAACAACAATAAAACACCCCCCTTCCTACCTGCGGCCACGCTTCCCTCCAGGTCCTGTACCTGCCCCCGTACCTTGGCACCCCGGTTTAATCCCCGAGTAACGGCACCAGGACGACTTGCAGTAAGCGACCCCAAGACTTCCTGCTGTTGTGGGGGTTGGGGGTGGGGGGGGGGGGTGGTGATGGTGGCAGGATCCTCTCAGGGGGTGGTGGAGGAGAAGACATTTCTAATGAAACGACTTCTGAGCCAGAAGGAAGTTCTTCCTCCTGACTCGCATCTGTGCTGGCGGTTAGTGGGACGGCACCTTGGGGTGCAGTGCCGTCTCCCGACAGTATCGCATGCTGCAAGGCATGGATGGCAGCGGTCTGTTCACGCATTTCCCTGATCATCAGCTGCATATTCAACCCACAAAACGCCTGGAGCAGCTCGTGACTTATCGTGATGCTGGACAGTCCACGCACAGTCTGCACATGTCGTCGTATCGATCTGCCCATCATGGCGCGTCCTGACTCAATCTCCGTGGGCACTGTACGCCTGCTGCAAGTCGCTTGGGCCCGCTACTTCTTCTATCGAAGACGACGACGAAGTGGCCGCAGGCACAACATCGACAGGGATGCAAGGGGCATCCTGCTCCGTTTCCATAACTTCCTCCTCCACTCGCTCGGTGATCTCCTCCTCCTCTTCAGCACCCGTGGTGATGACCACCTGCAATGGGACAGGGGCAGGGGCAGGGGCAGGTGCGGCCTCCCTACACGCCTCTGGAGCTGTGTGACCTGCAAAACACAATTGAGCTTATTAGAATAGAAGGGTACACATGATTCTTGTGCTGGTGTACGTAGGAGGAGCAGCACTAGTACAATAAATGTGACAGAGAGATGTTACATATTAATGTATCATATGGTAGTACATCTATGTGGAATTCACTGCACCAAATAGCTATGGAGGCTGGATCAGTGACTATATTTGAGTTGGAGATAGACAGAATGATAAGGGAGTGAAGGTTTATGGGGAGCGGACAGTGAAGTGGAGCTGAGCCCTACATCAGATCAGCAATGATCTTATCAAATGGCGGAGCAGGCTCGAGGGGCCAGATGGCCTGCTCCTGCTCCTGCTCCTATTTCTTATGTTCTTATGTTGTTAACCTGAGAGTAGCACAGAAGCTGCTTGCATAACATGACATCATTCGTATATTATAATGAAATGACGTTACGTTACTTTGAATTAACACTGCTTTACACATTACTCACGTGACGTAAGGGAGAGATCTGCATCACCACGGGTGGTGGCCGAGCGACTGTGGCTCCCCACAAGTGCCGCCGCACGCTCCTCGAGGTCCGTCAGCTGTAGCTGAGCAGGGCCTCCTCCGGTGCACCTCTGCTCTGTTCGGTTGTTCGATATCTTCCTCTGCAAACGTGACAAGAGCATGGCATGAGCTAAGGTATGGAAAGACAACAGGTTCCAACGTTATATGCTCAAATGGTTTGTATCCACAATTGATGCATGGTTATAACATCTACACTCGGATAAAATATTTCATAAGATCGTGTTTAGGACCTAATGCTTGACACAAAACATCTCGACTACAGTCTCCATGAGGGCCCCCAGGGGCGGTGGGGAGGTAATCAGGAACCGCTCGGGAATGACAGGAACTAATTTCCGAAAGTGTCCCAGGGCAGACAATGAGCCAGGGCAGCTCTCCCCCAGTCCAGGCTGGCTCACTGTGTAAACGACAGCAGCCAGAGAAACTGACACAGTCTGGGTAAAGGTCACCGGATCCCTCATTGCTCTGTTGTGCCCCATCCACCAACGTAATCCAAAAGGAGGAACTGCCAAATTTAGACTTAAAAAGACTTAAGGCTCAGGTTCCAAGCCCTACCCAGATCTTAGCAGGGATTATATGCAAGAATAACCAGTTTAATTTCAATCCAGGAGATTTACATATTATGTGGATCATTAAAATGTACAATATATTTAATATTTACTCTTGCCGAAGTAACCAGGCTGTTCCAGCGCTTGCGGCACTGGTCCGACTCCCTCGCCTCATTCGACGCCGCTGAGACCACATCGGCGATCTCGCTCCACAGTTTGCGGTAGGCCCGGGGTGGAGATTTCCCACGCCCACCCCGGGTTCGTTGGCCCCACCAGCTATGTACCTCAGTTACTAACACATCATTCGTCTCATCCGAGAAAGGCTTTGCCCTCCTCCTCCCTTTCACCTCTTGCCCACTGTCAGACTCGTGGCCGGACATAATTTTATAACAAATTGCTTTAAACTCTCTAGACTCTCTCTCTGTCCTCTCGAATGCTTTTCTCTCTCTTTCTCTTCTCTCTCTCTCTCTCTCTCTCTCCCCTTACCTGCTGCGCATGCCTGGATGACCCTTGACCTCCCGAATCACGGGAAAACTTCTTTGCAAATAAAAAGCGCATGCACAGAAAGGCCATTGCTAGGGAAGCCTTGCCTTCCACATCATTGAGGCCCATTTCATATTCAGAACAATGGCTGATCTTCCAGTGATCCTGAGAGCTCAAACAGCGCGAAGGCTGGAACATTGCCCATTTTTTGAGCCCCAGCGATCTAAGTGGAAAGTTCAGCCCAATGTGTTCACATCTGTAAGGAATTCCGTGCCATTTATTCCATCCTCATCACATTTTACAGCGGTGCAACAAGGGAAGAGTCTTTTTGGTTTTCTCCGCACCCCTGTTGACCCGAAGCTACTTGACTTGTGTTCGGAAAGTGTTCCATTCCACATGGAACAGTCAGTTGCCCAAGCGTTTGTTCGTCATGTGAAAGCCTCGACAGTGTTGTTGGCAAGCTACGCATTCATGGACAGCATCAAAACCAGCAGCAACTTGCATTTATAGAACATCTTTAATGTAGATATTGTCCCAAGGCAGTTCACAGAGAATTTGATGCCAAGACATAATGGAGGAGTGAGAAAATCTAATTGAAAGCATTGTTGAAAAGAAAAGCTAGCAGGAGTCTTTTAAAGGTGAAGAGAGAATTGGCAAGGTAGAAGGGTTTAGGGAGGGAATTGTAGAGAGTATGGCTGACGTAAAAAGAAAGACTTGCATTTATATAGCGCCTTTCACAATCACCGGACTTCTCCAGTAAAGTACTTTTAAAGTGTAATCACTGTTGTAATGTAGGAAACACGGCAGCCAATTTATGCATAGCAAGCTCCCACAAACAGCAATGTGATAATGACCAGATAATTTTTTTTTTTTGTTATGTTGATTGAGGGATAAATATTGGCCAGGACACCGGGGATAACTCCCCTGCTCTTCTTCGAATTAGTGCCATGGGATCTTTTTGTCCACTTGAGAGGGCAGACGGGGCCTCAGTTTAATGTCTCATCTGAAAAACGGCGCCTCCGACAGTGCAGCACTCCATTGATATGTCAGCCCAGATTTTTTTTTTGTGCTCAAGTCTCGGGAGTGAGACATGAACCCACAACCTTCTGACTCTGAGGTGAAAGTGCGACCCACTGAACGGCGGCTGACCATTAGTAGAATAAAGAGCAGGTGGGGTGTGGAATAACACAGTTGATGCCTGAGTTTGAAAAGGGAGGGCAAGTGATGGAGGCGATTGCATAGGTTGAGTAGGGTGTGGAAAATGATGGATTTGCAAATAAGGGAAAGCCATTTTGAATTTGTGTTGGGGACGGGTAGCGAGCGGGGACAGGAATGATGGGCAAGTGAGATAGGATGTGGATGGCAAAGTTTTGAATGAGTTTAAGAGTTTATGCAGGGTGGTGTTGAGGAGGGAGTTGGGGAAAGCATAGGTAAAGGTTTCAGCGGTGGTGGGACTGAGGTAAGGGCGGAGGTGGAAGATATTGCAGAGGGGGAAGTAAGTGGTATTGATGATGGATAGAATATAACATCCAACCTTGATCTCTGGATCGAGCAGGACATCTAAATTATGCACCGTCTGATGCAACTTCAGAAAACATTCAGATATGGCGATGGAATAGGAAAGATAAGTTAGGTTTCTGGTGGGAATGAATGTTGGATTTGATCTCCCTCAATGTTCAAGTGAAGAAAGCTCTCATTCAGGCTCAATCAATGTGGCAGTCCGGGAGCGGGAGATCGAGGATCGAGGCCTATAAAAGGCCAGGAGCAGCAGCCGGGAGCGGCAGTCGGTGCAGGGACAAAAGTAAACAAAGAAGTAATAATAAATCGAAGTGTGACGTCACAGCCAAGCGGGTAAGTGATTGGCTGGTGGATTAGTGAGTATTTAATCCTTTTCGTTTTCTTTTTCTTTTCTTATCAGTAGGTAACCTTTGGCATTGTTGTCAAATTAAGTTAATTTCAGGGTTAAGTCATGGCAGGAGAGGCCAGACCCTTGTCATGCTCCTCCCGTGCTATGTGGGAAGTCAGGGACGCTTCCAGTGTCCATGACTACTATGTGTGCAGGAAGTGCGTCCAGCTGCAGCTTCTGACAGACCGTATTGCAGCACTGGAGCTGCGCATGGATTCACTCTGGAGCACCCGCGATGCTGAGGATGTTGTGAATAGCACATTTAGTGAGTTGGTCACACCGCAGGTAAAGGTTACACAGGCAGATAGGGACTGGGTGTCTACCAGACAGAGCAATGGAAGGAAGGTAGTGCAGGAGTACCCTGCGGTCATTTCCCTCCAAAGCAGATATACTGTTTTGGGTACTGTTGGGGGAGATGACTCATCAGGGGAAGGCAGCAGCAGCCAAATTCATGGCACCATGGGTGGCTCTGCTGCACAGGGGAGCAGGAAAAAGACTGGGAGAGCTATAGTGGTAGGGGATTCTATTGTAAGGGGAATAGATAAGCGTTTCTGCGGCTGCAATCAAGACTCCAGGATGGTATGTTACCTCCCTGGTGCAAGGGTCAAGGATGCCTTGGAGTGGCTGCAGGGAATTCTGGAAGGGGGAGGGTGAACAGCCAGTTGTTGTGGTGTATATAGATACCAACAATATAGGTAAAAAACAGGATGAGATCCTACAAGCTGAATTTAGGGAGCTAGGAGTTAAATTAAAAAGTAGGACCTCAAAGGTAGTAATCTCAGGATTGCTACCGGTGCCACGTGCTAGTCAGGGTAGAAATAGTAGGATAGTTAAGATGAATACTTGAGGAATGGTGCAATAGGGAGGGATTCAAATTCATGGGACATTGGAACCGTTTCTGGGGGAGATGGGACCAGTACAAACCGGATGGTCTGCACCTGGGCAGGTCCGGAACCAATGTCCTAGGGGGAGTGTTTGCTAGTGCTGTTGGGGAGGGTTTAAACTAATATGGCATGGGGGATGGGAATCTATGCAGGGAGACAGAGGGAAGTAAAATGGGGGCAGAAGCAAAAGGTAGAAAGGAGATAAGGAAAAGTGGAGGGCAGAGAAATCAAAGGCAAAAATCAAAAAGGGCCACATTACAACATAATTCTAAAAGGACAAAGAGTGCTAAAAAAAAACAAGCCTGAAGGCTCTGTGTCTCAATGCGAGAGCATTCGTAATAAGGTGGATGAATTAACTGTGCAGATAGCTGTTAATGGATATGATGTAATTGGGATTGCGAGGACATGGCTCCAGGGTGACAGAGGTTGGGAACTCAACATCCAGGGGCATTCAATATTCAGGAAGGATAGACAGAAAAGAAAAGGAGGTGGGGTAGCGTTGCTGGTTGAAGAGGAGATTAACGCAATAGTAAGGAAGGATATTAGTTTGGATAATGTGGAATCTGCATGGGTAGAGCTGCGGAACACCAAAGGGCAGAAACCGCTAGTGGGAGTTGTGTACAGACCACCAAACAGTAGCAGTGAGGTTAGGGATGGCATCAGACAGGAAATTAGGGATGTGTACAATAAAGGTACAGCAGTTATCATGGGTGACTTTAATCTGTATATAGATTGGCCTAACCAAACTGGTAACAATACGGTGGAGGAGGATTTCCTGGAGTGTATAAGGGATGGTTTTTGAGACCAATACATTGAGGAATAAACTAGAGAGCTGGCCGTCCTAGACTGGATGTTGTGTAACGAGAGAGGATTAATTAGCAATCTTGTTGTGCGAGGCCCCTTGGGGAAGAGTGACCATAATATGGTAGAATTCTTCATTAAGATGGAGAGTGACACAGTTAATTCAGAGACTAGGGTCCTGAACTTAAAGAAAGATAACTTTGATGGTATGAGACGTGAATTGGCTAGGATAGACTGGCGAATGATACTTAAAGGGTTGATGGTGGATAGGCAATGGCAGACATTTAAATTCAAATGGATGAGCTTCAACAATTGTACATCCCTATCTGGCGTAAAAATAAAAAGGGAAAGGTGGCTCAACCATGGCTTACAAGGGAAATTAGGGATGGTGTTAAATCCAAGGAAGAGGCATATAAATTGACCAGAAAAAGCAGCAAACCTGAGGCCTGGGAGAAATTTAGAATTCAGCAGAGGAGGCCAAAACTTACTGCAAAAGCTTCTATAGATATGTGAAGAGAAAAAGATTAGTGAAGACAAACATAGGTCCCTTGCAGTCAGAATCAGGTGAATTTATAATGGGAAACAAAGAAATGGCAGACCAATTAAACAAATACTTTGGTTCTGTCTTCACTAAGGAAGACACAAATAACTTTCCGGAAATACTAGGGGATCGAGGGTCGAATGAAAAGGAGGAACTGAAGGAAATCCTTATTAGTCAGGAAATGGTGTTAGGGAAATTGATGGGACTGAAGGCCGATAAATCCCCAGGGCCTGATAGTTTGCATCCCAGAGTATTTAAGGAAGTGGCCCTAGAAATAGTGGATGCATTGGTGGTCATTTTCCAACATTCTATCGATTTTGGATCAGTTCCTATGGATTGGGGGGTAGCTAGTGTAACCCCACTTTTTAAAAAAGGAGGGAGAGAGAATTATAGACCGGTTAGCCTGACATCGGTAGCGGGGAAAATGTTGTAATCAATCATTAATAGCAGTGCATTTGGAAAGCAGTGACAGATTCAGTCCAAGTCAGCATGGATTTATGAAAGGGAAATCATGCTTGACAAATCTTTTAGAATGTTTTGAGGATGTAACTGGTAGAGTGGATAAGGGAGAGCCAGTGGATGTGGTGTATTTGGACTGGTGTATTGGGGAGTAATGTATTGATGTGGATAGAGAACTGATTGGCAGACAGGAACTAAAGAGCAGGAATAAATGGGTCCTTTTGGATGGCAGGCAGTGACTAGTGGGGTACCGCAAGGTTCAGTGCTGGGACCCTAGCCATTTACAATGTACATTAATGATTTAGGCGAAGGAATTGAATATAATATCTCCAAGTTTGCAGATGACACTAAGCTAGTGGCAGTGTGAGCTGTGAGGAGGATGCTAAGAGGCTGCAGGGTGACTTGGACAGGTTAGTTGAGTGGGCAAGTGCATGGCAGATGCAGTATAATGTGGATAAATGTGAGGTTATCCACTTTGGTGGCAAAAACAGGAAGGCAGAATATTACCTGAATGGTGACAGATTAGGAAAGGGGGATGTGCAACGAGACCTGGGTGTCATGGTACATCAGTCATTGAAGGTTGGTATGCAGGTACAGCAGGCGGTGAAGAAGGCAAATGGCATGTTGGCCTTCATAGCGAGACAATTTGAGTATAGGAGCAGGGAGGTCTTACTGCAGTTGTACAGGGCATTCGTGAGGCCACGTCTTGAATATTGTGTACAGTTTTGGTCTCCTAATCTGAGGAAGGACAGTCTTGCTATTGAGGGAGTGCAGCGAAGGTTCACCAGACTGATTCCCGAGATGGTAGGACTGACATATGAAGAAAGACTGGATTGACTAGGTTTATATTCACTGGAATTTAGAAGAATAAGAGGGGATCTCATAGAAACATATAAAATTCTGATGGGATTGGACAGGTTAGATGCAGGAAGAATGTTCCTGATGGTTGGGGAAGTCCAGAACCAGGGGTCATAGTCTAAGGATAAGGGGTAAGCCATTTCGGACCGAGATGAGGAGAAACTTCTTCACTCAGAGAATTGTGAACCTGTGGAATTCTCTACCACAGAAAGTTGTTGAGGCCAGTTTGTTAGATATATTCAAAAGGGAGTTAGATGTGGCCCTTAAGGCTAAAGGGGTCAAGGGGTATGGAGAGAAAGCAGGAATGGAGTACTGAAGTTGCAAAAATGATCTACCATGATCATATTGAATGGTGGTGCAGGCTCCTATTTTCTATGTTCCTATGTTTATATGTTATGTTGTGTACACGTAAATAACTGACAAACTGAGCCAGGAGTAATGTAACTTAATTGTGCTTTTATACAACTCAAAATGGTGTCCCCAAACCGGCATGAACCAGCATGTGTACGCAACTGTGAATAGCTCACGCATGTTCCTAATGCCCGTCCCGTGAGCTGTAACAAACAAATAGAGTATGAACACAACATATTTCCCCCCTTTTTAAAACCACAGTCTATGTACAGATAAAGTCCTTGAGATAGCCAGGCCGTGTTCTGATACTCTGAGACCGGCGTGGAGCTTCCGGTGTTTGCTCTAGGTTTTGGTTGGGAAACAGAACGGTGCCTCTGTTCCATCCTGCTGGTCTCTTCACACTAGGTTTGGCTGGGGGTTTGGGAATGTCCAATAGCCAACGAAGATTCCGCCCAATCATGAGCTCAGCGGGTGTCTTCCCCGTTTGCGAGTGCTTTGTTGAACGGTATGTGCGGAGAATGGTTTGAACCACGTCGTCGAATGTTTGGCCTGCTGCGAGGTTGGCTTTCAAACCCTCTTTGATGACGCAACTAAAACGCTCAACATCTCCGTTGCTATGAGGATTGTACCAAGCAGTAAGGTGATGCTCGATAGCATGATGAGTGAGGAAATCTGCGAACTCAATAGACACAAACTATGGTCCATTGTCAGTGATTATGACCTCTGGGAGGCCTCATTTTGTGAACATGCGCTGCAGAATAGTGACGATTGTTGATGAGGTCACTAAACTTGTTGTAGCGATTCCTGGCCATTTGGAATGCAGGTCATGTACTATAAGGAAACGCTGGTGTTGTGGAGCTGCTTCAACTGGACCGAGAAGATATCCAACTGAAGTTATTGCCATGGTCATTGGCGCTGGTTAGATGTTTGTGGCCTTTTCGCTGAGACTGTATGCTTTGCAGTGTGAGAGGAACTCCTCGATGTGAGTGTCAATCCCAGGCCACCAAACTGAATCGCAACATCCCTGCTTCATGCAAACAATGCCAAGGTATCTATCATGTGCCAATGAGAGAATGCGCTGTTGAAGTGACTTGGGAATTACTGCTCTATCGCTACGAGCTAGGCAGCCATCGTTCCAAACTGAAAATTAATTGCGAAGTCTGTGGAGTGTTTTCAGCTTTTCCGGAATTTGCTTAGGCCACTCCGTCTGGAGAAGTGGCTCACATGCTGGAGCGTAGCATCCCTCTGTGATTTGGTTTTGAGTTCGTCGCAGGAAACAAGATTTTTGATGGACTGAGCGATGATCGATGTGACATATGTATCATCATCTGTGAACAAGTCAGCACCAGAGTCCGAGACAGGTGTCGAGCGGCTGGGCATGTTATCTACGTGGTTGCGACTGCCAGCGATGTCCTATACATCTAAGTTATACTGATAAAGGCGATCTGACCATTGGCTGATTCGTAGTGGTCTGTGCCCAGATCCAGTTATAGCAAGTAGCGTAGTTAGCGCTTGGTGATTCGTACGGAGAGTAAATTTCCTGCCATAGAGGTAGATATGCATAGATGCAAGCGAATGCTTCGTATTCCCCTGTAGTATATTTACGTTCTGCAGATGAGAGCGTGTGAGAGGCGAAGGTGACTGGGCGTTCCAGGCCGTCAATCCATTGCGAGAGCACAATACCCATGGCAGTGCCTGATGCATCCGTGGTGACGTACGTAGTGACATTTGGATTAAAGTGCGCGAGGAAAGGAGGGAATGTGATTTTCTCCTTAAGCTTGGTGAATGCCTGAGCCTGGGAATCTGTCCATTCCCAAGGGATGTTCTTGTTCAGCAACTTGCAAAGTGGTTCAGCAATGTGCACATAGCGCAGGACGAACTTCAGATAGAAGTTGCAAGTGCCGAGGAATGATGAAAGTTCTTTGACGTTGATAGCCTCCTGCATTCGCGTCGGCTCGACACCTAGTGCTGTGACTCTGTAGCTCAGAAAGTTTATTTCTCCAGCAGCGAATGTACACTTATCAACATTAAGTGTCATGTTATGTGTAGCAAGTCTAGCCATAACTGCGCGAAGTCGCTGGTCATGTTCTTCCATAGTGGGTGGCTTATTACTGGCCCTGGGACTCTGCTGTGATTTCCATTTTGGACGAGCGCCTTGCACATGGGCTGTCGCTACAGTCTGCTGCACGGGGAGAGGGGATCTGATCGTTTTTGAATCGGAATACGCTGATTCGATTTGGATGGCCAAATTAGTTGCTTTGTCCAATGTCAATTTATCATCCTCCATTAGCAAGTGTTCCCGAATGTGGGGGATCGTTGTTTTCTCAATAATTTGATCCCTGATCATTTCCTCTGAGTGCTCCAAAGTTAAACGTAGCGGTCAGTTCAGTTAATGATATGATGCACTGTTTGATTGGTTCACCGTTCCCTTTCCCCCTTTTATGAAATTGGTATCTCTCCATCACGATACTTTTCTTTGGCCCAAAATATTCCTCTAGGGCGTTTACTGCTTTGTCGGAGGACTCCGTGTCTTCGATTTGACCAAAGATGCGTTGGTCTTCGGTGCCGAGGCAGTGGATAAGTATTGCATAGCGGCGAGCTGATGTTATGTTATCGCCGTCTAAGCCACTCACCGTGATGTAGGTAGAAAAACTTTTTATCCATCTCGGCCACGCGTAAATTACTGACAAACCAGGACTAATATAACTTAACTTAACTGTGCTTTTATACAACCCAAAATGGTGTCCCAAACCGGCATGAACCAGCAAATGTACAGCAATTAGCTCCCGCGGGGTCCTAATGCCCATCTTGTGAGCTGTAACAAACAAGTGAAGTATGAACACAACATCTTGATCCAATGTCCGTCCACACTAACATGCACACATTTTCCAACAGGGTTAACTGCTCAGCAATGGAGATTGGGCCCCCCCGCCCCACCTCTCCAGGATTAAATATTTGCACTAGGACCAATTATAGTGAGACTATTTCCATCGCGGGCAAGATGAGCTAGCTTAACACAGACCAGGGACCAAACTAGAGGCCTGACGTGGCTCTGTTCCACCCTGGGTAGGGAACATGTCGTGGGGGGTGAGGGTAATGGATAAATGTAAGAAAAAAAGGTACGAGTGCTAGTCATGGAACTGGATAACAAGGCTATGAGATGTCATCAGCAATACAGCTGAATCTTTTATTAAAAAACTCACACACACACATAAACCTCATTTGCCAATCTTTGTGTGCGGTAAATCCATGAATCATTGGCGAGCGTTTCCTCATGCTCCATGTCTGTTCTTTGTTAGATTAGCCAGTGACTTACTGTAGACACACTATATATGTTTTCTTATGATGTTTCATGTGAAAAAGTTAAAGTCAGTCAAGAGAAGCCAGACCCCTTCAACGTGCAGTTCTGAAAGCTCCAGCCACCCCCACTTTTGCAAAACTGCCTTTCCTTTCATTGCCGGGTGAAGTTTCTAACATTCTCTGATCTGTTATTCATTAGTAAATCTCGAATGACTTTAAAAAAAAAAAATTGTTCTCGTTGAAAGTTATGTGGTGTCAAAAAGGTTTTATTTGGTGAGGACAAAGAATGAACTCGATTTTGAGATGAAAAGGAAAACCCAAAAATAAAAAAGGAAGAGGCAATTCTTGCATCTGAAAAAGGGAATTATAGGGTGACGTTTCAGATGGGAATTGGGTTGCCAACACTGGCTGGCCATCGACCAGCACTCGAGCTTTTTTCTTACATTTATCCATTACCCCACCCACGACAAACAGCCTTTTTGTCACCTCATCTCCAATATTTTTGAATTAATAAATGAAAGTGTACAATGGAAGTGGGGAAAAAAAGAAATTTATTAAAAATATCTTTATGACTTCTCTCCCGGGTTGCTTTCTTAAAAATGTATTTGCAGGATATCGTTGGCAAGGCCAGTATTTATTGCCCATCCCTAATTGCTCTTGAGAAGGTGGTGGTGAGCCACCTTCTTGAACCGCTGCAGTCCGTGTGGTGAAGGTGCTCCCACAGTGCTGTTAGGGAGGGAGTTCCAGGATTTTGACCCAGCGACGATAAAATAATGCAGATTATTTAATAATAATCAATCATTAAGGATGAAATAGCAGCGCATTTGGAAAGCAGTGACAGGATCGGTTCAAGTCAGCATGGATTTATGAAAGGGAAATCATGCTTGACAAATCTTCTAGAATTTTTTGAGGATGTAACTAGTAGAGTGGACAAGGGAGAACCAGTGGATGTGGTGTATCTGGACTTTCAAAAGGCTTTTGACAAGGTCCCACACAGGAGATTAGTGTGCAAAATTAAAGCACATGGTATTGGGGGTAATGTATTGATGTGGATAGAGAATTGGTTGGCAGACAGGAAGTAGAGAATCAGAATAAATGGGTCCTTTTCAGAATGGCAGGCAGTGCCGCAAGGTTCAGTGCTGGGATCCCAGCTATTTACAATATACATTAATGATTTAGATGAAGGAATTGAATGTAATATCTCCAAGTTTGCAGATGACACTAAGCTGGGTGGCGGTGTGAGCTGTGAGGAGGATGCTAAGAGGCTACAGGGTGATTTGGACAGGTTAGGTGAGTGGGCAAATGCATGGCAGATGCAGTATAGTGTGGATAAGTGTGAGGTTATCCACTTTGGTGGCAAAAACAGGAAGACAGAATATAATCTGAATGGTGACAGATTAGGAAAAGGGGAGGTGCAACAAAACCTGGGTGTCATATTACATCAGTCATTGAAGGTTGGCATGCAGGTACAGCAGGTGGTGAAGAAGGCAAATGACATGTTGGCCTTCATAGCGAGAGGATTTGAGTATAGGAGCAGGAAGGTCTTACTGCAGTTGTACAGAGCCTTGGTGAGGCCACACCTGAAATATTGTGTACAGTTTTGGTCTCCTAATCTGAGGAAGAACGTTCTTGCTATTGAGGGAGTACAGCGAAGTTTCACCAGACTGATTCCCAGGATGGCAGGACTGACATATGCGGAGAGACTGGATCAACTGGGCTTGTATCCACTGGAGTTTAGAGGAATGAGAGGGGATCTCATAGAATCATATAAAATTCTGATGGGATTGGACAGGTTAGAGGCAGGAAGAACGTTCCCATTGCTGGGGAGTTCCAGAACCAGGGGTCACAGTCTAACAATAAGGGGTAAGCCATTTAGGACCGAGATGAGGAGAAACTTCTTCACTCAGAGAGTGGCTAACCTGTGGAATTCCCTACCACAGAGAATTGTTGAGGCTGGTTCATTAGATATATTCAAAAGGGAGTTAGATGTGGCCCTTACAGCCAAAGGGATCAAGGGGTATGGAGAGAAAGCAGGAAAGGGGTACTGAGGTTGAATGATCAGCCATGATCTTATTGAATGGCGGTGCAGGCTCAAAGGGCCAAATGGTCTGCTCCTGCACCTAATTGCTATGTTTCGATGTTTCTATGGGCTAGACTTTCCACTTGGTGGCTAAGGCTGAAAAAAATGTGCCTTGTTCCAGCGATGCGGGACATATCGCCCGTGCTGATCGCCAGCTCAAAGCCCATTTTTTTGGCGATTTTCCACTCGTCCTTAGCCCAGCGATGTCAAATGGGTGATGTGATTTTCAGCGATCTCACGATCGCCCAAAGAAAAAGGAAGTGAATGAAAAAAAAGCTTCCCTAGCAACGCATTACTGCGCATGTGCAGGTTGATGTTTTTTTCAGGTTGATGCTTCTTCCCGCGTTTTGAGAGGTGAGGGGTCTTCACACATGCTCAGAAGCTCTGCGTAGGTCTGGGAGAGAGGGAGAGAAAGAGAGAGGCGAAAGGAAGCAGGTATTTGACAAAGCCTTAATTCATATCAATTTAAAGAATGGAGGGATCAGTAGAAAGGCGAAGGGCCAAGCCCTTCAGCGAGGAGGCCAATGAGGCCCGAGTGAACAGTGTCAGCGTGAGGTGGGAGGATCTGACACGGGGTGGGCATGGGAAACCTCCACCCCGTGCATATCGGAGGATTTGGGCAGAGATTGCCGACGTGGTCACATCGGCATCAAATGAAGCCCAGACACCGGACCAGTGCCGCAAAAGATGGAACTGTCTACTGGTGGCTGCAAGAGTAAGTTGAAGTTTAAATTTGAAATCATCCATATTTATTATTTAATGTTGTATGGAAAATCTAATTAGAATCTGCAATGTTATCTTGTAATCTTTAAGCATGACTAAGTAACTAAATTAGGATTAAATTATGATTACATTTATGCACCGCAACATAAATTAGAATGTTACAGTATGAAATATCTTATTCTTATGCAATGTAGTGCAAACTTGAAATTGAACTTATAAATCTGTCAGTCCTCAATGTTTATTGCCAAATCCATCTGCTTATGCCGTGCAATATTACCTTATCTATTACAGAAGAAGATATCCATCAACCAGCGAGAGCAACGCAGGACGAGCGGGGGCTGTGCCATGCTGCAGTCGCTCACCATCTATGAGGAGCTTGCAGTGGCCTTGGTGGGGCCAGAAACCATTTCGGTCACAACCTGTGGTGTGGCCGAACCCACCCTAGAGTCACATGAGTAATGAGAACTGTGCATTGTGCAATGTGTGAATCAATAGTAAATATTTATTATGTGGGTAATCCTATGCAATGATACTTTAATATGATATATAATTGAGTTATACTATTGAGATGTACTATTGATCTTCAAATGAGGTCATGTTAGGCCTGGTGACCGCTTGTGCATATGGGCTAATGGTAATGTTTTGAGTTCTTGAAAAATTGAGATGAATTGATTTGCATTGTTAAACGTTGTTTATAACTTCCATTTGTCTTTCAAAGGTCAACAAGTATTGATGGAGTCAACGGACACGTCCACTGAACAATCAGGAAACTCCCAGGAGGAAGAGCCAGAGGAGGAGCCAGTGCAGACTCCTGCTGCGGCTGTGCGAGAGCAGGAGGAGGATGAGGAGGAGGAGGAGGAGGAGGAGGAGGAGGAGGAGGAGGAGGAGGATGAGGAGGAGGAGGAAGAACAGGAGATGTTTTTTGTGGGGGGGGGAGGCGGGGGGAACAACCTGCAGCCATCTCTTTTGAGACAGCTGAGGCACCGGGACCAAGCGGTGTGCAGGTGGTGACTCCAAGGCGCGTGACATTGCAGACGCCGATCCCACGGCGGTCCGGTCAGCGTGATATACACTTGCCTACCACGGAGGACTAGACGGAGAGCTTACTTTCCCTGTGCAGGGAGACGGTCGCGATCGGTTGCGACCTTATCCAGGGGTTCGCGAGTTTCTCAGCCAATTGGAGCCAGTTTTCCACAATCTGGAGCGAGTTCTGCTCGCGCTTCTCCAGCTGGTCTTCTGAGCAGTCACAGACTGCTCGGGAGATGTTGGAGGTGATCAGGGAGCAGACAGCCGCAACTAATGCCCTATGGCATGCATTGCTGGCTGGACACGCGCTGCACCCCAAGGTGTCGTGTCCACTCGCAGCGAGACCCCAAGCACACAAGCAAGTACAGAGGACCCAATTCCTCCTGACTCGGAAGTAGAGCCTGAGGCTTCTGCTTCCGCTCCGTTACCTCCACCACGGCAGGAAGTCTTGCCGTCCCACTCTCTGCACACCGTCTTGGTGTCGGTCTGTGTAGACCAAAACGGGCGGGTGGGGTGCGGACATGGGGTGGGACAGGATCTGGAGGGAAACATGGCCACAGGTAGGGAGGGGGGAGTGCTTCTCAATAGTTCACTTGTTTCCAAAGTGTTCACTTGTTATTATCACTTTATTATTCTCTTGTTATTGTTACTAAATTGGGCACTTGTATTCAATACTTAAATGTTCACTTGTTATCATTACTTAACTGTTCACTTTCCATTCTTTCTGAAATGGTCACTTGTTATCGTTACTGAAATGGTCACTTGTTATCATTCCTAAAATGGTCACTTGTTCTTTGAAACTTAAATGTTCAATTTCTTCTTCTAACGTTTTGGGGATTTTGAGGGAAGGGTGGGTTGGTGCAGGGGGTGGGGAGTTGGAGGGAGGGTGTTGTTCATAAGTTCTTAAAAAAAAATTTGTTTCTTAATAAAAAAAAATGTTCTACAACTTTTGTACCTTCTCTCTTAGTTACATAAGTTTTACAATGTACAGTTTTCATGCATATTTGTTTGTTTATTCTGTTTCCCCACGGAAATGAAACTTTTGATTAACCGTAACTGTAATTGAATGTTTGAAAATCAACAACAATAGTTCATGCGAAGTGTTCATTAATGAGCTGCTGACGCAAAAGCTGAGCGGCCGTGTAACTGCCACTGGGTACTGGTCTTTGGGAAAGGTGTGTGATACCGGTGCTAGATCGCCATGGTCATTAAGCTCCTCTATGTCCTCGCCCGCGTCCTCTCCCGCCTGTTCCTCCTCTTCATCCTCGCTGGCTGCCTCTTCTGTCTCATCTCCTTCTGGAGGTGGACCTGCAGCATGATCTGGCATTATTTGTCCTCTCTTTATAGCTCGGTTATGCAGCATGCAACACACCACAATAAACTCTGCTACCTGATCAGGGTGGTACTGGAGGCTGCCTCCGGAATGATCCAGGCATCTGAAGCGCTGCTTTAGGGCTCCAATTGTCTTTTCAACGATGTTGTGAGTCGCTATGTGACTTTCATTATACCGTCTCTGTGCTTCAGTGACAGGATTACGCAGAGGGGTCATGAACCAACCAGCAAGGCCATATCCTTTATCTCCCAGCATCCAACGTGACCTTCTGGCTGATTGGCAAACAGGTCAGGTATAGCACTTTCACGTAAGATGTGCGCATCATGGATGCTGCCAGAAAATGTAGCATTTACTGTCATGGTCGTTTGATTGTGGTCGACAACAAGCTGCACATTTAGTGAGTGGAACCCCTTTCTGTTATGAAACACCTCCGCGTTCTTTAAGGGTGCTTTCAGGGCAATGTGCATGCAGTCTATTGCTCCCTGCACCTTAGGGAAGTCTGCTATTCTCGAGAACCCCAAAGCCCTCTCGGTCTGTGCCTCCCTGGTCATTGGGAAGCTTATGAAGTCCATCCTGCGAACGTAAAGGGCTTCAGTCGCCTGTCAAATGCAGCATTGTGTAGCGTGCTGAGAGATATGGAAGATGTCGCCAGCTGAAGACTGAAAAGATCCCGATGCGTAAAAGGCTAGGGCAGCAGTAACCATCACCTCAACGGACAATGCGGTTCTGATGGTGCTGGAAGGCTGCAGATCATCCTTGACGAGTTGACATATCTCATCGATGACCTCCTTCCGGAATCGCAGCCTCCTAAGACAAGCATTTTCAGACAAGTTCAGATAGGATTGCTTTTCCAAGTACCTTCGTTGGCTATACGGTCTCCTCCTCTGTCTTCGTCTCCGTCTACGCATTACTCTGCCACCTCTTCGATTGATCCTTTTAGTAACCAGTGTGTGAGCAGTTACAATTAAAGGCAGGGAAAGCATGGGCCCCATCACTATTGATAATTACTTTCACTAATTTTAATAATCTCTCTACTCTATACTCTCTAATCACTGTACTCTGCACTCTCTGTACTCTCTAAACTGTATACCAGTCAGTTTGATAGGCCCCAACAATATCATTAAATAACTTCACTATGTAAAAGCTATTTACAAAATAATTCCAATATATGAGATCTATTTAGCATAAATAAGTTAATAATACTATTTATATTCCTTGTCCCAAATTTCTGAGTACAATTTTCTTCAATTTTACTCTCTAAATGACTCACAACTAATTCTCCACCTTCCTCCGAAGTTCAAAATGGGGTCCATAGTGCCCATTTCCTTCTCTTCGGCCCTGAAAAAGCAACTATTTTTCAGCACTCTTTAGGGCCTTGCATCGGCCCAGCGAAGTGCATGCTAGGTGCCGAAACTTGGGATGGACCTTGTGTGGGCGATCATTTGGGCCATCATCTCGGCGATCAAAGTGGAAATTTGGGGGCCTATTTTTCCGGCGATATTTTGGGCCTAGTTTCCACTTTTTGCTCAAAATGGGCGATAAAGGTCCGTTTTGGGCGATAGATGCGCCATAGATGGGCGATATGAAGTGGAAAGTCTAGCCCTATGTTTCTAAGTTAGGATTCTGTGTGACTTGGAGGGGAACTTGGAGGCGATGGTGCTCCCATGCACCTGCTGCCCTTGCCCTTCTAGGTGGTAGAGGTCACAAGTTTGGGAGGTGCTGCCCTAGAAGCCTTGGCGAGTTGCCCACCTCCCTGTTGTTACAATTTTTGGTCAAACTTTTATGTCAACATTTAACATTGAAATTGCCTACGCAAACATTTAGGCCGAGAATCCAGTATGTAAACAGTTGCCATAACAGTGTTCTTGCAGGTGCTGACCAGTAGATAGCATGGCAGAGCGAGTTTCTGAAGTATCTCCCAACTTTGTCCTTGTAAGAGAACTAAGTGAGTATTGACACCACAGTCAATGAGTTTGAGAACTAAGTGAGTATTGACACCGCAGTCAATGAGTTTGAGGTGGCACGGGACTCATAGCCTCTATGAACTACAGCAAACAGGACTCAAGACCAAAACTATAGCAGAGACTCCCGATAAAAGCAGGATCACTTGCCCAGCTTTCTAAAAATTTGTTCACGGGATGTGGACGTCGCTGGCAAGACCGACATTTATTGCCCATCCCTAACTGCCCTCGAATAACTGAGTGTCTTGCTCGGCCTTTTCAGAGGGCAGTTAAGAGTCAACCACATTGCTGTGGAGTCACATATAGGTCAGACAGGGTAAGGACAGCAGATTTCCTTCCTTCAAGGATATTAGTGTCAGCCGTGGCTCAGTGGGTAGCACTCTTGACTCTGAGTCAGAAAGTTCCAATCCAGGGACTTGAGCACAAAAAAAATCTAGGCTGACACTTCAGTGGAGTGCTGTACTGTTGGAGGTGCTGTCTTTTGGATGTAAAAGATCATCCCATGGCACTATTTAGAAGAAAAGCAGGGGAGTTATCCCTGGTGTTCTGGCCAATATTCATCCCTCAATCAATATAACAAAAGCAGATTATCTGGTCATTATCACATTGCTGTTTATGGGAGCTTGCTGTGTGCAAATTGGCTGCCGCGTTTTCCACATTACAACAGTGACTACACTCCAAAAGTACTTCATTGGCTGTAAAGCGCTTTGAGATGCCCGGTGGTCATGAAAGGCACTATATAAATGCAAGTCTTTTTTTCTCTTTTAGTGAATCAGATGGGTTTTTGTGACAATCCGGTAGTTTTATGGTTACCGATACTAGCTTTTTATTTAATTCCAGATTTATTTAATTGAATTTCAATTCTCTTAGCTGCTGTGGTGGGATTTGAACTCATATCCCCAGATTATTAGCCTCAGGATTACTAGCTAAGTAACATAGACATTACGCTACCGCAGCTAAATGGAGGTTAGCTGCATATAAATGATGTGTGTAAAATCAATCCCAGGCACTTACTGCAGTGCGCTCTCCAGACATGAGTGAGCTGACACCTGTGAGCTATTATCTAGGTTGTTACTGTACTAAATGCTTCAATGCAACCCTGAGAATCAATTCCATTTTTTTACCCTTGAAAATACCTTGGATCTATTTTGTCATTTACTTTGAAAATTGGTAACACACTAACTTTCTATCTGGTTGAGGGAGACCTCTCCAGTGTTCACCTACTTCATATTATTAGCAAGTTATCTGGCCAAATAATTATTGAGGCATTGGATTCATTATTTTAAAATCATACTTGGCGCTTTCATTCCCATCGAATCCTAGAATGGCTACAGCACAGAAGAAGTCCCACTCACCCCGCCCTTCGCCCCGCCCTTTCCCCGTAGCCATGCATTTTTTTTTCCCTTCAGGTTCTTATCTAGCTTCCTTTTAAAAGCCACGATTGAGTCTGCCTCCGCCACCCTTTTAGACAGCACGTTCCAGATCCTAACCACTCGCTGTGTAAAAAGGTTTTGTCTTACATCGCCTTTGATTCTTTTGCCAATCACATAAGAACATAAGAAATAGGAGCAGGATTAGGCCATTTGGCCCCTCGAGCCTGCTCCGCCATTTAATAAGATCATGGCTGATCTGATCTTGGGCTCAGCTCCACTTCTGTGCCCGCTGTCCATAACCCCTCACTCCCTTATCGCTCAACAGCAGACTAATTTATTATTTTCAATACGGATTTATCGACAATTAGACGGTTAACAAATGAATTCAATTGAATTGAAACTTTAAGGCCAATAAGTCACCACTCCAATGTGGTGTGAAAGGATGGCGATCCCTTGCTGGAATGAGGTGGGATCAGCATCTTACAGCATTAAACAAGCCCAGGCCGTCTCCCGTAGCGACAGCAGATTCCAATAATCTCTGGCCCTCCCAAGTAGAGAAGGAAGAGAAAAAAAAAACTGTGAAGGCATGAGGCAAAGTCTGGGAGAGGAATAAAAGAAGAAAATACGCAAAAGGAAGTCATCTTGGTATTATTAGGTCTTGTGCCAAAACCCATTCTGGGACATAACAGTCTGGTTTCGCAGGAATTTTACACTAAATTACACCTCAGTTTATAAATACTTGGAGAGATGTTCAGAGAGCTCGGGCAGCTTCTGAAGAAGGAATTCAATCTGGCCTCCAAAGCGGATAATGGTTTTAAGACAATAACACATAATTTACCACAGAACACAGAGTACAATTCATTAACCCTCTCCAGCCATACGATTGAAGATGCAGAGGCATGTTTTCAACAATCTGGAAGAAATTCACTGTCACTTCATCTCCAGGGGCAATTTCACATTAATTTGAAAGAAATATTGGCCCTGAAATCCCGGTTCCTTCTTCCCACGCACGTTCGACTCAATTCTAGAGAAAGAATGCGCACCTTCCTTTTGCTGCTGCGCCCACCAGCGATCCCGGTCCTGAGGCCTCCTCTCTCTGCGCGTCGCAGCGCGTGCACGTCTGGACGGACGCAGAGCTGGAGCTGGAGTCACATGGCTCTGGGCAGCCAATCCAGGTAAAGTATTTTTTCATTTATAATAATGGGAACTCCGTAAGTAGGAGTTCTCATTGTTATGATTGAGAAACATCCCTCCCAACACCAAAACACCAATAAAAAATAGAAAAAAACATAATTTAAATTAATAAATGTCTTAAGAAAAATATATATTCCGATTTTTGAAAAAGTTTTTTAATTATGGTTTAAAATAAACTTACCTTAGTGGGCAGGGTTTTTAACATTAAAATGTGTTTTTTATATTTTATTTTTATATGTGTTTGTATGTTTTAGAGTTCTTATGCTGGTAAAAGTAGGCTATGCGCCTGCTTTTACCAGGCGCAAGAGTTTTAAGGACATTCACTGGGCAAGAGATGGGTAAATAACACAATCTTGCCCATGCGAATGTCCTGACTGTCGAGATGCATTGGATCTGTCAAGCCAGAACTTGACAGATCGGAAAAGCCAGTTTTCGACGCATGCACATTGCGTGCCGAAAACCGGCTTTCGCAATGCCTTCCCGGGTCTCCGTATGGACCCGGGGAGACCGGGATTTCATGGCTATTCTGTTCTGCATATAGGTACATTAGCGTATATAGGTACTTCTGTATATGGGTATAAACAAATGAATCCATTTTTCTCGGTTTTGTTTTTCCTCACTTATTGTCCAGTCTATTCAGCCTATTTGGGAGGCCTTATATTTTTTTTCCTACATTTATTTGGTGGGCTTATGTTCTTTGGTGAGCCTGGGGCTGCAGCCCCATCCACCCCGTGGTTAATCCACCCCTGCCAGCCGTGACTCAGTGGGTAGCACTCTCACCTCTAAAGTCAGACGCTTGTATGTTGAAGCCCCACTCCAGAGACTTGAGCACCAAATCTCGGCTGAGGGATCGTTCGAGATGCCGTCTTTCAGGTGAGAATTAAACCGAGGCTCCGTCTGCCCTCTCAGATGGACGTAAAAATCCCACAGCACTATTTCGAAGAAGAGCCAGGGGATTCTTCCTGGTGTCCTGATGAATACTTATCCCTCAATCAACCTCACTTAAATAGATTATCAGGTCATTTATCTCATTGTTGTTTGTGGGAGCTTACTGTGTGCAATTTGGCTGCTAATGTTTTCTACATGACAACTGTGACTGCACTTCAACAATACTTCATTGGTGGTAAAGCACTTTGGGACGTCTTGAGATCATGAAAGGTGCTGTAGAACATAAGAACTAGGAGCAGGATGTAGACCATTTGGCCCCTCGAGCCTGCTCTGCCATTCAGTAAGATCATGGCTGATCTTCGACCTGAACTCTACTTTCCTGCATTATCCCTTTAAATGCAAGTCTTTCTTCTAACATGGTTCAGAAGAACCTTCCTGATTGACCTACTGATTTGTTTGAGAAAGTTACATCCCAAGTGGACTGCGAAACGTCCAATGTTATCAAGATTTCTAAAAGGCCTTTGACAAGAGTTCCACATGAAAGGCTGCTACTTCATCTTAAAGCAATGGTAAGTCAAGGCAAAAAAAAACTGAGAATGGCTAAGAAATTGACTGAAAGGTAGGAAGCAACATATAATTATTTGGTTGTGTGAGGGTGGGTGAGGGGAGGGATGGTTTGGGAATGGGAGAAATGTTGAGTTAATTGCCCAAGTGTTTGGTAATGGGACCCGCACATTGATGAGTTTGGATTCAGAAAGTCAATGCAAATTGGTCCAGCAAGCCACTCAGTTGTATCAAACTACTACCAGTGGTTCAAGAAGAAGGCCAACCACCACCTTCACAGGGCGACTAGGGATGGCCGATGCCCACATGAATTACTCCAAAAACGTGGTGCAGTATTGACAATAATGTGAACAAATCAGTGGACCAGAGTGCCCTGGCTTGAGGAGGAAACACACTGGTGGGATGCAGCCATGTCCGTGAATGTTTGGGTGTCCTGGCGAGGCAGAGTGGAACTTCTCTCCCTTCCCAACCATCTATCACTATCTCCACCATATCTCCAATAGGTGAATTCATCATTTCAGCCATCGGTGTTGGGCCGAGTTACCGAGTGGAAGCAAGGCACTTGCTGAGATGGTTGGAGATACTGTCAGTATGTGGTACACTCACACACCTTCTAACCTCTGGTGTTCAACGTCGGTGAGGGAACCAGCCATTTGCCCAAACCCCCCACCTGGGATTGGTGCGTATAGCAAATCTAAGAACATAAGAACACAAGAAATTGCAGCAGGAGTCGGCCATTTGGCTCCTTGAGCCTGCTCTGCCATTCAATAAGATCATGGATAATACGGGGCCCAAAAGAGGCGAGGGCCCAGGGGATCCATGGGCCAGCCCACACTGCAATATGTGTGTGCACTAGGTCCGTGCAGCAGAGCTGGTCTCCAGTCGTCTTGGTTAACCCTTGCACTGGACCAAGACCTAGCTCTGTCAAGCTTGTGTGGTGGCTGGTGTGCAACGGCCACCACACATTAAGAAAATCCACGCACAGCCATCTTCCACCCTTCAATATGTAGTTCAGGACCTGGAATATTTGGTCCTTCTTGAAACACCTGCAAACTCATCCCTTTGTGACATGGAAGCAAGTCATCCTCGCTTCCAGGGACCGCCATGATGATGACTGCTCTGATCCTGGCCTCAACTCCACTTCCCTGCCTGCTCCCCATAACCCTTGACTCCCTTATCATTCAAAAATCTGTCTATATTCAGCCTATACCATAAATATATTCAATGACCCAGCCTCCACAGCTCTGTGGGGTGGAGAATTCCAAAGAGTCACGACCCTCTGAGAGAAGAAATTCCTCCTCATTTCTGTTTTAAATGGGCGACCCCTTATTCTGAAACTATGCCTCCTAATTCTAGATTCCCCCACAAGGGGAAACATCCTCTTTGCATCTACCCTGTCAAGACCCCTCAGGAGAAAACCAATCTACAGAACGGAGAAGGGGACAAGTGTCAGGATCGATACATGTCATGTTTTTTATTGCACCAACACAAGCGTGGGATTACATAAGATCGCCGAGGTCTCTTCAACAGTATGGAAATGTACAATTCAATTTTTCACAAATTACAGCTGATATTAAGTAGCTTAGGCACATCGCCAGGCAACATTTTTGAAGTGTTTAGCTGAAAGGCTAAACACGCCACCGTATGCCACCTGCTTTTGTTAATGGTACCTTGCCATCTGAATTTTGCATAATGACTCCTTTTCCCACAGTGATTATTATTTATGGTCTCATGAGGCTCTATCAGGAGATCAAACACCATTCTGCCAAAATAACCTCATCAATTGATTTTTCCCAAATGTCTCAATTAACTGAGAAAACAAAGTATTAGCATATGGAATAAATATACATAGCATATTTATATAACAGAGCGTATTTTACAGGAGACAGACAGGAGTATTGCACTTCTCTGTAGCTCAGTGGGCAACGCAGGGTAAGGAGTACACCCACTGGGGGCAGTGGCGGATACGTCCATGGTGAGTAATGGGCTGTGAAAGCCATCTCAATGTGGATTAATGTGCTGTGGAATATATCACAGTGGGGATCAATGAACTGTAGAGTATATCCCAATGGAAATTGATGTGTAATGGAGGATACCTCAATGGGGAACAAAGGCAGCAGGCGCATGGGCACATCACCACCTCCATGTTCCCCTCCAAAAAAATCTGTGCTGACACTCCAGTGCAAAGCTGAGGGAGCGTTGCACTGTCGGACGTGCCGTCTTTCGGATGAGACGTTAAACCGAGGCCCCTCTCAGGTGGACGTCTGCTCTCTCAGGTGGACGTAAAAGATCCCATGGCACTATTTTGAAGAAGTTCAGGGAAGTTATCCCCGGAGTCCTGGCCAATATTTATCTCTCAATCAACATAACAAAAACACAGGTCATCTTGTCATGATCACATTGCTGTTTATGGGAGCTTGCTGTACTCAAATTGGCTGCCGTGTTTCCTACATTACAAAAGAGACTACTCCAGTCCGGTTGTTTTTTGGACTGGAGGAAGGTATACAGTGGTGTTCCCCAGGGGTCGGTTCTAGGACCACTGCTTTTCTTGATACTGTATATATTAATGAATTGGATGTGGGTGTACAGGGCACAATTTCAAAATTTGCAGATGACACAAAGCTTGGAAGTATAGTGAACAGTGAGGAGGATAGTGATAGATTTCAAGAGGACATAGGCAGGCTGGTGAAATGGGCGGACATGTGGCAGATGAAATTTAATGCAGAAAAGTGTAAAGTGATACATTTTGGTAGAAAGAATGAGGAGAGGAAATATAAACTAAAGAGTACAATTGTAAAGGGGTGCATGAACAGAGAGACCTGGGGGTACATGTGCACAAATCGTTAAAGGTGACAAGGCAAGTTGAGAAAGCAGTTAATAAAGCTTACGGGATCCTGGGCTTCAGAAATAGAAGCATAGATTACAAAAGCGTGGATATTATGATGAACCTTTTATAAAACACTGGTTCGGCCTTGTTAAGTATGGACGAACTCCACAAGACTAAATACTGTGAGCTAAAACTGACGTGACCTTAGTCTTTTTAATATAACTCCAGAGTGCCTAAGCAGCATGACAGACAACCTTTTATACTCCCTTGCACGAGGTGTGCAGGTGACCCTTGGGCCACCACCAGTTGCGCCCTCTGGTGGCAAGTCTTACACAGTTACAATGTTTACATACATAACAGGCCTCAACTGGAGGACTGTGTCCAATTGTAGGCACTGCGCTTTAGGAAGGATGTGAAGGCCTTAGGGAGGGTGCAGAAAAGATTTGCGAGAATGATTGCAGGGATGAGGGACTTCAGTTACGTGGATAGACTGGAGAAGCTGGGGTTGTTCTCCTTAGAGCAGAGAAGGTTGAGAGGAGATTTGATAGAGGTGTTCAAAATCATAAGTCTGGACAGATTAAAGAAACTCTTCCCGTTGGAGAAAGAGTCAAGAACCAGAAGACACAGATTTAAGGTCATTGGCAAAAGAACCAAAGGCGACATGAGGAAAAAGTTTTTTGTGCAGCGAGTGGTTAGATGCTGGAACACACTGCCAGAAAGGGTGGTGGAGGCAGACTTAATTGTGGCTTTCAAAACGGAATTAGATAAGTACCTGAAGGAAAGAAAAAATTTGCAGGGCTACATGTTGTGGCGAGCCGGCACGGGCTCGACAGGCCGAATGGCCGCCTTCTGCACTGTAACATTCTATGATTCCATGATTCTATGACTATACTTTCAACGTATTTCATGTAAAGAGCTTTGGTACGTGAAAGGCGCTATATAAATCTTTCTCTCTTTCTCTTTTTTTCTCTTCTCTTTTCTCCTCTTTTCTCTTTTCTTTCCTTCCCCAACGTGGAATAACTTGCTGTCGAGGGTACCCCAGTGTGGAGTAATGGGTCACAGCAGTTGGCACTGATGCCCATTGTCAGCACAATTGTATAACTCTTCCTCTAGCTCATAATAACAGAATGGCTGAAGCCATTTTGCTGCCACAGTTTGACCGTACCCAAGCTCCTTGATGTCATTTTTGGGCAGTTTCTGACTCCCCTTTGATCGCCGCAATTCTCTATATAATGCCGGAATTTCAATTCAGTGAAGTAAGAACCTGACACATCACAGGGTAAAGAATTCCCTTCAGCTAATCTGATTCACCAGTTCTATCTTTAGCCAACATACCACCAGTTTAAGCATCACATTGGACAAAGGCTAAATGGTCCTTTCATAATTCGCTTAAAAGTTGCAGCAGTGATTCTATAGACCATCTGTGCTTTGTGCTGGACATATAGAATTTGCAGCATTTACACATACAGTTATTGAAGTCTCCTTTATGTGTGTCGGTATGAAATAATGCAAGCCTTAAATAGCTGCTCCTTAATGTGACTCCTCCTCCATGATGTTATCCTGATGAGTCAATTCTGTAAAAGCGGTGGAGTGATCATTTTGAAACATTCTTTTAATGTCAGCGAGGAAACAGATATGTTAGTCATGGCACCAGATAGTGTCATCATTAGCCAATCATAAGCCCACAAATGGGGTCAGTCGCTTGACACGAAACTACGGACAAACTTAAATAATATTACATCATGCAACAGCCAAGAAATGTCCAATCATTGGATATCTAAATTGACGGGGTGCTTAATGTGCTCTAGAAGATTCCAAAGAATTGAAGTCTCATTTGCATGATGTCTGGAATTAACGTCTTTCTCCTGTCTTTCTCTATTTCTTCCTTTTCAATTATAAATAAGCTGGAAGCTCTGAAATTGAGTACAAAGAGTGACTTTAGTGTTTATTTAGAACATAAGAGATGTTTATTACCTCATAAATTCTGACTTCAACTGTGCAGCTCAAGTGCTTTCACAATGCAGGATGTGTTAAAATGAACTTGTGCATCTTGTGCAGCTTATAGCGTACAGTTTAATAGCCGTTATCACAAAGCTGCTGCCACACATCAGTCGTTTTCTCTGCCTGAAATGTTGGGAGTTCAGTGGTAGATTCAGGATATGTAATTCAAAATACCACAGATGATTCACTTAGTAGTTATGAACTTAGGTTACATGCATCAGGTTCACCAGAGGCACAAATCTACGTTGTACAGATAGCAGAGGGATGGTGTGTCTGATTTGAGGTCTTTGTTGAGACAATGGCTGCCTGCTCCACTTGCTGGGAAAGCTGGGTCATTCTGGGCTGGTCCTTGTGGTCCAGAGAGTCATTCGGTTTGTTTTCATTGAGGTTCTTGTAGTGTCCGTTCTCTGATCCCTGCTTCCAATGACGATTGACCAAAACTGTCTGTCTGTGTGATTTTTTTTCTTTCTGGCAGAGTAGAGTGGCTTTTCTTCCTTTCCTTCCGATTTCTATGGTGATCTCGGGAGCTGGCTCCCCATTGGTCCAGAGGCATGGTCCGCCTCTGTTAATTTGATTGTCTCTCTGTGAAGGAGATAAGAACATAAGAGCATAAGAATTAGGAGCAGGAGTAGGCCATTTGGCCCTTCGAGCCTGCTCCGCCATTCAATAAGATCATGGCTGATTTTCTACCTCAGCACTTTCCTGCACTATCCCCATATCCCTTGATTCCCTTAATATCCGAAAATCTATCGATCTCTGTCTTGAATATACTCAAAGACTGAGCATCCACAGCCCTCTGGGTTGAGAATTCCAAAGATTCACCACCCTCTGAGTGAAGAAATTTCTCCTCATCTCAGTCCTAAATGGCCGACCCCTTATTGTGAGACTGTGACCCCTGGTTCTAGACTCCCCAACCAGGGGGAAACATCCTCCCTGCATCTACCCTGTTAAGCCCTGTAAGAAGTTTGTGTTTCAATTAGATCACCTCTCATTCTTCTAAACTCGAGAGAATATAGGCCTATTCTACTCAATCTCTCCTCATAGGACAATCCCCCCATCCCAATCTGGTGAACCTTTGTTGCACTCCCTCTATGGCAAGTATATCCTTCCTTAGGTCGGGAGACCAAAACTGTACACAATATTCCAGGTGTGGTCTCAACAGAGCCCTATATAATTGCAGTAAGACATCTTTACCCTTATACTCTCATTCTTTTGTAATAAAGGTCACCATTTGATTTGCTTTCAGAATTGCACGTTGTACCTGCATGTTAACTTTCAGTGATTTGTATACAAGGACACCGAGGTCCCTTTGAACACCAAAAAGATGGTTCTTTTTAGCAAAGATCTAGACAATGTCAAATGTGTAAGACCCAATGCAGTTGAGTGGAGCTGGAGGGAAAGTCAAGAGAGATGAGGCAGATAGTGATACAGAGCACAAGATAGAGAGTTACATAGGGTCCTATACAATAAGAGGCAGATATAGGAACATAAGAAATAGGAGATCCACCATTTAATAGGATCATGGCTGATCTGATCTTGGGCTCAACTCCACTTCCCTGCCCGCTCCTCATAACACTTCACTCCCCTGTAGTTCAAAAATCTGTCTATCTCCACCTTAAATATATTCAGTGACCCAGCCTCCACGGCTCTCTGGGGGTAGAGATTTACGATCCTCATCTCAGTTCTAGATGAGCGCCCCCTTATTCTTAAACTATACCCCCTATTTTGAGATTTCCCCACGAGGGGAAACATCCTCTCTGCATCTACCTTGTTCAGCCCCTTCAGTATTTTATATGTTTCAATAAGATCACCTCTCATTCTTCTAAACTCCAATGAGTATAGGCCCAACCTACTCAACCTTTCTGTTCAACCCCTTCATCTCTCTATATTTAGAGAAATCATATACTGGACCTTACTGGTGTCGATGCAGCTAGTTTTAGTTTCTCACTTGACGAGGTTACCAATCTGACGAAGTAAGGATTTCATTCACACAGTGCCTTATCACTGTTCTCAGAAATGATTCTCACTCCACTGAAGTGCAGTGTCTGTCATGTAGGCAAGTGCGTCAACCATTTTGTACACAGCAAGATTCCACAAGCAGGAATGAGAGGAATGACCAGCCGTTGGTGGAACTGGGTGAGCTGTGGGCCACGGGGTCTTTCACAACCCCTTTTAACGGACACGCAGAAGGTTAGCTCAATGCCTTACCAGAGGGATGGCACCTCTTGACTGTGCAGCACTCCCTCAGTACTGCACTGGGACAAATGCTCAAGTGCTGGCGTGGGGTTTGAATTCACGACCATCCAACCTGGAGGCGAGAGCGTTCGCAAACGAGCCGAGCTGATCCTCCTCACCCCGCCCCGCAAAGCCTGCGAAAGAGCAGTAATTTTAAAAGCCAACTAAATGAAGAGGCACACGTCGCCGTGCGGCATTGACTGCAGGTAAACGTCCAGCTGTTGCTGTGGCTCACGGGGTCACCATGAACTCCCTGTTAGAATGTGTCGGGAGGTGATGTGAATGAAGATGCTGCTTCATTTGGTTCTCTCTAGTTCAGATCAGCCATGATCTTATTGAATGGCGGAGCAGGCTCGAGGGTCCAAATGGCCGACTCCTGCTCCTAGTTCTTATGTTGTTATATTCATCTGAATCTTCCTTACACCTCGGGTCCCTTTACGTTATTGAATTTAATTTTATTTTGCAAAGCTGAGCCGTGGCCAGCCATTTCAGACATATCTGGCCTTTCGAATGCCAGGAAGAATTTTTTAAAGTGACAGGACACAATGCTCGCATTGTGCTCCGCCGATGGTGGGCTGCTGTGGAATGTGGTCCTTTCTGGTGATTACTGAAAGTCCTGCGCAATCTCCCGCAGCTTGGAATTAATCTCGGGGGAGATTGAGGATCGGAGGCTGGCTGGTCGGCAGGAGGCTGGAAAGCTGCAGCTCGTAACCAGTAAGTGCACATTTTATTAAACTTTATGTAACCGACTGCACCTGTCCGTGCCGTGCAGAGGTTGTTTTGTCTGTTAGGCTTTTTTGGGACCTTTCTCTTACTTGTAAGCAGTGCGGTCATAAATCCTGAAACTGTACACTTGCAGATGGCAACGTGAAGGTCTGACATGGGCATATAGCGAGCGGGCAGGTGGGCACGGTGCGGACTGGCGGGGTGTAAACTAGTACAGTACCTGCTTCTAAAGCCCGAATGCATCCAGTTTAAGAATAAAAATAAGCTTTGGTCGCAAACTGCAACCAGGTCACTTCACTGCGTTGCAATGGGATTTCAGTTGCGAGGTCAGGATTTTCTGAATGGTGAAGCAAAAGGTGAAGCAGAATCAGCACAAATTCAGATATACAGCTGTAAACTATTTGTGCCGTGGGATGGAAAGTGCTGCTTAGAATATATGGAAGGGAAAGAGAAGCACGATTTTAGGATGGAATTTTGCATATTGAGTTTCTGTGTAAACTGGAAGCAATTTGCTGCTTTACCAGTAATCGTTTTATTTTGGTGGATCTATATTAACTTTATTTCTATCGTTCTCTTTCTATCTCTCTCTCTATGGCTCTATCTCTATCGCTCTCTTTGTCTTTCTCTCTCTGTCTGTCTGTTTCTCTCTCTCTCTCTCTATATATATATATATAGAAAGATAGATATAGATATCTGTCACTCTCTATCTCTATTGCTCTCTCTCTTTATCTCTCTATCTGTCTCTCTCGCTATCTCTGTCTCTGTCTCTCCATATATGTCTCTCTCTATCTCTCTCTCGCTCTCTCCCTCTCTCTGTCTCTCTCTGTCTTTCACAGCAAGAACTAGGGACTGATGTATTACTGATTGATGCCCTACCCATTTAATTAGGGCAATAATAAAGGATTATAATTCGATGGTTACTAACACTGCAAATCAACAATGAACACAAAAAGAATTCTGAAAACAAAAAGCTAGAAGTAGTGGAAAATCTCAGCAGGTCAGGCAGCGCCTGTGGAGAAACAGAGGTCAGTCAGTCACAGTTCAGTTTCCAACTTTTTACTTTGTTTTCAAATTAGTAATAAATCTTGATCCTCGTCAAATCAGTGCTGTAGATGAGTGGGGGCAGTGACCCGAGGGGTCTCGGGCGAGGATCCCCGGTCAGTGCTGTTGACTGATCTCGGCAAAAAAAGTAGAGGGGTGCTGCAATTGACCTGAGCATCCCAGAGTTAGGGAAGAGGAAAATGAGCCACTGTTTTCCAATCACTTGCTGGGAGTGCATGTGTGATGGGTGTCGGGTGAGGATTGGATCAGATTCCATCGCCATGCCCTCCATGGTCAAATATCCAGCTAATATTGTCTGACTCTCGCCCGAATAATGGCCATTTCGAAGAAGTATAACCGGGGTACCTAATACCTCTGGAACTGGACACCAGCAAGGAGTCAACATTCTCAGAGGAGAAAGAGGGGAGGGAGAAAAAGGAAGACAAAAGCAAAGACCAACTTCAGTTTAATTATTTCCATACAACTCTTTTCATCCATTTTAATATAGGGCTAAGTTTTTTCATAGATACATTTAAACAGGAAGTGAGATACATTCATGAGGGAGAAAGGAATAGAAGGATATTGTAATGTATTTGCTTCATGGGTTCTTTGCTCAAGAATTCATAGCAACACATTGCTATTAAGATCTAGTTGGTTTATGAACAAAGGTTTAACAATCACACTACACATTACCAGTTCATCCACCAGGCTCACAACTGCATACCTCATCGTGGATGACCTAGACCCAACTGACTGGGTCTTGTGAACATCACGTGACTGGCTAAGCCGCTCACAATGCAACAGCTCTACAACTATTTTGGTTTAAAATATAATCAAGTGTCCCCTTATTAAAGGGGCACTAAAACCGACAGAGCAATCAAATTGAACTTTTAGCATTGAAGAATCAAATTAAAATTTGGTTGCCGGGGGTGATAATGCACTCCAGTCCCTCTGGCGGAAGGCCGCAAGCATACCACCCGTGCTCCATCTCCAGGGACACCCTGGCTCGGATGTAACCACGGAAGAGAGGCAGGCAGTCGGCTGAACGACCCCCTCGGCTGCTTGCTGCCTGGACCGGCTGATGGCCACCTTGGCCAGGCCCAGGAGCAGTCCTATGAGGAGGCCTTCCGACCTGCCCGTTCCCCTCCGCACAGGGTGCCCAAAGATCAGGAGTGTGGGACTGAAGTGCAACCAGAATTTGAGGAGCCACCCCTTCAAATAATGGAATAGGGGCTGCAACCTCACACACTGTACATATACATGGAACACGGACTCCTCCAGACCGCAGAAATTACAGGCAGCCTGGGAGTCCGTGAACCGACTTAAAAACGGATTGCACAGGACTGCTCCGTGCAACACCCTCCAGGCAAAGTCGCCAATAAATAAAGGGAGGACTCCCGCATAGAGAGCACTCCATCGGGGACCCCCGCCTCCTCCGGACGGCAACATGGTGTGCCATGGCGTGTCCAGACGGCAGACGAGGATGGCAAAGTGGAGAGTGTGCAAGAGCAGCCCGTACAACAGCTCTACAAACCTTTGAGCATACTCTCAGGTGCATACGTTACAGATATGCTGGTAGAGTTAACTGAAAAGGGGTGGGAGGAGGCTCGTGGGCCGCAAGGCTTGTTTCTGTATTGTCAATTCTATGTGAGAGTTAAATGAGATACACACTTTGTAAAATAATTAAAACAAAGTGTGTATTTTACAGTGTATTAGTTATCTTAATGGTGTGGGGGGGGATATTTCCTCTGCTCATTATCTGTAACAAAAATTGTAAACCGCTTTTTATGAAAGAGTTAATGATTTATTACATGTAGCACAGCTGAGAAAATAATCCCTGTCCTGTGTTGTGCTTCCAGATCTAATCTATGCTTTGAGTTTTGTCAACAAATGTTGGTTAATTCTTTGATGATATAGAACTAGTTGAAGGCAACCACAAATTGAAAGGCTTCTGCATTTGTAATGGATCAGCATGTAATGTAAGATGAGTTAGAGAGGCTACATTTACACCGTGATTATAGCAAACTGAGAGCTGTAGGCAATGCACGTAATATTGGAGGTTGTCATCTCAGAGAATCATTGGGATATTTTTGCATGGTTAATCTTTTGGTGAAGGACTGGAGACAATGCATTCTATATCGAGGGTTGTGCTAAAATGAGAAGTTATTTATTAATACAGTAAAGCAGGGGACTCACAGAAATATGTTTAGAACAACAACAACAACTTGTATTTATATAGTGCCTTTAACGTAGTGTAATGTCCTAAGGTGCTTCACAGAAGTACTGTGAGATAAAAAATTTGACACCGAGCCACATAAGGAAAAATAGAGCAGGTGACCAGAAGCTTGGTCAAAGAGGTAGGTTTTAAGAAGCGTCTTGAAGGAGGAAAGAGAGGTAGAGAGGCGGAGAGGTTTAGGCAGGGAGTTCCAGAGCTTAGGGCCTAGGCAATAGAAGGCACGGCCACCAATGGATGAGCGATTATAATCGGGGAAGCTCAAGAGGGCAGAATTAGAGGAGCACAGACATCTCGGGGGGTTGTGAGGCTGGAGGAGATTACAGAGATAGGGAGGGGTGAGGCCATGGAGGGATTTGAAAATAAGGATGAGAATTTTGAAATCGAGGCGTTGCTAAACTGGAAGCTAATGTAGGTCAGCGAGCACAGGGGGTGATGGGTGAATGGGACTTGGTGCGAGTTAAGACATGGACGGCCGAGTTTTGGATCACCTCTACTTTAGAATGTGGGAGGCCAACGAGGAGAGTGTTGGAAGAGTCATGTGTAGAGGTAACAAAGGCATGGTTGAGGGCTTCAGCAGCGGATGAGTTGAGGCAAGACCTCTCACATACTACCGCCCTGCCCCCAGCCTCCCGCCCGCCATTGGTTGCCTGACACGTCCACCTTTGCTCGCCTTTCCACACCAAATGGAAAGTTAGCAGAATCTTTGTCACCCGATGGGATGATTCCTGACTGTCAGTCCAACAGCCTTTTTTTCCTTATCTGATATTTATGTGACTAATAAAACAAAATGTAAAAAGAAAATGTTTTCAAAATATATATATTTTTTAATATCTCTATGATTTTTTTTCTTTGGGTTTGTTCCCTAGAGATTAATCTTTAGTTACTGGAGACTCCCTTTAATCTAGAAGTGTTAGCTATGGCTCAGTGGATAGCACACCCTTGCCTCTGAATCAGAAGAGTTGTGGATTCACTTCCCACCCCAGAAACTTGAGCACAAAAATCCAGGCTGACACTCCAGTGCAGTGCTGAGGGAGTGCTGCACTGTCAGAGGTGCAATCTTTTGCATGAAATGTTAAATGGAGTGTCTGCTCTCTCAGGTGGATGTAAAAGTTCCCATGGCGCTATTTCAAAGAAGAGCAGGGGAGTTATCCTCGGTGTCCTGGTCAATATTTATCTCGTAATTGAGCCAGTACTGCTGGCGGAAGAAATACGTCACCAGCGCACACCATCTAGGAGGGTGCTTGATGTACAAGTATCCCTGCAGGATCTGAAGACGGAAAGTGGCAGTTGTTGTGTATGGAGAAAGAGTCAGACTGAACACTGTGAGCTCAAAGTAATGTGTGACCTTAGTCTTTTATTGCAGGTCTCCAGAATGCCTCTCCAACCTGTGAAGTCTTCTTAAGTACCTGTGCTCCCAAAGGATTATGGAATCCCTTGGGACTCTGGGGGATGAGCCCTCTGGTGGCTGTACATACAAGTCCACATATATAACAACAGCCTCAACAGCTCTACAACTATTTTATTGCAACCAATCAAGCGCCCCCTGGTTAAAAAGGGGGTGGGGGGACACTCCAAAACCTTCAATCAAGTGCCCCCTTGTTTTTTTTTTGAGGGCACCAAAAACACAAATTGTACAAGTGCCCCCTGGGTAAAAGGGGGTGGGGTGGGGCAGTAAAACCGACAAATTAAACAAAGTAAACTTTAGACATCAAGGATCAAATTACAATTTGTTTGCCGGGGGTGATGATGCACTCCAGTCCCTCCGGTGCCGCGAGCGTACTGGTGGACACCGCTTGCTCCATCTCCAGGGACACCCTGGCTCGGATATAACCACAAAAGAGAGGCAGGCAGTCGGGCTGAACGACCCCCTCGACCGCCCGCTGCCTGGACCGGCTGATGGCCCCCTTGGCCATGCCCAGGAACAGTCCTACGAGTAGGCCTTCCGACCTGCCCGCTCCCCTCCGCACAGGGTGCCCAAAGATCAGGAATGTGGGACTGAAGTGCAACCAGAATTTGAGGAGCAGCCCCTTCAAATAAGAGAACAGGGGTTGCAACCTCACACATTTGATAAAAACATGAAACACGAACTCTTCCAGACCGCAGAAATTGCAGGCGGCCTGGGAGCCCGTGAACCGACTTAAAAATTTGTTGCACAGGACTGCTCTGTGCAACACCCTCCAGGCCAAGTCCCCAATAAATAGTGGGAGGACTCCTGTGTAGAGTGCATTCCATCGGGGCCCCCCGCCTCCTCCAGACGGCAAGATGGTGCGCCATGGCGTGTACGGACGGCAGACAAGGATGGCAAGGTGGAGAGTGTACAGGAGCAGCCCGTACAGGAAACCCCTCCGCGCAGAACTAAAAGGCACAGAGGGGAGTTCCCCGAGGCGGCTCAAGTTGTGAGGCACCGGCTCCCAAGGGAGGTTTTGGGGCTTGGTGCCGATGAGGAATTCCGTCCGGACTGACCCCCATCTGGACGGGATCGCCCCACATGCTTGAGCCCCCTTGACACACCTAACGGAGTCAGGGCCCAGTGCTTTTTTAGCGACTCGATGGCATTAGCCGCACGCCGGACGTCGGCCCTGTTTAGGCGCCGTGCCAGCTCTCCTGGCGCCATCCATCCGGCTCCTCCGCCATCAAGCAGGTCCCTGACCCTCGTCACCTCGCCAGCCACAGCCCTCTTGTCCGCCTGCCACCTAAAACCTCGGTCGTGGAGGTACGGATTCCTGAGCAGCGGCTCCTGCAGGACATCCGCCACTCCAGATGGTGGAGAGCTGCGCTTGGTGGAGACTTTGTTCCAGACCCTGGTGAGTTCCTGGTAAAAGACAGGCAGCCCCCGCATGACGATCCTGAAACCCCCCCCCCGCCCCCCACAGGGTCACAAACAGGAGCTACATGTCATAATTGAGGCAGTACTGCTGGTGGAAGCGCATGCCACCGAGGAGGGAGCTCGACGTTCAGGTATCTCTGCAGGGTCGGAAGACGGAAAGTCGCAGTCTCAACAGCTCTACAACTCTTTTGGGGGAACAAAATAAACATTAGATCAAGTGCCCCCCGATCTGGGGGACACTCCAGACACTTTTAACTGCCCCTTTATTTTTTAAAATGTTTTTTGTTTTTTGGGGGGGTTTTTTGTGTTTTCTTTTGTGATTTTTTTGGGGGGGAATTCCACAGGTTAACAACTCTCTGAGTAAAGAAGTTTCTCCTCATTTCAGTCCTAAATGGCTTACCTCTTATCCTTAGATTGTGTCCCCTGGTTCTGGACTTCCCCAACATCAGGAACATTCTTCCTGCATCTAACCTGTCCAGTCCCGTCAGAATTTTATATGTTTCTATGAGATCCCCTCTCATCCTTCTAAACTCCTTCTAAACTCCAGTGTATACAGGCCCAGTCGATCCAGTCTCTCCTCATATGTCAGTCCTGCCATCCCGGGAATCAGTCTGTTGAATCTTCGCTGCACTCCCTCCAATAGCAAGACTGCCCTTCCTCACATTAGGAGACCAAAACTGTACACAATATTCAAGGTGTGGCCTCACCAATGCCCTGTACAACTGCATTAAGACCTCCCTGCTCCTATAATCAAATCCTCTCGCTATGAAGGCCAACATGCCATTTGCCTTCTTCACCGCCTGCTGTACCTGCATACCAACCTTCAATGACTGATGTACCATGACATCCAGGTCTCGTTGCACCTCCCCTTTTCCTAATCTGTCACCATTCAGGTAATATTCTGCCTTCCTGTTTTTGCCCCCAAAGTGGATAACCTCACATTTATCCACATTATACTGCATCTGCCATGCATTTGCCCACTCACCTAACCTGTCCAAGTCAACCTGCAACCTCTTAGCATCCTCCTCACTGCTCACACCACCACCCAGCTTAGTATTATCTGCAAACTTGGAGATATTACACTCAATTCCTTCATCTAAATCATTGATGTATATTGTAAACAGCTGGGGTCCTACCACTGAGCCCTGCGGCATCCCACTAGTCACTGCCTGCCATTCTGAAAAGGACCCATTTATCCCGACTCTCTGCTTCCTGTCTGCCAACCAGTTCTCTATCCTCGTCAGTACATTACCCTCAATACCATGTGCTTTAATTTTGCACACCAATCTCTTGTATGGGACCTTGTCAAAAGCCCTTTGAAAGTCCTAATACACCACATCCACTGGTTCTCCCTTGTCCACTCAACTAGTTACATCCTCAAAGAATTCCAGAAGATTTGTCAAGCATTATTTCCCTTTCATAAATCCATGCTGACTTGGACTGATCCTGTCACTGCTTTCCAAATGCGCTGTTATTTCAACTTTAGTAATTGATTCCAACATTTTCCCCACTACTGATATCAGGGTAACCAGTCTATAATTACCCGTTTTCTCACAACCTCCTTTTTTAAAAAGTGGTGATACATTAGCTACCCTCCAGTCCATAGGAACTGATCCAGAGTCGATAGACTGTTGGAAAATGATCACCAATGCATCCACTATTTCTAGGGCCACTTCCTTAAGTACTCTGGGCCTGGGGATTTATCGGCCTTCAATCACATCAATTTCCCTAACACAATTTCCCATCTAATAATTATTTCCTTCAGTTCCTCCTTCTCGCTAGACCCTTGGTCCGCTAGTATTTCCGGAAGGTTATTTGTGTCTTCCTTCGTGAAGACAGAATCAAAGTATTTGTTCAACTGGTCTGCCATTTCTTTGTTCCCCATTATAAATTCACCTGAATCTGACTGCAAGGGACCTACGTTTGTCTTCACTAATCATTTCCTGTTCACATAGCTATAGAAGCTTTTGCAGTCAGTTTTTATCTTCCCAGCAAGCTTCTTCTCATACTCTATTTCCCCCCCTCCTAATTAAACCCTTTTTCCTCCTCTGCTGAATTTTACATTTCTCGCAGTCCTCAGGTTTGCTGCTTTTTCTGGCCAATTTATATGCCTCTTCCTTGGATTTAACACTATCCTTAATTTCTCTTGTTAGCCACGGTTGAGCCACCTTCCCCCTTTTATTTTTACTCCAGACAGGGATGTACAATTGTTAAAGTTCATCCATGTGATCTTTAAATGTTTGCCATTGCTGATTCACTGTCAACCCTTCAAGTATCATTTGCCAGTCCATTCTAGCCAATTCACATCTCATACCATCGAAGTTACCTTTCCTTAAGTTCAGGACCCTAGTCTCTGAATTAACTGTGTCACTCTCCATCTTAATAAAGAATTCTACCATATTATGGTCACTCTTCCCCAAGGGGCATCGCACAACAAGATTGCTAATTAGTCCTTTCTCATTACACATCACTCAGTCTAGGATGGCCAGCCCTCTAGTTGGTCCCTCGACATATTGGTCTAGAAAACCATCCCTAATACACTCCAGGAAATCTTCCTCCACCGTATTGCTACCAGTTAGGTTAGCCCAATCTGTATGTAGATTAAAGTCACCCATGATTTCTGCTGTACCTTTATTGCACACATCCCTAATTTCTTGTTTGATGCTGTCCCCAACCTCACTACTACTGTTTGGTGGTCTGTACACAACTCCCCCTAGCGTTTTCTGCCCTTTGGAATTCCACAGCTCCACCCATACCGATTCCACATCATCCAAGCTAATGTCCTTCCTTACTATTGCGTTAATTTCCTCTTTAACCAGCAACGCTACCCCACCTCCTTTTCCTTTCTGTCTATCCTTCCTGAATGTTGAATACCCCTGGTTGTTGAGTTCCCAGCCTTGGTCACCCTGGAGCCATGTCTCCGTGATGCCAATTATATCAAATTCGTTAATTGCTGCCTGCGCAGTTAATTTGTCCACCTTATTACAAATACTCCTCGCATTGAGGCACAGAGCCTTCAGGTTTGTCTCAGCAGTCTAGTCCTGTAGTTTATAGTCGGGTTTTGTTGCGTAATAAAATGAACATGGGGTAAGCCTAAAATTTTGTGTCACGTGTTGTTCTTTCCCCACTATAAGTTCCAAGGTCTACGAATCAGAGTAGAGTGAAAAACAAACACATCTTGTGTAATTTTGTTTTTCTCATGTCGCCTTTGGTTCTTTTGTCTTAAATCTGTGGTTACTGACTCTTCAACCACTGGAAGCAGTCTCTCCTTATTTACTCTATCAAAACTCCTGCAGATTTATGTCCACTTCAGAGCAGCCACGGCCTCGGTTTAACATCTCATTCGAAAGACGGCACCTCCAACAGTGCAGCATTCCCTCACCACTGCACTGGAGTGTCAGCCTACATTTTGTGCTCAAGTCCTTGGGTTGGGACTTGAACCCACAACCTTCTGACTTTGAAGCAATTGTGCTACCAGTTGTGTATCTGTAAAGCATGCACTCCCATGTTCCACCACCAGGGAGCGCATCCCCTGAAGTCCCAAGGGATCCCAGCATCCCTTGGGAGCACTGTATATAAGCCGGCGCCTAAGGCCTGTTCCTCACTCTGGAGTGTCTTAATAAAGACTGAGGTCACTGTTACTTTAACCTCCCTGTGTGTAGTCTCATCTGTGTTAGGAACACAATAACTGGCGACGAGTATACGATTCCAACACAAAAATGCAGCAAACTGTGGGCATCATGGAGAAGTTCTCGGAGGGTGAGGACTGGGAAGCCTATGTCAAATGGCTAGAGCAGTTCCTTGTAGCCAACGAGCTGGACGGAGAAGGAAGCGCTGCAAAAAGGAGAGCGGTCCTCCTCACGGTCTGTGGGGCACCGACCTACAGCCTCATGAAGAATCTTCTGGCTCCGGTGAAACCCACAGATAAATCGTATGAGGAGTTGTGTACACTGGTTTGAGAGCATCTTAACCCGAGGGAGAGCGTGCTGTTGGCGGGGTATCAGTTCTACCCGTGCCAGCGATTTGAAGGTCAGGAAGTGGCGAGCTACGTCGCCGAGCTAAGGCGACTTGCAGGACAATGTGAGTTTGATGGCTACCTGGAGCAGATACTCAGAGACTTTTTTGTACTGGGCATTGGCCACGAGACCATCCTACGAAAACATTTGACTATAAAGACACCAACCCTCACTAAGGCCATTGCGATAGTACAGGCGTTTATGTCCACCAGTGATAACACCAAACAAATCTCTCAGCACACAAGTGCTAGCAATGTTCATAAATTAACTGGAACTGTGTTTGCAAGCAGAAATGTACAGGGCAGAAACCACAAGTCTGCAACCGCCAGCAGGCCTCAGGTGACCCAGATGACTCAGAATCCTCAACAAAGGATGAATGCAAGGCACTTCACACCTTGTTGGCATTGTGGAGGCTTCCATTCAGCCTATTCATGCCGCTTCAAAGAGTATGTTTGCAAAAGCTGTGGAGCTGCAAGCTCTGCAAAACCTGCTAACCACCACGTGGCAGAGGAAGATCGGTCCATGGTGGATCAAAGCAATTTCGAGCCTCAGAGAGAGGAGGCAGATGCTGAAGTACATGGGGTGCACACATTTCTGACGAAATGTCCACCTATAATGCTAAATGTAAAATTGAATGGCTTACCCGTAGCCATGAAACTGGACACTGGTGCTAGCCAATCCATCATGAGTAAAATGATGTTTGAGAGACAGTGGTGCAAGAAGGCACTCAGACCAGCCCTGAGCCCCATCCACACGAAACTGAGAAATTACACCAAAGAGCTCATCACGGTCAAGGTCACCTACGATGGCACGGTGCACGAACTGCCACTTTGGATTGTCCTGGGCCATGGCCCCACACTGCTTGGAAGGAGCTGGCTGGGCAAAATTCGCTGGAACTGGGATGACATCCGAGTGCTTTCACATGTCGATGAGGCCTCATGTACCCAGGTTCTAAACAAATTTCCTTCCCTTTTTGAGCCAGGCATTGGAAACATTTCCAGGACGAAGGTGTGGATCCACTTGGACCCAGAGGCACGACCCATTCACCACAAGGCGTGAGCGGTACCTCACATGCTGAGTGAGAGAGTGGAAATCGAGCTGGACAGGCTGCAAAGCGAGGGCATCATCTTTCCAGTGGAATTCAGCGAGTGGGCCAGCCCGACTGTTCCAGTACTCAAAAGTGATGGCACAGTTAGGATTTGCGGTGATTATAAAGTAACTATTAATCGTTTCTCGCTACAGGACCAATACCTGCTACCTGAGGCAGACGACCTATTTGAGACGCTCGAAGGAGGCAAGATGTTCACCAAGCTCGACCTGACTTCGGCCTACATGACGCAGGAGCTGGAGGAATCTTCGAAGGGCCAAGACAGAGGCTATCAGGAATGCGCCCAGGCCACAGAACGTCACGGAGCTGCGGTCATTCCTGGGACTCCTCCACTATTTTGGTAACTTCTTACCAAGGTTAGGCACCCTCTTAGAGCCCCTACATGTGGTATTGCGTAAAGGTGAGAACTGAGTATGGGGAAAAAAGCAAGTAATTGCTTTTGAGAAAGCCAGAAACATTTTATGCTCCAACAAACTGCTTGTATTGTATAACCCGTGCAAAAGACTTGTGCTAGCATGTGATGCGTCATCGTACGGAGTCATAGAAACATAGAAACATAGAAAATAGGTGCAGGAGTAGGCCATTCGGCCCTTCTAGCCTGCACCGCCATTCAATGAGTTCATGGCTGAACATGCAACTTCAGTACCCTATTCCTGCTTTCTCACCATACCCCTTGATCCCCCTAGTAGTAAGGACTTCATCTAACTCCTTTTTGAATATATTTAGTGAATTGGCCTCAACAACTTTCTGTGGTAGAGAATTCCACAGGTTCACCACTCTCTGGGTGAAGAAATTTCTCCTCATCTCAGTCCTAAATGGCTTCCCCCTTATCCTTAGACTGTGTCCCCTGGTTCTGGACTTCCCCAACATTGGGAACATTCTTCCTGCATCTAACCTGTCTAACCATGTCAGAATTTTAAACGTTTCTATGAGGTCCCCTCTCATTCTTCTGAACTCCAGTGAATACAAGCCCAGTTGATCCAGTCTTTCTTGATAGGTCAGTCCCGCCATCCCGGGAATCAGTCTGGTGAACCTTCGCTGCACTCCATCAATAGCAAGAATGTCCTTCCTCAGGATAGGAGACCAAAACTGTACACAATACTCCAGGTGTGGCCTCACCAAGGCCCTGTACAACTGTAGCAACACCTCCCTGCCCCTGTACTCAAATCCCCTCGCTATGAAGGCCAACATGCCATTTGCTTTCTTAACCGCCTGCTGTACCTGCATGCCAACCTTCAATGACTGATGTACCATGACACCCAGGTATCTTTGCACCTCCCCTTTTCCTAATCTGTCACCATTCAGATAAAAGTCTGTCTCTCTGTTTTTACCACCAAAGTGGATAACCTCACATTTATCCACATTATACTTCATCTGCCATGCATTTGCCCACTCACCTAACCTATCCAAGTCGCTCTGCAGCCTCATAGCATCCTCCTCGCAGCTCACACTGCCACCCAACTTAGTGTCATCCGTAAATTTGGAGATACTACATTTAATCCCCTCGTCTAAATCATTAATGTACAGTGTAAACAGCTGGGGCCCCAGCACAGAACCTTGCGGTACCCCACTAGTCACTGCCTGCCATTCTGAAAAGTCCCCATTTACTCCTACTCTTTGCTTCCTGTCTGACAACCAGTTCTCAATCCATGTCAGCACACTACCCCCAATCCCACGTGCTTTAACTTTGCACATTAATCTCTTGTGTGGGACCTTGTCGAAAGCCTTCTGAAAGTCCAAATATACCACATCAACTGGTTCTCCCTTGTCCACTCTACTGGAAACATCCTCAAAAAATTCCAGAAGATTTGTCAAGCATGATTTCCCTTTCACAAATCCATGCTGACTTGGACCTATCATATCACCTCTTTCCAAATGCACTGCTATGACATCCTTAATAATTGATTCCATCATTTTACCCACTACCGATGTCAGGCTGTAATTCCCTGTTATCTCTCTCCCTCCTTTTTTAAAAAGTGGGGTTACATTGGCTACCCTCCACTACATAGGAACGAATCCAGAATCAATGGAATGTTGGAAAATGACTTTCAATGCATCCACTATTTCCAAGGCCAATTCCTTAAGTACTCTGGGATGCAGTCCATCAGGCCCTGGGGATTTATCGGCCTTCAATCCCATCAATTTCCCCAACACAATTTCCCGACTAATAAGGATTTCTCTCAGTTCCTCCTCCTTATTAGACCCTCCGACCCCTTTTATATCCGGAAGGTTGTTTGTGTCCTCCTCAGTGAATACCGAACTAAAGTACTTGTTCAATTGGTCTGCCATTTCTTTGTTCCCCGTTATGACTTCCCCTGATTCTGACTGCAGGGGACCTACGTTTGTCTTTACTAACCTTTTTCTCTTTACATATCTATCGAAACTTTTGCAATCCGTCTTAATGTTCCCTGCAAGCTTCTTCTCGTACTCCATTTTCCCTGCCCTAATCAAACCCTTTGTCCTCCTCTGCTGAGTTCTAAATTTCTCCCAGTCCCCGGGTTCGCTGCTATTTCTGGCCAATTTGTATGCCACTTCCTTGGCTTTAATACTATCCCTGATTTCCCTAGATAGCCACGGTTGAGCCACCTTCCCTTTTTTATTTTTACGCCAGACAGGAATGTACAATTGTTGTAGTTCATCCATGCGGTCTCTAAATGTCTGCCATTGCCCATCCACAGTCAACCCCTTAAGTATCATTCGCCAATCTATCCTAGCCAATTCACGCCTCATACCTTCAAAGTTACCCTTCTTTAAGTTCTGGACCATGGTCTCTGAATTAACTGTTTCATTCTCCATTCTAATGCAGAATTCCACCATATTATGGTCACTCTTCCCCAAGGGGCCTCGCACAATGAGATTGCTAATTAATCCTCTCTCATTACACAACACCCAGTCTAAGATAGCCTCCCCCCCTAGTTGGGTCCTCGACATATTGGTCTAAAAAACCATCCCTTATGCACTCCAGGAAATCCTCCTCCACCGTATTGCTTCCAGTTTGGTTAACCCAATCTATGTGCATATTAAAGTCACCCATTATAACTGCTGCACCTTTATTGCACGCACCCCTAATTTCATGTTTGATGCTCTCCCCAACATCACTACTACTGTTTCGAGGTCTGTACACAACTCCCACTAACGTGTTTTGCCCTTTGATATTCTGCAGCTCCACCCATATAGATTCCACATCATCCAAGCTAATGTCCTTCCTAACTATTGCCTTAATTTCCTCCTTAACCAGCAATGCTACCCCACCTCCTTTTCCTTTTACTCTATCTTTCCTGAATGTTGAATACCCCTGGATGTTGAGTTCCCAGCCCTGATCATCCTGGAGCCACGTCTCCGTAATCCCAATTACATCATATTTGTTAACATCTATTTGCACAGTTAATTCATCCACTTTGTTGCGGATACTCCTTGCATTAAGACACAAAGCCTTCAGGCTTGTTTTTTTAACACCCTTTGTCCTTTTAGAATTTTGCTGTACAATGGCCCTTTTTGTTCTTTGCCTTGGGTTTCTCTGCTCTCCAGTTTTCCTCATCTCCTTTCTGTCTTTTGCTTTTGCCTCCTTTTTGTTTCCCTCTGTCTCCCTGCATTGGTTCCCATCCCCCTGCCATATTAGTTTAAATCCTCCCCAACAGCACTAGCAAACACTCCCCCTAGGACATTGGTTCCGGTCCTGCCCAGGTGCAGACCGTCCAGTTTGTACTGGTCCCACCTCCCCCAGAACCGGTTCCAATGCCCCAGGAATTTGAATCCCTCCCTTCTGCACCACTGCTCAAGCCACGTATTCATCTGCGCTATCCTGCGATTCCTACTCTGACTATCAGGTGGCACTGGTAGCAATCCCGAGATTACTACTTTTGAGGTCCTACTTTTTAATTTAGCTCCTAGCTCCCTAAATTCGTTTCGTAGGACCTCATCCCTTTTTTTACCTATGTCGTTGGTACCAATGTGCACCACGACAACTGGCTGATCTCCTTCCCTTTTTAGAATGTCCTGCACCCGCTCCGAGACATCCTTGACCCTTGCACCAGGGAGGCAACATACCATCCTGGAGTCTCGGTTGCGGCCGCAGAAACGCCTATCTATTCCCCTTACAATTGAATCCCCTATCACTATCGCTCTCCCACTCTTTTTCCTGCCCTTCTGTGCAACAGAGCCAGCCACGGTGCCATGAACTTGGCTGCTGCCCTCCCCTGATGAGTCATCCCCCTCAATAGTACCCAAAGCAGTGTATCTGTTTTGCAGGGGGATGACCACAGGGGACTCCTGCACTACCTTCCTTGCACTGCTCTTCCTGTTGGTCTTCCATTCCCTATCTGGCTGTGGACCATTTCCCTGCGGTACGACCAACTCGCTACACGTGATACTCACGTCATTCTCAGCATCGTGGATGCTCCAGAGTGAATCCACCCTCAGCTCCAACTCCGCAACGCGGACTGTCAGGAGCTGGAGGTGGATACACTTCCTGCACACATAGTCGTCAGGTACACCGGAGTCATCCCTGAGTTCCCACATGGTACAGGAGGAGCATAACACCCGACCGAGCTCTCCTGCCATGACTTAACCCTTAGATACACTTAAATTGGCAACAACAATGTTAAAAGTTACTCACTGATATAGAAGAGAAAAAAGAAAAACTACTCACCAATCACCAGCCAATCACTTACCCTCTTGGCTGTGACGTCACCTTTTGATTTCTTTCTACTTCTTTTTTGCCTTCTCTCCCCGTGCAGCTGCACAGGTACGCCTCTCGCTGCCGCTGGGCCTTTTATAGGCCTCACCAACGCCAGGAACTCCCGCCTCTCGGACTGCCGCCGCCTCTCGCTGCCGCTGAGCCTTTTATAGGCCTCACCAACGGCAGGAACTCCCGCCTCTCGGACTGCCGCCGCCTCTCTCTGCCGCTGAGCCTTTTATAGGCCTCACCAACGCCAGGAACTCCCGCCTCTCGGACTGCCGCCGCCTCTCTCTGCCGCTGAGCCTTTTATAGGCCTCACCAACGCCAGGAACTCCCGCCTCTCGGGCGTGTATTACAATAAGCTAATGTTGTGGTGAAGTTGCAACCTGTTGCCTATGCCTCCAGGAGCTTGTCTAAGGCCGAGAGGGCCAACAGCATTAGCGTGTGTGTTCGGGGTAAAGAAAATGCATCAGTACCTGTTTGGCCTCAAATTTAAGCTGGAAACTGATCACAACCCCTCATATCCTTGTTCGCTGAAAACAAGGGGATAAATACTAATGCCTCAGCCCGCATACAAAGGTGGGCACTCACGCTATCAGCGTATAACTGTACCATCCGCCACAGGCCAGGCACCGAGAACTGTGCGGATGCTCTCAGTTGGCTACCATTGCCCACCACGGGGGTGGAAATGGCGCAGCCTGCAAACTTGTTGATGGTGGCGCAGCCCGTAGGCTTGTTGATGGTCATGGAAATGATAAATCACCTGTCACAGCCCGCCAGATTAGATCTTGGACCAGCCAAGATCCTCTGCTGTCCCTAGTAAAAAACTGTGTACTGCATGGGAGCTTGCCAGCATCCCCGTTGAAATGCAAGAGCTAATCAACCGTTCCAGCGGCGAAAGGATGAGCTGTCCATTCAGGCAGACTGCCTGTTGTGGGGTAACCGCGTAGTGCTACCCAAAAAGGGCAGGGAGACGTTCATCTCGGATCTCCACAGCACACACCCGGGTATAGTAATGATGAAAGCGATAGCTAGATCCCACGTGTGGTGGCCCGGTATCGACTCTGACTTAGAGTCCTGTGTACGGCAATGCAGCGTGTGTGCTCAGTTGAGCAACGTGCCCAGAGAGGCACCACTAAGTTTGTGATCCTGGCCCTCCAAACCATGGTCAAGGATCCATGTCGACTATGCGGGCCCGTTTCTCGGTAAAATGTTCCTGGTGTTGGTGGATGCTTTTTCAAAATGGATTGAATGAGAAATAATGTCGGGAAGCACTGCCACTGCCACCATTGAAAGCCTGAGGGCCATGTTTGCCACCCACGTCCTGCCTGACATACTGGTCAGTGACAACGGGCCATGTTTCACCAGTGCCGAATTTAAAGAATTCATGACATGCCACCTCGGCCCCGTTTAAACCAGCCCCCAATGGGCAGGCAGAGCGGGCAGTACAAACCATCAAACAGAGCCTTAAACGAGTCACAGAAGGCTCACTCCAAACCCGCCTGTCCCGAGTACTGCTCAGCTACCGCATGAGACCCCACTCGCTCACAGCGGTGCCCCTGGCTGAGCTACTCATGAAAAGGACACTTAAAACCAGACTTTCGCTGGTTCACCCCAACCTGCATGATCAGGTAGAGTGCAGGCGGCAGCAACAAAAAGTAAACGATGGTCGCGCCACTGTGTCACGGGAAATTGATCTGAATGACCCTGCTAAACTATGGACATGGTCCCAAGTGGATCGCGGGCACGGTGATAGCTAAAGAAGGGAGTAGGGTGTTTGTCGTCAAACTAAACAATGGACAAATTTGCAGAAAGCACCTGGACCAAATGAGGCTGCGGTTCACAGACTGCCCTGAACAACCCACAGCAGACACCATCTTTTCCGAGCCCACAACACACACCTAAAGGATCAACGATACCACCCCGACCAGGAAATCGAACCCATCATGCCCAACAGCCCAGCAAGGCCAGGCTCACCCAACAGCCCTGCAGGGCCAACAACACGCCAGCCCAGCGAGGGCACAGCCAACACACCAGAACAGACATTTGTACCGAGGCGGTCCACCAGGGAAAGAAAGGCTCCCGACCGCCTCACCTTGTAAATAGTTTTCACTTTGACTTTCGGGGTAGTGATGTTGTGTATCTGTAAAGCATGCACTCCCATGTTCCGCCACCAGAGAGCGCATTCCCTGAAGTCCCAAGGGATCCCAGCATCCCTTGGGAGCACTGTATATAAGCCGGCCCCTAAGACCTGTTCCTCACTCTGGAGTGTCTTAATAAAGACTGAGGTCACTGTTACTTTAACCTCCCTGTGTGCAGTCTCATCTGTGTTCGGAACACAATACTATCCACTGAGCCACAGCTGGCACTCACAAATTTGTGGTTCAGAAAGACAAGACAAATAACTAACCTCACCTCGCACCCAATCAAAAAAGGCCATCCAGGTCAATAGTAGATGGCACTCTATTCTAATTGAATCTACATCACTGCACTCGTGCTCGTTCTATTCCAGCCGAGTTCACTTCCACTGCACTGGGCAGCAGTCTACTCCAACCAAGTCCACATTCATTGAAGTAGGTCACAGATAAGTTCTCCCAAGTTTTCCACCTAACTCCGTGTTCACTGCACTAGGCCAGTCAAATACATGTTCACTGTGCTAAGCTGCCCTATAAATTAGCCAGCTCAAGCCGTCTCACTAGGATTTCAGTAAAGCGATTAAAACTTTTCACTGCGAAGTCCACTTGACCTGTGAATAAACTTAGCAAAGCACAACTCTAGGTTTTGTCCTGTACTTAGAGAGAGGGTGAAGTGCTGGTGATAAGTCAGGGACAGCAGTAATGTAAGCGATGGCTCAGAGGGTAGTACTCTTGCCACTGGGTCAAAAGGTTGTGGGTTCAAGTTCCACTCCAGAAACTTGAGCATAAAATCTAGGCTGACACTCCAGTGCAGTGCTGAAGGAGTACTGCACTGTCGGAGGTGCCATCTTTTGCATGAGATGTTAAACAGAGTGTCTGCCCTCTCAGGTGGATGTAAAAGATCCCATGGCACTATTTCAAAGAAGAGCAGGGGAGTTATCCCCCGGCGTCCTGGCCAATATTTATCTCTCAAACAACATTACCAAAGAGGTTATCTGGTCATTATCACATTGCTGTTTGTGGGAGCTTGCTGTGAGCAAATTGTCTGCTGTGTTTCCGACATTACAACAGTGACTACACTTCAAAAAAGTACTTCATTGGCTCTAAAACGCTTTGGGATGTCCAGTGGTTGTGAAAGGCTCTATATAAATGCAACCCGAGCATGCTGTGAGTCTCATCGTTTATCAGGCGGAGCTCTGCCTTTGACCTGCTGCTTCCGCAGAGCAACAGATAGTTCGCTCACTGGGTAAGTCATTGTTGGTTGTGGACTTGTGGCCTCCTACTCCAGGGCCTAATTTTGAGGTTAGCTTTCCAAAAGGACGTATTTCTCTACACAATACAAGTTAAATTGCTGTTGATTTTACAGTAAAGCAGAGAATGCATCGCTGGAGTTACATTGAGTCATTCATTGCATACAGCAGGCTTCTGATTTGAGTTGAGGCAAGTAGTGAATGGCAAGTGTGATATCGGTACCGATATTCAGTGCAGCCAAAAAGCTGGTGGTGTTGAGACCTTTTTTCCCCGATTAGCGCCGCAAGGTTTGCGGCGACCACTGGATCCAAATTCAGCTTTTTGATCCTAAAAAAGTGTTCCACTCTTATTAGCCTTTCAAAGTTGAAGGTTTTCAGTCTTAATTGGGGCGTTATTTCCACGGGAAATTCACCCTTAGGGTGATGTGGCAGCTGCCATTGCAGTACAGGCGCGAGGGACCGAGCGTATCGGTGCTGCTTTGGAGAGGATGTCCACGACTCTGCAAGAGTCGACGGAGCGTCTAAATGCTGTCATATCTGGTGGCTTTCAGACTGTGGCTGCTCGCATGCAGTCTCAGCTGGATGCCCCCCGAGACCTCAGTGTTGCTTTCGGGGCTGGGTCCACCACGGGCCACGGGGGACCTTCCGGTGTGGTGCCACAGCACCGACCTGAGCTCCCTCAGATTGGTGGTGGTGGTATTGTGCTGCCCCTGGTGAGTTATTGAAGATCCTCGGGCCAGGATAGGGATGATGCGTTCCCTCCGGCTCGCAGCATTCCTGGCCCCAGACCTGTCACTCTGCCAGTGCCTCCGCGCATGGCCTCGCCCGAGCCAAGACAGAATGAACCCTCCCAGGAGGGTGTTGACCAGTCTCCAGCTGGCCCTTCCAGGCCCAAAGCTGCTCGAGGAACATCTGCAGCTTCCACACAGGGAGCACAGCAGCCTTCCCAGACCCATGAGGCAGCCACAGGGGAGACACTGAGGCAAAGTCGCAGGTTAGGCACGCGTAAGAGGGATTATAAGGAAATGCACAAGGGTGGTAAATGATATTTATATGTTATTTTTCTGCACTGTTTATTGTTCTGGTAGTTGTTTGGATTATATTGATTATGCATTAAATCTTTATTTTTCGCACCTATATCTGGGCTGCTGTATAATGTGAGGTGAGCATCATCATCATCATGATAGGCAGTCCCTCGTAGTCGAGGAAAACTTGCTTCCACTCTAAAAGTGAGTTCTCAGTCCAATGCGGGAATTACAGTCTCTGTCACATGTGGGACAGGCAGTGGTTGAAGGGTTGAAGGGTGGGTGGGGAGTCTGGTTTGCCGCAAGCTCCTTCCGCTGTTTTCTGCATGTTCTCGGCGACGAGACTCGAGGTGCTCAGTGCCCTCCCGGATGCTCTTCCTCCACTTTGAGCGGTCTTGGGCCAGGGATTCCCAGGTGTCGGTGGGGATGTTGCACTTTATCAAGGAGGCTTTGAGGATGTCCTTGAATCGTTTCCTCTGCCCACCTGGGGCTTGCTTGCCGTGTCGAAGCTCCGAGTAGAGCGCTTACTTTAGGAGTCTCGTGTTGGGCATGAGGACGATGTGGCCCATCCAGCGGAGCTGGTCGAGTGTGGTCAGTGCTTCAATGTTGGGTACGTTGGCCTGAGCGAGAACACTGACATTGGTGCGTCTGTCCTCCTAGTGGAGTTACAGGATCTTGCGGAGGCAGTGCTGGTGGTGCTTCTCCAGTGCTTTGAGGTGTTGACTGTATATAGTCCATGTCTCTGAGCCATGTAGGAGGGCGGGTATCACCACTGCTCTGTAGACCATGAGCTTGGTGCCAGATTTGAGGTCCTGGTCTTCAAACACTCTCTTCCTCAGGCGACCGAAGACTGCACTGGCACACTGGAGGCGGTGTTGGACCTCGTCATCGATGTCTGCCCCTTGCTGACAGTCGGCTCCTGAGGTATGGAAAATGGTCCACATTGTCCAAGGCCTCACCGTGGATTTTGATAACCGGGGGACAGTACTGTCTGGCGGGGTCAGGTTGGTGGAGGACCGTTGTCTTACGGATGTTTAGCATCAGACCCATGCTTTCATATGCCTCGGTGAAGGTGTTGACGATGGCTTGGAGTTTGGCCTCCGAGTGTGCACAGACGCAAGCATTGTCTGCATACTGTAGTTTGATGACAGAGGATGGGATGACCTTGGGTCTAACCTGGAGGTGGCGGCGGTGTAACAGATTCTCATGTGTTACCGCGCAGAATACTGAGCTGGGGCGATGTTTCCAGTCTGAGTCCCTGGATTGAGATTTTAGTTTTCTCTCTGTGAATCTCGGGATCTCTATTTCTCTCTCTCTAGTTTTATCCCCTTTTCTCTTTCTCTATTCCTATTTCTTTCTCTCCCAATCAAATTTTCTCTTTCTGTTTCTCATTCCCTTTCATCACTTCTATCTCTCCTTTTTCTTTTGCCACCTTCCCTCTCTCTCTTTCTCTCTCACCATCTCTCTCTCTCCCTCCCTCTCTCTCTTTCACCCTCTCTCTTTCCCTCCCTCCCACTCTCTCTCTCCCTCTCTCTCACACCCTCTCTCTTTCCCCTCTCTCTTTCCCTCTCTCCCTCTCTCTCTCTCTCTCACTCTCTCTCCCTTTCTCTCTCCCTCGCCTTGTGTGTGGATTCTGTGCTGAATTCCTCCGGTCCATTGAAGAGGCTCCTGGACTTGTTGCTAGCTCCGGGATCTCGCCCCGTCTGGAGCTCGCCGATCTCCCCCAGATGATCTCTTACTGGATTTCTCTGCTGCTGACTCAGCTACTGTCGTGGCGCTAAACTGGCTCCGAGATCGCTGCCATTCTGCACCGGCCCTAAAAGTTGGCGGGGACACCGTCAGCTGAAGGGTCGGCTTCTTCACGCTGAAAATGATTCTGGGGGCGGAGCGGCAGTGGTGCGCACTACTGCCGCAAGCCCCACACCGCCACGAGAGTCGGCGATGGCCCACAACGCTGAAGACCTCCCGGGCCCAACCGATGTCGGGGCGGCCAGTCGAGCCAAAGCGGCGGCCATTCAATTTTGACGATTGGCCATCGAAAACGGGCAGTAACAGTCCTTGTGAATTTCGGGACCATCTTCTCTACGACATGACAAACACACACACACAAGATGGCTCTACAGGAACTTGTAATCACACTTTTATTGTTATACATCAGGAGTTGCATTACCACAGTTGTCCACTAGTTGGAGCTCTATATTACAGCAAGAAAGAGGGCAATTGGAGGGAAACTCTCCCTTTGGCTATTGGAAAAAGCTGAGTCATCTACCTGTTCCCTAGGTGATGAGTTGGAATAGCGGATAGGATGTACAGAGAGAAGCAGAAGTGTAAACTTTGTCATTCATTGAAATAAACTTGAACCTGATCTGATGTCTATTTATCTTGTATTTACATGTCAACTTCAGTATAACAGTTTCTGAAATGATGAACGTGTTCTTAAAAAAAAAATAGGGTTTACGATTTCTATAGCTGTGTTTACACTGTCGCTAACACATACTGAGCAGAACTAATCTCCCCTCCAGGTTATTTTGTCTAATATATTAGAAGGAAATATTTGTACATTTTTTGCTGTGTGTGTTTTTTTATATAACCTTTTCGTTTTGTTCTCATTAAGAAGTATAGGAACAAGAGAAGGCTATTCAGCCCCTGGAGCCTGTTCCGCCATTCAATGAGATCATGGCTGATCTGCGACCTAACTCCTTTGGCCCATATCCCCTAATACCTTTGGTTAACAAAAAGCTATCAATCTCAGATTTTAAATTAGCAATTGATCTAGCATCAGTTGCTGTTTGCGGAAGTGAGTTCCAAACTGCTACCACCTTAAGGTGAGTGATAACTTTGTTGGAGACTGAAATAATTTTCTTTTTCGCACCAAGTGTCAGGATTAAGTCCTCCCAGTACAGGTACAGCACAGACTAGTTCCAGGGTAATTCTGCCTCCACACTCCCACCAACTATTGTGAGTCCTCCCCTCCTTTATAAACAGGACTCAATGTTCCAAATCCTCTCCCTGGGGCAGTGGTGCGGTTAGACTCAGTGGGGTGAGAATTCACCTTGAGCCACTGTGCAAGGCCAGCGATAGTGAATCGACCTCCTGCTTTACAATCCGCTGCATTTTTCTTTTCCATTGGCTTCGCAGTGTGAAACGGGCTGCTAATTTCCCTATCTCCTGTTTTCCGCAACGACCCAAGAAGAATTTCTCACCCCAGTGTCCCCAGGCTGGAGAGAACGTCAACAAAATAATCAGCCTGGATTTCCCAGTCTTCCTCACTGAGCAGTGGCTGACTGCTGGTAAAAGAAAGACTTGCATTTATATAGCGTCTTTCATGACCAACGGATGTCCCAAAGCTTGTCATCATCATCAAAGGCTGTCCCTCGAAATCGAGGAAGACTTGCTTCCACTCTAAAAGTGAGTTCTCAGGTGACTGTACAGTCCAATGTGGGAATTACAGTCTCTGTCACAGGTGGGACAGACAGTCGTTGAAGGAAAGGGTGAGTGCAGAGTCTGGTTTGCCACATGCTCCTTCCGCTGTCTGCGCTTGTTTTCCTCATGCTCTCGGTGACGAGACTCGAGGTGCTCAGCACCCTCCCAGATGCTCTTCCTCCACTTTGGGCGGTCTTGGGACATGGATTCCCAGGTGCCAGAGGGGATGTTGCACTTTACCAAGGAGGCTCTGAGAGTGTCCTTGAAACGTTTCCTCTGCCCACCTGGAGCTCGCTTACCGTGTAGGAGTTCCAAGTAGAGCACTTGCTGTGGGAGTCTTGTGTCGGGCATGCGGACAATGTGGCCTGCCCTACAGAGCTGGTCGAGTGTGGTCAGTGCTTTGATGCTGGGGATGTTGGCCTGGGCGAGGACACTAAGGTTGGTGCATCTATCCTCCCAGTGGATTTGCAGGATCTTGCGGAGGCAGCATTGGTGGTATTTCTCCAGCGCTTTGAGGTGTCTACTGTATATGGTCCACGTCTTTGAGCCATAATGGAGGGCAGATATCACTACTGCCCTGTAGACCATAAGTTTGGTGCCAGATTTGAGGTCCTGGTCTTCAAACACTCTCTTCCCCAGGTGACCGAAGGCTGCGCTGTGTAAGTAGCTAACAGCTTTCTACGTCTTTGGCTCTTTGATGTCCTGGCCAAGATTTATCCTTCAATCAATATAACAAAAAAACAGATTATCTGATCATTATCACATTGCTGTTAGTGGGAGTTTGTTGTGAGCAAGTTGGCAACCTTGTTTCCTACATTACAACAGTGACTACACTCCAAAAGTACTTCATTGGCTGTAAGACGCTTTGGGACGTCTGGTAGTTGTGAAAATGCAAGTCTTTCTTTTATAAAGATGTTGAGTCGCCCAATGTACCTGGTACAAATTGATGCAGTTGCCAAACTTAATTTCTGCCGCTTTTGTTTGTGTTACTGCTGCAAGGTTTTACCCCTGTTTTTGGGGTTGGAAGGTTGTCCTTTGCACTGAACCAGGAAACGAGTCTCGATCTGAGCTGTGTATGTAAAATTGAAGAAAAACAAAAGAGACTTGCATTTACATAGGGGCTGATTTCTGTCAATGTGGTTGGCCGGGAGTGGAGTGGCTGTCCTGTCGGGAATTGCAGAGCTGGCCGTACCGCCCAATTCCCGCTGCTGGGATTCTGGCTGGGGCCTTTACATGGGTGGCCCAGGTGCCTGCCTACTTCAGGGGGGAGCTCACTTATAGTATGCAGATTGGGGTTCACTGCCGGTTGAAGTGATTTTGAGGCATCATTGGGCGCAACATGCACCACGCACACTCTGACCGTTGGTACAGGGCGTTGAGCCGCCTCACCTGCATCTTTTAAGCCTTTATTTATCTTCGTGCTTCTTCCGAACCCACCATATTTTTTATGGCAAACCGCTGGCCCATGATGGCCTCTCCCTTTAATGCTAAACTTCCAGGCACCGGATTCACTGCCCACCCGCCCTCTCACCCCACCCTTCTACTGAGCTGGACTGTGAGCAGTGGCTTCCAGTCCAGCAATGCCTCGATTTAAAAATTCTCATTCTTGTTTTCAAATCCCTCCATGGTCTCACCTCTCCCTATCTCTGTATTATGTTCCTGCCATACAACCCTCCAGTATCTGCGCTCCTCTAATTCTGGCCTCTTGCACAACCCCGATTATAATCACTCCATCATTTGTGGCTGTGCCTTCATCTGCCTGGGCCCCATGCTCTGGAACTCCCTCCATAAACCTCTCCGCCTCTCTACCTCTCTCTTCTCCTTTACGATGCTCCTTAAAACCTACCTCTTTGACCAATTTTTTGGTCACCTGCCATAATATCTCCTTATGTAGCTCAGTGTCAAATTTTGTTTGATAACGCTCCTGTTGAGCACCTTGGGTCATTTGACTATGTTAAAGGCGCTATTTAGATACCAGTTGTTATTGTTGCCAAATTCAATGGCTCAGGGGCAGTAACAGCACTGCCCAACACCAACCGGTGAAATCAGCCTCCCTCAAGCCTCAGCAAATTTCTCGGGCATATCCCAAAGCGACTTCTATAAATCAATTACTTTGAAGTGAGATAACTATTATGTGAAAGAAAAAGAAAGACTTGCATTTATATAACGCCCTTCACAACCATCGGACATCCCAAAGTGCTTTATAGCCAATGAAGTTCTTTTGGAGTGTAGTCACTGTTGTAATGTAGGAAATGCGGCAACCAATTTGTGCATAGCAAGCTCCCATAAACAGCAATGTGATAATGACCAGATAATCTGTTTTTGTGATGTTGATTGAGGGATAAATATTGCCCAGGACACCAGGGATAACTCCTCTGGTTCTCTTTGAAATAGTGCCATGGGATCTTTTACGTCCATCTGAGAGAGTAGACGGGGCCTCGGTTTATCATCTTATCCGGAAGACGGCACCTCCGACAGTGCAGCGCTCCCTCAGCACTGCACTGGAGTATCAGCCTAGATTTTGGTGCTCAAGTCTCTGGGGTGGGACTTGAACCCACAACCTTCTGATTCCAAGGTGAAAGTTCCACCCACTGAGCCACGGCCGACACCTTGTGGGCAGCCATTGGCAAAAAACCTGGTGCCACAAACTGCAATAAGCCAACAGACCGGTTCATCTGGTATTTGGGTGTTGTTGAACAAGCAATGTTGGCTAGGACACCAGGAGAAAGAAAGAACTTGCATATTCATATAGCTCCATGAATGCGGAGAGGGGACGGGGGTCAGTGTCAGAAAAGAGTGTAAACGGGTGCTGCCTTACAGATAATGCAAGACAAACATTGGACTGGCTGTTTTGTTTTTGTTACAAATATTTTTGTAACAATATCTGTGTCCAAGGATGAGATGATGTCAATGGACCAGTTGCCTGTCATGCTGCCAATTTCAAGAGATGACTGACCCTTTGTTAACAAGCTGGAAGCCTAGTACCGACCACACTTCTATAAAAACAAGGCCTTAGCCAAGTTTGTACACTGGTAAACACGTTTCGGGCTGAAGGGGGTTAACTTGCTCCGGGTTTCTTCTATTTTTTTGCTCTGGTGTCAGCTGTGGAGTGTTAATGAACAGCCTCGAACACTGTCCAGTTGACATGGTCTTTTGTTCCACTGAGCCATGTTTGCAAAAGCAAAGGTTTCTCGGATAACTTTGCTGCTTCAAATTAGCTGGGCTGGGACCCAAGTAATTCTGCGGACTCCCAAACAGCTTGGCATCGAGTACCTTGGCAACGTGGGATGTGACTAATCTGTTGATTCTCGCTGGGAGGATAAGGACATTGTTTACAACCAAGACTAAAGCAGAATGTCGGGCATGTGGAAAGAGAGAGCGCGAGAGAGGGAACAGTGCCTGTCTTACCCACAAAGAGCTGTAGTTGGTGCTCTTGACTTGCTAAATCTCAAATACCGTCTGATACGTAATCTTCGATCACGTGGCACTCTGCCACCTAAAGCGATGGCGCTGCCATGGTAGAGTGCCTGATGAGGTGATACCTCTCCCTGTTTTTACAGAGTGGTGTGCGGGGATGCAAAAGCTCACCAACTCACCGATTACAAGATTGTCACTAATAAATATAAGAACATAAGAACATGAGAAATAGGTACAGGAGTAGGCCATACGGCCCCTCGAGCCTGCTCTGCCATTCAATAAGATCATGGCTGATCTTCTACCTCAACTCCACTTTCCCACCTGATCCCCATAATCCTTAATGCTCAATAATTTATCAATCTCAGTCTTGAATATACTCAACGGCTGAGCATCCATAGCCCTCTGCGTTAGAGAATTCCAAAGACTCACAACCCTTGAGTGAAGAAATCTCTCCTCATTTCAGACCTAATTGGCCGACTCCTTATTCTGAGACTATGACCCTTAGTTCTAGACTTTCTAACCAGAGGAAACATTTTCATCACTCTCTGGATAAAGAAATTACTTCTGAATTCCCTATTGGATTTCTTGGTGACTATCTTACATTGATGGCCTCTAGTTATGCTCTTCCCCACAAGTGGAAACATTCTCTCTGTAACCACTCTATCAAAACCTTTCATAATTTTAAAAACATCTATTAGCTCTCACCTCAGCCTTCTCTTTTCAAGAGAAAAGAGACCCAGCCTGTTCATCATTTCCTGATAGGTGTAGACTTGCATTTCTGATATCTTCTTTACAAATCTTCCCTGCACCCTCTTCAGTGCCTCTATATCCTTTTTATAATATGGCAACCAGAATTGCACGCAGTACTCCAAGTGTGGTCTTACCAAAGTTCGTTGCAAGTTTAGCATAACTTCACGGGGTCAAAATTCAGGTGGGCCAAAAAGCTGTCACATCTATGATTTTTTAACTGTTACTCGCTGCTGGAACATAAGAACATAAGAACATAAGAAATAGGAGCAGGAGTAGGCCATACGGCCCCTCGAGCCTGCTCCGCCATTTAATACGATCATAGCTGATCCGATCATAGACTCAGGTCCACTTCCCTGCCCACTCCCCATAATCCTTTATTCCCTTATCATTTAAGAAACTGTCTATTTCTGTCTTAAATTTATTCAACGTCGCAGCTTCCACAGCTCCCTGAGGCAGCGAATTCCACAGATTTACAACCCTCTGAGAGGAAATTTCTGCTCATCTCAGTTTTAAATGGATGGCCCCTTATTCTAAGATTATGCCCTCTAGTTCTAGTCTCCCCTATCAGTGGAAACATCCTCTCTGCATCCACCTTGTCAAGCCCCCTCATAATCTTATACGTTTCGATAAGATCACCTCTCATTCTTCTGAATTCCAATGAGTAGAGGCCCAACCTACTCAATCTTTCCTCATAAGTCAACCCCCTCATCTCTGGAACGCTTGGTGCGGTGAGTAGGTCCATTTTCAGGACTTTAAATTTTTTTCAAAGTTCTACAGGAAATGGATCATAATGGGGCGGGCCTTAGACTCAAAGGCAGGCTGACTGGCTGAAAATGGGTCGGTTGGGCACTCCGCCACTGTCAATCAGCAGTGGAGTCGTGGTGACTTCACAACGCGTGTGCATCACCACGCTCTCTCCCCTCTGTTAAAGGGCAGAGATGCGATCATTTTTAACTTTGGCCACCAGTGAGGGTTTAGGCCAGGCCAGCGGCCTGGCACCCAAGAGGGGGTGCCAGGCTGCCCATTGACGAACCGGTCGAACCCGGGGACAGTATTTTGCCGGCCGATCGGCAAGTCGGCTGGCAAAAATGTTTGCATTGTGGCCGCGGCAGTGGGCCCTCTCCTTTAAGAGCCACCGTGCTGCCGGGCTGTACTCAGTGCGGAGATGGTGCACCGGCAGAAAAACCTGTCGGGGGCGCCATACGGCGGGGGATCGATGGATGGAGCTGAAAATGGCTGGTAAGTATTTTTTTATTGTTTTAAATTGACAGTGCAACAATTGGGCGGGATATGGTCCAGGTCGAAAAATCCTCGACCTGAATTTAGGTCGGGTCGGCTTGTTGACCCCAAAACGGCGGCCATTTGATTTTTAGGAATGGCCACCGCAAATGGGCATTAACGGGCCTCTTTGAGACCCTGAATTTCAGCCCCCACTACTTTTCAATTCTATCCCTCATGATAAACCCTCGTACTTGGTTTGCCTTTTTACAGCCTTGTTAACCTGTGACGATACTTTCAGTGATTTGTGTATTTGTACTCCGAGATCCCTTTACTCCTCTGCCCCATTTAGATTCTTATTTTCCGAGTAATATTTAACCTCCCTATTCTTCCTACCAAAATGTAATATCTCACATTTATCTGTGTTGAATTTAATTTGTCAATTATATGCCCATTCTGCATGTTTATTAATGTCTTCTTGTAATTTGTTGCAGTTCTCCTCAATATTGGCTATCCTCCCCCCCCCCCCCAATTTGCTGTCGTCCACCAATTTAGAAACCCTCCTTCTGCCACTAATAGCTCCCCTTGACCCCTCTTCCCTATCCATTTTGCCACTTGTCCCCTGACTCTGCATTCCCTGAGCTTATTTATTAGTCTATTATGGGGTACCTTATGGAAGGCCTTTTGAAAATCTAGATAAATTACATTTACTGCATTACCCTTGTCTACTCTTTCTGTTATCTCTTCAAAAAATTCAATAAGGTTGGTGAGGCAAGACTTTTTTTTGAAATCCATGCTGGTTATTTATTGTTATATTTTTCATTTCTAGATGTTCTTCTATTTTCTCCTTTAGTAGGGATTCCATTATTTTTCCGAGCTTAACTAATGTTAAGCTGACTGGCGTATAGTTCCCTAGACATGTTCTATCTCCCTTCTTAAATATAGGTATTCTGTTAGCTATCCACCAGTCCTCTGGCACTACACCTTAGAATTACTAAATATTTGTAGTAATGCTTCTGCTATTTCTTCTCTAGATTCTTTTAAAATGCACGGATGTAATCTGTCTGGACTAGGGGATTTATCCTCTGAGTTTCATTAGTTTATTTAGTATATCTCCTCGTTCCATTTTTAAATGTAGTTAACTTATTATTAACATCATCATCCAATGTCATCTCCACTTGTTCTATCTCCCTGGTAAATACTGAAGCAAAGTAAGTATTTAATATCACTGACATCTCTCTATTGCTGCCTGTGGTATTATGCTCTCCATCCCTTAATGGCCCTATTCCCACCCCAACCGTCCTTTTTTTATTTATATGCCTGTAAAATATTTTACTATTTTGTTTTATGTTCTTTGATCATTTAATTCCGTATCTTCCTCTTTGCTTTCCTAATTGTGTTTTTTTGATTTCTCTCCTAATCCCTTCATATTCTCCCTTATCATGCTCTCTCCTGCTGTCTATGTACTTAATGTATGCCTCTTTCCTTACCCTCAATTTTTCCCTTATGGCTTTATTCCTCCAGGATGTCTCATTGGTGTTTAGTTTATGCTTGTTTATTAGCGGAATATATTGTTCCTGTACTCTGTTGAACACAGTTTGAAATGGTTCCCTTGCTGTTCTACATCATTGTTTGCTAATATTATTGTCCATTTTATTTTCCCAAGTACTATTCTCAGCCCCTCAAAATCAGCTTTTCTTCAATCTATTACCATGGTCCTTGTCATACCTATGATCTTCTCAAATGTATTATGTTATGGTCACTATTGTCTAGATGTTCCCCTACTTTTACTTCTCTTATCTGCTCTGGTTCATTCGCCACTACAAGATCCAATAGCGAATCCTCCCTTGTTGGGCTTTTTACATATTGGGTTAGAAAGGAGTCCTGTACACATTGTAGGAACTCCATTCCTTTATCCCCTTTACCTACCTTTTCAGACCAATTAATATCTGGGTTGTTGAAATCCACCATTATTATTTTATATTTATTATTCATTTCCCGAATTTGTTTGCATATTTCTTCCTTCACCTCCCTTCAACTAGTAGGTGCTCTGTAGACTTATTAGTGTGATGAATCCTTTATTATCTTTTATCTCTATCCACATGGACTCTATTTCTGTCTTGCTGATAGGTGTGTCACATTTTCTACTACCATTATGTTATCACTAATAAGTACAGCTACTTCACCTCCCCTTTCCCCCCTCTATCTTTTCTAAAATTTTTATTTCCTGCAATGTTTAATTACCAGCCTTGATTTTTCTGTAGCCATGTCTCAGTAATCCCTACTATGTCTGGTTCCTCACAACACAAGATAGCCTCTAGCTCCCCAGTTTTACTACGGAAGCTGTGTGCATTGCTGTACAGACAGATTAACTCATTTTTAATAAAAGTTCCGCTCACTTTGGGCTAGAAATTGGCCAGCCTTGCGCCCGTTTTTTGGGCTATGTTTCGCCTTTTTTGACGGTAAAAGGTACTCACCTAAATTGGCCAACGCTGTGCGCTGGCAGTTTTGAAATACCGCTGAAAAGCGGACCGTCGTTGTACAACACCAAAAAAACTGCGAACGCTTATAATTAGCCGTTCGGCGCACCCGTAGTTAGGATGAAAAAAAAAATGCCCGAGAAAACCCTGTGTTTCAGGCTCAGAAACAGTGGTAAGTACGAAGACCTGCAAAAAAAGTACGTCAAAGTTTTTATTTTTTAATTGTTTTGCAGCGATTACTTAGTTAAGGATCTTGTAAATATTTTGTGATTTTTTATTTTTTGTTTTATGCAATTTTTTTTGTATGTGTTTTCCCCCCCTCCCAGGGCCTGTCATTTTCGCGGTAATCTGCCTCGGACTAAAGTTGACGATGACCATAGTTTCCGCTGCGAATTTTTACCGTCGGGTACATTTTGTTGCCAATTTTACCCCTTTTAAAAAAGCGGTATTTTTAATGGTATTTTTGGTGAAAAATGCCGGAAAAAATCCGCTATCACCAAAAGACCAATTTCTAGCCCAAATTTATGTCTAACCATCTTTTTACTCTCCTGTCTATAACTCAATTTATCCCCTGGCCATCAATGTCCTTTATGTTACTCTTTCCTGGTTTGTTTATACTTAGGCTGGTTTCATTTCTTGTAGAATCCTACCCCCGTCCCCCATCCCCCATCCCCTCATCACCACCATCTTACTAGTTTAAAGCCTTTGTCACACCACTATTTACCCTTTCCGCTAGAACACAGGTCCTATCCCGGTTCAGGTGGAGCCTGTCCTATCGGTACAGCTCCTTTCTGTCCCAGAACTGGTGCCAGTGTCCCATGAAGAGGAACCCCTCTTTCCCACACCAGTCCTTTAGCCACGTGTTAATTCTCTTGATGTGACAGTTTCTATGCCAATTTGAACGTGGCTTGGGCAATAATCCAGAGATTATTACCCTCGAAGTCCTGCTTTTTAATTTAGCTCCTATCTCCCGACACTCCCTCAGCATGACCTCCTCCCTGCTCTTGCCTAAATTGTTTGTCCCGACATGGATCACGACAACTGGATTTACCCCCTCCCTTTCCAAATTCCTCTCCAGCCGTTTGAGCTATCCCTTACCCCACGCCGGTTAGTCAACACACCCTTCGGAATTCTCATTCTTGGCAGAGGACGCTATCTATCCCCCTAATTATAGAGTGCCCTATCACTGCCACATTTCTATTCTGCTCTCCCCCCCCTGCCCCCACCCTTAGACAGCCTGCTGAGTCACGGTGCCTTGGTCTGCATTGTGGCTGTCCTCCCTGCAGTCTTTCTCCTTGTCCTCACAGGTAGTGAATGTATCATACCTGTTGGACAGGACCAGTGTCTGCGGGACCTCCTTCCCAACCTCTCTTAACTCCCCACTACCCGGCTCTCTAACAGTCACACCTTCCCTTCCTGAACCTGTGCTTTCCTCTGGGATGTGACTGAAATCTGGATAAAACTGTCCAGAAATTCCTCCCCATCCCTTATGTTTCGGAATGTCTCTAACTCGCACTCCAGCTCAAGGACTCTGAACCAGAGTGACTGAAGGCATAGACATTTCCTGCCGATGTGGGAATCCAGGACAGTCTCCCTGTCCACAAACTCCCACATACTACAGTCCCGACACACAGCTTGCCCTGCAATCTCTAGACTTTATTAATTTGCTTATTTAATTAGTTAAAATTTTTAATCAAACAATTATTTATAGTTATATTAATTATTTAATTTATCTAGTTATGTTAATATTTAATAACATCATGTTTATAGTTCCCCAGCTGTTAGTTTAAAAACAAACTGTACTACTCACCCACCAATCACCTACCTGCTGTCCTGTCACTCCTTGTGTTTTTTAAATCGCTGTGGTCCGCACTTTATATCTGCTCCTCTCAGCAGATTCTCCCACTCTTTATATCAAAGTTACTGATATAGATTGTGACGAGTTGAGGCCTAAGCACTGATCCTTGTGACACTCCACTAGTTACAGCCTGCCAATCCAAAAATGACCCCGTTATTCCTACTCTCTCTTTTCTGTCCGTTAAGCAATCCTCAATCCGTGCTAATATATTACCCCCAACCCCATGAGCCCTACACAGTCAGCTACCTGGTATACAAAAGACTAATACATCTAATAAGGAACTCAGGAGAAACTTATTTACTCCAGAGAGTGGTGAGGATGTGGAACTTGCTCTGGGATGACGTGGTTGAGGTGAATAGCAGATACATTTAAGTACAAGCTAGATAAAGGAATGAAAGGATATGTTGATGGGGTGAGATGAAATAAAGTGGGAGGATAAATAACAGATAGACCATTGCAATTCCTTGTTGGATTTGGACTTTGTCTCAAATGTATGTTCATATCAATCTTGAAGCAGCTATGTACATCCTCAGCTATTAAAGGATCTGTTAATATTCTTGGTTATTTATTAAATTTTTAACAAATAATTCTGGATCACCATTCATGTGGAGGTAATTTTAAAATAAAAACGTTCTTTCCTTCATTTTTAAAAGCAGGCCCTTCCCCCAAACACGGCTGTTGTGTTCATACTCTATTTGTTGGTTACACGAACCCTCACGAGACAGGCATTAGGACCCTGCGGGGGCTATTTGCGCCTGCTGTAAACATGCTGGTTTGGACGCCATTTTGAGAGTTGCTATAAAGGACACAGTTAGTTGCACTGCACCAGTTTCAGTTAGTCTGTTTATTTACATACACGACATAATTTGCCGATGAGGATGAATCAAATTAATCTCCCTAAACCCCGCATCTTTCCTCTCCACACCGGGGACCCTCCAAACCCGTGGCCAAGGTGGATAAAATGCTTTTCTATGTACATGACGGTGAGTGGATTAGACAGTGACAACGTAACATCAGCTCGCCGTCGTGCAATACTTATCCACTGCTTTGGCACTGAAGACCAACGCATTTTTGGTCAAATCGAAAACACGGAATCCTATGACAAAACAGTAAGCGCACTGGAGAACTATTTTTGGCCAAAAAAAAGTATCATGATGGAGAGACACAAATTTCATCAAAGTGGGCAAGGGAACGGTGAACCAATGAAACAGTGCATCATTTCATTAACTGAACTGGCCACTATGTGTAACTTTGGAGCACTCACAGAGGAAATAATCAGGGATCAAATTATTGAGAAAACAATGATCCCCTGTATTGTGTTCCTAACACAGATGAGACTGCACACAGGGAGGTTAAAGTAACAGTGACCTCAGTCTTTATTAAGACACTCCAGAGTGAGGAACAGGCCTTAGGGGCCGGCTTATATACAGTGCTCCCAAGGGATGCTGGGATCCCTTGGGACTTCAGGGGATGCGCTCCCTGGTGGTGGAACATGGGAGTGCATGCTTTACAGATACACAACATCACTCCCCCCGCAAAGTCAAAATGAAAACTATTTACAAGGTGAGGCAGTCGGGAGCCTTTCTTTACCGGGTGGACCGCCTCGGTACAAATGTCTGTTCTGGTGTGTTGGCTGTGCCCTCACTGGGCTGGCGTGTTGTTGGCCCTGCGGGGTGAGCCTGGCCTTGCTGGGATGTTGGGCGTGATGGGTTCGATTTCCTGGTCTGGGGTGGTGTTGTTGATCCTTTGGATGTGTGTTGTGGGCTCGAAAAGGTGGTGCCTGCTGTGGGTTGTTCAGGGCAGTCTGTGAACCGCAGCCTCGTTTGGTCCAGGTGCTTTCTGCAAATGTGTCCATTGTCTAGTTTGACTACAAACACCCTATAGCTATCACCGTGCCCGCGATCCACTTGGGACCATGTCCATAGTTTAGCACATAAACAGAGTCATTCAGATCAATTTCCCGTGACACAGTGGCGCGACCATCGTTTACATTTTGTTGCTGCCGCCTGCTCTCTACCTGATCATGCAGGTTGGGGTGAACAAGCGAGAGTCTGGTTTTAAGTGCCCTTTTCATGAGTAGCTCAGCCGGAGGCACCTCTGTGAGCAAGTGGGGTATCATGCGGTAGTTGAGCAGTACTCGGGACAGGCGGGTTTGGAGTAAGTCTTCTGTGACTCGTTTAAGGCTCTGTTTGATTGTTTGTACTGCCCTCTCTGCCTGCCCATTGGAGGCTGGTTTAAACAGGGCCGAGGTGACATGTTTGATCCCATTGCGGGTCGTGAATTCTTTAAATTCGGCACTGGTGAAACATGGTCCATTGTCACTGACCAGTATGTCAGGCAGCCCGTGGGTGGCAAACATGGCCCTCAGGCTTTCAATGGTGGCGGTGGCGGTGCTTCCTGACATTATTTCACATTCAATCCATTTTGAAAAAGCATCCACCACCACCAGGAACATTTTACCGAGAAACGGGCCCACATAGTCGACATGGATCCTCGACCATGGTCTGGAGGGCCAGGACCACAAACTTAGTGGTGCCTCTCTGGGCGTGTTGCTCAACTGAGCACACACGCTGCATTGCCATACACAGGACTCTAAGTCAGAGTCGATACCGGGCCACCACACGTAGGGTCTGGCTATTCCTTTCATCATTACTATACCCGGGTGTGTGCTGTGGAGATCCGAGATGAACGTCTCCCTGCCCTTTTTGGGTAGCACTACACGGTTACCCCACAACAGGCAGTCTGCCTGAATGGACAGCTCGTCCTTTCGCCGCTGAAACGGCTTGATTAGCTCTTGCATTTCAACCGGGATGCTGGCCCAGCTCCCATGCAGTACACAGTTTTTTACTAGGGACAGCAGAGGATCTTGGCTAGTCCAAGTCCTAATCTGGCGGGCTGTGACAGCTGATTTATCATTTTCAAACACTTCCATGACCATCAACAAGTCTGCGGGCTGCGCCACCATCAACAATTTTTCAGGCTGCGCCATTTCCATCCTCGTGGTGGGCAATGGTAGCCGACTGAGAGCATCCGCACAGTTCTCGGTGCCTGGCCTGTGGCGGATGGTATATTTATATGCTGATAGCGCGAGTGCCCACCTTTGTATGCAGGCCGAGGCATTAGTATTTATCCCCTTGTTTTAAGCGAACAGGGATATGAGGGGCTTGTGATCAGTTTCCAGCTCAAATTTGAGGCCAAACAGGTACTGATGCATTTTCTTTACCCTGAACACACATGCTAATGCCTCTTTCTCAATCATGCTGTAGGCCCTCTCAGCCTTTGACAAGCTCCTGGAGGCATAGGCGACAGGTTGCAACTTCCCCGCAACGTTAGCTTGTTGTAATACACACCCGACTCCGTATGACGACGCATCACATGCTAGCACAAATCTTTTACACGGGTTATACAATACAAGCAGCTTGTTGGAGCATAAAATGTTTCTGGCTTTCTCAAAAGCAATTGCTTGGTTTATTTCCCATACCCAGTTCTCACCTTTACACAATAACACATGTAGGGGCTCTAAGAGGGTGCTTAACCCCGGTAGGAAGTTAGAAAATAGTTGAGGAGTCCCAGGAACGACCGCAACTCCGTGATGTTCTGTGGCCTGGGCGCGTTTCTGATAGCCTCTGTCTTGGCGTCTGTGGGCCGAATGCCATCCGCCGCGATCTTTCTCCCCAAAAACTCCACTTCTTTTGCCATGAAGATGCATTTCGACCTCTTCAGCCGCAGCCCTACGCGATCCAGTCGCTGGAGGACCTCCTCCAGGTTTTGTAGGTGCTCGATGGTGTCCAATATGTCGTCCTGAAAAACCACCGTGCATGATACCGACTTGAGTAGGCTCCCCATGTTTCTCTGGAAGATCACTGCAACCGACCGAATTCCAAATGGGCATCTGTTGTACATGTTATAGTTGTCCCCTGTGCGTGTTGATGCAGGTGAGGCCCTTCAAAGACTCCTCCAGCTCCTGCATCATGTAGGCCGAAGTCAGCTCGAGCTTGGTGAATGTCTTGCCTACTGCCGGCATCACAAATAGGTCGTCTGCCTTAGGTAGTGGGTATTGGTCCTGTTGCGAGAAACGATTAATAGTTACTTTATAATCGCCGCAAATCCTTACCGTGCCATCACTTATGAGTACTGGAACAATCGGGCTGGCCCACTCGCTGAATTTAACTGGGGAGATGATGCCCTCGCATTGCAGCCTGTCCAGCTCGGTTTCCACTCTCTCCCTCATCATGTGAGGTACCACTCGTGCCTTGTAGTGAATGGGTCATGCCTCTGGGACCAAGTGGATCCGCACCTTCGCCCTGGAAACGTTTCCAATGCCTGGCTCAAAAAGGGAAGGAAATTTGTTAAGAACCTGGGTACATGAGGCCTCATCGACATGTGATAGCGCTCGGATGTCATCCCAGTTCCAGCGGATTTTGCCCAGCCAGCTCCTTCCAAGCAGTGTGGGGCCATCGCCTGGGACAATCCAGAGTGACAGTTCGTGCACCGTACCCTCGTAGGTGACCTTGACCATGGTGCTGCCCAGGACAGTGATCAGCTCTTTGGTGTACGTTCTCAGTTTCGTGTGGATGGGGCTCAGGGCTGGTCTGAGTGCCTTGTTGCACCACTGTCTCTCAAACATCTTTTTATTCATGATGGATTGGCTAGTGCCAGTGTCCAGTTCCATGGCTACGGGTGAGCCATTCAATTTTACGTTGAGCATTATAGGTGGACATTTCATCAGAAATGTGTGCACCCCATGTACTTCAGGATCTGCCTCCTCTCTCTGAGGCTCAAAATTGCTTTTATCCACCATGGACCGATCTTCCTCTGCCTCTGTGGTGGTTAGCAGGTTTTGCAGAGCTTGCAGCTCATCTGCAAGCTCGTTGGAGGTGCCCCATTGTTCCACAGCTCTTGCAAACATATCCTTTGAAGTAGCATGAATAGGCTGAATAGAAGCCTCCATAAAGCCAACAAGGTGTGAAGTGCCTTGCATTCATCCTTTATTGCGGAATCTGAATCATCTGGGTCACTTGAGGCCTGCTGGCGGTTGCAGACTCATGGTTTCTGCCCTGTACATTTCTGCTCACAAATACAGTTCCAGTTAATTTATGAACATTGCTAGCACTTGTGTGCTGAGAGATTTGTTTGGTGTTATCACTGGTGGACATAAACGCCTGTGCTAACGCAATGGCCTTACTGAGAGTTGGTGTCTCTACAGTCAAATGTTTTCGTAGGATGGTCTCGTGGCAAATGCCCAGTAAAAAAAGTCTCTGAGCATTTGCTCCATGTAGCCATCAAACTCATATTGTCCTGCAAGTCGCCTTAGCTCGGCGACGTAGCTCGCCACTTCCTGACCTTCAGATCGCTGGCACGTGTAGAATCGATGCCTCGCCATCAGCACGCTCTCTCTCTCGGGTTAAGATGCTTCCAAACAGCTCCTCATACGACTTATCTGTGGATTTCACCGGAGTCAGAAGATTCTTCATGAGGCTGTAGGTCAGTGCCCCGCAGACCGTGAGGATGACCACTTTTCTTTTTGCAGCGCTTCCTTCTCCGCCTAGCTCATTGGCTACAAAGTACTGGTCTGCCTGTTCGACATAGGCTTCCCAGTCCTCACTATCCGAGAACTTCTCCAGGATGCCCATAGTTTGCTGCATCTTTGCGTTGGATTCGTATACTCGTCGCCAGTTATTGTGTTCCTAACACAGATGAGACTGCACACAGGGAGGTTAAAGTAACAGCAATCTCAGTCTTTATTAAGACACTCCAGAGTGAGGAACAGGCCTTAGGGGCCAGCTTATATACAGTGCTCCCAAGGGATGCTGGGATCCCTTGGGACTTCAGGGAATGCGCTCCCTGGTGGCGGAACATGGGAGTGTATGCTTTACAGATACACAACACCCTGCATTCAGGAACTATTGCTTATGGAGGATGACAAATTGACATTGGACAACGCAACTAATTTGACCATTCAAATCAAATCAGCACTTTCCGATTCAAAAACGATCAGATCCCCTCTTCCCGTGTAGCAGACTTCAGCTACAGCTCATGTGCAAGGCGTTCGTCCAAAGTGGAAATCACAGCAGAGACCCAGGGCTAGTAATAAGCCACCCACTATGGATCGCAGGCTTAAATTCCACTGCTTTAACTGTGGGGACAAATCACATTCAGCAAAGAGTCCTAACTGCCCTGCACATGGGAAGAAATGCTCTACATGTGGTAAAGTGAACCACTTTGCTAGTGTCTATCACTCATCGCAGCATTGTAAGTGGTTTTGCCCTTGATGATTTCGAATCATCCCCCTTACAAGTTTTAGACCCGTGAATTATAGTGGTGAACAGAATACACAGTCATAGACCAATCTTTCGGTCTCAACCATCACAATGCTTTTATTCCAGTTAAAGCATACACCTGCACCCAATAAAACTCACCCTGGTGGTGTAAAACAAACAAACACAGTACAACACACAACACCTGCCTGTCTGAACAGGCCCTTATCGCAAAGTACCCATGACTAAAACACCTTTGCTTGGCTCAATAAGGCACCACCGAATCTGTCCAACAGACTGTGCGTACGCCTATGATCCATGCAGAAACCGCCCCACTAAGGCTTGGTTGGGACACACGACACCCCTTCACACTATGCGATGGTCTTAAGAAATGCATGAGCTGGGATAATGCTCACCAGTTACCCCTCTGGCTTACTCGCTGCTTCTCCTGATGAGCGAGGCTCTCTTTGCTCATAGATGGTGGTTTCTTCTCTCCATCACATATGGAGCGCTCGGTCCTTGAATGCATTGAACGAAGCAAGCAAGCGTAGAAGAGGAGAGAGAGAGAGATGGCTACAACTGCCATTCTCTTATACCTGAAAAATGCTTCTGAATTCTCACGGCAAAAACCAATCCTTTGCTTGAGGCAGTCCAACTAAAGAGCAATGACTCACATCTTCAGCCTATGCCTTTGTTACTGGGCTGTTCCTGGGGATAGAGGCTCCAATGAGTCTGGGTGATCAATAGCTTTCTTTTGCCCTGAGATTCCCATGCTCCGGGGCTGTGATGGTTTGAGCACTGACCAGTTTACCCGATCTCTCACTGATGGGTTCCCATTACATGACAAAGGGTCCCATCAGCCATCTTCCTGTGATTTCAGCCATTGACCCATCCTCGCCCACTTGATGTGTATTCCTGTGGAACATGTCTGGACCTATCCCAGTCTGCTGTCTGCTCTTCTGCAGCAACAGAAAATATGGAAAGCAATGTCCAAAACTTAAAGTCCAAAATGTTTACGCTGATGCTGTTGATGTTTCCGCCGATTCTTACAGCATATTCGACATGTGGACCACCCCAATGTGATGAACCCAGTATGGTTTACACTGTTAGTGACATTTCGCGCATCAGTTCGGGCAAATTCAAGGACTATGATGTAAACATTGATGGCACGCCCATCTGCCTCCTCATTGACCTCGGAGCCAAAGTCTCCGTTTTGAGCGAGGCTGTGTACAAAACCCACTTCACGCACTGTCAACTGCAGCCCACAACTTCCACTCTGCATGCGTACTCCGACTCCAAAATTAAGGTACTTGGGGTCATATCTGTCCCGATATAAGACAAGGACATAACATCGGAGAACTTTTCCTTTCATGTCGCGAAGGGATGAAGCCTCATGTGTGTTGACGTTTTTGACAAGCTTGGGTTCAAAGTTTACGACCCAACCAGCACACCTGTGTACACGGTGGACTTTGTCAAGCAGTATCCCTCAATCTTCACAGGGTTTGGAGTGACAACAAAATTCTGCCATTGTCCCTGCGTTGACCCTTCCGTCAAACCGGTTACGCAGTGAATTCGCCGTCTCCCATTCGCGGTTCGCGATTAAGTATTCGCAGAATTAACGCGACTCGAATCTCAAGGAATCATTGAGAGCATCGATTCCTCACCCTAGATCTCAAACTTAGTCATTGCTTGGCGTAAAAATGGGGAGATCCGCCTATGCATCGACCTGAAAGAGGTCAACAAGGCCATCATCCCCGACAAATACCCTCTTCCTACCATCGATGAACTGTCTTCAGAGTTCCACGGCTCAATAGCTTTTACGAAACTCGACATGCCGCCGCAGTTACCTGCAAAAACCCCTCAATCAATCATCATAGGCAGTCCCTCAAAATCAAGGAAGTCTTGTTTCCATTCTAAAATTGGGTTCTCAGGTGACTGTACAATCTAATATGGGAATTACAGTCTCTGTGACAGGGGGACAGACAGTAGTTGAAGGAAATGGTGGGTGGGGAGTCTGGTTTGCCTCATGCTCTTTCCGCTGCCTGCGCTTGTTTTCTGCATGCTCTCGGCGATGAGACTTAAGGTGCTCAGCGCCCTCCCGGATGCTCTTCCTCCATTTTGGGCAGTCTTGCGCGAGGTATTCCCAGGTGCCGGTGGGGATGTTGCACTTTATCAAGGAGGCTTTGAGGGTGTCCTTGAAATGTTTCCTCTGCCCACCTGAGAAATGCAGGGAACAGCACCGACCCTTGTACATGGCCTTCTTTGACCTTACAAAGCCCTTTAACAGTGAACCGCGAGGGACTATGGAGCGTGCTCCACCGTTTCGGCTGCCCCCAAAAGTTTGTCACCATCCTCCGCCTGCTCCACGATGACAAGCAAGCCATGATCCTGACCAACGGATCCACCAGCGACCCAATCAATGTCTGGACCGGGGACAAGCAGGGCTGTGTCATCGCGCCAACCCTCTTCTCGATCTTCCTTGCTGCAGTGCTCCATCTCACGCTCAACAAGCTCCTCGCTGGAGTGGAACTAAACTATAGAACCAATGGGAATCTATTCAACCTTCGTCGTCTCCAGGCTAGATACAAGACCGTCCCATCCTCTGTCATCGAACTACAGTACACGGAGGACGCTTGCGTCTGCACACATTCAGAGGCTGAACTCCAAGCCATTGTCAACATCTTCACTGAGGTGTTACACTAAACATCCGTGAGACAAGGTCCTCCACCAACCTGCCCCCACCACACAGCACTGCCCCCCGGTCATCCAAATCTACGGCGCTGACTTGGATAACGTGGACCATTTTCTTTACCTCGGGAGCCTACTATCAGCAAGGGTAGACATCGACGAAATACCCCTAGCAGAGGACAGCAAACCGCTCACGGCATTCACGATGCATGATGGTCTGTATCAATATCGACAATGCCCTACAGACTATCTTTTGCACCAAGTGCATTTCAGAAAATTGTCACTACTATGCTAACAGGCATAGAGGCAGCCCTCAATCTGCTTGACGATATCGTCGTCCATGGATGGACAATGGAAGAACATAACCAGCGACTTCACACAGTTATGGCTAGACTTGCTACACATAACATGACACTTAATGCCGATGTGTACATTCGCTGCTGGAGAAATAAACTTTCTGGGCTATAGAGTCACAGCACAAGGTGTCAAGCCGACACTTGACAACATTGACACGATCCAGCGAATGCAGGAGGCTACCAATGTCAAAGAACTTTCACCATTCCTCGGCACTTGCAACTTCTATCTGAAGTTTGTCCCGCACTACATGCACATTGCCGAACCACTTCGCAAGTTGTTGCGCGAGGACATCCCTTGGGAATGGACAGATTCCCAGGCTCAGGCATTTACCACGCTTAAGGAGAAAATCACATCCCCTCCTATCCTCGCGCACTTTGATCCAAATGCCACTACATACGTCACCACGGATGCATCAGGTACCGCCATGGGTGCTGTGCTCTCACAATGGATTGACGGCCTGGAACGCCCAGTCGCCTTCGCCTCTCACAAGCTCTCGTCTGCAGAATGTAAATACTCTACAGGGGAACGCGAAGCATTCGCTTGCATCTACTCATGTGAATGCTGGCACATTTACTTCTATGACAGGAAATTTACTTTCCAGATGGATCACCAAGCGTTAACTATTCACGCCTGCTGTAAACATGCTGGTTTGGGATTCCATTTTGGGAGTTGCTATAAAGGACACAGTTCGTTACACTACTCCTGTTTCAGTTAGTCTGTTTATTTGTGTACACAACAATGGTGAGCCACTGCTTCAACAACATCAATTTGTTTTTATACAGCGTCTTTAATGTAGTGAAATGTCCCAAGGAGCTTCATAGGAGTATTATAAGACAAGAAATTTAACACCGAGCCACATAAGGAAAAATTAGGGCAGATGATCAAAAGTTTGGTCAAAGAGGTAGGTTCTAAGGAGCATCTTAAAGTAGGAGAGAGAGGTAGAGAGGCAGAGATGTTTAGGGATGGAATTCCAGAGCTTGGGCCCTAGGCAGCTGAAGGCACGGACACCAATGGTTGAGTGTTTATAATCAGAGATGATCAAGAGGGCAGAATTAGAGGAGCGCAGACATCTCGGTGGGGGGGTGGGGGGGGGGGGAGGGGTTGTGGGACTGGAGGAGATTATAGAGATAGGGAGGGGTGTGGCCATGGAGGGATTTGAAAACCAGGATGAGAATTTTGAAATCAAGACGTTGCCTAACCGGGAGCCAATGTAATTCAGTGATCACAGGGGTGATGGGTGAGTGGGACTTGGTGCGAGTTAGGACATGAGCAGTTAAGTTTGAGATGACCTAAAGTTTACGTAGGGTAGAACGTCGCTTTCGCACTCCTTCTCCCTGTGGCGCTGTTTGTGTGCAGTGAGCCTTGGAGGTAGATGACTGCCAGAGATGATGGTGAGCTGGTTTCACCTTTATTGCTGTGCTCTGTGTTTGTTGCTTGGGGAACAAGGTTAAATGCAGAGTAGGATGGGATGACGTGTGGTTCTTCTCATTTTAAGAATATTTCTTATTAAAAAGAACTCGCATTTATCCAGCGCCTTTCACAACCTTAGGCCGTCCCAAAGCGCTTTACATTCAATGTTGTACTTTTGAAGTGTAGTCACCGTTGTAATGAAAGGAAATGTGGCAGCTGAATTGCGCACAGCAAGCTCCCACAAATAGCAATGAGATAATGACCAGATAATCTAATGTTGATGGAGGACAGTGATCTTCCTCCCCCAGACTCTCCTGCTCTTTGATAGAGGGATATCGGTTTGCCTTTAAAACAAGACCAGGGGCTAGAACCGCCACTTTTTTTGCATGCTTAACGCCCACTTAACGCCCATTTAACTGCTGACATGATGTATAAAGCCCAGATATCGCCCATTTAGCCACAAAATGGAAACTGACGGGCTTTTTTAGGAGACTTATCACCGAGCGTTATTTTCCCAATGGGCTTAACGCCGGGAAAAAATATTCCGCGGTTACATCTGAGCCAGGATGACCCAGGAGATGGAGCACGCGGTGTCTCCTGGTACACTCGTGGCCTTCCGCAAGAGATAGGTGCCGGAGGGACTGGAGTGCATCATCACCCCCGGCAAACAAATTTTAATTTGATTTGTTTACTGGCAAAAGTTTAATTTGTTTAATGTGTCAGTTTTAGTGCTCCCCCCCTTTAATCAGGTGGCACTTATATTAATGTTTGCAACAAAAGTAGTTGTAGAGCTGTTGTCCAGGCAGCGGGTGGTCGAGGGGGTCGTTCAGCCCGACTGCCTGCCTCTCTTCCGCGGTTAAATCTGAGCCAGGATGCCCCTGGAGATGGAGCACACGGTGTCCACCGGTACGCTCGCGGCCTTCCGCAAGAGGTGGGCACCGGAGGGAGTGCATCACTTCAACAGGGAACAAAATGTTAATTTAATTTGATTTGACAAGGTTCCCTTTAATGTTTAATTGTTAACGTGTGGGTTTTGGGGCCCTTAAAAAAGGGGCACTTGATTTAAAAGTTTTACAAAAATTGTTGTAGAGCTGTTGCATTGTGAGTGGCTTAGCCAGTCACGTGATGTTCACAAGACTCAATAAAACCTCAGTCAGTTGTGTCTAGGTCATCCACGATGAGGTATGCAGTATTGAGCCTAGTGGATGAACTGTTAATATGTAGTGTGATTGTTAAACCTTTGTTAATAAACTAACTGCTGTAGTTCTTAATAGCAATGTGTTGTTATGAATTCTTCAGCAAAGGACCCTTGAAGCAAATACATTACAATACTGTGGGTGGGGGAGAAAGGGGAGGAGAAGGGCAGAAAGTATCCTCGCCAGCCCTCAGAACATGACGTGGTCAAACTCTCAGGTCCGCACTAAGTCTGCCAATCCTCCTGGACCCTCCGTGGGACATGCGCTCGGCACATCATTGAGACCTGTTAAATACAGTGCGGAACGAAACATCCCTCTTCAACTGAGGATGTGTACAGGGTGTAACTGAGGAGTGGTGAACTTTGTTTCCACAAATACACTGACTGTTCCTGATGGTAACATTTAATCTGAGCGGACGAAATACTGAAGTGGTAGTGAGCAGTTTATTCTCTCTTTTATTCTCGGGTTATAAAATGTAACTAAATAACATTGTTTAAAAAAATGTGTCACAAAAATTGTTGTTTCCGCGTTACCAAAACCCAGAAACTAAATGCATCAGCAGATTTTCGCTTCTGATTCGGATTTCTGGCTTCTTGTATCAGAATCGTGACCTTTGTTTGAATGTGGCTACCCTTTGCAACAATTTGTTGACTGGCAGTGGTTGTATGTCAGCTGCCTGTGTTAAGTTCTCAGGTTGCCAACTGTCATTTACAATTGCTTCTCTCTCTTGGCCGTAACTGAAGCACGGGACACTCCTGGCTTTTTATCGTCGACTCTCTTTTTTCCCCCCCAAGTTCGTGCCAGCTCTGCGACATTATCCCTCCAATCAGCACAGGGCCAATTTGTTTTACTGTCGTTTACAGGGATGAGACAGGAGCATGCAGATGTCTGGCGGCTTGCAGAAAATGTCCGGGCGTGGGCGTGTGTGGACATGTGTGTGAACATGTGTGTGGTGTGTGTGTGGACACGTGTGTGGACATGTGTGTGGTGTGTGTGTGGACATGTGTGTGGACATGTGTGTGGTGTGTGTGTGGACATGTGTGTGGTGTGTGTGTGGACATGTGTGTGAACATGTGTGTGGTGTGTGTGTGGACATGTGTGTGGTGTGTGTGTGGACATGTGCATGGACATGTGTGTGGATATGTGTGTGGTGTGTGTGTGGACATGTGTGTGGTGTGTGTGTGGACATGTGTGTGGACATGTGTGTGAACATGTGTGTGGTGTGTGGACATGTGTGTGGTGTGTGTGTGGACATGTGTGTGGTGTGTGTGTGTGGACATGCATGTGGACATGTGTGGGGTGTGTGTGTGTGTGAACATGTGTGTGGACATGTGTGTGGACATGTGTGTGGTGTGTGTGTGTGGACATGTGTGTGGACATGTGTGTGGACATGTGTGTGGTGTGTGTGTGGACATGCATGTGGACATGTGTGGAGTGTGTGTGTGGACATGTGTGTGGACATGTGTGTGGTGTGTGTGTGGGCATGTGTGTGGACATGTGTGTGGAAATGTGTGGATATGTTTGGTGTGTGTGTGGGCATGTGTGGATGTATGCGTGTGTGTTTCCGGTTTCCGCGCTTGCCACAGTACCGAAACGGCTCTCATAAAAGACACAAATGACATCCTTTGTGACTGTGGCAAAGGCAAACTATCTATCCTCATCCCTCTAGCCCTGTCTACAGCCTTTGACACGGTTGACCACTTCATCCTCCTCCAACACCTCTCCACCATCATCCAGCTGGGTGGGACTGCACTAGCCTGGTTCCATTCTTATCTATTTAATCATAGTCAGAGAATCACCTTTCAATGGTTTTTCTTCCCATTCCCGCATCGTTACCTCTGGTGTCCCCCAAGGATCTATCCTTGGCCCCCTTTTATTTCTCACCTATATGTTGCCAACATCATCTGAAAGCACAGCGTCATTTTCCACATGTACGCTGACCCAGCACTACCTCTCCACCACTTCTCTCGACCCCTCCAAATGGTCTAAATTGTCATACTGCTTGTCCAACATCCAGTTCTGGATGAGCAGAAATCTTCTCCAATTGAATATTGGGAAGACCAAAGCCATTGTCTTTGGTCCCACCACAAACTGCGTTCCCTCGCCACCAACTCCATCCCTCTCCCCAATTTCTGTCAGAGCTGAACCAGACTGTTCACAAACTTGGTGTCATATTTGACCCTGAAATGAACTTTCAAACATATCTGCAGCATAATTAAGACCGCCTATTTCCACCTCCGTAACATCGCCCGTCTCTACCCTTGCCTCAGTTCATCCGCTGCTGAAACCCTCATCCATGCCTTCGTTACCTCTAGACTTGACTACTCCAAAGCACTCCTGGCTGGCCTCCCACATTCTACCATAAGTAAACTAGAGATGATCCAAAACTCGGCAGCCCATGTCCTAACTCGCACCAAGTCCTGCTCACCCATCACCTACATTGGCTTCCGGTTAAGCAACACCTCGATTTCAAAATTCTCATCCTTATTTTCAAATCCCTCCATGGCCTCGCCCCTCCCTATCTCTGCAATCTCCTATAGCCCCACAAACTCCCGGGATGTCTGCATTCCTCTATATTCTGCCCTTTTGACCATCCCTGATTATAATCATTCAACCATTGGTGACCGTGCCTTCTGTTGCCTCGGCCCCAAGCTCTGGAACTCCCTGCCTAAATCTCTTTTCTCATTCAAGACGCTCCTTAAAGCCTACCTCTTTGACCAAGCTTTGGTCACCTGCCCTAATTTCTCCTTATGCGGCTTGGTATCAATTTTTTATCTCATGATACTCTGTGAAGCACCTTGGGACGTTTCACTTCATTAAAGGTGCTATATAATTACAAATTGTTGTTGCGTGTGTGGGAGTTAGTGTGAGTGTTTGTGGATATGCGCATGCGTTTGTGTGTTTGTGCGGGGGGATTGTATGTGTGGGTGTGCATGGGTGTGTGTGTGTGTAGGTGTGTATGTGTGGGTGTGTGTGGGACTGTGTGTGTAAGTGTGTGCGTGTGTGGGTGTGTGTGTGTGTGTGTGCGTGTGTGTGTGCGTGCATGTATGCGTGTGAGTGCGCGTGTGTGGGTATGTGTGTGTGGGTGTGTGTGGGTGTGTATGTGGGTTTGCGCATGTGTGTGTGTGTGTGGGTGTGTGTGTGTGTGTGTGTGTACGTGAGCGTACGTGTGTGTGTGTGTGTGTGTGTGTGTGTATGGGTGTGTGTGTGGGTGTGTGTGTGCGGGTGTGTAGGTGTGTGTGTGCGGCGGGTGTGTGGGTGTGTGTGCGGGTGGGTGTGTATGCGTGGGTGTGCGCATGAGTGTGTGTGTGTGTGCGGGGCAGTGTGTGGGTGTGTGCGTGGGTGTGTGCGTGTGTGGGTGAGTGTGTGGGTATGTGCGGGTGTGTGGTTGTGTGTACGTTGGTGTGTGTGTGTGTGTGTGTGTGTGGGTGTGTGCGTGGGTGTGTGTATGGGTGTGTGTGTGCGGGTGTGTGTGTGGGTGTGTACGTAGGTGTGTGTTTATGGGTGTGTGTGCGTGGGTGTGTCGATGTGTGTGTGTGGGTGTGTGTGGGTGTACTTGGGTGTGTGTGTGTAGGTGTGTATGTGTGGGTGTGTGTGGGGCTGTGTCTGTGTGTGTGCGTGTGTGTGTGCATGCGTGTATGCGTGTGAGTGCTTGTGTGTGAGTATGTAGGTGTGGGTGTGCATGGGTGTGGGTGTGTGTGTGGATGTGTGTGTGCGGGTGTGTGTGTGCGCGGGTGTGTAGGTGTGTGTGTGCGGCGGGTGTGTGGGTGTGTGTGTGGGTGGGTGTGTATATGTGGGTGTGCGCATGGGTGTGTGTGTGTGCGGGGGTGTGTGTGGGTGTGTGCGTGGGTGTGTGCGTGGGTGGGTGTGTGTGTGGGTGTGCGTGGGTGTGCGTGGGTGTGTGTGTGTGTGTGCGTGTGTGTGTGTGTGCGCGTGCGTGTGGGTATGGGTGTGTGTATGGGTGAGTGTGTGGGTGTGTGCGGGTGTGTGGTTGTGTGTACGTTGGTGTGTGTGGGTGTGTGCGGGGGTGTATGTGTGGGTGTGTGTGTGGGTGTGTGTGTGGGTGTGCGCATGGGTGTGTGTGTGTGTGCGGGGTGTGTGTGTGGGTGTGTACGTAGGTGTGTGTTTGTGGGTGTGTGTGCGTGGGTATGTGTGTGTGCGTGGGTGTGTGGATGTGTATGTGTGGGTGTGTGTGGGTGTGCTTGGGTGTGTGTGTGTAGGTGTATATGTGTGGGTGTGTGTGGGGCTGTGTATGTGTGCGCGTGTGTGTGGGTGTGTGTGCATGTGTGTGTGCATGTGTGTATGCGTGTGAGTGCGTGTATGTGGGTGTGGGTGTGCGTGGGTGTGCGTGTGGGCGTGTGTGGGTGTGTGTGGGTGTGTGTGTGTGCGGGGTTGCGTGTGCGGGGGTGTGTGCGGGGGTGTGTGTGCGGGGGTGTGGGTGTGTGTGTGGGTCGGTGTGTGCGTGCGTGTGCGCGTGGGTGTTCGCATGGGTGTGTGTGTGTGGGTGTGCGCATGGGTGTGTGTGTGTGTGTGTATGCGGGGGTGTGTCTGAATGTGTGCGTTGGTGTGTGCGTGGGTGTGTGTGTGTGGGTGGGTGGGTGTGTGTGCGTGGGTGTGTGGGTGTGTATGTGTGTGTATGTGTGGGTGTGCGTGAGGGTGTGTGTGTGTGTGGGTGTGTATGTGTGGGTGTGTGTGTGCGGGTGTGTAGGTGTGTGTGTGTGTGTGTGCGGGGGTGTGTGCGGGGGTGTGTGTGTGTGGGTGTGTGCGGGGGTGTGTGTGCAGGGGTGTGGGTGTTTGTGTCGGTTGGTGTGTGCATGGATGTGCGCGTGGGTGTGCGCATGGGTGTATGTGTGTGGGTGTGCGCATGGGTGTGTGTGTGGGTGTGCGTGCGCGGGTGTGTGTGTGTGCGTGGGTGTGTGGGTGTGTATGTGTGGGTGTGTGTGTGTGTGCGCGCGTGGGTGTGGGTGTGTGTGTGGGTGTGGGTGTGTGTGTGCGTCTGTGTGTGTGCGGGTGCATGTGTGTGTGTGTGTGTGTGGGTGTGTGAGCGTGTGAATGCGTGTATGTGGGTATGTGTGTGTGTGTGGGTGTGTGCATGGATGTGTGTGTGTGTGTGGGAGTGTGTGTGGGTGTGCGTGTGGGTGTGTTTGTGTGGGTGTGTGCGCGTGGGTGTGCGTGTGGGTGTGTGTGTGTGTGTGTGTGCGCGTGTGTGTGGGTGTGTGTGACACGCGCGCAAGCGTGTGAATGCGTGTGTGTGGGTATGTATGTGTGTGTGTGTGGGTGTGTGCATGGGTGTGTGTGTGGGGGTGTGCGTGTGGGTGTGTGTTTGTGTGGGTGTGTGCACGTGGGTGTGCGTGTGGGTGTGTGTGTGTGGCTCTGTGTGTGTGGGTGTGTGTGCGCGGGTGTGTAGGTGTGTGTGTGTGCGGGGGTGAGTTTGGGGGTGTGTGCGCGGGGTGTGGGTGTGTGGGTGTGTGTGTGTGGGTTGGTGTGTGCGTAGGTGTGTGCGTGGGTGTGTGTGCGTGGGTGTTCGCATGGGTGTGTGTGTGTGGGTGTGTATGTGTGTGTATGTGTGGGTGTGCATGGGTGTGTGTGTGTGTGTGTGCGTGTGGGTGTGGGTGTTTGTGTGGGTGTGTGTGCATGGGTGTGTGTGTGTGTGTGTGGGTGTGCGTGTGTGGGTGTGTGTATGTGGGTGTGTGTGGGCATGTGTGTAGGTGTATATTTGTGTGTATGCGGGGGTGTGTGCCGTGGTGTGTGTGGAGGTTGTGGTTGTGTGTGTGGATGTGTGTGTGCGTGGGGGTGTGGGATTGTGTATTTGTGGGTGTGTGTGTGTGTGCGTGAGTGTGGGTGTGTGTGTGTGTGTGTGTGTGCGTGGGTGTGTCCGTGCGTGGGTGCGTGAGTCCGTGCGTGGGTGTGTGTGTGTGTGGGTGTGAGTATGAGTGTGTGAGAGGGTGTGTGTGTGGGTGTGCGTGTGTGTGTGTGTGTGTGTGTGTGTGTGTGTGGGGGGGGGGCGTGTGTGTGTGTGTGTGAGTGTGGGTGTGTGTGTGTGTGGGGGGGGGCCTGTGTGTGTGTGTGTGTGTGTGTGTGTGTGTGTGAGTGTGTGTGGGTGTGGGGATGTGTGTGGGGGTGTGTGTGTGAGGGTGTGTGGGTGTGTGTGTTGGTGTGTGGGTGTGCGTGTTGGTGTGTGGGTGTGTGTGTGCTTCAGTTGGTAGCGCTCACGCCTGTATCTCATTGCTTTTTGTGGGAGCTTGTGTGCTTGAATTGATTGCCGTGTTACCTACATTATAACAGTGACTAAAGTTCAAAAAGGACTTCATTGGCCCTGAGGGAGGTCCTGAGGTCATGAAAGGCGCTATAAAAATGCAAATCTTTTTCTTTCTTTTTCTCGTTTATAATAAGCAACATTTAAAACATTTTTTTTCAGATTGACCGTGAACTGTCCTGAATTTCTTCAGACTGGGAGCACAAGGTAGGAGTTGGGAGAGTTGTGAACAGGAGCAGACATTGGTATACTGTGTATGTTTACATTACCTCTAACAGCTTTTGAGTTGATATGAACAAGTTTTGGCTTCACAGTTATATATACGGTGCCTTGTAACTCTGATGTGAACTCACCTAATTGAAGTTAGCCAAGTTGCACACTGGCTATGGTTTAGCTGCAACTAGTGTGATACAGTGACTTAATAGTTCCCAGGCAATCCAATTTTGCTGTTTAATATTAAAACGTGACTGGAATTTGGATGCTACTGAGCAGCGTTCTCTGAAGACTATTCTATTTTCTCTGGCCAGAGTGATGCGGAGCCAACAGTATAACTCCAATCTGACGCTGGTATATGTAATATAGGAGCATGCTTAAATCATTCTATTCAACTTTTTTTAAGTTTAAAGGGGTTATCCATGTAACACAAATGCATCAGGCTACAAATGTACAGGTAGCAGTGAGATTGTGTAAGGGCTAGAACCTCCACTTTTGTGCTTATCGCCCAAAAATGGGCGTTATGTCTGGTGTGGGTGTTAGAAAAGGGTTTTCAGATCGTCAGCTTCTCGCCCATTCTCAAAACACCTAGGGCTAGAACCTCCACTTTTTTTGCCTGCTTAATGCCCACTTGATGCCCATTTTACCGCTGAAATGACATATAATGCCCAGATATCGCCCATTTTGGCACAAAATGGAAACTGACGGGGCTTTTTTAGGAGACTTATCGGCGAGCGTTATTTTCCCCATGTGCTTAACGAAGAGGAAAAATATTAACCCCCGCCCACTTTTTTTTGGGTGAAATCAGCAGAATGGGCGATTTCAACACCCATATTATCACCCAGTATTACTTTACTCACGGACTTAACTCTGAGATTCAATATTAACGCCCGGAGACTGTTTTTAGTCGTAAAGAGCATATTTACCAAAACTCGCGGCCATGGAGATCGCCCACCATAAATTTCACCACCTCACAAACATATCGCCCAGAATATCGCCCGCTCAAAAACCGCCCACAAAAAGTGGAATTAACCTGGACAAACGCCAGCAGTGTGGCTGGCATTTGTTAAATCCCACTCTTACGTAAGGCGCTGATATTGGAAGATTTGCCTGAAAGAGCGCTGATGTGAGTGACAACGCTGACACACTGCTGAGTGTGTGCAGCTCAGACATCAATGGTGCCCATCATCTTTGTGCCAGTTAAAGTTTATGTTGATTGATGTAAAGTTGTAGTTAACCCTTTCACGGTAAGGAATCACCAGTGTGTAATGGTCCAGCTTTCTGAGACAATGCGCAACAAGATATGTTCAATAACAAAAGTTTAATACCAACATTGGTCTGAAATCATAAGTATCACGGCCAATAACACCCAACCCACACCCCACTTTCTCTACCATTGACATAAATCACATGGTCAACATGTCCAGCAACACAGAATACAAAGGCAAAGCAGGAGCGTGGTCCCCAGCCCCCATACATTGCAACAAATTGCATACACCCAGATGGAGATATAACACAGCCTGCGCACATGCACCTCACTTTCCTTCCCCCCTCTCCTCATTCTCCCCACCTCTACCCCTTCCCCTCCTCGATCCTCAGGCGGTGCCTCATTGGGGGGGGATGAAGGCAGATGCGGTGGGTGCACGGGTACGGGAGCGGGGGCTGCTGAGGGGGGAATATTCTCTGATGCAGAAGCAGGATCTTGGTCCTTGCTCTCATCTGTCATTTGCAGTGGTGGTGCAGAACCTAGGGATGGAGTGCCATGCTCTGGGACCACTGGGAGGCCTGTGGGAGCAATGTTCCTGACTATCGCATCCAGGGCCTCCGCCATCCACGGAATGTGCTCGAACATGGTGGCCAGGTGTTGGAATATGCCCTCCAAAGCTTCGATGAGCTGGTCACCAATGTCTACAGTCCTCCTGGACAACTGAATGATCTCTCCGCTGTCATGTCGCGCTCGTGGAACAGACCTGCCGTGTCCACGAGGCCTCCGCGGGCTCGGCGCTGTCCTGGGGACAAATGAGGTGCCCTGTGGAGAGGTGCTTGGGGCCGGCACCTCCAGAGTGGAGGCGGAAATGACCGGAGGACCAATAGATGGCCTTGGGGTGGAATGGGTTCTGGAGCGTGACGATGCAGGTTCTTCGAAGTCCGCACTCTGATCCGTGGAGAACAGACCCAGTGGATTGACGGACGACAATCGGAGCTCCTCAGCACCAGATGTAGTAGGATCGTCCGACGATTCCTGCCCCGTGCCCCCACCTTCTGGCCTCTGTGGCCTTGCCTGGGGTCGCGCTGCTGGCTGAGCTGCAAGACACAAATGAGGTTATTAGAGGAGAAGGGGGTGCTAGGGTGACAAGTTGAGTCCAGCTCTACACACAGCATATGCACGACAAAAGCACCACCGCTCTCAAAATCATCGCAGACATCACATTTCATGACCATCAACACATTGTGGATTGCAATGATTTTCATTAGGCCAGCATTATTTCTATGACAGTTTTAGAAATCATCTATCATATATGATTGGTCGGATGAGTGGGTGTGGCATCTATAGACTTTACATCACACAATGGTGTAAGCTTTAATCATGTGGCATCACTTCAGGGTCTGCAGATGCGTCCGTGGCTGTCTGGGGGTGCTTCCCCACGAGTGCGAGCACTCGCTCCTCCATCTCAGTGATGTCGCTGGGGACTGGTGGCCCCCCACCCGTTCGCCTCTGCATGGACCTCATTGTCGATAGCTTCTTCTGTGCGAGGTGACAGGACGTCATGGCATGACATCATTGCGTGATGTCATTGCTAGGTACTGTCACAGACACTGATACAACACATAACCGACAGATGTTATCATGATTATTATGGTTATTATCATTCTTTGCCTAAAGACGTACACCATGACTGCAGGCTTTGAGTAAAACATTCCCGGTAAAAGTGCAAGACCTCACATCTGCTGATAGTCACTAATGACTGTTACAACTCAAATTAGATAAATACATAAGTACTTGTAAATCAATGTAATACTTACTCTTGCCGATCCCACAAGGTTGTTCCATCGTTTGCTGCATTGGTTGCCCTCACGCACCTCGTTGGTCGCCGATGAGACCACCTCTGCTATCTTGGTCGATATCCTCTGGTAGGCCTTTGGAGTGAGCTTCCCATGCCCTCCCTGTGTCAAATCACCCCAGCATGACTCGACCTCCTGCAGGAGGGAGGTATGTGCCTCGTCCGAGAACCTCCTGGCTCTTTTACGGCCTTTAATGTGCTCCTCTCCCACCTCACTGCTCTCCAGCATCAGTCTTCATAGCGTTCTGTGATGCCTCCTCCTCTCCCTCCATTATAGGGCAAATTCGGTCAAATATGTGGCTGCTAACAGCTACTTCTTATTTGCCTGCTTGCTGTGAAGCTCTAAAGTCTCCCTCCTTCCTCCCAAGACAGCCACATCACACACAGCCACGTCTTCAGTCCCTCAGAGCTCCCTCTCTCTCTGTCTCCTCTTCTGCGCATGTCATGGTGACCCTTGACCTCCTGAATCACGGGAATCGAGCGTTGCCATGCTGTTGCTAAGGGCATAGAAACATAGACACAGAAAATAGGTGCAGGAGCAGGCCATTCAGCCCTTCTAGCCTGCACCGCCAATCAATGAGTTCATGGCTGAACATGAAACTTCAGTACCCCCTTCCTGCTTTCTCGCCATACCCCTTGACCCCCCGAGTAGTAAGGACTTCATCTAACTCCCTTTTGAATATATTTAGTGAATTGGCCTCAACTACTTTCTGTGGTAGAGAATTCCACAGGTTCACCACTCTCTGGGTGAAGAGGTTTCTCCTCATCTCGGTCCTAAATGGCTTACCCCTTATCCTTAGACTGTGACCCCTGGTTCTGGACTTCCCCAACATTGGGAACATTCTTCCTCCATCTAATCTGTCTAAACCCGTCAGAATTTTAAACGTTTCTATGAGGTCCCCTCTCATTCTTCTGAACTCCAGTGAATACAAGCCTAGTTGATCCAGTCTTTCTTGATAGGTCAGTCCCACCATCCCGGGAATCAGTCTGGTGATTCTTCGCTGCACTCCCTCAATAGCAAGAATGTCCTTCCTCAAGTTAGGAGACCAAAACTGTACACAATACTCCAGGTGTGGCTTCACCAAGGCCCTCTACAACTGTAGCAACACCTCCCTGCCCCTGTACTCAAATCCCCTCGCTATGAAGGCCAACATGCCATTTGTTTTCTTAACCGCCTGCTGTACCTGCATGCCAACCTTCAATGACTGATGTACCATGACACCCAGGTCTCTTTGCACCTCCCCTTTTCCTAATCTGTCACCATTCAGATAATAGTCTGTCTCTCTGTTTTTACCACCAAAGTGGATAACCTCACATTTATCCACATTATACTTCATCTGCCATGCATTTGCCCACTCACCTAACCTATCCAAGTCACTCTGCAGCCTCATAGCATCCTCCTCGCAGCTCACACTGCCACCCAACTTAGTGTCATCCGCAAATTTGGAGATACTACATTTAATCCCCTTGTCTAAATCATTAATGTACAATGTAAACAGCTGGGGCCCCAGCACAGAACCTTGCGGTACCCCACTAGTCACTGCCTGCCATTCTGAAAAGTACCCATTTACTCCTACTCTTTGCTTCCTGTCTGACAACCAGTTCTCAATCCATGTCAGCACACTACCCCCAATCCCATGTGCTTTAACTTTGCACATTAATCTCTTGTGTGGGACCTTGTCGAAAGCCTTCCGAAAGTCCAAATATACCACATCAACTGGTTCTCCTTTGTCCACTTTACTGGAAACATCCTCAAAAAATTCCAGAAGATTTGTCAAGCATGATTTCCCTTTCACAAATCCATGCTGACTTGGACCTATCATGTCACCATTTTCCAAATGCGCTGCTATGACATCCTTAATAATTGATTCCATCATTTTACCCACGACTGAGGTCAGGCTGACCGGTCTATAATTCCCTGTTTTCTCCCTCCCTCCTTTTTTAAAAAGTGGGGTTACATTGGCTACCCTCCACTCGATAGGAACTGATCCAGAGTCAATGGAATGTTGGAAAATGACTGTCAATGCATCCGCTATTTCCAAGGCCACCTCCTTAAGTACTCTGGGATGCAGTCCATCAGGCCCTGGGGATTTATCGGTCTTCAATCCCATCAATTTCCCCAACACAATTTCCCGACTAATAAAGATTTCCCTCAGTTCCTCCTCCTTACTAGACCCTCTGACCCCTTTTATATCCGGAAGGTTGTTTGTGTCCTCCTTAGTGAATACCGAACCAAAGTACTTGTTCAATTGGTCTGCCATTTCTTTGTTCCCCGTTATGACTTCCCCTGATTCTGACTGCAGGGGACCTACGTTTGTCTTTACTAACCTTTTTCTCTTTACATACCTATAGAAACTTTTGCAATCCGCCTTAATGTTCCCTGCAAGCTTCTTCTCGTACTCCATTTTCCCTGCCCTAATCAAACCCTTTGTCCTCCTCTGCTGAGTTCTAAATTTTTCCCAGTCCCCGGGTTCGCTGCTATTTCTGGCCAATTTGTATGCCACTTCCTTGGCTTTAATACTATCCCTGATTTCCCTTGATAGCCACGGTTGAGCCACCTTCCCTTTTTTATTTTTACGCCAGACAGGAATGTACAATTGTTGTAATTCATCCATGCGGTCTCTAAATGTCTGCCATTGCCCATCCACAGTCAACCCCTTAAGTATCATTTGCCAATCTATCCTAGCCAATTCACGCCTCATACCTTCAAAGTTACCCTTCTTTAAGTTCTGGACCATGGTCTCTGAATTAACTGTTTCATTCTCCATTCTAATGCAGAATTCCACCATATTATGGTCACTCTTCCCCAAGGGGCCTCGCACAATGAGATTGCTAATTAATCCTCTCTCATTACACAACACCCAGTCTAAGATGGCCTCCCCCCCTAGTTGGTTCCTCGACATATTGGTCGAGAAAACCATCCCTTATGCACTCCAGGAAATCCTCCTCCACCGTATTGCTTCCAGTTTGGCTCGCCCAATCTATGTGCATATTAAAGTCACCCATTATAACTGCTGCACCTTTATTGCATGCACCCCTAATTTCCTGTTTGATGCCCTCCCCAACATCACTACTACTGTTTGGAGGTCTGTACACAACTCCCACTAAAGTTTTTTGCCCTTTGGTGTTCTGCAGCTCTACCCATATAGATTCCACATCATCCAAGCTAATGTCTTTCCTAACTATTGCATTAATCTCCTCTTTAACCAGCAATGCTACCCCACCTCCTTTTCCTTTTATTCTATCTTTCCTGAATGTTGAATACCCCTGGATGTTGAGTTCCCAGCCGTGATCATCCTGGAGCCACGTCTCCGTAATCCCAATTACATCATATTTGTTAACATCTATTTGCACAGTTAATTCATCCACCTTGTTGCGGATACTCCTTGCATTAAGACACAAAGCCTTCAGGCTTGTTTTTTTAACACCTTTTGTCCTTTTGGAATTTTGGTGTACAGTGGCCCTTTTTGTTCTTTGCCTTGGGTTTCTCTGCCCTCCACTTTTCCTCATCTCCTTTCTGTCTTTTGCTTTTGCCTCCTTTTTGTCTCCCTCTGTCTCCCTGCATTGGTTCCCATCCCCCTGCCATATTAGTTTAACTCCTCCCCAACAGCACTAGCAAACACTCCCCCTAGGACATTGGTTCCGGTCCTGCCCAGGTGCAGACCGTCCGGTTTATACTGGTCCCACCTCCCCCAGAGCCGGTTCTAATGCCCCAGGAATTTGAATCCCTCCCTGCTGCACCACTGCTCAAGCCACGTATTCATCTGCGCTATCCTGCGATTCCTACTCTGACTAGCACGTGGCACTGGTCGCAATCCTGAGATTACTACTTTTGAGGTCCTACTTTTTAATTTAGCTCCTAGCCACACTTTACGGCAGAAGGTCAAAAAAAATTAACGCTACCGCCCATTTGATATCGCTTGCAGTAACGCCCATTTTCAAAAACGTAAACTAGGTGTTTTGAGAATGGGCGAGGAGCCGTCGATCTGAAAACCCTTTTTTACCGCCCACGACAGAAATAACGCCCATTTTTGGGCAATAAGCTCAAAAGTGGAGGTTCTAGCAATATCAAATGGGCAGTAGCGTTAAATTTTTTTGACCTTCTGCCGTAAAGTGTGGCCGTCCTTAGCAACGGTATAGCAACGTTTGATTCCCGCAATTCAGGAGATCAAGGGTCATCATGACATGTGCAGAAGAGGAGACAGAGAGAAAGGGAGTTCAGAGGCACTGAAAGCGTGTGTGGCTGTGGTGTGTGCTTGTCTGGCTGTTGTGGGAGGCACGAGGAAGATTCACCAGCAGCAAAAAGCCTACTAAGCACCAAGTTTCTGTCCAACAAATATTATATAACATGGAAGGGATGGTGGAGGCCCTGGAGCTGGTAGCCAGGAACACTGGTGGCAGAGGGCTCCCAGTAGTCCCAGAGCATGGCACTGCACCCCAAGGTGCCGCAATCCATTACCAACCACACATGAGAGCCAGCAGCAATATCTTGCTTATGGCTCGGAGCACGTTCCCACCTCAGGACCGTCCTCTCCCGTATCTGTCCAAGCAGCGCTTCGGCAGTCACCCCCCGCTCCCCCCAATGAAGCATTGCCTGAGGAGCTCCTCGGCCAGGCGGCTTGGAGTCAGGAGGGGCAGGGGAAGGGGTAGAGGTGGGGAGGAGAAGCGAGGGGGAGGGGTGGCGAAAGGGTTGGTTTGTACAGAAATACTGATGATTTCAGACTAATGTTCGGTTTAAATATTTTTTATTTAACAAAACCTTGTAGCACATTGTCTCAGTTGGCTGCACCATTACACGCTGGTGATTCCTTAACATCAAAGGGTATAATTACACTTAACTTCAATCAACTTAAACTTTAACTGTCACCAAGGTGATGCCTTGGATGTATGACCTGCACACCCAGCAGTGTGTCAGCCTTGTAAATAACACCAATGTTCTTTCAGGCAAAACGATCATTGATAAGCTCCTGATGTAAGAGACTTGTAGCTATCATGCCACCATGGGCCCTTTCATGCGGCCTACAAGGGGGCGGGGACATGGCTTCAGCGTCAGCCTGATTGTCTGCGCCGATATCAGCGTCCGTCTCCTCGTCCTCCTCTTCCTCTCTCTTGTGTGGTGGACTGTCAGACTCATCAGGCAATTCTTGTCCCCTCCTGATAGCTGTGTTGTGCAACATGGAGCACACCACCACGAATTGAGCTACCTGCTCAGGGTGGTATTGGAGCTCACCTCCTGAGTGTCCAGGCATCTAAAGCGCTGCTTCAGCACTCCAATGGCTTTCTCCACGATACCTCCACTACAAAACAGACAATATTGTAAATAAAACACATATTTACTGTGGCTCTTATTGTATCGCCTCTTGGCCTCGGTGTGGGTGTCACGCAGGGGGGGTCATCAGCCAGGTGGCAAGGCCATATCCTTTGTCACCAAGCATCCAGTATTGACCTTGTTGCTCATTGTTAAATAAGTCAGATACAGTGCTCTGACGCAGGATGTGAACATCATGGATGCTGCCCAGAAATTGAGCATTCACTGCCTGTATAATTTGCTGGTCAACAACCAGTTGGACATTCAGGGAGTTGAATTTCTTGCGGTTCTTGAAAACCTCAGCATCCTGAAAAGGTGCCCGCATCACGATGTGCGTACAGTCTATTGCTCCCTGCACCTTGGGGAAGTTTGCAATTCTGGAGAATCCTAGAGCCCTCTCACTCTGCGCCTCCCTGGTCATAGGGAAGCTGATCAAGTCCCTCCTGCAGGCGTACAGGGCTTCAGTGACCTGTCTAATGCAGCGATGTGTGGCATGCTGAGAAAGTCCGCAAATGTCGCCAGCTGTGGCTTGAAAAGAACCCGGGGCTTAGAACGACAGTGCCGTGATGACTTTGACCTCGACAGACAGTACAGTACCGATGGTGCTGGCAGGCTGCAGATCTCCCCTTATCAGCTAGCATACCTCAATGATAACCTCCTTGTGGAAGCGCAGTCTCCGAAGGCAGGTGGTATCAAGCAAGTCGAAGTAAGAATGCTTCTCCTTGTACTTACGGGAGGTGTAACGTCTGGTCCTCCTCATCTGTCTGTCACTTCTTACATTGGGCACATAATGCAGTGGAGCGTTCCTTCGGTGATGTCGAATCTGCTGAATTTATTTGGTCAGCAAGAGAGGGTGAGAAAGGACAGGCCCCATTGCAGTAGCTCTCTGTTTTCCACCTTTTGGTCACAAACAAGGAATGCTCCAACGAAGACACCTCTTCAATTCCAATCGGTCACAGTATGGTCAAGATGTTTTTACAGATGTTTGCATCAACTCCAATGACCTGCAGAGTACATCCGAACTCCGCTGAGGTTGAAGCACAGCAGCCTTTTAAAGGACGTGACAGGTGATCTAGAATATGGCGTCCATAACGCTGTGATTAGTTCTGGTTAGTTCCACTTTTTGGTGTGCGTTTTTTTGGGCGAGTGATATGTGAGCGAGGTGGTGAAATTGACAATGGGCGATCTCCATGGCTACTAGTTTGGGTAAATATGCTCTTTACGACAAAAAACAGTGGGAGGGCGTTAATATTGAATCTCAGCATTAATTCCGTGCGGAAAGCAACACTGGGTGATATTATGAGCGTTGAATCCGCCCATTCTGCTCATTCCGCCCCAAAAAAGTGGGCGGGCAGTAATATTTTTTCTTGGTGTTAAGTACGTGGGGAAAGTAACGCTCAGCGATAAGTTTCTGAAAAATGCCTGCCAGTTTCTATTTTGTGCCAAAATGGCTGATATATGGGGGTTATACGTCATTTCAGCAGTAAAATGGACGTTAGGTATGCAAAAATAGTGGAAGTTCTAGCCCTAAGAAACTTCAAATGAGGCCAACCAGATAAGTCATTAATGTCACCATCTCAGAATAATAGCCTAATGAGAACAGATATTTATCACATCCTACTGCTACTTATGACATGCCCGCCAATCAATAGCACTTGGAGCCAACTGGACTCTATATAAATCGAAGTACTTGTTTCCCTTTGTCAGCTGTGGCTCCATTGGTTGCACTGTTGTCTCTGAATCAGAAGGTTGTGGGTTTAAGTACTGCTCCAGGAACTTAAGCACAAAAATCTAGGCTGACACTCCCAGTGCAGTGCTGAGGGAGAGCTGCACCATTAGAGGTGTTGTCTTTTGGATGAGACGTTAAAACAAGGCTCTGCCTGCTCTCCAAGGTGGACGTAAAGATCCCATGGCACTATTTCGAAGAAGAGCAGGGGAGTTCTCCCCGGTGTTCTGGCTGATGTTTATCCCTAAATCAACAGAACAAAGAAATAGATTATGTGGTCATTATCACATTGCTGTTTGTGGAAGCTTGCTATGTGCAAATTGGCTGCCGCGTTTCCTACATTACAACAGTGATTACACTCCAAAGGTACTGTGTTTGCTGTAAAGCACTTTGGGATGTCCGGTGGTCGTGAAAGGTGCCATATAAATCCAAGTCTTTTTTCTTTTATGTTTTCAACTGCAAATTAATGTCACTTTCTTAGGGCCAAGAAAATCAGTCAAGACTGCTTTTATTGTTGTTTTCTGGAATTTGGGGTGGAATCTGCTGCCCTCTCACTCAGTGGGGAATGGTAGATAGTGCAGGTTGATCGAAGGAGGGAGAAGGAATGGCCCCAAAATTCACAGTCCGGGGAAGGACCGTTACTGCCTGTTTGCGGCGGCCAATCGTCAAAATAGAATGGCCACCACTTTGGGCTCGACTGGCCGCCCCGACATAGGTTGGGCCCGGGAGGTCTTGCAGCGGTGTGGGCCATCGCTGATTCTCGTGGCGGTGTGGGGCTTGCGGCAGTAGTGACCTGTTAAAAGGGCGAACCACTGCCACTCCGCCCCCGGACCCATTTACAGCGTGAAGAAGCCGACGCTTTAGCTGACGGCGCCCCCGCCAACTTTTAGGGCCGATGCAGAGTGGCAGAGATCTCGGAGCCTTGGGAGCGGAGAGAGACAAGAAGGAAGATCCAAACCTGAGGATGTTCAGCACAGAATCCACACACAAGGGGAGAGAGAGGAGGAAAGAGAGAGGGTGAGAGAGAGAGAGGGGGAGAGGGAAAGAGGGAGAGAGGGAGGGAGGGAGAGAGGGAGAGAGGGATAGGGAAAGAGAGAGAGAGAGAGAGAGAGGGGGAGAGGGACAGAGAAAGAGAGAGAGTGAGAGAGAGGGGGAGAGAGAGAGAGGGAAAGGAGCAAACGAGAAAGGAGAGATAGAAGTGAGGAAAGGGAATGAGAAACAGAATGAGAAAATTTGATTGAGAGAGAGAGAAATAGAGAAATAGGAATAGAGAAAAAGAAAGGAGGAAAAAAACTAGAGAGAGAGGGAGAGAGAGAAATAGAGATCCCGAGATTCACAGAGTGAAATCTGAAATCTCAATCCAGGGGCTCAGACTGGAAACGTTGCCCCAGCTCAGCATTCCGAGCGGGAACCCATGGGAATGTGTTCCACCTCCGCCGCCTCAAGGTCGTCCCATCCTCTGTCATCGAACTACAGTACGCGCAGAACGCTTGCGTCTGCACACACTCGGAGGCCAAACTCCAAACCATTGTCAACACCTTCACCGAGGCGTACGAAAGCATGGGACTTACACTAAACATCCGTAAGACAAAGGTCCTCCACCAACCTGACCCCGCCACACAGCACTGCACCCCCGGTTATCAAAATCCACAGTGAGGCCTTGGACAATGTGGACCATTTTCCATACCTCGGGAGCCTACTGTCAGCAAGGGCAGACATCAATGACGAGGTCCAACACCGTCTCCAGTGTGCCACTGCAGCCTTCGGTTGCCTGAGGAAGAGAAATTTTGAAGACAAGGATTTCAAATCTGGCACCAAGCTCATGGTCTACAGGGCAGTAGTGATACCCTCCTATATGGCTCAGAGACATGGACTATTTCCAGCAGACATCTCAAAGTGCTGGAGAAGTACCGCCAACACTGCCTTTGCAAGATCCTGAAAATCAACTGGGAGGACAGATGCACCAACGTCAGTGTTCTTGATCAGGCCAACATCCCCCGCATCAATGCATTGACCACACTCGACCAGCTCCATTGGGCGGGCCACGTCGTCCGCATGCCTGACACGAGACTCCCAAAGCAAGCGCTCTTCTCGGAGCCTTGACGTGGCAAGCAAGCCCCAGGTGGGCATAGGAAACGTTTCAAGGACACACTCAAAGCCTCCCTGATAAAGTGCAACATCCCCACCGACACCTGGGAATCCCTGGCCCAAGACCACCCAAAGTGGAGGAAGAGCATCCGGGAGGGCGCTGAGCACCTCGAGTCTCGTTGCCAAGAGCTTGCAGAAAACAAGTGCAGACAGTAGAAGGAGTGTGCAGCAAACCTGTCCCACCCACCCTTTCCTTCAACAACTGTCTGCCCACCTGTGATAGAGGCTGTAGGTCCCGCATTGCACTCCTCAGCCACCTGAAAACTCACTTTTCAAGTGGCAGAAAGTCATCCTCGACTCCGAGGGATTGCCTATGATGATCTGACACGTACCTAACCTGCAACTTTGCCTCAGTGTCTCCCCTGTGGCTGCCTCATGGGTCTGGGAAGGCTGCTGTGCTCCCTGTGTGGAAGCTGCAGATGTTCCGCGAGCAGCTTTGGGCCTGGAAGGGCCGGCTGGAGACTGGTCAACACCCTCCTGGGAGGGTTCATTCTGTCTTGGCTCGGGCGAGGCCATGCGCGGAGGCACTGGCGGAGTGACAGGTCTGGGGCCAGGAATGCTGCGAGCCGGAGGGAACGCATCATCCCTATCCTGGCCCAAGGATCCTCAATAACTCACCAGGGGCAGCACAATACCACCACCACCAATCTGAGGGAGCTCAGGTCGGTGCTGTGGCACCACATCGGAAGGTCCCCCGTGGCCCGTGGTGGACCCAGCCCCGAAAGCAACACTGAGGTCTCGGGGGGCATCCAGCTGAGACTGCATGCGAGCAGCCACAGTCTGAAAGCCACCAGATATGACAGCACTTAGACGCTCCGTCGACTCTTGCAGAGCCGCGGCCATCCTCTCCAAAGCAGCACCGATACGCTCGGTCCCTCGCGCCTGTGCTGCAATGGCAGCTGCCACATCACCCTAAAGGTGAATTTCCCGTGGGACTAACACCCCAATTAAGACTGAAAACCTTCAACTTTGAAGGGCTAATAAGACTGGAACACTTTTTTGGGGTTAAAAAGCTGAATTTGGATCCAATGGTCGCTGCAAACCTTGTGGCGCTAATCGGGGAAAACAGGCCTCAACACCACCAGCTTTCTGGCTGCACTGAATTTCTGCCCCAACGCAATGGCGCAATTATATGTAAAGGGGAATTGTCGCTGCTATATTTTGTCTCGAAGAATGCGACAAAACAGCTCCATTTTACATCCAGATGCACATTGCAGAAACTTTGGATGTAACTTGGCTCAGTACGTAGCGCACTCACTTCTTAGTCTGAAGGCTGTAGCTTCAAGCCCCACACCAGGACTTGTGAAAATCAATTGGGCTGATGCGCCGGGGGGGGGGGGGGTGACGCATTATCACAGAATAGTACAGCACCGAAGGAGGCCATTTGGCCCATTGAGTCTGCGCCGGAAGTTCTCGCCTCAGAAAGCCCAGGGGCTGTTGTGGCGCGGGCAATCGGCTCACGATTGAGCACTTTTATTTACAGCAGCTGTTCCGCACCCATTTTAGAAATGGAAACTGCCTGAAAACCCACAGCGCTGCATCAATCGGAGGTGCTGTTCTTCACAGACTGAGGTACCGTCTGTCTGTTTCGGTGGATGTTGAAGATCCCATGGACATCGTCGGAGAGGACGAAGGAGTTCTTTATTGCAAGAGGATAGAGTATAAAAGCAGAGAAGTCCTGCTACAACTGTATGGGGTATTGTTGAGGCCACACCTGAAATACTGCGTACAGTTTTGGTCTCCGTATTTAAGGAAGGATATACCTGCATTGGAGGCATCAGAGAAGGTTCACTAGGTTGATTCTGGAGATGAGGGGGTTGACTTATAAAGATAGGTTGCGTGTGTTGGGCCTCTACTCTTTGGAGTTCAGAAGAATGAGAGGTGATCGTATTGAAACATAAGATAATGAGAGGGCTCGACAAGGTGAATGCAGGGAGGATATTTCTACTCATAGGGGAAACTAAAACATAGGGCTAGATTTTCCACATTTTTTGCATGCTTAATGCCCACTTATGTCCATTTTACCGCTGAAATGACGTATAACGTCCATAGATCACCCATTTAGCCACAAAATGGAAACTGACGGGCATTTGTCCGAAACTTATCACCGAGCGTTACTTTCCTCATGTGCATAACGGCGAGATTCAATAATACCACCCGCCCATTTTTTTTGTCGTAAAGTACACATTTGCCGAAACTAACCCCCAGGAGATCGCCCAGCGTCACTTTCACCGCCTCGCCCACATATCGCCCACAATATCACTTGCCCAAAAAAGCGCCCAGAAAAAGTGAAACTGTTCTGAACTAAAGCCAGCAGTGTGGCTGCCATTTTTAAAATCGCAGGTCGCTTCATTGAAAAGCCTGCTTCAACTTCGGGGGAGTTTGGATTGACTCTGGAGTTCTTCTCAGGTGAAGTGACCATCTCAACAGACATATTTTCAGACTCTGGACTATTGGGAATTTACTCTAGGTGTATTTTAGTGAGGAAATTATTGCTTCTGATCAATCGCTGTTATACTTTGATTGCAATGGGGCCAGCAATTTCTCAGCCTGCATCGATTAATATGCAGATGCTGCAGAGTGCAGATGGCTCAATGTGTGATGCACATCATTATGTCCCCAATTTAGGACATGCAAGAATGAGGAGGAGGGCCAGGCCATACACACCCCGCATCTACAGGGAAAAGAGGTCTTACCTCGACGTGTCCAACCACACCTGCCTTCGGAGACTGCGCTTGCACAAGGTGGTGATCAAAGAAATATGTAAGTTCATCAGGTCACATTTGCAGCTTGCACCACTGGGAGGCCTGTGCCAGCAGTGTTCCTGGCTATCGCATCCAGGGCCTCCACCTTCCGCCGAATGTACTCAGTCATGGTAGCCAGCTGTTGGGATATGCCCCCCAATGCTTCGCTGAGCTGGTCACCAATGTCTACAGTCCTCCTGGACAATTGTACCATCTCTCCGCTCTCATGTGGCACTCGTGGACCAGACCTGCCGCGTCCACGAGGCCTTCGTGGGGTCGGTGCCATCCTGGGGACAAATGGGGTGCCCTGTGGCGAGGTGTTTGGGGTATCTCCAGAGTGGAGGCGGGAATGACTTGATGGCCTTGGGGTGGAATGGCTTCTGGAGCGTGGCGATGCAGGTTCCTCGAAGTCGGCATTCTCATCCGCGGAGAACAGATCCAGCAGATTGACGGGCGAAAATCGGAGCTCCTCAGCACCAGATGTAGGATTGTCCGGAGAGTCGGGCCCCACGCCCCCATCTTCTGGCCTCTGTGGTTTTGCCTTGGGCCACACTGTTGGCTGAGCTGCAAAACACAAATGAGGTTATTAGAGGAGAAGGGGGTGCTGGGGTCACAAGGTGAGTCCAACGCTACATACAGCATATGCACGACAAAAGCATCACTGCTATCAAAATCATCACAGACATCACATTTCATGACCATCAACACATTGTGGATTGCAATGATTTTCATTAAGCCATCATTATTTCTATGACAATTTTAGAAATCATCTATCATATATGATTGTTCGGATATGAGTAGGTGTGCCATGCCAACAAATAGTTCTAATCACATTTCCCTGTTATCATATTCCTTCAACCCCTCCCCCCCCCATCCCTTTCCTTTATCCACTGCGGCATAGGCCTTAGCTGTGGCTCGGTGGGTAGCACTTTTGCCTGAGTCAGAAGGTTGTGGGTTCAAGTCCCACTCGAGACACTTGAGCACGAAAACCAAAGCTGACACTCCAGTGCAGTGCTGAGGGAGTGTTACACTGTCGGAGGTGCCGTCTTTCAGATGAGATGTTAAACTGAGGCCACATCTGCTCTCTCAGGTGGACGTAAAAGATTCTGCGGCACTATTTCGAGAAAGAGCTAGGGAGTTATCTCTGATTCCTGGCCAATATTTGTCCCTCAATCAATATAACAAAAACAGATTATCTGGTCAATATCACATTGCTGTTTGTGGGAGCTTGCTGAGTGCAAATTGGCTGCCGCGTTTCCCACATTACAACAGTGACTGCACTCCAAAAGTATTTCATTGGCTGTAAAGTCCTTTGGGACATCTTGAGGTTGTGAAAGGCGCTATATAAATGCAAGTCTTTTCTTTATCTAATCTAATCGTCAATGTTGGCATTGTTTGTGCCTCAACCACTAACCCTGGAAGTGAATTCCATCCTTGTAAGTCTTGGTGTGAAGAAGCTTCTCCTGCCCTCTGCTCTGAATCACTTTCATTGTATCTATGGCTCCTCGGTACTGGAAACAGTCTGCTTCTATCTACTCTGTCCCGTCAGTTCATAATTATAAACTCTTCTATCATATTTCCGATTGTCTGGGTTGTTTTTGCCAATGTTTTCAAGCCTTTTTTCACATGTGCTTCCTCACACCAGGCAGCATCCTGTTGAATCTGCATTGTACCCTCTCTGAAGCCTCAACATGCTTCCCATCGCATTTCAAAAGAAAGATCGAAAGACCTGCATTTATGTCATTTCTTTCAACAACAACAACAACTTGTATTTATATAGCGGCTTTAACGCTCGGCCTTTTGGCTAAGATCATGCGTAACTGACCTGACAGGGGAGTAACCATGACCAGAAAGTGGTTCTCCCTGGATCAGGAAGGTGATTCTCCTATGCTTTTTGGAACTAGGAGGTGGGTGGGGGGCTTGACCCATCCACCTCCATGGCACGAACCTGGTATTGCAGTACTTCCAGGAACGGTGCTTGGGCTCTAGGCCTTTTGGCTAAGAGCATTGGCACAGAGTGATCCTTGACAGGTGCAAGGTGACCTTTGGCGTTTGTGATCTGACAAAGAATTGGAAAGATTGGCAACAAATAAAAAAAAAATTAAAAAAAAACATCCCAAGGCACTTCAGAGGAATGTTTTAAGACAAAACAAATACATTTGACACCTCTGGACACCTGTTTAACAACCTCTAGACATCTCAATGTTTACTTTATGCCCAATGAATCACTTAAAAAAAATGTAGCCACTGTTGTAATGTAGGAAACCCAGCAGCCAATTTGCGCACAGCAAGCTCCCACAAACAGCAGTGACCAGATAATCTGTTTTTAGTGATGTTGATTGAGGGATAACTATTGGCCAGGACACCGAGGATAACTCCCCCGCTCTTCTTCGAAATAGTGCAACAGGACCTTTTACATCCACCTGAGAGGGCAGACGGGGCCTCGGTTTAACGTCTCATCTGAAAGACGGCACCTCCGACAATGCGGCGCTCCCTCAGCACTGCACTGGAGTGTCAGCCTGGATTTTTGCGCTCAACTCTCTGGAGTGGGACTTGAACCCACAACCTTGTGACTCAGACCCACTGAGCCACATCTGTGACTGTTGGGAGATTGAAGTTGGTTGGCCTTTTGCTGCAAGAGTCTTGTGTGTAATTCAAACAGACAGGCTCTTGGCTGGAACCAAGCAAATGATATGCTCATTATTCCCATCTTTTTACAAGTGCAATGTTTTTTTTACTTATATAGCGCATTTCCCCCCCTACCCCCCACTACCAAAAAAAACACAATGGGTCACCAACATTAGGACATTAATGATTGATAGCTGATTAGGGTCATATGGACATTGATAGCATGGAAGGAACCTATTGTTCCTTAAAGTAAGGCATCACCAGTTGTTGTGGGAGGGCTGCCCATGATGGAATAATCAGCTGTGGAATCTGGAGGGAGCAGGTTTGATGGGTCTTCTCGCTCCAGACTTTTCTTTACTAAAATGTGTTTGACAAACTTTTTTCTGTTTGTAAGCGCACAACGCATGGACGTAGATTGCATCAGAAAGAAAGAAGAAAGACTTGCATATATATAGTGCCTTTCACTACCACCGGACGTCTCAAAGTGTTTTACAGCCAATGAAGTACTTTTTGCAGTGTACTCACTTTTGTGATGTAGGAAACGCAGCAGCCAATTTGCGCACAGCAAGCTCCCGCAACCAGCAATGTGATAATGACCAGATAATCTGTTTTTTATTTGTGATGTTGATTGAGGGATAAGTATTGGCCCGGGACACTAGCATAATTCACTTGCTCTTCTTCGAAATAATGCCATGGGATCTTTTATGTCCACTTGAGAGAACAGACGGGGCCTCAGTCTCATCCGAAAGACAATCAGGAAAAACAATCGATAACTATTTGTACTGCACTTTTTTTGACAGACATGCATCGGGCAAGCCCCGCCCCCCTGTCAACTTCAGGGTGTGGCTTATCCTCCAAGGGGACCACATAGACAAAGGGTGGAGCATGGCGGCCATTTTGCAGTACAAATAAACGCGTCCATATAAAAATAACATTCATGCAACCTAGATCTTCTCGCTCTCTCTCCCAGGGTAAACACTTTCACAGCGACCATGTCCCTGTTAAAATGATGAATATTTATCATCACTTAAGTGTATATGGAACATTAACCAACTTTATTGTTTATAATGTTATGAAAACATTCCCAAAATATGCAGCCGTTTGGAGCCAACTGGATTTTTATTTATTCTTTGACTATAAAGAATTTTCCATTGGGTGGTCCCAACTTCTTCACACTGACTGGAGTTTAGAATTGGATTGAAGCCTTGCGATTGGGGAGGGCTAATGAGGCGAGGGAATACACAATAAATGGTAGGACACTGAGAGGTGTGGAGGAACAGAAGGGCCTTGGAGTGCAGGTCCACAGATCCCTGAAGGTTGCAGGACAGGTAGATAAGGTGGTTAAGAAGGCATACGGGATACTTACTTTTATTAGTCGAGGCATATAATATAAAAGTAGGGAGGTTATGCTTGAGCTGTATAATACACTAGTTAGGCCACAGCTAGAGTACTGCATGCAGTTCTGGTCACCACATTCCAGCAAAGATGTGATTGCACTAGAGAGGGTACAGAGGAGATTTACGAGGATGTTGCCAGGACTGGAGAATTTTAGCTATGAGGAAATATTTGGATATGCTGGAGTTATTTTCTTGGGAACAGAGGAGGCTGAGGAGTGACTTCTGACTGAGGTGTATAAAATTATGACGGGCCTAGATAGAGTTTATAGGAAGGATCTATTCCCCTTAACAGAGTGGTCAATAACCAGGGGTCATAGATTTAAAGTAATTGGCTGGAGGTTTAGAAGGGATTTCAGGAGAGATTCTTTCACCCAGAGGATGGTGGGGGTCTGGAACTCACTGCCTGAAAAGGCGGTAGAGGCAGAAACCCTCATAGCAGTTAAAAAGTACTTGGATATGCACTTGAAGTGCCGTAACCTACAGGGCTACGGACCAAGAGGGATTAGGCTGGATAGCTCTTTGTCGGCCAGCGCGGACACGATGGGTCGAATGGCCTCCTTCTGTGCTGTAAATTCTTATGATTCTATGATTTACATGGCTATCCATGCCACCTAATACTGCACCCATTACTTTTTGGAACTTCACATAGGAGAAAATAGGTTGCAGAAATCAGTGCTTGCTCATCCAGGTATTTGAAATCCAATGGGATGGTGCTACAATATTTTATTAACTTTGGTTCTGTTCAACAATCCTCTGGCCCCTGCAGTCGATGGAAATATAAGTTGGAGCCAGAATTGACTGACTGCCTCCGATTTGCATCCCAACTTAGAAATAGTCCATCCAATGACGTAGCTAGCATTGTATAACAATTACTTGTGTGTATGAATATACTCTGCTGGTTGTTTTGTTAAGATAATGTTTATGCCTCTTGGGGAGAATTATGACCGTGCATGTTTTATTCTTGTGTTACCTTATTTAGAACCTTATCAATCGGCCAACGTCAGTGTATAAAAACTGTAGAGAAACACATGTTCAACATTGCCACCTCCGGGGGGAGGGTTGGGGGCGGGGGGCAGGGGGGGTAACCCGACAGAGCGGATTCTTCACTGTTTTAGAACGTGCCCGACTTTCATTCTATTTGGGATAAGAATTGATCGGGTTGTGCAACCAGGAGACGACTTGATTCACCAGGTTACCGCCCATGCTTCGAGAGCACTTCATGGCCACTGGGTGTCTCAAAGTGCTTTACAGCCAATGAAATACTTTTGGAGTGCAGTCACTGTTGTACTGTGAGAAACGTGGCAGACAATTTTCGCACAGCAAGCTCCCACAAACAGCAATGTGATAGTGACCAGATAATCTGGCCTTTTGTTATGTTGATTGAGGGATAAATATTGGCCGGGACACCGGGAATAACTCCCCTGCTCTTCTTCGTAATAGTGATCTTTTATGTCCAGTTGAGAGGGCAGACGGGGCCTCGGTTTAACGTCTCATCCAAAAGACGGCACCTCCGACAGTGCAGTGCTCCCTCAGCACTGCACTTCTGACTCAGAGGCGAGAGTGCTACCCACTGAGCCACAGCTCAATGAAGTACCATCTGCCCTTGAATGTAAAACGTGCACAATGAAGCGCAGCAACCCGATCCCTGCAGCCCCCCAGTACTGTCCCCGGCGGTTCAGTGAGAACATTTATTGGTCTTTCAAGATGGTAGAAGTTCAGGACTATTCTTGAATGAGCTATCTCTACGTTTTCCCATGGTTTTTTTTTTCCTGTTTCTTTTTCAAGTTCCACTCAGTAGTCCTTTCTAATTGTCTTTTAAGAAGTGGTACTTTACTTCTGAGTTTTGGTATGTAATTGACCCATGGAGTTGGCCATATCAAGGACAAGGAATCTCTCCACGTCTTTCTTGCACTGTGAACCTGGAAGGTGTTCAGTTACTGAGACTTTCATATTGTCGGGCTTAATTCCTTCACCAGTAATAATGTCTGCAACAGATGCACACGCAGCGACTCCAGATATGCATTCTTCTCTCTTAAGTTTCTTCCAGTAACTTCATGCACTTTCCAAAATCTGACGCTGTGTTCATCTTTGGATGAACCCCTCGCTGTTGTGGCATTCATTGTTGTTGACACTGAAGTGGCTCATATTTCATGTGGATTGCGATAGTCTTCTGGATCGGGAGCAATATCAATTAGAAACGTAAGAGTATGTGCCTCCCGTAAGGAGTATTCGACATGCAGTACTTGGAGCTGGCTTTATTCGGATTGGGTTACGAGAATCCTGAGACCACATCCAAGTCACTAAAATATTCTGCGTTTACATTCAATGCCATAATGTTCATGCCGGTTAGAAGCTTGAAATGTGCATTTTTAATAGCCCTGTTTACAACAACAAGAACTTGTATTTATATAGCGTCTTTAACGTAGTGAAATGTCCCAAGGCGCTTCACAGGAATATTATGAGACAAACAATTTGACACCGATTCGCTTAATGAGAAATTAGAGCAGGTGACCAAAAGCTTGGTCAAAGAGGTAGGTTTTAAGGAGCGTCTTGAAGAAGGAAAGGGAGGTAGAGAGGCGGAGATGTTTAGGCAGGGAGTTCTCGAGCTTGGGACCCAGGCAACAGAAGGCACGGCCACCAATGGTTGAGCGATTATAATCATGGATGCTCAAGAGGGCAGAATTAGAGGAGCGCAGACATCTCGGGGGGTTTGCGGGGCTGAAGGAAATTACACAAATAGGGAGGGGAGTTTAGATTCTGGAGTCCGAGCTAATTTGTGATTTGCCTTTAACTGTTGATCTAGTCATCCATTCCATTCATTGAGTTATTTGACCTCTAATGCCTCCATTTTATTTTGCTTCATGTTTAATTATTGCTGTCGATCAAGTGGTAGACTGCAGGGATAGCTTGTTTATCAATCCTGATCCAGTGTACCCATGGCAAACAACCATTTATTGAAATAGATCCTTGTATTTCCATATATTAGTCTGTATCCTGCGGCACTTTGAGCCTGCACTTTTGTTTTTTGTTTTTACTAAACTGAGTATTTCACTGGCACGTAATTCTAAAATGTGCTGGACCTCTTTTTCTGCCACTACAAATGATTTGTATTTGATGGCCTGATATGTGAGGCTGGCAAAATGCTATCCTTTCAAGGTACACCTGATCCAGAGCATTCCCTCATTACTATCTTAGCCTGCTGTACTTTTAGGTCCACCCTTAGACATGATCAAGCTTTTAGTCATCCCTCCTTTTAGTAATGACTCCATCAATTTTTGTCTGATCACACTTCTGTGAAGCGCCTTGGAAAAGGTGCTATATAAATGCAAATTGTTGTTGAAATTCACTTGAGCTCCTTAACTATTCGCTAATAATGATCGTACCCAATTGCTCCCATTAGCTTGCCGTGCGGTGAATACATCCATAAGCTTCTTTGGGTGACTTTTCTTCAGTTGTGGCTCAGCGGGTAGCACCCTCACCTCTGAGTCAAAAGGATTGTGGGTTCAAGTCCCACTCCAGAGACCTGAGCATATAATTGAGGCTGACACTCCAGTGCAGTGCTGAGGGAGTGCAGCTCTGTCGGAGGTGTCATCGTTCAGAAAAGATGTTAAACCAAAGCACTCGTCCGCTCCCTCAGGTGGATGTAAAAGATCCCACGACACGATTGGAAGAGCAGGGGAGTTCTCCCTGGTGTTCTGGCCCATATTTATCCCTCAACCAACATCACTAAAACAGATTATCTGGTCATTATCACATTGCGGGACTTCCTGAGCGCAAATTGATTGCTGCGTTTCCCACATTACAACAGCGACTACACTTCAAAAAGTACTTCATTGGCTGTAAATTGCTTTTGGACATCCTGTGGTCATGAAAGGCGCTATATAAATGCAAATCTTTCTTCTTTCTATTGTTTGGACTTGTTTTTCCCTGGGCTGTGATTTGCAACATCTATTGTAGTGGCTGTATTTGCACATTTGATGCATGCTTTCCCCAAAGCTCGCCCACTTTTGCATCAGTACTTTCTTTCTCACAGTGCTAACTTTTCTCCTTTGGCTTTGATTGATTCCACTTCGAGTCTCTCATTTGATTCTCTTAAAGCTTTTTCCAACCGCTGCCTGAATGATCCTATTCCCTTGCCAACTGAACAAGTGTGAGCCTGCTGCTTTATTATTTCTGCTGCCCTACTTGTCTATTATCAACTTGTCTAAGATGAGGTTTGCTCCCTCGACAGTCTTTCACGCCGAGAATGATCTGCTATTTCACAAATTATTCTGTCCTCTATTGGCGATTCTGTCAGTTCTGTTAGTTGAGGGGTACAGTAGCATAGTGGTTATGTTAATGAACTAATAATCCAGAGGCCTGGACTAATGATCCAGAATTTAAATTCAATTAATTAAATAAATCTGGAATAAAAAAACAAAAAAAAATCTAGTATCAATAATGGGGTGGGGGATCTTTCTTTATCTGAGGAACTGGAAGGTAAGATGAATATTTCAAAGTCCAGTTGTTGCAACGGCACATAAATCAACTGAACAAATTTTATTGCCTTTATTAAGTAAGGAGCGAACGATCGGGGTAAGTGCTATTTTTTTTAATTGATTCGTGGGCGTTGCTGGCAAGGCTGACATTTATTGCCCATAAAGAAAAAAGAAAGACTTGCATTTATATAGCGCTTTTCATGACCACCGGACATCTCAAAGTACTTTACAGCCAATGAAGTATTTCTGGAAATGTAGTCACTGTTGTAATGTGCAAAATAATGGCCCTTGAGAAGTTGGTGGTGCATTGCCTTCTTGAACCGCTGCTGTTCTTGTGGTGAAGGTATTCCCACAGTGATGTTGCTGCAGCAGTTTGGTACAACTGATTGGCTCGCTGGGCCATTTCAGAGGGCAGTTAAGAGTCAACCACATTGCTGTGGGTCTGGAGTCATATAGACCAGACTGGGTAAGGTCAGCAGATTTCATTCCCCAAAGGACATTAGTGACCCAGATGGGTTTTTACAACAATCCGGTAGTTTCATGGTCACCATTACTGACACTAGCTTTTTAATTCCAAATTTATTTAATTAACTTAATTTAAATCTGTTCAGCTGTCATGGTGGGATTATGAACTCACATCTCTGGGTAATTAGTCCAGGCCTCTGGATTACTAGTCCAGTGACATAACCATTATGCTACCGTACCCCTATTTGTTCATTGAAATATTGATACATGCCCATGGTTAGAGAAAATTAATTATTTTTCAGGTTCACTTACTGGGCATTGACAACTTTTAAAAAAGGGTGCTGTTGGAAAAAGAAAGAAAGACTTGCATTTATATAGTGCCTTTCACAACCACTGGACATCTCAAAGTGCTTTGCAGCCAATGAAGTACTTTTGCAGTGTAGTCACTGTTGGAATGTGGGAAACACAGCAGCCAATTTGCACACAGCAAGCTCCACAAATAGCAGTGTGATAATGACCAGATGATTGAGGGATAACTATTGGCGAAACATTGGGGACAACGCCCCTGCTCATCTTTCAAATAGTTCCAAGGGATCATTTACATCCACCTGAGAAGGCAGACAGGATCTCAGTTTAACATCTCATCTGAAAACATAGAAACATAGAAAATAGGTGCAGGAGTAGGCATTCGTCCCTTCGAGCCTGCACCACCATTCAATAAGATCATGGCTGATCATTCACCTCAGTACCCCTTTCCTGCTTTCTCTCCATACCCCTTGATCCCTTTAGCCATAAGGGCCATATCTAACTCCCTCTTGAATATATCTAATGAACTGGCCTCAACAACTCTCTGCGGTAGGGAATTCCACAGGTTAACAACTCTCTGAGTGAAGAAGTTTCTCCTCATCTCAGTCCTAGATGCTTACCCCTTATCCTTAGACTGTGACCCCTGGTTCTGGACTTCCCCAGTATCGGGAACATTCTTCCTGCCTCTAACCTGTCCAATCCCGTCAGAATTTTATATGTTTCTATAAGATCCCCTCTCATTCTTCTAAACTCCAGTGAATACAAGCCCAGTCGATCCAGTCTCTCCTCATATGTCAGTCCTGCCATCCCGGGAATCAGTCTGGTGAACCTTCGCTGCACTCCCTCAATAGCAAGAACGTCTTTCCTCAGATTAAGAGACCAAAACTGAACACAATATTTCAGATGAGGCCTCACCAAGGCCCTGTACAACTGCAGTAAGACCTCCCTGCTCCTATACTCAAATTCCCTAGCTATGAAGGCCAACATATTTGCCTTCTTCACCGCCTGATGTACCTGAATGCCAACTTTCAATGACTGATGTACCATGACACCCAGGTCTCGTTGCACCTCCCCTTTTCCTAATCTGTCGCCATTCAGATAATATTCTGCCTTCCTGTTTTTGCCAACAAAGTGGATAACCTCACATTTATCCACACTATACTGCATCTGCCATGCATTTGCCCACTCACCTAATCTGTCTGTCAGATTTTTTGTGTCCTCCTCACAATTTGCTTTCCCACCCATCTTTGTATCATCAGCAAACTTGGCTACATTATACTCGTTCACTTCATCCAAGTCATTAACAGAGATTGTAAATAGCTGAGGACCCAGCACCGATCCCTGTGGCACCCCACTGTTTGCCAACCGGAAAATCACCCATTTTTCCAGACTCTGTTTTCTGTTAGTTAGCCAATCCTCTATCCATGCCAATATATTACCCCCAACCCCATGAACCTTCATCTTGTGCAGTAACCTTTTATGTGGCACCTTATTGAATGCCTTTGGGAAATCCAAATACACCACATCCACTAGTTCCCCCTTATCCACCCTGCTCGTTACATCCTCAAAGAACTCCAGCAAATTTGTCAAACATGATTTCCCTTTCATAAAATCATGCTGACTCTGTTTGATTGAATTATGCTTTTCCAAATGTCCCGCTACTGCTTCCTTAATAATGGACTCCAACATTTTCCCAATGACAGATGTTAGGCTAACCGGTCTATAGTTTCCTGCTTTTTGTCTGCCCCTTTTTTTAAACGCTGTTATGGACTCGATGGGCCGAATGCTAGTTTCTGTGCGGTGTATCTATGTAATTCTATTTAATTCTAAAAATTCTATGTATTAATAACACTCTCAACTTAAACTTGTAGTTATTTTTAAGCATACGCATTCCTTTTGTCACTGTAACTTGCGTAGTCTGAGGCCACTACAGTGCCATACCAATTAAAATGGCCATTTATCTTCATTGAACCTCGATCCACTTGTGGTTTGCATTCATTGGAGGAGGGGAAGGGAAGGGATGGGATGGGAATCCAAAATGCCATCTCGAACGCAAACTTCAGGCATCCATTTCAAGCTTCATTTTTCACATTTCTGAGCCCTAATCCAAATTCCTTTCCCAAATGCCTGCGGTGTGGCATGAACCTAAATGGCTGTTAACTCACCAACTGACTCAACTGTGGGTTAGACAACAAGAAAGAATGGCCGCTTGTTAGGGTTAGAAAATCCATCCGTTCCATTAATCTGCAGGATGTCGATCACTGACTTGGTGCAAGCTTCTTAAAGGCTTCCCCCTAACTTGTGAGGAGCCCTTTCTCCTCCTTTGAGTACGATATTTTAACCTTGGCCACCTTTCAAAGTTAGCCAGCTGACCTGCCTTCTTCCAAAGGCCGCGAAGCCCCAAAATTTACACGGGGAATCCTCTCGTACATCCCGCTCGTCAACCACCTAAGCTCAATTCTTTTGACCGCCTCACAGTAGTCCTTTCCACATGGATTGAGGGTCACAAAACAGATCGAGAGTCTCAGCTAATCCTTCGTGTCAATACCAGAAATCTGATGCTGACTGCACATGTAGAGCAGCCCTACCCAGTGTGGAAATCATTCAGTTAAATCAGAGCATATCGTTGGTATGCTTACCTCTGAGTCAGAAGGTTGTGGGTCCAAGTCCCACTCCAGGGACTTGAGCACAAAAATTTAGGCTGACACTCCCAGTGCAATGCTGGGGGAGTGCTGCACTGTCGGAGGTGCCGTCTTTCAGATGAGACGTTAAACTCAGTCAGATGGATGTAAACGATCCCATGGCACTATTTCGAAGAGGAGCACGGGAGTTATCCCTGGTATCCTGGCCAATATTTATCCCTCAACCAACATAACAAAAACTGATTATTTGGTCATTATCACACTGCTGTTTGTGGGAGTTTTCTGTGTGGAAATTGGCTGCCGCGTTTCCCACATTAAAGCAGTGACTACACTCCAAACGTACTTCATTGGCTGTAAAGCGCTTTGGGATGTTTTAAGGCCATGAAAGGTGCTATATAAATGCAAGCCTTTCTTCCATCAATTCACTGCTCCCATGGGTGGATGTGGCTTGAATGGTGTGCAGCTTGGAGTTGAGAGCACAACACTGACGCCAATTCTCAATCACGCTATCCCTTGAAATGTGGTCCCTGCCTGGAGCATGGAACTGTATGTTTACTGATCGATACAAGTCCTTTGTACTGGTCTGTTGTGCTGGGCAACCCATTTACCTGGAGTATTTGCTCGGGTTCTCCAGTGGAGGATTGATGGAACCCCTGGGGGAAATGGCAAAAATGGCTTAAAACGGCCATATGCCCCATTTCCATTGGATTTCTGCCAATTTTTTCACCAAAGTTATGGTGGGAGATTGGAAGTTCCCAATGGAAATTCAGGATGATTGTGTATTGCACGTTAAAAATGATCTTGTTCTTAGAGTGCTGCTTCCAACTACCTAGTTGCGTGCAACTGCAAGCTTTTGGGCACCGGTGATAGAGCTCTAAATCTATGCGAGGTAAGCCACTTGTTTTCTTCAACTTTAAAAAAAAATTAAGATTTGGAACAGGTTTTATGAATGAAGGAACTTCATAAATGAACTGACAACACGGGGCTGGCTGGGTAAGACTGGAGAATTGTTTTTTTTTAAATTTCAAAATATATTTTATTCATATAAAAATTTGCACATTCGAAAGTAGTTCAGTACATTTGGGTGCGGTCTTTCTTTCTTTCAAGTGGGATGAAGCATGTCCGGGCACCATTTGTACTAGGTGGGGTGCGGCCTAACCAGAGGTCCTTTTTTAAAGGGACTGCTGGTTAGGCCGCTTCACAAAAAGACGCACAAATTTTTTTTTAGCAGTGCTCCTCCTGGTTCCATAAAAACACGCGGCTTGCTGATTTCCTGCTCTCTCATAACCCTTGAGCGGCAGCAGAGGGCGCTTTTCAGTTGCATTCTAACGAGAGCCAACCTGCAGGTGGTTCTGGCCTCCCGATACTGGTGAGTGTATTGTATGCACCTGTGGGTGTGCTCACAGGTTTGTAGAGCGGGTAGGTCTGAGGAACTGCTCGTAGGACTGCTCCTGGGCACGGCCAAGGGCGCCATCAGCCGGTCCAGGCAGCGGGCGGTCGAGGGGGTCGTTCAGCCTGACTGCCTGCCTCTCTTCCGTGCGTACATCCGCGCCAGGGTGTCCCTGGAGATGGAGCACGCGGTGTCCACCGGTACGCTTGTGGCCTTCCGCGAGAGGTGGGCGCCGGAGGGACTGGAGTGCATCGTCACCCCCGGCAACCAAATTTTAATTTGATTTTATGTTTTAAAGTTTAATTTGTTTTAATTGCCGGGGTTTTAGTGTCCCCCTCCACTTTTATAGGGGGCACTTGGAAAATATTGAATTTTAATGTCCGAAAAAAACACAAAAAAACCCTACAAAAATACAAAAAAAGAACAAAAAAAAACAAAAAAAGAGGGCTGTTATAAGTGTCTGGAGTGTCCCCCAGATCGGGGGGCACTCGATCTAATGTTGATTTGTTTACTCTAAAAGAGTTGTAGAGTGGGTAGGTCTGAGGAACTGCTCGTAGGACTGCTCCTGGGCACGGCCAAGGGCGCCATCAGCCGGTCCGGGCAGCGGGCGATTGAGGCGGTCGTTTAGCCCGACTGCCTGCCTCTCTTCCATGCCTACATCTGGGCCAGGGTGTCCTTGGAGATGGAGCATACGGCGTCCACCGGTACGCTCGCGGCCTTCCACTGGTCGGGGAGACTAGAACTAGGGGGCACAGCCTCAAAATACGGGGGAGCCAATTTAAAACCGAGTTGAGAAGGAATTTCTTCCCCTAGAGGGTTGTGAATCTGTGGAATTCTCTGCCCAGGGAAGCAGTTGAAGCTAGCTCATTGAATGTATTCAAGTCACAGATAGATAGATTTTTAACCAATAAGGGAATTAAGGGTTATGGGGAGCGGGCGGTTAAGTGGAGCTGAGTCCACAGCCAGATCAGCCATGATCTTGTTGAGTGGCGGAGCAGGCTCGAGTGGCTAGATGGCCTACTCCTGTTCCTAATTCTTATGTTCTTATGTTCTTATGAGAGGTGGGCGCCGGAGGGACTGGAGTGCATCATCACCCCCGGCAACCAAATTTTAATTTGATTTTATATGTTTTAAAGTTTAATTTGTTTTATTGCCAGGTTTTAGTGTCCCCTCCCATTAGCCAGGGGGCACTTGTATAATTTGTGGTTTTAGTGCCCAAAACCCCCCCCCACCAAAAAATACAAAAAAACAAAAAAAAAAAGGGCACTTGTAAACTGTTTGGAGTCCAGCCCCCTTTAATAAGGAGCACTTGATTTAATGTTTATTTTTGTTTTGCAATATAAGAGTTGTAGAGCTGTTGATTCAAAAAAAATCAGAGGTGCCGTCTGTCAGATGAGACGTTAAATTGAGACTTCATATGCTCTCACGGGTGGACATAAAAGATCCCACGGCACTGTTTCGAGTGGGCAGGTAAGAAGGCCTCCTCGTAGGACTGCTCCTGGGCATGGCCAAGGTGGCCAACAACTGGTCCAGGCAGTGGGCGGTCGAGGGGATCATTCAGCCCGACTGCCTGTCTCTCTTCTGCGATTACATCCAAGCCAGGCTGTTCCTGGAGATGGAGCACGCGGTGTGCACTGGTACGCTCGCGGCCTTCCGTGAGAGGTGGGTGCTGGAGGAACTGGAGTGCATCATTTCAACCGTGAACAGAATTTTAATTTGATTTAATTTGACTTGATTCAACAAAGGTTCCCTTTATGTTAAATTGTTAATTTGTGCTTTGGTGCCCTCAAAAAAAAGCAAGAGTGCTCTTGAATGAAAGTTTCTACAAAAATAGTTGTAGAGCTGTTGAGTTGGGAGTGGCTTAGCCAATCACGTGATGGTCACAAGACTCAATAAAACTCCAGTCAGTTGGCTATAGGTCAGCCACGATGAGTATTGCAGTTGTGAGCCTAGTGGAAGAACTGGTTATGTGTAGTGTGATTGTTAAACCTTTTGTTAATAAACCAACTAGTTCCTACTAGCAATGTGTTGCTATGAATTCTTAAGCAACGAACCCATGAAGCAAATACATTACAGGTGTCATGGCCCCTCTGCTGAGTTCACGCCAGTTTCGGGTGGAATTTGGAGACCCTCCCTACACCCCTCTCCATCTTATTTGCCTGCCCCCAAATATTGAGAAAATAAAATGCAACGGCAATTGTGAATAAAAACAGCAAATGTTGAAAATGCCCAACAGGCTAGTCAGCTTCTGAAAGGGAAAGTCCGTGAACATTTCATGGAAACAGTTGTGAGGGAAGGACCCACTCAAATGTGGCACCTATTTTTTTCTTTTCTTTCACATGATGGCTGTTTTTATTCTATGCCTCTCTCTCAAAATGGCTGCCAGGTAATGAGACGAATTTTGAGATTCTGTGGGGAGTAGGGTTGCCAACCCTCCAGGATTGTCCGGAGTCTTCCGGCATTGAAGATTGATCTCCAGGGGACTGCTGAGAGCAATGAGGAGAAAATTCAATGGGGCATTAAACAAATATCTGTTTGTAAAAAAAATTCTTGGGACGCTTTTGCTTATTTGTTGGAGATGAGAATCACCCAGTCGGGTAATGAAGAGTTTTTTCACTTCCCAATTGGCTCGGGAGGGCGGTGCACCGCGAAGATGGACGCGCTGGGTGGCCAATGGTGGAGGAGGGACAGTGAGATATGGGAGGTCATTTGATGAAACCTCCGGGAGTACATCCAACCAGAGTTGGTGACCCTAGTTGGGAGTCCCACGTACGAAAAGCGGGTTGGAATATTGGGGTTGCGGGGTTCCAGTTAATTGTCAGCTGTGGCTCAGTGGGTAGCATTCCCACCTCTGAGTCAGAAGATTGTGGGTTCAAGTCCCACTCCAGAGACTTGAGCACAAAAAAAATCTAAGCTGACATTCCAGTGCAGTGCTGAGGGAGTGCTGCACTGCCGGAGGTGCCGTCTTTCGGATGAGATGTTAAACTGAGGCCCCGTCTGCTCTCTCAAGTGGATGTAAAAGATCCCATGGCACTAACAGAACAAAAAAACAGATTATCTGGTCATTATCACATTGCTGTTTGTGGGTGCTTGCTTGTGTGCAAATTGGCTGCTGCGTTTCCCACATTACAACAGTGACTACACTCCAAAAGTACTCCATTGACTGTAAAGCGCTTTGATACGTCCGGTGGTCATGAAAGGTGCTATATAAATCCAAGTCTTTCTTTCTTTTTATTTCTCCAAGCTTCCTTAGCAGAACCACGGAATTGGCTGTAATAATTAGCCACACTTCCGGCCTCCTTGTGACCTCTTTTAAGTCAGATTGCCAATTATCGTTGCATGACGATTCATGTTCTCATGCTGCCAATAGACCGGTTGGCACAGTTACGGTTGGCAGCTCAGTGGTGCGAGTGATCTTGGGCCCCGGCCCGCTGCATAGTTTGCATAGTTTTTGATATGATACTGTGTGGCTTGTCATTTATTTTCGATTGCTTTCTTCAACAAACAAGGCCAATTGTTGATTGTGACGATGTTGAATATTTGGCCCTGTGCACCATCCCTTTAAATTCCAATTTACTCTGCTGTCGTAGATGAGCAGCAGTGATTGATTAAAGGGACAGTGTTGGCTAAGTTTGCGCAACCCACGACCCTACATGAAGGGTTTTGATAGTGTCAATAACAAGAAACTATCTCCAGTGGCAGAAGGGCCGGTAACCAGAGGACGCAGATTTAAGGTAATCGGATAAAGAATCAGAGGCGACATGAGCAAAACTTACTTTACACAGCGAGTTGTTACGATCAGCAACGCTCTGCCTGAAAGAGCAGTGGCAGCTGATACAGCAGTAACTTTCAAAAGGAAATTCGATAAATACATATTGCAGGGCTACAGGGGACAGGGCGATTCATTGGATAGCTCTTTGAAAGAGCGGGCACAGGCACGATGGCCGAATGGCCTCCTTCTGTGCTGTATCGGCCTACAATTTTATGACACATCCGCTGCAGTCGAAACTTTGAGGAAGAAGAATTTGCAGCAACTCTTTGAAGCAATCTCATCCAAAGCACGCTCCGCTCCCCATCATTAAAATGCAGCACAGTGTTTGCCAAGGCATGTGACCATGATGACATAAGACCATTTAAAGTGTTATGTGTGCATTGTGTTTGGCTCTCCACAAATAAATTCTGCAGCTGCTCCCTGTGGCTTTGATCTTGCTGCAAACGTTAATGAGAGACTTGTGCAGTCTGAAACAAAACTAAAAAGACAAAAAAAAAACTTTCTTCAGTACCTCGGTCCATTTGCAAGCAGAATACTTCAAAGATACGTTGATAGCAATCAGAGTTGGGTGGGGGTGGGGGTGGGGGGGAGCATTTTGAAATGCAGGAACCTGGTGTGCTGGCTTGTCACTGGGGCTTTATTTATAAGCACTGGGCAAAAAGTTTAATGGGAGTTCAGGGTGTTGTTGGTAGTCATTATAGACTGTAAAAACAATTTTACTGCCAGTGAGCCACTTTAACCCTTTCCCACCCTGAATGAGTGAACAACAGAGCCTACATTTTCTTATTTTTGGCCACTTGAATGTCTTTGACCTCTCCTCCACCTTTGAGCCAGGTACCGATCCTGGTACTGCCAGTCCACTGCCCATTTCTATCTTAATCTCACCACGAGGCCATGCAAGAGAGTGGCTTTTGGAGAGTGTCTTCCTTTCGATTTGATTTTATCCTTTGTAGTGTATGCACCTGTGAGTATGCTCACAGCTTTGCAGTGCTGTTGAACAAATGTCAGCTGTGGCTCACCCTCTGAGTGAGAAGGTTGTGGGTTCAAGTCCCACTCCAGGGACTTGAGCATAAAAATCTAGGCTGACACTCCCAGTGCTGAGGGAGTCTTTCCGATGAGACGTTAAACTAAGGCCCCGTCTGCTTTCTCCAGTGGATGTAAAAGATCCCATGGCCACTATTTTGGGGCTGCTCCTCAAATTCTGGTTGCACTTCAGTCCCACACTCCTGATCTTTGGGCACCTGTGCAGAGGGGAGCGGGCAGGTCGGAAGGCCTCCTCATAGGACTGCTCCTGGGCATGGCCAAGGTGGCCATCAACCGGTCTAGGCAGCAGGCGGTCAAGGGGGTCGCTCAGCCTGACTGCCTGCCTCTCTTCCACGGATACATCCGAGCCAGGGTGTCCGTGGAGATGAAGTACGCAGTGTCCACTGGTACGCTCGCGGCCTTCCACGAGAGGTGGGCGCCGGATGGACTGGGGTGCATCATCACCCCCGGCAACAAAATTTTAATTTGACCGTTTAAAGTTTAATTTGTTTAAATTGTTGGTTTTAGTGCCCCTTTAATAAGGGGGCATTTGATTTACATTTGTTTTACAGATACAACCAAATAGTTGTAGAGCTGTTGCTCTGTGAGTAGCTTCGCCAGTCACATGATGTTCACAAGACTCAATGAAACCCCAGTCAGTTGGGTCTAGGTCATCCACGATGAGGTATGCAGTTGTGAGTCTAGTGGATGAACTGGTAATGTATGGTGCGATTGTTAAACCTTTGTTAATAAACCAACTGGTTCTTAATAGCAATGTGTTGCTATGAATTCTTAAGCACAGAACCCATGAAGCAAATACATTACATCCTTCACCACGAGACGGCGCCTGATCTCTTTCCTGGTGATGAGGTGATTGGGATGGCGAGCTGTTCGGCGAAAATAGAATGTGGTGCTCAGCCAGACCCACAAACTCCCCACACCCTCCTATACTGCCTCACCTACATTGTATAGGTTATAAGGATGAGCACAGACTGACAACTACTAGACATGGACAACTGCTCCATGGGACGCAATTCATCTGTTGCTGGAGTGTAAGGATTTGAGTGCGGGTGGGTCAACGCTCTGGAGATTTGCTTAATGTCCTGTGGGGAGTAAAAGGTATTTAGGTGAAACTTTTCCACAGGAGACTAAGGCGGCGAAATTTGGTTGCTTCGCGCCACCCATTTGCGCCCTAGAGGGACACTAACAGGCCGCTAAGTTTCAACCGACTGAGCGCCGCGCTGGCAGCGCCTCGCGGGAACTTCACCGGCGGCGCTGACGGTTAGCACTGCGCACTCTGGTGCCACCCACTTGGTGGCGTAGATGCGCGAGCGACGCCCCATTAACACCGTGGTCACAAACTTCATTGGGTTCGCTTACAATAGCACCTGCCGCTAATCGCGACATGAAAAGCAGGAGTTCCCCAAACTCCCGGGGCGATAGGGAGACGACTGAACGGGTGGGTGTCCATAAGTTGCGAGCTTTGCATTTCCATTTAGTTATTGTGCACTTAGTTCACCATGATTCTTGTGCAACAATCTTCAAAGGAGCCCTAGTCCATTTTTTTCCAGTCTTCAGTTCGTCCATCGGACCTCTTCTTCAGGCGCTCGGATGCCGGTTTCCTCGCGGCAAAACTTCAGTTGCGATGTCACATTACCGCCCCAGGAATCAGTGTTAGTGGCCTAAGAGGTGTGTGCAATGCTTCCCTTAGCAATCCACTCCCCTCTTGGGGCGCTAAAACGGTTGAAGGCGGTAAATACCGGCCGGCGCTAACGTTAGCGACCGTCTCAAACCGGGCTGTACTGAATTTCCACCCCTAAATGTGGCGGGTAGGGTCGTGATGGGTAGATTGTACACTGTGTGAAGAAGGGGTGGTTATGATGGGCCCAATAGCCTTGTCATAACCCATATTTTCCTTATTTTGTCTTCATTCGTGACTCCTGCTGGGGCATCGTTTCATGAATACAGCTGTTGCCAATACCTCACCCCAGTGCTCATTCTTCAGGTGTCAATCTGGATGTAAGTGTCAGTGGACGGTTTCATTGATCCTGCTCTCAGCTGATATTTATTCTTAACTCTCAGCATCACTCTCCATCTCAATCTCTCACATGCACATCCACGTGCCTTTTTTCCAGCAGGGATCATGGGGTAATGATCAGGAGTAGGAAGCCTGATATTTATTCCCCCCACCCCCACCCCACCATCTCACCTAGCCAAGAGGCACTGAGGTTAATAGTAGCATCCCTAACATCTCTCTCGTTGAGATTGCTTAACAAATCGCATATCAAATGAGGAACTTTCTGGTCGGTATAGTGTTGTGCCGTGTACTTACCGATTGAGCCATTGGAGAAGCCAACATTGTCTTTTTTCTCAGATGTTTGCAAAACTTGGCCTGACATCCTAGGGCATTGAAAAAAAATCAATCTGGGGATGTGGGCGTCGCTGGCAAGGCCAGCATTTATTGCCCATACTTAGCTGCCCTTGAGAAGGTGGTGGTGAGTTGCCTTCTTGAACCGCTGCAGTCCGTGTGGTGAAAGTACTCCCAAAGTGCTGTTAGGGAGGGAGTTCCAGGATTTTGACCCTGCGACGATGAAGGAACGGCCGATATACTTCAGGATAGTGTGTGACTTGAAGGGGAACTTGCAGGTGATGGTGCTCTCATGCACCTGCTGCCCTTGTCCTTCTAGGTGCTAGAGGCGATTGGTATATTTCCAAGTCAGGATGGCATGTGTGTATTCTCCACCTCACGGGTTGACTCCATTAGATGAGAAGTGTTATGTTCAGAATAAATCCACAGGACTGTATTGCAAGCTCAAACTGTTGTGACCTTGGTCTCTTTATTCAGTCCAGAGTGGGGAAGCAGCATGGTGAATCAGTTTTTATACCTCCTTGCCCCAGGGTGCACATGTGACCCTTAGGTCTCCCACAGGTATGCCCCTAGTGGCAAGTCTTATATTTTGGTAAGGTTTACATGCATACATAACATCACTCCCCCCCAAAGTCTTATGTGCAAGTTATTTGTAAGTTGAGGTGATCTGGCACCCTGCGTCCCCGGGTCGATTGCCTGGGTTGACGTCCTGACGTGGTGGGTTCATCCTCATGGTTGACGGCGAGATTGATCACGTTAGTGGGTCGCTGGGGGCCAGGTCCTTTCACGGTGGTTACTGGTTAACTATAGTTCGCAGTTTGGTCTCGTCCCACTGCTTTACACGTTAGCCCGGTACATGGTTTCATAATCAAACGCTCTGTTTTCATCACCTACACTCCATTCTCCCCCTTGGCTAATGCGGTGCTAGCGGCCCAACTGGGGGCCTGAACATGGTCTACATCACTTATTCTGATGTCGCGTGGAGGGGCCGTGCAATTATGGTGCATTCTCTGCTGATGGCATACGGAGGGCTCGGTTCTGAGTGATTCTGTCTGGTGACTGCATAGCACCCAGGATAGCCAGTTCTGTAGGGGGTCTACCGTGACACTTGTGGTGCTAGGTTTAGTGATTTGGGCTGCCTGCTCCGGGCTATTGTTGCTGACCCTGAGGTCTAGCAAGCCCAGGATGGCCGCAATGGCCTTGAGACTTTCGGTAGTGGAGGGAGGCCTAATGGTCCTCATGGACCCTGGGCCGTAGTATGGAGACCCGGGACCACCGACTGTGTGTAGCCGCCCTGCCTTACTTTGCAACGTAGGGATAGGTCTTTCGTCCCTGTGACGGATAGGTTGCCATATCCCTTCTGGCAGTTCCTCTTTGGCAGGCGTTAACGTGGGATCCTGGCTGGTCCAGGTCCTAAGCTGGGGGGCCGTTACGGTTGACCCCTTGCGTTCTATGACTTCCACGACCGCGTGTGGGTCTGCAGGCTGCGCCGTTTCCACCTCGGTGGTGGGCAACAGTAGCCAACTGAGGGCATTAGTGTCGTTCTCAGTGCCTGGCCAATGGCGGATCATGTTGCAATGCACAGTGTTAGACCTTCTTGAAACAACGCATCGATAATGGTGCCTCTGCTCTCCCAAGTTTGTGGGATGAACAGCTTTTCTGACTCGAGCACAAATTGGGACACTCTTTGGTACTTCTCTTTAGTCCCGTGAATACAGGCTGCTGCTTTGTTTAACTTATTGGATACATGTTCAATCGTTTGGGGCTTGCCCGCTACTTTTGCTTGCTGCACAACACTCCCGACCCCGTGTGATAACACATCACTTGATAAGTACTTTGTCAGATGCATATACAACCGGTTGGTGTTCGCCAGCTACTTTGGCTTGTTGTAAGGTACCCTCAACCTCAAATAATGGTACATCATTGGCCGCGAAAGACCGCTCACAAGGGTTACATAGTGCACACAATTTACTGGAGCGTAGTGGGTTCCTGGCCTTCTCAGTGGCTGCCCCTTTACCTTTGCCCCAAACCCAGTCGTCTTCCTTGCTGGGCGACACATCCCTCCATTCCGTTGCGGTGACCTCCCGTGGTCTGGACGCTCTCTCGTCCCATGGTCTGGACACCCTCTCGTCTGCGTCCGTGATGCCGACTGCCGTGATCTTCCTCCCCAGGTATTTTGCCTCTGGCGTCAGGAAGATGCATTCGGATCATTTCGGCCGGAGTCCCACTTCGCATGGTCGACCTGGAGCCTCTTCCACCGTTGCGAAGAGGTCGTCGGCTTTGGGTGGTGGGTACCGTGCCTGTACCGCTGCTCGGTTGATCTTCACCTCCTCGTGGTCGTGATGAGCGGCCTGTGCCTCGGGGGTCTGCAATTTGGATCTGCACTTCGATGCCTGGTTCAGCTGAAGGTGGGGGTTTGCTCCGCCGTAGAGAATGGGAGACCTCATTCGCTGGAGAAGGTGTGCGGAGGTCTTCCTCATTCCATCGAATCTTCCACATCCACCTCCTGCCAAGCAACGTTGGCCCATCACCTGAAACAATGCACAGTGGTAAATCGTGCACTGCTCCCTCATGGAATACTCCTTTGTCCACAATCCCAATAACTGGTATCAGTTCCTTGGTGTAGGTGCACAGCTTTGCCTGAATCGGGATCAGCTCGGGTCGCTGTGCTTCGTCGTTCCACAGCCTCTCAAAAGCCTTCTGGCTCATAACTGATTGACTTTCCTCCGTGTCTAGTTCCATGGAGACGGGAGTGCCGTTAAGTTCAACTTTTAACATTATCGGAGGGCTTTTGGTGGTGAAGGTGTGTATCCCATATACTTCCTCTTCATCCTCAGGTTCAGTTGCCTCTCCTGCTCGTTCATCGTGATCCTCGCTCGATCGGTCACCCTCTCCTGACTCTGCCACGTGGTGAGTCAGAGATCATTTGCACATTTGCTGGAGGAGCCCCATTGTTCCACAGCCCTTGCACACATCGGACTTGAATCGACATTGATGAGCTCTATGGCTGCCCCCGCAGTGCCAACATGGTGCTAATGGATATGCATTCATGCTCCACGGCAGATTCTGAGTCACTCTAGGCCTAGGTCTGGCCTCTGCAATGGTGTGGGCCCTGCCCTGTGCCGTTCTGCCTGCTGAAAACATTATTTTGTGCACGGTGCTTGCCGGTGAGCTTCAATTCTGTGAAGATATCTGTTTCATGTTATTGCTCGTGGATATGAAGGCTTGGGCTATTGTGATGGCCTTGCTCAGATCGAGGGATTCGGCAGACAGCAGTTTGCGAAGAATGACCTCGTGGCCGATTCCAAGCACGAAAAAGTTCTGCAACATTTCCCCCAAGAATCCTGCAAATTCGCACTGCCCCGCGAGGCGTCTTAGATCGGCGACAAAGCTCACCACGTTCTGGCCCTCGGAGCGACGGAGCATGTAAAAGCGATACCTGACCATCAGGATGCTCGTCTTTGGCTTGAGGTGTTCTCTAGCCAGCGTACACAGCTCTGCGTAAGATTTGTCCATTACGTTGACCGGTGCCAGCAAATTTTTAAGGAGGTCATATACCGATAACCCACATACGGTGAGGAGAATCACCCTGCGCTTGTTCCTCGTCTCAGCCTTGTCCAATTCATTGGCCACAAAGTACTGGTCGAGGTGCTCAACGAAGGCTTCCCAATCATCACCCTCAACAAATCTCTCAAGAATACCAATGGCGGCCATTACCGCATGAAAGTTCATGATCCGTTACTCATCGCCAATTTGTTATGTTCAGAATAAATCCACAGAACTGTATCGCAAACTCAAACTGTTGTAACTTTGGTTTCTTTATTCAGACTCCAGAGTGGGGAAGCAGCATGGTGAATCACCTTTTATACCTCCTTGCCCCAGAGTGCACAGGTGACCCTTAGGTCTCCCACAGGTGTGCCCCCTAGTGGCAAGCCTTATATTTTGGTAAGGTTTACATGCATACATAACAAGAAGGTTTGAGGAAACTTCAGCAAACAAGCTTTATTTCTTCTGCGTTCCTCTCCCTTCTCCTGAAGATGCTGACGCTTGCGGCAGTATAGTTCCAAGGGTACTGACAGCCCTCCAGTACTTATCTATGTGCAAATCTAGAGAAATAACTGCAGGTTATGCAATCTTGGTTGGAATCAAAACTAAACTTGATAGTGCCCTCAATTCACCCGACCACATGCACCTTCCAGCAAGAAATCTGCATGATTATTCTTCCTCAGCTAGTCCAGAAATGTGAAGGCCAATTATGACAACCTTTGCTAGTTGAGATCAATGAACTCAGCAGAGACTAGCGATTGAAACTTCCGCCACTTTGCTTCAGTAGTGCACCATGTAGTAGATTTAAACACTGAGTCATTGAAGGAGCTTTTCAAATATTTTTTTAAACCTTCATTCTGGGATATGGCCACGCCGGCATTTATTGCCCATCCCTAATTACCCTCGAGAAGGTGGTGGTGAGCCACCTTCTTGAACCGCTGCAGTCCCGTGAGGTGAAGGTTCTCCCACAGTGCTGTTATGGAGGGAGTTCCAGGATTTTGACCCAGCGACGATGAAGGAGCAGTCGATATATTTCCAAGTCATGATAAGAACATAAGCAGATAAGAACATAAGAAATAGGAGCAGGAGTAGGCCATATGGCCCCTCGAGCCTGCTCTGCCATTTAATACGATCATGGCTGATCTGATCATGGACTCAGGTCCACTTCCCTGCTCACTTCCCATGATCCCTTATTCCCTTATCAGTTAAGAAACTGTCTACCTCTGTCTTAAATTTATTCAATGTCCCAGCTTCCACAATTCTCTGAGGCAGCGAATTCCACAGATTTACAACCTTCTGAGTGAAGAAATTCCTCCTCATCTCAGTTTTAAATGGGCGGCCCTTTATTCTAAGATTATGCCCTCTAGTTTTAGTCTCCCCTATCAGTGGAAACATCCTCTCTGCATCCACTTTGTCAAGCCCCCTCATAATCTTATACGTTTCGATAAGATCGCCTCTCATTCTTCTGAATTCCAATGAGTAGAGGCCCAACCTACTCAACCTTTCCTCATAAGTCAACTCCCTCATCTCCGGAATCAACCCAGTGAATCTTCTCCAAACTGCCTCCAAAGCAAGTATATCCTTTCTTAAATATGGAAACCAAAACTGCACGCAGTATTCCAGATGTGGCCTCATCAATACCCTGTATAATTGTAGCAAGACTTCCCTGCTTTTATACTCCATCCCCTTTGCAATAAAGGCCAAGATTCCACTGGCCTTCCTGATCACTTGCTGTACCTGCATTCTAACCTTTGTGTTTCATGCACCAGGACCCCTGGTGTGTGACTTGATGGGGAACTTTGAAGGTGATGGTGTTCCCATGTGCCTGCTACCCTGGTCCTTCTAGGTGGTGGAGGTTGGGGGTTTGGGAGATGTTGGCTTAGAAGCCTTGACGAGTTGCTACAGTGCATCTTGTAGATAGTACACACTGCAGCCATGATGTGTTGGTGGTAGAGGGCGTGAAGGTTTACGATGGTCATATTGTTGACCTTTAAACAAATATTGACAAATTTGCAGAACATAGCATGAAAGCCTTGTGCTATTTTAGTTCCCAATGTGCAGATGAACTGTGTTAATTATTTTGTGGGGGGTGAAAATATCTTAGTCAGGCCTCCGGAGTCGAGGATGACTTGCTTCCACACTAAAATGAGTTCTAAGACGACTGATGAGTCCAATGCGGGATCTACAGTCTCTGTCACAGGTGGTGCAGACGGTGGTTGAAGGGACGGGTGGGTGAGGTGCTTGGTTTGTCGTGCGCTCCTTCCGCTGTTTGTACTTGGCTTCCGCGTGCTCCCGGCGAAGAGACTCGAAGTGTTCGGTGCCTTCTCGGATGCTTCTCCTCCACTTTGAGCGATCTTGGGCTAGGGATTCCCAAGAGTCGGCGGGGAATGTGGAATTTTTTCAAGGTGAAACTATATATGTATTGAAACATCCTCACTTGCATATACATCCAGTGGTACACTACTCTTTAGTCACAGGTCATATCATTTGATTTCAATTTCCTTTCTGAATTTCCCTTGTACAGTAAAGAAATTAATACTTGCTTTTAGAACCCAGACGGGCTGCAACCAGTCAGCGAAAGGCAATTCTGACATGCTGTAAAATCCTGGGTGCGTGATTTTAAACCTTAGCTGATGTCTTATGAAAGGAATTTAATGCGTAATGCTTATTATAGTGTCGTTGGAAAAATGGGAATTCAGGAAAATTAGGCCTGTCAGTATCGGAAAGCCTAATACCTTTTGTGTTTTCATTCTTAGATAATAAATATTCATTCCATGGGGGTCCCATGGAATGGGGTGACTTGTCTTTGGCCCATAATTACCACTTGTGTGCATTTTTCTGACTATATATATCTCAGAATCCGGTTTAACTGCCTCACTTATCTAAATCCTTCTGTAAATCTTTCATTGCATCCTCTTTCTCTATTATTGCCTCTCTTTTAGTGTTGTCATTAAAATTTACCTTTGCCTTTGGTATCATTCGTGAACATCCTTTGTTTTCCATTTTTAACCAAACCATTAGCTAGTTCCATGTTCTACTATGATTTGCTGTGTCTTTTACTTCAATTAGAAGTCTTTCATGTGGAACTTTGTCAATGGCTTTTCCTACATTACAACAGTAACTACACTTATAAAGTACTTCATTGGCTGTAAAGCGCTCTGGGACGTCACGAGGTTGTGAAAGGTGCTATATAAATGCAAGTCTTTCTTTCTCTAAACGTCCAAATACACTGTATCATATGGAGTTCCCACAAGCTACTTTATCTGTGAAGACCTTACAAAAATCCCGAAATCTTTATGGAGGATTGGAGAATAAATATAAGGATTCAGACTAAAAAAAATCAACATACAAAAGAAGATAAGAAACAGGAGCAGGAGTAGGCCATTTGGCCCCTCTAGCCTGCTCCACCATACAATAAGATCATAGCTGATCTGATCTAAACACTCCCTCTCGAGCACTATTCCAATCCAAAATACATCAAATGAGCTGTTGTGTGAGAAGCATTGGTACAATGTAATCTCCTGCAGCCCTGCAACCCTCTAAGATCTCTGTGTTCCTCCAATTCTGGCCTCTTGCACCTCCCTAATTTCAATCGCTCCACCATTGGCGGCCTTGCTTTCAGTTGTCTAGGCCCCAAGCTCTGGAACTCCCTCCCTAAACCTGTCTGACTCGCTATCTCTCTCTCCTCCTTTAAGATGTTCCTTAAAACCTACCTCTTTGACCGAGGTTTTGGTCATCTGCCCCAATATCTCCTTATGTGGCTCAGTGTCAAATTTTGTTTGTTAACGCTCCTTTGATGCACCTTACATAGGATTACATCGGATATACGGCACAAAAACAGGCCATTCGGCCCAACCAGTCCATACTGCCATTTATACTCCACTCGAGCCTCCTCCTGTCTTTCCTCATCTAAATCTATCAACATTATTCCCTTGTCCCTCATATACTTGTCTAGCCTCCCCTTAAATGCATCGATACCGTTCGCTTCAACGAAACACGATTGCACGTTGTCTGTTCAGCTCAGGAATCTGGCTTCCAGTCGAGCGCAGCCTGAAATGAAAGTGTACTGACTGGTTAAATGGGTTTGAGCAGTTTCAATCCAAGTCCCGAGTGGGCACGGGACCACAGGAATAAATTAGTAGGCACACTCAGTGAGACAGGCCGCAAGAATGGGTTTGGACAGTAAGTGGAAAGTCGCACTGGGTTAAGGTTCAATATTGAGGCAGGGCTGTACAGTCAGGGAATTTCACTCTGCAACTAACACAGGCTCAGCCTGGCCAAGGAATGCTTGCTACTAACATTGAATGCAATACGTGGAAAAATGTTTTATTCTCCAGCACTGACATTCCACAGCTGGATAAGTACAAAGTTCCCTACCTTCTCCAAAAAAAGGAACACATTAGAGAAAGAGCCTAGTTAAAATTCTGAATTGCTTGAAATAACACTTGTGCAAAGCCAGAAATGGCCTGGTTTTTGTAATGTAGCTTTTGCATTGCATAGAATCACATACCATAAGAATAGATAGTGAAATCTGATTAACCCCCAATGGGGGCCTTCCTGTCTCTTTCAGCACCACCATGGAAGTTGAAAATGTTTCACTATTGTGTAATCAGTACATCTGAGCTTTCCATTAAACACTACTGTATCTCTCGTGGTGTTGTTCCAAGTAAGTTGGATGGTGCGCTGTTTCATAACGATGGGGTCGTCGCATCATGTAATGCGCAATGCACCATTCTCCAATTACGGGCCGATTGTGTTTAATGTGGCTTTCCCCTTGAAGGGCACGTAATGTAATTGTCGGACACCCTGAGGTCAGTTAGAGTTTAATTGCTGTCGGCAGGCGAAGTTTGTGCACTGGTAGAGGGCGTGTGAATTTCTAGCTCCGGGTCGGAAGAAATCAGGGTGAAATGGCTTTAATGTAGAATAACAGAACAGTACAGCACAGAAGGAGGCCATTCGGCCCATTGAGTATTTGCCAACTCTTTCGAAGAGCAATCCAGTTAGTCCCACTCCCCCATTCTTTCCCCAAATATCTGCAGTTTTTTTCTCCTTTTCAAGTATTTATCCAGATCTCTTTTGAAGGCTACTACTGAATCAGTTTATTTTCTTTTTATACTTCTGATGTGAAAGTTTTTATATATAAAACCATTGTGATCAATTTTAAGCTCTCTCTCTTTCTGTTATCTTCATTAAATGTTTTAGTTTCAACAGCAACTGTTGAAATTACATGAACACTGGTTAATTACCATCAGCACGAATAATTCAGCTCCCTCTCATTTGGACCCCTCTGTTTTAGTGACAAATTCTGTGGCAATGTGTGACCTTTCATTCCGTGTTGTCACGCTGCTGTTTGTCTCACTGGGCAGCACTCTTGCCTCTGAGTCAGAAGGTCGTGGGTTTGCGTCCCACTCCAGAGACCTGAGCATAAAATCTGGGCTGACACTCCAGTGCAGTGCTGAGGGTGTACTGCACTGTCGGAAGTGCCGTCTTCTGGATGAGACGTTAAACCGAGGCCCCGTCTGCCCTCTCAGGAAAAAAAATCCCTCGGCACTATTTCGAAAAAGTGGAGGGGAGAGCTCTCCAGTGTCCTGGTCAATATTTATCCCTCAAACAACATCATTAAAACAGATTATCTCATTGCGGTTTGTGGGAGCATACTGTGCGCAAATTGGCTGCCACATTTCCTACATTACAACAGTTCAAAAAGTACTTCATTGGCTGTGAAGCGCTTTGCGATGTCCTGAGGTGGTGAAAGGTGGTATATAAATATAAATACAAGTTCTTGGGGCTGAAGTTTCCCCTTTTTTAAGAGTAGTTACTGCCACAAAGAGATGGTAAAGCGGAGAAAATGAGTTTCCGCCCAGTCAGGGCAGACTCTCCGATGATCAGGACATTGTCCTCCTGATTTTTTGAGGCGGAGAAGCTATCTGCCCCGCTCCTGTGCGAACGGCATTAATGACATCATTAGAGCGCACACCGCCTGGTCCCCGCCCGGAAGCGACATTGCCCTCACAGTCAATCGACCGTTTGTCGGTGCCCCCAACAGCTTCGTGCGGCGGGAAGGGGAGGGTGCACCACTGCGGCCATCATTTTATTTTAATTGTCGGCCGACTCTGCAGTTGGCCCGACAATGGCGGCCACTAGTTTGGCCGGGCCACCAACAGGCAGCTCTGCGCCCTCTGTTGGGTGTCGGGCCTCTGGCCTGGCTGAAGCCCTCCCTGGTGAGCCAGTGAGCTCCAAGTAGGCCTCACACAACATCCCTCCCCTTTAAGTGAAGGGGAGGGACTTTGCAATGTGTCAGCACGACGTGGCACGTCCGCACTGTGCTGCCGTCATCGGCGTCACACTGACGTGCTCAGTGCAGCGTTGATGACACCGTCTGCCTTCCGCCCCACTCCCGACTCGCTTCTGCCTCTCTGCCGCCCTAAGCACCGCCCAGATGACTTTTGCAAAGAAAAGAGGGCAATTTTCCTCCATTCCCTGCCCAAAACGATTCAGGGGGTAATTCACCAGATAATTCTAATTATCTGCCCCAAACGGGCCGGAGGGCAATTTCGGTCCTCTTTGCTTTTTAATGTTGATTCATGTGGAACGATATCGGTAGATTTTATGAAATCTGACGGGACCTACTGAACTCCATTATTCTGGATGCATGGAGGAATTTTATTCCATTCACAAAAGAAGGTTGGAGAAGGAATGATCCCTGTTTCAGGATCGGGATAGGCACTGAGGAGTACATTGCATACGTTTTTCTCTCTTCCTTCCACAACAGCACTGGCCTTTGCAGATGCTTTGCTCGCCTTGCTACCCACCTTCAAAAACCATCTCCCTTCTCCCAACCCTTACCCCACGTTCATTACCTGCCCTCCCCCATGAAGTATTTTGAGACGTTTAGCTGTGTTAGGGGCACTGTCATTACCAGCATCATTTCTTGGCACGAAAATGCATCTGCCAAACCCGTGTACGTAAAAACAAAATGAAGTCTTGCACTTTGTATGGCAGGAGGCTAGTTTTGTATAAAAGTTATTCTTAGTGAAATTTTAAACTTCATTTCTTTTTTCTTTTTGAATAGGGTAAACCTTTTACAAAGGATTTGATTTATCAAGAAATAATAAAGTCGAGGCATGTGTTCTTGTTATGTTGGGTTGTGGAATTTTTAACAGCTCCTAGTCTGACCCCTTGAGGAATATGACAGGTTGATCATTCCTCAGTAAACTGCAAATTCTCAAAAAGAATTCATAACGAACATTCGCAGGCAGGGAGTGCACGTTTATAAGAAGTGTGCGTTGTCTATGTTTGATTGATTAGGTATATTACCTGTTTAACCTGAATACATTAACTATGTATCAACGTCTTTTGGATAAGACGTTAAACCGAGGCCCCGTCTGCTCTCTCAGGGGACGTAAAAGATCCCATGGCACTATTTCGAAGAAGAGCAGGGGGAGTTATCCCCGGTGTCCTGGCCAATATTTATCCCTCAACCAACATCACTAAAGAAGATTATCTGGTCATTATCACATTGCTGTTTGTGGGAGCTTGCTGTGCGCAAATTGGCTGCCGTGTTTCCCACATTGCAACAGTGACTACACTTCAAAAAGTACTTCATTGGCTGTAAAGCACTTTGGACCATCCAGTGGTCGTGAAAATCATAGATTCATAGAATGGTCACAGCACGGAAGAAGGCCTTTCGGCCCGTCGAGCCTGTGTCAGCTATATAAATGTAAGTCTTTCTTTCTATTGTGAAAAGGAGTCCTTCAGGAGATTAGAAACAAACTGCAATGAGAACTTCATGAGACTTTGGCACCAATGTTCCCTTTAAGCTGCGCGGTCTCTGAAGGTCCCGTGCATTCGGTGAGCCGGCTTTCAAATGCAAAAACCGCGCAAGCGCGGAACTTTGAACGGCCCGCACAGTCCGATAAAGAGGCCGCTCGGCCCAAAAAGAAATTCGAAGGAACATCGTTGGTGCTCAACCCCAGGATGAGGTAGTAGAACGACTCTGGAAAGGCATGAGAGAGCAAAACGAAGCGAGGAGTCATCGTCAGAGAAAAGCTTTTTAAGGGACAATACTGCAGCAGTTGGATTTTATTGGCAAGGGGATAAATATTTGTAAAGAAAAACAAAATTACGAAGAGTAAGTGCATAAGTCTTTCAGAGCGCCGTAACTTTCAATAATTCTACCTTCTGGGCCTGGTTTTTGAATCCAGTCCAGACCACGGTCCTTATTTGGTTATATAAGAGCAGTGTGGGCAGGCCCATGCTGCCCCTGGGCCCTCGGCTCTTCTGGGCCCCGTACCCTCATTCGCCGCACCTCCGCCCACACTACGCTATGTGTGCGCACTAGGTCAGTGCAGCAGAGCAGTTCTCCAGTCGTCCTGGTTCAACCCTTGTCACTGGATAAAGGCCGAGCTCTTTCGAGCCCGTGTGGTGGCTGATGTGCAATGGTCACCACACACTAAAAAAAATCCACGCACAGGCAATTGGAGTTGAGGACTGGAACATCAGGCCTGTCATTGGAACATCTGTGAACTCTTGTGGAAGCAAGTCATCCTCGTTCGAGGGACCGTCTATGATGATGATAAAAGAGCATAAGAATTAGGAGTAGTAGTAGGCTATTCGGTCCCTCGAGCCAGCTCCGCCATTCAATGAGATCTTGGCTGATCTTCTACCTCAACTTCACTTTCCTGCACTATCCCCATATCCCTTGATTCCCTTAAATCCAAAAATCTATCGATCTCTGTCTTAAATATGCTCAATGATTGAGCTTCCACAGCCCTCTGGGGTAGAGAATTCCAAAGAGTCACCACCCTCTGAGTGAAGAAATTTCTCCTAATCTCAGGCCTAAATGGACGACCTCTTATTCTGAGACTGTGACCCCTGGTTCTAGACTCCCCATCCAGAGGAAACATCCTCCCTGCATCTACCCTGTCAAGCCCTGTAATAATTTTGTATGTTTCAATGAGTTACTTGATTCCCTCAGACTCATCAGAATACCTTCTGTAGCTGCCAAGGTCCGAAGCTCTGGAACTCCCTCCCTAAACCTCTCTGCCTCTCTACTTCTCTCTCCTCCTTTAAGATGCTCCTTAAAACCTACCTCTTTGACCAAGCTTTTGGTCATCTGCTCTGATATCTCCTTATGTGGCTCGGTGTCAAATTTTGTTTGATAAACGCCTCTGTGAAGCACCTTGGGATGTTTTACTACATTAAGGGCGCTATGTGAATACACATTGTTGTTGTAAGGAGACAAGTGATTCCTCATTAGTGTTCAGTAGCTGTACCAACCTCTTTTGGAATCCTGGCTCACTGAGGTCTGTATCCCATACAGCGGGTGGGTGGGGAGGATGGGGAGGCGATGGGGTGAAGGAATGGGCGAGGGGGGAAGGGGGGCACTCTGTAAACTGGGCCTCGGTCATGTGCCACCTTTCCTCAAGCACTACCACTGCTACCCCTTCCTCACCAGCATTCAGTAACTCACCCTGTGCTTTCCCACCAATGTCACCAGTCATGTCTCCACGAGCGGGGTGTATATGTGCTGGCACTGAATGGAGAATGGTGATGAGTGATACTGTTCAGCTTGGGCTGGGGCGGGGGGAGGGGGGCTGTAGAATGTGGAGGTGGGGTGACTGGTTTCTCTTTGATTCATGAAAAGAGACAATGGTATCTTTATAATTTGCCCACTACTTTGGTTTATCTGCCCTAAACCTCTCCGCCTCTCTTTCCTCCTTTAGATACTCTTTGACCAACCTGTCGTAATATCTTCTGATACAGCTTGATGTCAAATTGTGCTTGATAGCGCTCCTGTGAAGCACCTTGGGATGTTTCACTAGATTAAAGATGCTATATAAGTGAAAGTTGATGTTGTTGTAGTTCGTGCATGGACTATTATGGGGGCTGAAATTCATCAACTCACCGCCCGCTGCCGCCCACTGCCGGCGACAATGCTCTTGCAGATCTGTCCAGTGCCACTTTCGGGGTGGCTTGGAGTGGGCGGGAGAGGAGAGCTGCTGGGAACCGCCCGCTGATGTCAGCGGACGGCCGAGTGGTGCAACTGACCTCCCGCCCTCCGAGCTCCCATATTGATACAGGCGGGAGTCGGTGCCAGAATGGGGGTGGACCACTGTGAGGAGGCTGGTCTGTCCCCCACGGTAAGTATGAAGAACCTGAAAAAAAGGTTAGTGAACATTTAAAAAAAAAATTTCCACAACGACTTACCTGGATGGGGTCCCCTGAAGGTCGTCCGATAGTTTTTTTATTTTTTACTGATGATTTTTTTTTTCAGGTCTTTGACCCTCTGGGGGCCCGACTCCATCCTCGGCGGCACTTGGGCGGCAAGTACCTCTGCCGCCGAGGATGAGACCTCCCGCCCGCTGCCGCCCAGATTGGCGGCGTACATCATCCATTTGCTGCCCGCCAACCTTCGAGGGACCTCGGCGATGAATATCCTGCCCAAAGTACCGTCTGGTACCTCGGCGGCCATCGGCGGCACTTTGGGCGGAACTTGGGCGGGCGGAGGCTTTGATGAAAATCGGCCCCATAGTCTATGTGTGTGTGGACACATTGGAGATAATTGTCACCTTCAGTGGCTAGACACTTACCCACTGGTGGAGTGGGTTTTACGCCCGTTGTAGAACCCGCCTGATTTTTATTTCATTGAGTGCAATGGAACGAATATGGGGCTGATTTCTACATCAGGCGGGTGGCCCGCTCAGCCCATGTAACATACGCAAATCATGGAACGTCTGAATGATGTGACAAATACAAAAAGAAAGACTTGCATTTATATAGCGCCTTTCACAACCTCAGGACGTCCCAAAACACTTTACAACTCATGAAGTGCTTCTGAATTGCATTCACTGCTGTATTGTAGGAAATGCAGCAGCCAATTTGCACACAGCAAGCTCCCACAAACAGCAATGTGACAACGCCCAGATAATCTGTTATGTTGGTTGAGGGATAAATATTGGCCAGGACACCGGGGATAATTCCTCTGCTCTTCTTTGAAAGAGTGCCATGGGATCATTTACATCCATCTGAGAGGCCAGACTGGACCTCGGTTTAACATCTCATCTGAAAAATGGCACCTCCGACAGTACAGAACTCCCTCAGCACTGCACTGACGTGCCTGGATTTGGTGCTCAAGTCTCTGGAGTTAAGAATACAGATCAGCCATGAGGTTGTAGATTTAAAATCATTGGCAAAAGATCTGGAAGTGAGATGAGGAATAGTGATTATGTTACTGATCGAGTAATCCAGAGCCCTGGTCTAATAATCTGGAGATGCAAGTTCAAATCCCACCATGCCAGCTGGGGAATTTAAATTCAGTTCATTAAATAAATCTAGAATTTAAAAAAAAGTTGGTATCACCATGAAACTACTGGATTGTCAGTTTAAAAAAATCATCTACTTTAATAGTGTTCTTTTCGGAAAGGAAATGTGGCCTCCTTACCCAGTGTGATTGGGTAAGGAGGCCAGATATGTGACTCCTGACCCACAGCACCATGGTGAAATGGCCTAGAAAGCCATCCAATTGTAACAAATTGCTGCAATGAAACAATAGTAAGAATAAAACACAGACTGCAGCGGCTCACCTTCTCGAGGGCCATTAGGGATGGGCAATAAACGTTGGCCTTGCCAGCGATGCTCACATCCCAGGATCGATCAATAAAAAAGGCAAAAGCTTTTCACCCAGAGAGTTGTCGGATCTGGAACACCCTCCCTGAAAAGGTGGTGCAAGCTGATTCCATCAATCACTTTAGAAGGGAGCTGTAGAGGTACTTAAGGTGAGGAAGTGTCCGGGTCACCAACAAAAAGCGGGAGGTGGGTGCAGGACTGAGCATGACTGCTCTGTCAAACAGGCACGATAGGGGCCGCATGACCTCCTTCTGTGCAGTCAGTTTCTCAGCATCATCACAGGCGGTCCCTCGAACGAGGATGACTTGCTTCCACATGAGTTCACAGATGTTTCAAAGAAGGACCCGATGTTCCAGTCCTGAACTCCAATTGAAAGGGTGGAAGATGCCTGTGCATGGATTTTTTTTAATATGTGGTAATCGTTGCACATCAGCCACCACACGGGCTTGACAGCTAGGCCTTTATCCAATAGCAAGGGTTAACCAGGACGACTGGAGACCTGCTCTGCTGCACGGACCCAGTGTGCACACATATCACAGTGTGGGCTGCCCTGTGCTGCCCCTGGGCCCCTGGCCCTTCTGGACACCGTACCCTCATTCGCCGCACCTCCACCACGATCTCTCGCCACACCTCCGCACCAAACATTCGCCGCGCCTCCGCCACGATCACCCACCGAATCTCAGCCACAATCCCTCTTCGCTCCTCCGCCTCGATCTCTCGAGGTGCGCGACTAGGTGACATCATCAGGACCCAGGTTGCTGTTTGGAGCGTGGGCAGGAGCATCGGCGGGGCCCAGGCACAGCGGAGGAGCGGGAAGGACGTGGCGGAGTCAGTTTCTACGATCTAATTGAATAGTGGAACAGGCTCGAGGGGCTGAGTGGAATACTCCTGTTCCGATGTTCCTGACCTTGTGCTTGCACGAGGGGGCTATGCAGCACGAGCTGGGAGTGAGCTGCGACTTTGCAACCTGACATGTGTACTGTACACGTACAGGAGCCACGCACAGTACCAGTGAGCGGCTTGCTGCTCCCCTGTGCGCGCTGGAACTGTTCCTACCGCTGCCGTATTCACTTGTTTTATTTGGTCTGTGGCGCCAGTCAGTGCTCTCCCTGCTCTTGAGCAGACTGCGGAGGAATGCTGACCTCCAAACAACTGCAGGAGTGTTTAGGAAAGAACCAGGTTGGGAGACTCACTGATTCTGGAAACTCGCAAGGTTGCCGATTTTTGAAAATTGAGAACAAAGTGGAAACAAATAAAGTAAGGACAGATCGGCATCTGTGCCCACGCAGTCTGAGGTCTCGCACGGGTGGTAGCTGATTACCCAACTGACTCACGTTACAATTGCAAGTGGTTATAAATATCCAAACAATTTATTTATTCCCCCCCGAGGACATTTGTCTGCGTTCTCTGTTGTTCAGATTTACTTTTTTGTTTTAAAAAGATCTCTCTCTAATTATAGAATCTTACAGCACAGAAGGAGGCCATTCGGCCCATCATGCCTGTGCTAGCTCTTTGAAAGAGCTATCCAATTAGTCCCAATTCCCGGCTCTTTAAGAACATAAGAACATAAGAATTAGGAACAGGAGTAGGCCATCTAGCCCTTCGAGCCTGCTCCGCCATTCAATAAGATCATGGCTGATCTGGCTGTGGACTCAGCTCCACTTACCCGCCCGCTCCCCGTAACCCTTAATTCCCTTATTGGTTAAAAATCTATCTATCTGTGACTTGAATACATTCAATGAGCTAGCCTCAACTGCTTCCTTGGGCAGAGAATTCCACAGATTCACAACCCTCTGGGAGAAGAAATTCCTTCTCAACTCGGTTTTAAATTGGCTCCCCCATATTTTGAGGCTGTGCCCCCTAGTTCAAGCCTCCCCTACCAGTGGAAACAACCTCTCTGCCTCTATCTTGTCTATCTCTTTCATGATTTTAAATGTTTCTATAAGATCACCCCTCATCCTTCTGAACTCCAACGAGTAAAGACCCAGTCTACTCAATCTATCATCATAAGGTAACCCCCTCATCTCCGGAATCAGCCTAGTGAATCGTCTCTGTACCCCCTCCAAAGCCAGTATATCCTTCCTTAATTAAGGTGACCAAAACTGCACGCAGTACTCCAGGTGCAGCCTTACCAATACCCTATACAGTTGCAGCAGGACCTCCCTGCTTTTGTACTCCATCCCTCTCGCAATGGAGGCCAACATTCCATTCGCCTTCCTGATTACCTGCTGCACCTGCAAACTAACTTTTTGGGATTCATGCACAAGGACCCCCAGGTCCCTCTGCACTGCAGCATGTTGTAATTTCTCCCCATTCAAATAATATTCCCTTTTACTGTTTTTTTTCCCAAGGTGGATGACCTCACACTTTCCGACATTGTATTCCATCTGCCAAACCTTAGCCCATTCGCTTAACCTATCCAAATCTCCTTGCAGCCTCTCTGTGTCCTCTACACAACCCGCTTTCCCACTTATCTTAGTGTCATCTGCAAATTTTGTTACACTACACTCTGTCCCCTCTTCCAGGTCATCTATGTATATTGTAAACAGTTGTGATCCCAGCACTGATCCCTGTGGCACACCACTAACCACCGATTTCCAACCCGAAAAGAATCCATTTATCCCGACTCTCTGCTTTCTGTTCGCCAGCCAATTCTCTATCCATGCTAATACATTTCCTCTGACTCCGCATACCTCTATCTTCTGCAGTAACCTTTTGTGTGGCACCTTATCGAATGCCTTTTGGAAATCTAAATACACCACATCCATCGGTACACCTCTATCCACCATGCTCGTTATATCCTCAAAGAATTCCAGTAAATTAGTTAAACATGATTTCCCCTTCATGAATCCATGTTGCGTCTGCTTGATTGCACTATTCCTATCCAGATGTCCCGCTATTTCTTCCTTAATGATAGTTTCAAGCATTTTCCCCACTACAGATGTTAAACTAACCGGCCTATAGTTACCTGCCTTTTGTCTGCCCCCTTTTTAAAACAGAGGCATTACATTAGCTGCTTTCCAATCCACTGGTACCTCCCCAGAGTCCAGAGAATTTTGGTAGATTATAACGAATGCATCTGCTATAACTTCCGCCATCTCTTTTAATACCCTGGGATGCATTTCATCAGGACCAGGGGACTTGTCTACCTTGAGTCCCATTAGCCTTTCCAGCACTACCCCCCTAGTGATTGTGATTGTCTCAAGGTCCTCCCTTCCCACATTCCTGTGACCAGCAATTATTGGCATGGTTTTTGTGTCTTCCACTGTGAAGACCGAAGCAAAATAATTGTTTAATGTCTCAGCCATTTCCACATTTCCCATTATTAAATCCCCCTTCTCATCTTCTAAGGGACCAACATTTACTTTAGTCACTTTTTTCCGTTTTATATATCTGTTAAAGCTTTTACTATCTGTTTTTATGTTTTGCGCAAGTTTACCTTCGTAATCTATCTTTCCTTTCTTTATTGCTTTCTTAGTCATTCTTTGCTGTCGTTTAAAATTTTCCCAATCCCCTAGTTTCCCACTAACCTTGGCCATCTTATACGCATTGGTCTTTGATTTGATACTCTCCTTTATTTCCTTGGTTATCCACGGCTGGTTATCCCTTCTCTTACCGCCCTTCTTTTTCACTGGAATATATTTTTGTTGCGCACTATGAAAGAGCTCCTTAAAAGTCCTCCACTGTTCCTCAATTGTGCCACCGTTTAATCTGTGTTTCCAGTCTACTTTAGCCAACTCTGCCCTCATCCCACTGTAGTCCCCTTTGTTTAAGCATAGTACGCTCGTTTCTGACACAACTTCCTCACCCTCAATCTGTATTACAAAGTCAACCATACTGTGATCACTCATTCCGAGAGGATCTTTTACTAGGAGATCGTTTATTATTCCTGTCTCATTACACAGGACCAGATCTAAGATAGCTTGCTCCCTTGTAGGTTCTGTTACATACTGTTCTAAGAAACAATCCCGTATGCATTCTATGAATTCCTCCTCCAGGCTACCCCGTGCGATTTGAGTTGACCAATCGATATGTAGGTTAAAATCCCCCATGACTACTGCCGTTCCTTTTTCACATGCCTCCATTATTCCCTTGATTATTGCCTGCCCCACCATGAAGTTATTATTTGGGGGCCTATAAACTACGCCCACCAGTGACTTTTTCCCCTTACTATCTCTAATCTCCACCACAATGATTCAACATTTTATTCATTAGAGCCAATATCGTCTCTCACAACTGCCCTGATATCATCCTTTATTAACAGAGCTACCCCACCTCCTTTCCCTTCTTGTCTATCTTTCCGAATCGTCAGATATCCCTGTATGTTTAATTCTCAGTCTTGGCCACCCTGCAACCATGTTTCTGTAATGGCCACCAAATCATACCCATTTGTAATGATTTGTGCCGTCAACTCATTTACTTTATTTCGAATGCATTTAGGTAGAGTGTTTTAATCCTAGTTTTTAAACCATGATTTTTAGTTTTAACCCCTCCTGCAGCCCCTTTATATTCAGTGGCCCTTTTTGTTTTTTGCCTTCGGTTTCTCTGCCCTCCACTTTTACTTATCTACTTTCTGTCTTTTGCTTTTGTCTCCTTTTTGTTTCCCTCTGTCTCCCTGCATTGGTTCCCATCCCCCTGCCATATTAGTTTAACTCCTCCCCAACAGCACTAGCAAACACTCCCCCTAGGACATTGGTTCCGGTCCTGCCCAGGTGCAGACCGTCCGATCTGTACTGGTCCCACCTCCCCCAGAACCTGTTCCACTGCCCCAGGAATTTGGATCCCTCCCTGCTGCACCACTGCTCAAGCCACATATTCATCTGAGCTATCCTGCGATTCCTACTCTTTCCCCACAGCTTTTCAAGTATTTATCCGATTCCCTTTTGAAAGTTACTATTGAATCTGCTTCCACCACCCTTTCAGGCAGCGCGTTCCCGATCAGAACAACTCGCTGTGTACAAAGATTTCTTCTCCCTCTCGCCTCCGATTCTTTTGCCAGTCACCTTTGAATCTGAGTCCTCTGCTTACCGACCCTCCCGCCAACAGCTCTTCCTTATTTACACCATCAAAATCCCTCGTATGGATGCAATGCTTTGAAGAAGAACAACTAGATCACTGTGCAATAATATAGTGCCTTTAACATGATAAAGTGACCACGGTGTTATCAGACAGTATTTGAAGCCATTTGTTGCACTCCCAACCCCGTGCTGTCTGAGATCAGCTGGCTTGGCATAAATCGGGGATCAAACCAGGGATCACACCAGGTGTGCGTATACCCACCGTGCCATAAAGCAAGCCCAGGCTTTTCTCTTGAAAATAGAAGGCTGAGGGGTGACCTAATAGAGGTCTTTAAAATTATGAAAGGTTTTGGCAGAGTGGATACAGAAAGAATGTTTTCACTTGTGGGGAAGAGCATAACTAGAGGCCATCAATATAAGATAGTCACTAATAAATCCAACAGGGAATTCAAAAAAAATTTCTTTACCCAGAGAGTGGTGAGAATGTGGAACTCGCTACCACAGGGAGTGCTTGAAGTGAATAGTAAGGGGAGGCTAGACAAGCATATAAGAGAGAAGGGAATCGAGGGTTATGCTGGTAGATTTAGATGAGGAAAGACGGGAGGAGGCTCGAGTGGAGCATAAACGGCGGCACGGACTGGTTGGGCCGAATGGCCTGTTTCTGTGCTGTATATCCTATGCATATCCTATGTATATGGAGCTAAGGAACAGATTAGCCTTCATCTAATTGAATGGTGGAACAGGTTCGAGGGGCTGAATGGCCTGGTCCTGTTCCTATGGTCCTATGCCAGTCATGTTTTTAGGGGGCGGTTTGCTGTTAGATATTTTCTGTGGTTCAATGCCAGCGGCCTCTCCTGTGGGTATCAGCTACACCCAGAGTGTGCCTTAATAATCCTGATATCGAGCTAAATGATAGCGAGACGCAAGGATCACAATAGAGAACTCTTACTTTGTATATCCGCTATAGAAATGTGCTACCTTGTAATCCTTCCCTTTATGAAAAAACACGACTAAATATATTGGCTCTTAGCCAACAGATGGTTTATTTAAATAAAATCTCTAAATGAACAGCATAAAGCCAGTGACTCATACACTCCACCAGCTGCCTTGATATATATATATATATATAAAATAAATACGCTTTCTCTCTATACATACATACACTCCAAAACAGAGCTCATTTCTTTTATTGAAAAATGGGCCCCAGCTTTTTTTAAATGTATTCATTCATGGGATTTGGGCATCCTGACAAAGCCAGCTTTTATTGCCCATCTCTAATAAATGGCTTGCAAAGCCATTTCAGAGGGCAGTGAAGAGTCAACCACATGTAGGCCAGACCAGGTAAGGATGGTAGATTCCCTTCCCAAAATGACATTAGTGAACCAGGTGGATTTTTATAACAATCCAATAGTTGCATGGTCACCATTATTGATACAAGCTTTTTATTCCAAATTTATTTACTAACTGAATTTAATTCCCCAGCTATCGTGCTGGGATTTTGAACTCACACCTCTGGATTACTAGTTCAGTAACATAACCACAGTGCTTCCATACCGACCCACCTTCTCTGCTGGTTGGTATAATGTATTTGCTTCTTTTGCTTAAGAAAGCATGGCAACACATTGCTTTTAGGAACTAGTTGGTTTATTAACAAAGGTTTAACAATCACACTTTGCCAGTTCATCCACCAGGCTCACAACCATCTGCCGCATCGTGGAACCCCCGAGCCCAACTGGCTGGGATTTTATTGAGTTTTGTGAACATCATTTGAGTGGCTAAGCCATTCCCAACTCAACAGCTCTACAACTCTTTTGGTTAAATGTTGTTGATGGATTAACGGCAGTTTGTGTGCAGAACCATGAGCAGCCTGTGGCGGCAGCAACAGCCTACTGTACCTGGTATTCCCAAGAGGTCTCCCATCCACGTACTAACCAGGCCTGAATTTGTTTAGCTTCCGAGATCAGGCATTTTTGGACTAGTGTGGCCGTTCAACAGCTCTACAAAGCTGTGCGCATACTCATAGGTGCATATATTACAGTTGGCACAGTCTTGGGCTGGAAAGCTGAAATTTACTCCAAACTTAAGCACATGAAGGCCAATTTAATTCAGTCATTGGTGACCCCCTGGCCACCGAGTTGTACATCAACGAGAACTGCAGGCAATTATTGACCCTAGTCCCTTCTCAAAGAGTCTTCTCAAATACATCTGCAGGCCTATCCAAACAGAAGATCCTAAAGTAAAGGACTGCAATTTCTTTATCAAAAAGAAAGAAAGAAATACTTACATTTATATAGCACCTTTCACAACCACCAGATGTCTCAAAGTGCTTTACCGCCAATGAAGTACTTTTCAAATGTAGTCATTGTTGTAATGTGGGAAACGCAATAACCAATTTATGCACAGCAAGTTCCCACAAACTGCAATAGGATAATGATCAGACAAACTCTTTTTGATGATGTTGATTGAGGGATACATATTGACCAGGACACCAGGAATACCTCCCCTTCTTCAAAATAGTGCCATGGGATATTTTATGTCCACCTGAGAGAGCAGACGGGGCCTCAATTTAATGTATCATCTGAAAGATGGCACCTCCGACAGAGCAGCACTCCCCTGCAGTGTCAGCCTTGACTTTTTGTGCTCAAGTCCCTGGAATAAGACTTCTTGAACCTCTGACCCACAAACAAGAGTGCTACCCACTGAGCCACAGCTGACACAATCTATATACAGAGTGACAGGAACGGTCTTTATGGTAGAGGACATTAACAATATTACAGCAATGGATAGTGAAGGTGCTATAGTGGGGGAGGAACTTAACACAATCACTAAGGAGGTGGTACTCAGTAAGATAATGGGACTAAAGGAAGATATATCCCCTGAACCTGATGGTGTGCATCCTAGGGTCTTAAGAGAAGTAATGGCAGGGATTGTGGATGCATTGGTTGTTATTTACCAAAATTCCCTGGATTTTGGGGAGGTTCCAGCAGATTGGAAAACTGCAAATGTAACGCCCCTATTTAAAACACGAGGCAGACAAAAAGCAGGAAACTGTAGACCAGTTAGCCTAGCATCTGTGGTTGGGGAAATGTTGGAGCCCATTATTAAAGAAGCAGTAGCAGGACATTTGGAAAAGCAAAATTCGGTCAGGCAGAGTCAACATGAATTTTTGAAGGGGACGTCATGTTTGACAAATTTGCTGGAGTTCTTTGAAGATATAATGAACAGGGTGGATAAAGGGGAACAAGTTGCTGTGGTGTATTTGGACTTCCAGAAGGCATTTGACAAGGTGCCACATAAAAGGTTACTGCACAAGATAAAAGTTCACGGGGTTGGGGGTAATATATTAGCATGGATAGAGGATTGGCTAACTAACAGAGAACAGAGAGTAGGGATAAATGGTTCATTCCCTGGTTGGCAACCAGTAACTAGTGGGGTGCCGCAGGGATCAGTGCTGGGACCCCAACTATTTACAATCTATATTAACAACTTGGAAGAAGGGACTGAGTGTAACGTAGCCAAGTTTGCTGACGATACAAAGGTGGGAGGAAAAGCAATGTGTGAGGAGGACACAAAACAATCTGCAAAAGAACATAGGCAGGCTAAGTGAGTGGGCAAAAATTTGGCAGATGGAGTATAATGTTGGAAAGTGTGAGGTCATGCACTTTTGCAGAAAAAAAATCAAAGAGCAAGTAATTATTTAAATGGAGAAAGATTGCAAAGTACAGCAGGACCTGGGGGTACTTGTGCATGAAATGCAAAAGGATAGTGTTATGTATGTAAACCTATAATTACTATGTCTAACCACCAGAGGGCTTATCCCCTGGAGTCCCAAGGGATCCCACTATCTCTTGGGAGCACCTATATATAAGGAGGCCTCACAGGCTGGAGAGGAACTCTGAGATCTGTAATAAAGGAGTACGGTCACACTTACTTTGAGCTTGCAGTAGCTAGTCTGACTCCTTATCCAAGACATAACAGACAGTATGCAGGTACAGCAAGTGATCAGGAAGGCCAATGGTATCTTGGCCTTTATTGCAAAGGGGATGGAGTATAAAAGCAGGAAAGTCTTGCTACAACTATATAAGGTATTGGTGAGGCATACCTAGAATACTGCGTGCAGTTTTGGTTTCCATATTTATGAAAGGATAGACTTGCTTTGGAGGCAGCAGTTCAGAGAAGGTTCACTAGGTTGATTCCGGGGATGAGGGGGTTGACTTATGAGGAAAGGTTGAGTAGGTTGGGCTTCTACTCATTGGAATTCAGAAGAATGAGAGGTGATCTTATCGAAACATATAAGATTATGAGGGGGCTTGACAAGGTGGATGCAGAGAGGATGTTTCCACTGATGGGGGAGATTAGAACTAGAGGGCATGATCTTAGAATAAGGGGCTGCCCTTTTAAAACAGAGATGAGGAGAAATTTCTTCTCTCAGAGTGTTGTAAATCTGTGGAATTTGCTGCCTCAGAGAGCTGTGGAAGCTGGGGCATTGGATAAATTTAAGACAGAAATAGACAGTTTCTTAAACGATAAGAGAATAAGGGGTTATGGAGAGCGGGCAGGGAAGTGGAGCTGAGTCCATGATCAGATCAGCCATGATCTTATTGAATGGCGGAGCAGGCTCGAGGAGCCGTATGGCCTATTCCTGCTCCTATTTCTTATGTTCTTATGTTCTTATGAACATGCTTTTTCTCTGTATTTGCCATGTATTGATGCTTGGGGTCACTAGGTACCAGGGGGCGCCACTGTCGGAGGTCATCGGGCTGTACGCGCGTGTGTGTGGGCCCTGGTATATAAATGCTGGTACCATGTCTTGTGGCACTTTGGGTGCGAATAAAGTGGACCAGGTTTACACCGGAGTGTGTTTATAGCAACAAGTCTTTTGAGTTATTATATACATAACATATTCAATTTTTGATTGGGATTCTTTCTGACTGGGAACAGCATGCGAGAGATTAAAGTTACCTCATTACTATTTAAATAGTCATTAATAGCATCTCACAAGACTCTCCAGAACCATCCCAATTACACATGTCAGATTAACTGGTCTGTAATTAGACCGGTTCCTGCTTCACTCTTTCTTTAAATATTGGGATTACATGGGGAATCTTCCAGTCTTCAGTACAACTCCAAGCACACACATAGAGTTCAACTCAAAGGAACAGTCATGAGAAACCCGACAGGCTGGCTCCAGTGGTCTTCACAAGCTGCAAAATGTTGGGGGAAAGCCCAGTAGTGAATGCAAGTTACTTTTTTTAAGCACACGGCGGAGTTTTACTTGGTTGGTGTACATGGTCACAGCTTTTGTCCCTTTCGACATGGCCACACTTGGCCATCTCTCTCAATGAGCAGCAGGCCCACAGCGGTCTGTATCTCCACTGATGGGTCGAGCGCTTGTTGCAATGGGCCAGGAGGGAAGCCCCACCCGTCATCTGCTCAAAAATATCATTCGCAGAGGAGATCATGATGCTCATGGTCTTGGAGGAGATGCCGGTGTTGGGGGGAGTGGGGGGCGGAGGGGGTGGGGGGTCAAAACTGGTTCATCACCAATTAACTATCCCTCAATCAACATAACAAAAGCAGATTATCTGGTCATTATCACATTGCTGTTTGTGGGAGCTTGCTGTGCGCAAATTGGCTGCCACGTTTCCCACATTACAACAGTGACTACTCTCCAAAAGTACTTCATTGACTGTAAAACGCTTTGAGACATCCGGTGGTCGTGAAACATGCTATAGAAATCCAAGTCTTTCTTTTTTTTGGAGCTGTACTGAAGACTGGAAGATTGCCCATGTAATCCCAATATTTAAAGAACGACTGAATCAGGAACCGGATAATTATAGACCAGTTAATCTGGCATGTGTAATTGGGACCATTCTGGAGGTTCTTGTGAGATGCAATTGATGACTATTTGAATAATATTGAGGTAACTTTAATCTCTCACATGGTGTTCCCAGCTGCAAAGAATCCCAATCGAAAATTGAATAAAGAGGAAAAGCATATTCTTGTCATGCTGTACTAAGGTTGTGTCAGCTGTGGCTCAGTGGGTAGCACTCTTGTTTCTGAGTCAGAAGGTTGTGGGCTCAAGTCCCACTCCAGGAACTTGAATACTAAAATCTAGGCTGACGCTCCAGTGCAGTGCTGAGGGAGTGCTGCACTGTCAGAGGTGCTGTCTTTCAGATGAGATGTTAAACTGAGGCCCTGTCTGCTCTCTCAGGTGGACGTAAAAGATCCCATGGCACTAGTTTGAAGAAGAGCAGGTGAGTTATACCTGGTGTCCTGGCCAATATTTATCCTTCAATCCACTGAACAAAAACAGATTATCTGGTCGTTGTCACAGTGCTGTTTGTGGGAGCTTGCTGTGTGCAAATTGGCTGCCACGTTTCCTACATTACAACAGTGACTACACTCCAAAAGTACTTTATTGGTTGTAAAGCGCATTGGTTGAGACATCCGGTGGTCATGAAAGGCGCTATATAAATGTAAGTCTTGCTTTTTAACACAGAAGCATGGTAATCCAATCCCTCAGGGCCTGCAGACTCGGGTGAGATGTGCAGGCAGCTTGTGCCCCAATTCAGAGGCCTGAGGCCAGCCCGAAATTAGGCATCATTAACATTTTATGCACAAGGTGCCAACGCCTGTCTCTCCTCCATGGGCTGGTCATGAATTTGAGGTCCAGGAATGTTGGGCCGCTTGCATTGACGGAGAAGGGAGGGTGGGAGGAAATGGGGGATGGAGAAGAGAGAAGGTGACGGTGGTGGGGGTGGTAATTCAGAGCCAAAGGCAAAGCCAAGTCTGCAGTGAGAGGGGCAGCTACATGTGCGGTAGGGTAGAGCAAAGGTGACACATTGGCGCTACATATCTGGAGAATAATAATGACTTAACAGAAAGACTCTGGATTCAGCTTCTTGTGGACTGGCATGAGATGCCCTGTAAATATTGAAAAATTAGGCTGCAACATCTGAGAACATGAGTTGTAAAGGCCTTTCAAATTGTTCTCCTGGGACATCTGCCAGGAAGGTTTTGGACCAGTAACCTTACATTCAACTGGCTGCGATTCAAGATTCAATCACATTTTGTTGACATTGCAACTGAGGCATAGATAGAGTTCATGAGCATGTGGCAGAAGAAAGTGGTTCGGCTTTCTCCTCCCCATCCAACTTGACACACTATTTTATCAAGTATAACCGCTCGACTCGTGTTTCTGCTGGCTTGCGCAGACAGAGATCCAGCCAAGTGCCGTGTGTTCAGTCCCACAGTCCTGTGCTCCTCGGGCCTCATTTTGTTTTATAAAATGTCAGTGGCTTGCAGTCTGCAGTCTGTACGCACAATAATCACATTAATCACGCGAGTAGCTCGTTGGCGCCTCCCTTTCCTCTCTGGTTTCGACGATAAAACTATGTCCCAAAAAAATCAAATGGAACAAACCACTTCCAAGATTGGGAGAAACGCTAGGAGCGAGGTTTAAGGTGGGAAAATGCAGGCAAGTGGAGTTGAGTTAGCTATGAGGAAAAATTGAATAGGCTGGATTTGTTTTCTTTGGAACGGAGGGGGCTGAGGAGAGACTTAATTGAGGTGTATAAAATTCTGAGGGGTCTTCATAGAGTGGATCGGGAGGATCTATTTCCCTTAGCAGAGGGGTCAACTACCAAGGGGCATAAATTTAAAGTAATTGGTAGAAGGTTTCGAGGGGATTTGAGGGTCAATCTCTTCACACAGAAGGTTGTGGGGTCTAAAACTCACTGCCTGAAAGGATGGTGAGGCAGAAACCCTCACCACATTTAAAAAGTGCTTGGATGTGCACCTGGATAAGCTCTGGAACTCCCTCCCTAAACCTCTCCACCTCTCTACCTCTCTTTTCTCCTTTAAGACGCTCCTTAAAACCTACCTGTTTAAACAAGCTTTTGGTCATCTGTCGTAATTTCTTCTTATGTCAAATTTATCCGTTTTGTCTTATAACACTGCTGTGAAGCGCCTTGGGACGTTTTACTACATTAAAGGCGCTATATAAATAAAAGTTGTTGTTGAAGTGCCGTAACTACAAGGCTATGGACCACGAGCTGGAGAGTGGGATTAGGCTGGACAGCTCTTTGTCGGCTGGCGTGGACACGATGGGCCGAAATGGCCTCCTTCCGTACTGTAAATTTCTATGATTCTACAAGGTCAGCCATGATCTCTTTGAATGGCGGAGCTGGCTCGAGGGGCCGAATGGCTGCTCCTATTTCTTATGTTTATATGAAAGATTTGCAAGGTCGTCTAAAGGTGGATTTTATGTTTTCTCTGTCTGGTGCAGAGTCTCTTACACCTGGAGCGGGCTTTGGGAATTCCGGTGAGGAGGGCCATGGATGGGGAATCTCATGGGGCCGTGCCGAGGTTCTGTGCTCAAGGTACGCTCACAAGTGGCGAAGTTTTGTGACTGGAGCACGGATTTAGGAACATCCACCTTATGGAACTGAGTCAAGCTGTTAAGAGGGAAAAACGGGAGTCATTTGCAAAGCAAAATTAGTAAATATCGCACCAAATTAACGACACTTGAATAGTGTGGCCCAGAGGGACTCCGATTGACGACAATTTTTTTCACCGTCTATTCTTAAGCTTTGTGTCTATTTTGTACACCAGTCGATTTCCCATGGTGGAGACCTGAGGAGATTTGGACCAGCAAGCACAGATGTAACTTGCACACCACTTTATAGTCATACGTTATGTCTTCATTTTAATATTTGCCCCACCAACACCTCAATTTTAACATTCTTACCCTCCTGTTCAAATCCCTCCATGGCCTCGCCCCCTCCCTATCTCTGTAACTTCCTCTGGCCCAATAACCTCCGAGATCTGTGCGCTCCTCCAATTCTGGCCTCTTTTGCATTCCCCACTTCCTTTGCCCCACCATTGGCAGCCGTGCCTTTAGTCGTCTGGCCCTCTAAGCTTTGGAATGCCCTCCCCAAACCTCTCCGCCTCTCTACCTCTCTCTCCTCCGTTAAGAAGCCACTTAAAACCTACCACTTTGACCAAGCGTTTGGTCACCTGTCCTTTTGCCTCTTTCTTTGGCTCAATCTCAATTGTTCGGCCTGATTATGCACTTGTGGAGAACCTTGGGATGTTTTACTACATTAAAGGCACTATATAACTGAAAGTTGCTGTTATAAATTACAAGTTAACATTTACAATGGAAACTTCCGTTGTAAATTTTGACACAGCAATTACATACTCCTGCCACTGGTGGCACTGCGTCACTTTTTCAAAAGAAAGAAAAAATTAAGTACTTTGGGAGCGTAGTCACTGCTGTAATGTGGCGGCCAATTTGCACACAGTAAGCTCCCTCAAACTGCAATGTGATAATGACCAGATATTCTGTTTCTGTTATGGTGACTGAGGGATAAATATTGGCTAGGACACTGTGAAAAACTCCCTGCTCTTCTTCAAAGTTGTGCCATGGGATCTTTTACATCCACCTGAGAGAGCAGATGGGGCCTCGGTTTAATGTCTAATTTGAAAAACAGCACCTCCAACATTGCAGCACTCCCTCAGCACTGCACTGGAGCGTCAGCCTAGATTTGTATGCTTAAGTCTCTGGAGGGGACTTGAACCCATAACTTTCATAAAGTCAAAGACAAGAGTGCTACCCACTGAGCCACAGCTGACACAGCATGAACAGGCGGGTGTAATTACAGTGGGCTTGGTTTACCTCGCTGCTCCCATTATAAATGTGGATGCAGGAATGTATAATGGCAAAAGTTGACGGGAAGTGCGGACTGATGTAAGATTTTGTAATGGATTATAGATTGAATGCTGATGACATTGCTGAGGGAATTGGCTTGGAGGAGTTACGGCGCCCTGTGATGTAAGGGGCGTGAATAATCCCACGCAGCCCTAACGACAAGGCCATTAAAGCATCAATAGCTTAGTTGATTTTAGTTCCACTTCCTTGCCCTGTTGGCTCACTAACTCCCCTAACTGTTTCCATTAGGACTCGCTGTTTGAACCATTACTTTTTTCTTCAAAATTGCATGGGAAATAAAACACCAATCACAGATCCTATAAATCTTGCAGTTCTTAAAAGGGTCTCTCTGGTGGTTGCGCTTGCGGTTACCGTTTGACTGTAAAAGTTCAAAGTCCAAATACACAATGCTCAGTAAAGGAATGGATTAAAGGCACCCGGGCTGCTCTTTGTAAATCATATTCTGTTTTTGAGTCAGGGGCCCTGATGTATATGGGGGGGGGGGCGGGGGGCGGGGGCCATCGCCGCTGTCACAAAGGTTTTAAGGAATATGGAACCAAGGCGGGCAAATGGAGTTGAAGTACAGATCAGCCATGATCTCATTGAATGGCGGAACAGGCTCGAGGGACCGAAAAGCCTACTCCTGTTCCTAAGTGAGACTGAGCAGAAAATCCTCTGCTCTCGTGCAGAGCTGGAGAACCCATTCTGTTATGTATGAATGAAGAGTCTAATCAGATACCATGAGCTCAAAGTAAAGTGTGACCTTAGTCTTTTATTACAGGTCTCCAGCGTGCTTCTCCAGCCTGTGAGGCCTCCTTAAGTGGGATCCCTTGGGACTCCAGGGGATGAGCCCTCTGGTGGTTAAACAAGGTATTTACCGGTTTACATATATAACACATTCCGAACCTCGGAGACTTCGGCGATGCCTGGAAGGCAGAGCTGCCTGAGGTGCCCCCAGCCCCTTCTGAGCCCAAGAAAAAACTTTGGCCAAGAAGGCACGTGGAATGCTTTCCTTTATTAGCTGAGGCATAGAATATAAGATCAGGGTGGTTATGCTTGAACTGTATAAAACACTAGTTAGGCCACAGCTAGAATACTGCATGCAGTTCTGGTCCACATTACAGGAAGGATGTGATTGCACTAGAAAGGGTGCAGAAACATTTATGAGGATGTTGCCAGGACTGGAAAACTTTAGCTATGAGGAAAGATTGGATAGACTGGGGTTGTTTTCCTTGGAACAGAGGAGGCTGAGGGGAGATTTAATTGAGGTGTATAAATTTATGAGGGGCCTAGATAGGGTGGATAGGAAGGACCTATTTCCCTTAGCAGAGGGGTCAATAACCAGGGGGCATAGATATAAAGTAGTTGGTAGAAGGATGAGAGGGGAGTTGAGGGAAAAAAAATCACCCAAACAGTGGTGGGGGTCTGGAGCTCACTGCCTGAAAGGGTGGTAGAGGCAGAAACCCTCACCACATTTAAAAAGTACTTGGATGTGCACTTGAAATGCCGTAACCTACAGGGCTACGGACCAAGTGCTGAAGGTGGGATTAGGCTGGGTTGCTCATTGTCGACCAGTACGACACGATGTGCCAAATGGCCTCCTTCTGGGTCGTAATTTTCTATGATTCTATGAAGGTCTTCATCTCCCCTGGAGCTATTGACGTGGGGATGGCCATTGATGAACCATCTGAGAAACCTCTGAGCAACCCCTGATGTCCTGGAGCTGCGATAGTTGGTCCGAATGAGTTGCTCTCGGTGATGGACAATGTGAAGCTCCCACCCACAGTATGTGCTATGCCCTTGCTTCCCTCAGTGCTTTGTCTAAGTGACGTTCAACATGGAGGAGTACTGATCCGTCGAATGAGAAAACTCAGAAACGTTTTCATCCCCAGAGCCGAGGAAACTGAGGCAGATCCTGAGGTGATGAATAAACCTCAACCCTGTGACTGGCTGCATTTCATATTTGATGGTCCTAACATGACTGGGGCTGTGCTGGTCTGTAGAATATTCCATCTAAATCTATCTCTAGAACCATCAGTTTTACCAATGTTAAATATGATATACGGCACAAAATCAGGCATTCGGCCCAACCAGTCTATGCCGGCGTTTATGCTCCACTCGAGCCTCCTCCCATCTTTCCTCATCTAACTCTATCAGCATAACCCTCTATTCCCGTCTCCCTCACTTGTCTAGCCTCCCCTTAAAGACATCTATACTATTCGCTTCAACCACTCCCTGTGGTAGCAAGTTCCACATTCTCACCACTCTCTTGGTAAAGAAGTTCCTTCTGAATTCCCTATTAGATTTCTTGGTGACTATCTTATATTGATGGCCTCTAATTTTGCTCTTCCCCACAAGTGGAAACACTCTCTCTGTGCCTACTCTATTAAAATCTTTCAGGATTTTATAGACCTCTGTTAGGTCACCCCTCAGCCTTCTCTTTTCAAGTGAAAAGAGACGCAGCCTGTTCCTTTCTTGTTAGGTATAACCTCACATTTCTGGTTTCATAAACAGGCGTTCACCCAGTTCCTGGTTAAAGCAGCTCACCATTAACTGCTGGTGGGTTGCAGTTTAGTCCATCTATTTGCAACTCTATAGCACAAACTCTCTAATCTTCATCTGACTTGTCTCTTGTTAATGCTGAAGACCACTCCAACCTCTGTCGTTGAGCTACAGTACATGAACGACGCCTACGTCTGTGCACACACAGAGGCTGAACTCCAGGACATAGTCGACGTATTTACCAAGGCATATGAAAGCATGGGCCTTACGTTAAACATCAGTAAGACAAAGGTCCTCCACCAGCCTGTCCTCGCCGCACAGCACTGCCCCCCAGACATCAAGATCCATGGCACGGCCCTGGACAACGTGGACCACTTCCCTTATCTCGAGAGCCTCCTATCAACAAGAGCAGGCTTTGATGACGAGATCCAACACCGCTTCCAGTGCGCCAGTGCAGCCTTCGGCCGCCTGAGGAAAAGAGTGTTTGAAGATCAGGCCCTCAAAACTGTCACCAAGCTCATGGTCTACAGGGCCGTAGTAATACCCGCCCTCCTGTTTGGCTTAGAGACATGGATCATGTACAGTAGACACCTCAAGAAATACCACCAACGATGTCTCCGCAAGACCCACAAGGACAGACGCACAAACATTAGCGTCCTCATTCAGGCCAACATCCCCAGCATTGAAGCATTGACCACACTTGATCAGCTCCGCTGGGCAGGCCACATAGTTCGCATGCCAGATACGAGACTCCCAAAGCAAGCGCTCTACTCGGAACTCGTCCATGGCAAACGAGCCAAAGGCAGGCAGAGGAAACATTACAGGAAACCCTCAAAGCCTCCCTGATAAAGTGCAACATCCCCACTGACACCTGGGAATCCCTGGCCAAATACCGCCCTAAGTGGAGGAAGTGCATCCAAGAGGGCGCTGAGCTCCTCGAGTATTGTTGCCGAGAACATGCAGAAATCAAGCGCAGGCAGCGGAAGGAGCATGCAGCAAACCAGGCTCCCCGCCCATCCTTCCCTTCAATCACTGTCTGGTCCACCTGTGACAGAGACTGTGGTTCTCGTATTGGACTGTACAGCCACCTAAGAACTCATGCTAAGAGTGGAAGCAAGTCTTTCTCGATTCCGAGGGACTGCCTATGAATGAATGAAACCTGTGAGCATACTCACAAGTGCATACATTACACCTGCGAACAACACAAAAAGTATTTAAAAGTAAACGTGAAGCTTCCTGTTACTGTTCAAACATACGCATTTAGTGGCTACACCAGTGCGGGCTTCCCCTCGCTCTTCATGATTTGTGTGGAGAATGTTGCCTTTTACAAAATGGAGCTGGTCTATGTTTCATGTAATATGAATATACCAGATGACAATTCACAGTGTTACAAGTTAATGCTGTCAGGCACTCGGGGGAAATTTTAACCCGACTCGCTCAGCAGAAACCTGGCGGGTGGGCGGTTAAAATCGCCCGGGCTCTTACCTGTCCTAAAGTCACCATGATCGCAACATCTGCTGTTTTAACCTGCTCTCCTGAGCAGGCAGCAAGGATACACGCCCGCGAGCCAACAGTGGAGTCCTTCTTTACATATGCGTGTTGCGGCCCGATGACATAATTGAGACCCGACTGTAATTTTAACTCAGGCCCGAGTGGGGAATCCACCAGGAGTTAAAATCAGGGCCAAAGTGGGCAAGAAATGTTGAGGGTCATTTTCCCAGTGTGTGCTGATGGTGGGAAAGCATACCAACTGGTAGCGCATATCGGAAAACCGTGGGCACAGTGCTGGTGGGTGAGGGTTCCTGCCAGTGGGTGCTGGGAAACAGTGTTAGACGGTGAACTCAATTGTTTGAAGTTTTTGTTGTTTCCGGTTTTCGCCTGTTTTTTTAAAATCTCCCCTCCTTCGGTTAGACTGTCACAGGGTGTGGTATCTATTAGTATCCATGGTACCTTCCCATGAGTGGTGTCCGTATTGGCTGCCCTCGCGCACATTTGCATGAGTTGGTGTTGGGATTGGCTTGTCCATGGTACCTTTGCATGGTGTGAATGTAAGAAATAGGAGCAGGACCTAGTGTAGTACCAGTACTCCCTGCCCTATGGTACCTTGCCATGGTGTGGCACCAGTATTCCCTGCCCTATGGTACCTTGCCATGGTGTGGCACCAGTACTCCCTGCCCTATGGTACCTTGCCACGGTGTGGCACCAGTATTCCCTGCCCTATGGTACCTTGCCATGGTGTGGCACCAGTACTCCCTGCCCTATGGTACCTTGCCATGGTGTGGCACCAGTACTCCCTGCCCTATGGTACCTTGCCATGGTGTGGCACCAGTATTCCCTGCCCTATGGTACCTTGCCATGGTGTGGCACCAGTACTCCCTGCCCTATGGTACCTTGCCATGGTGTGGCACCAGTACTCCCTGCCCTATGGTACCTTGCCATGGTGTGGCACCAGTATTCCCTGCCCTATGGTACCTTGCCATGGTGTGGCACCAGTATTCCCTGCCCTATGGTACCTTGCCATGGTGTGGCACCAGTACTCCCTGCCCTATGGTACCTTGCCATGGTGTGGCACCAGTATTCCCTGCCCTATGGTACCTTGCCATGGCGTGGCACCAGTACTGCCTGCCCTATAGTACCTCACCTACATGGCCGATTTTCCGGTGGGAGTGTTGACGCTGAGGATATTTGACTGTGGGTCATCTTATTGCGTCAAAGCCTAATTTTCATCAGTTCCTGCAAAGTCTAAAGCCTGTATTCTGAGTGAGTGTTTGAACCCGGCTGTAATGCACTTAGTTTGATCAGAAGGCAGCCTTGTAGCACCCAACTGAGTGTGAATACCTTGAATGCTGAGAAGGTTTGTGATAAAGTGTGGAGAATATAACCTAGCTTTACCAAATAAACACTGTGTTATACAAACACTACTTTACATTGTGTGAAACAAGGACAGACTGTTGATTGGATGACATAAATTGGAAATCGGTAACACGGCTATCGTTCTAAACCCCACCACTTAAAGAGAGAAGGAGCGGCCTCCTGATAGATTTTTGAAAAGGTCATCTTTTCTCAAACAAGTGAGTCATATTTGACCTGCTCACCTGATCATAGCAAAAGCTCTCCGAATCCTGAGTCTAAACCTAGCCTGCACAGTTCATCTTTATAAACTAAAAAATGTCTTCCGACTCGCTCGAATTAGATTCCAGTCTGTGAATCACATCCACCACCACCCGGAATCCATTATTTAATATATTATGGGGGCGAAATTCTGCTCCTGCACGCCTGCCGTTAGCGCCTCCGGGGGGCGCTAATGGGGTGCAAATGGGTTTTCTCCCGGAGGGGGTAAATTGCACGTGAGTTGGCAGAGGTACAAGACCTGCAGCGCCCCGCTCCCGCTGGTAGCACCTGGGCCGCTGCGCCGACCATGATCATGTCACCGCCGTGCGCAGAGGCCCGTTTTTGCCCCGCAGCGGAAATTGGGCAGCGCCCCGTGAGGCCGCTGTGGGCGAACCGGTCTGCACTCCGCTCGCGGGGCGAAAATTAAAGGGGAGGTGCGCGGCGCCATCCTTTTCTGCCGTCCGACTTGCTGGTCCGGCCTTTCGTGCTGTATTTCGCGGGGTCCGTGCCGCGATGGTGCAGCCCGGCACTCCGCTTCATTGCCGGGCTGCAGCCACGGCACCCCTCATCCCTGGCAGCCTAGTGGAGGCCCCTCATCTCATAGCAGAGCTCACAGCGTGCCCTCCCCTTTAATGGAAGGGGAGGGTCCTGTGCTCGTGTCAGCGCGACATGGAGAGGCCCAGTCCCACCCTCTGAGAGGAAGTGGAGTGCCTGACATTGCGCTTCACTTCCTTTCGGGGGCGGTAACACCAATCTGGCGGCTGGGGCGGGATTTGCACGCCGGGCGCAGGAAGTCCCTCCTCAACTTGGTTACCGCCCACAAACGGGGCGATACCGAATTTCGACCCCTATGTATCTTCGGGACCCCTCGAGTTGATGTCACCTTTGGTTCTTTTGCCAATCACGTTGAATTTGTGCCTTGTGGCTACCGACCCTTTAGCCATTGGAAACAGTTTATTTTTATTTACTCTATCTAAATTTTAAAAACATTCTTACACTTTCTTCATCTAAAGCCATCACTAAGCATGTGTAGTACAGATTAGGTGCAATGTCTATCCCATACCATAAATGGGTCACAGCTCTAATCACAGAAGACCTTTGCATTTCCCACAGCAGCAGTCATGGAATCTTACAGCACAGAAGGAGGCTATTTGGCCCATCGAGCCTGTGCCGGCTCTTTGAAACAGCGATCCGATTAGTCCCACTTCGCCTGCTCTTTCCCCGTAGCCCTGCATTTGTTTTATTTTCAAGTATTTATCCAATTCCCTTCTTACAAATTAATTGAATCTGCTTCCACCATCCTTTCAGGCAGCGCATTCCAGCTCGTAACAACTCGCTGCGAATAAAAAATTCTCCTCATCTCAACCTCTGTCCTCGTCGAATTTGGATAGGCGTGCCGACAGATGCCAAAATAGGGATTGTTTTGTGCTCTTGTCTAGTGGCCAAAAGGAATTGAGTTGACAATAAGTTTAGAAAGAGAGTGAGAGAAACAGAGGGAGAGAAACAGAGGGAGAGACAGAGAGAGAGAGAGAGAGAGAGAGATGCGTGGCACTCTACGGCCAGAATCTTACCACGCCCTGCGAGCGTGGGTTTGGAGGCGGGCCCGCTGTTAAAATGGGGCTGATTGACAGTGGATTGGGATCCCGCTCTGAACCCGCCTCCGTGTGAGTTTTACAACTGTCAGGTTGGCATTTGGATAGCCGACCCGACAGCAAGCGGCGGGACAGGCAATTAATATCATTAAAAAGTACTTAAATGCTATTTATGAGGATTAAAAGCAGGCACTTACAATTTTACCAACCTTTTGACAGCTTTGCTTGGGAACACGCCAGGTCTGTGGAGTCGGGTTCTCCATGACTCCATTACTTTCAATAAGTGACAGCTGCAAAAGTGGTATAAAAGGTACCATTTCACAGCTGTTCACTTTCCAATGTCAGAAGCTGCAGACTCCAGTGTTGAAAAGAGTACTTTGAGCCTCACACAGGTTGGAGTTGTTTGTGGCGAACTCTGTTTACTGTAAGATTGTAAGAAACGTTCTCACCAGTGCCAGTTTGGTTCTGCCAACTCAACTGGATCTGGCAGAAGAACAACCAAGATGGGGATGGTTTATGCTCTCACACCTTGGTCCTCAGAGTCTGATGAGGAACAAGTGCAGGAGCAGCAGAACCAGCCACACCAGCAGCAACAACAGGAGTGCCAACCTTCCCCTGAGCCCAGGGCGGAGGGCATTATCACAGGGATATTCCGCACCACGCCGGAGTCATTACCCCCAGAACAGGGTCTACAGGCAGAGGATGAGCTACCTGAACATGATCGTGGCAATGAGAGTGAATACCCTTGTGACTACTTATGTGGGATCTTTCTTTTTTGCGTGCTTCTACGTGGTGCTATCCCTGTGGCTTCAGCAGAGGTAGAGGCAGCCTCCTCACCTCCCTGCTGCACCTGCTTAGACACCTTTGGCGGTCATTCTCTGAGTTTTGGGAGCCTGTGAGGGCCCCACCAATGTCTGCTCCTCCTGCGACTGTGCAGAGCGGACCCAGCCATCACTGTCTGGGAAGGCATCTGGAGCTCTGCCCGAGGGGTTGGCAAGGGGGTGAAAATTGGAGCCCTTGCAGAGGAGCCACTACTTACATGTTCCCTCCCACCATCATCCCTCTCATAGGCCTCCCGCACTGTCCTGCGAGCAAGGAGCTGGCGAGCACCTTGCTGTACTTCAGTGGGGCCATCGTCTATACTGACATCCCTCCTAGAAAGGACGTTGATGAGCCTCTGGTTTCTCTCCTCCATAGATGACCATCTATCCTCCTCCACTCTCGTCACACTCATAGTCACCGCGGTTGCTAAACCAATCAGAGTCTCCTGCACTTATTCCTGCAGCTTTAGGATCACCATCTTCCTGGATGGCTCCCCGGGGCTCCGTGTCTGCACAGAGCCCAGCAGAGCTAGGAGACTCCTGCGCCCTCCGACGAGGATTTTCCACTGCTGTCAGTATCTCCACCATGTGTTGTGGCTCACTTGTGATCTGTGAGACAGTAGCTGACAACACTACTCTACGTGGCAATGGACCCGCCGAGGTGTGCGTCCCTGTGCTGATGCTGGGTTGCGCTGTCTGAGGTGATGCTGCATCCTCAGAGGCAGAAGGCTCCTCTGAGGAATCTTGCTGTTCCTCCTGGTCAGTGGGGGACGGGGAATGGGGGACGGGGAATGGGGGACGGGAGCGGGGGCGGGGGACGGGCTCCAGATGGACCTGTGGGAGAGTTACATAAATGAGATGTCAAGTGCAGGCACATACCATTATACACATCATGACGATTCATTTCTCTGTTCTCATCACACCCCATGTGGATGAATGGTGAAAGGCATGCAATTGTATGAATAATTCTGTCGCCAGCTTCTTCTATTGAGCCCCTCTCTCCGTCCCCCACTTCCGGGATCTCCACCACACCAGCTAGGTCCTGTGCTGCCTCCTCCGCATTGGTCAGATGATACATGGGTTCTCGTTCTCCCGTTCTCTCCCTCTCCCTCTTATTGTGCACAATCTTTTCCCGCAAGGAGGGAAAGAAGAGAAGGTTGAATGAGACTGATGGAAGGAGCATCATTTATGGAATGGGATACAGCTTTGCAGAGAGACTTTGATCGAGTAGCTTGGTGATACCAAGTTGCCTCTTTTTGTCTTGTTACTTGCTATTCTTGCATTATGATGAGTCTGAGTGTGAGGGATGGAAAGTAAGATGGGGGGGCCTGATAATGTAAATAGAGGGGGAGGGATGGATTAAGGTCCAAGGGATCTTGGGTTGAGCAATGTTATGCAGGAGTATGGTTAGCAATGCACAGTGGTGGGGTTGTGAGGACAGGCACAGCTGCATCAAGTAAGTGTTGCTTTATACTCACTTTTCCAGATCTCAGATCACTGAACCTCTTACAACACTGTACCCAGGTGCGAGGCACTACTGATGTGTTTCTTATTTTCTGGGCTACCTGTAGCCCTGCTGCCTTTGTCTGCTGAGGCGGCCTCTTCCTGCCATCTGCAGGGAACAGAACCTCCCTACGTCCTCTCACTCTCTCCACAAGGTGATGGAGGCAGTCATCGCTGAAGGACATAGCGCACACCTGCACTAACTCACACCCGCACTAACTCACACCCGAGCCAACTCACACTCGCACTAACTCACACCCGCACTAACTCACACTCGCACTAACTCACACTCGCACTAACTCACACCCGCACTAACTCACACTCGCACTAACTCACACCCGCACTAACTCAGACCTGCACTAACTCACACCCGTACTAACTCACTAACTCACACCCATACTAATTCACACTCGCACTAACTCACACCTGTACTAACTCAAACTCGCACTAACTCACACCCGTACTAATTCACATTCGCACTAACTCACACCTGTACTAATTCACACCCGCACTAACTCACACCCGCACTAACTCACACCTGCACTAAATCACACCCGTTTGAACTCACACCTGTAGTAACTCACACTCGCACTAACTCACACCTGCACGAACTCACACCTGTACTAACTCACACTCGCACTAAATCACACCCGCACTAACTCACACCTGCACTAACTCACACCTGCACTAACTGACAGCAGACTAACACGTGGGAAATGAATTGTCAGCAAACGGGGCCATGGCTCCTTTAAATAAACCGTCAAGAATAGCGTCATGCGGTGACGTCAGCAGACCTGCTCCCATTAATTGAAGCGGGAAACGCGCAGGGCGGGCCTAACAAGGCCCTTAACAGTAAAATCTCCTTTTTGGCTGGGATCGCCGCAGAAGCGGGTCATCACCTGCCGCCACCATCTCCCGCCTTCAATCCTCCAAGGTAAGGGAAATCGCGGCCTACAAGTGTGTAAATGTGTGAGTTAATAGAAACCAGGGGCTGAATTTTCCAGGCTGGAAGCATATACGATCGGTGGCAGGTTGGGTGGGAAAGTTGTTATTTTTGACAGTGGTTCGGGGACCCACCATCATCTCGCTCCCGCGCGCCTTTCCCCCGTGTCTGTCATCGCGGAGCCGATCCGAACTGCAGCGCAAGGGGACCCAATTGAGATCATTATCAGTTAGTTAACAGGCACTTAAGAGTCTTTTTTCACTTACATTTTAAATTTCCCTGATTGGCCACGGGGATTCACGCAGCTCGGGAACCATGTCTATTAGCCTGAGGCGGGAGCTCCGTGGCCATTGCTCCACGGTTGATTAGTTGACAACCTGGAAAACAAACCAAAATAAAAACATATTGATTGCATCAGCTAACAGATTGATGGAGATTCTGTTCTACTTGAAAAGCTACTGGTAAATGTTAATTCAGTAATTTATGAAGGGATGTAAGTGCTGCTTTGGATGGTCATTCTCGGCTGTTGCTTTCCAACTCCACAGGAACTGCAGTGAAATGATATGCACCGTAACAAAATGACATATGCCATTTAAATAAATGTTTGTGCTATTTCTAGTCAGGTTTTTCTCACAGTACACTGTGATTGTCCAGTTACACATTAAATCAAGTCATCAACCGTGACAATTTCATTCTCAATACTCATTCCACTGGTTCAACTTGCTTCCAGTTCCTGAATATAACTAATTTAATTTTTCAGTCTAAGACTTTAGGGTGAATTTTTGTGGAGGTTCCCTCACTTGTCTGTTGTTAACTTCAACAGAAGAGCTGCAGAAATCCCAGAAACATACTGTCAGCACCACTTACACTGTTTGTCAGGGATTCCGCAGCTCTTCCACTGAACTTGCAAAGGATTGGAAGTCCACCACATTTAAAATCTGCTTAATTTTATGTACAGGTTGAGTGTCTGAAATCCGGAGTTCTGAAATTCGGAATGTTCCGGAATCAGCACACCGGGCCGTCCGGAATCTGGAAAATATTCCGAAATCCAGACCCACCGCTACACTCCCCCACTACCCCACCCCCCCGCTCCGCCGCGGGATCTCCCCTGCTGGGCGCCGGACTACCCTCCCCCGCTCCTCCGCCGCCACCGCCCCTCCCCCACCCCCCCACCTCGGCCCAGACATTTCCGGATTTGGGACATCAGAAAGACGTCCCGAAATACGGGAAATGCCCGAAATTTGGAATGGCCTCGGTCCCGAGGTTTCCGGATTTGGGACGTGCCACCTGTATAACCTATACACACAAATCTTTTATTTGTACCAGTTACTGATACAAAAGCCTATAGATTTGTGACTAAAATACCAATAATTCCCAATTGATGTAGTTTTTAAAATTATGTTCTTGATCGTATTTCTAGATGGTGTCATAATACTTAATGATAATATTATTTAAATATTTCTTTGTCACTCATATATAACTTTTATTATATTATTGTAGAGTAAAGATTCAACACCCATTAGGTTAGATTAAACTTAAAATCTAATATGGCCATGGTCCCTTTAAGGATCCCGGCTGAAAAGGCGTCATGGCTGACATCACCAGACCCTCTCCATCTTATTGGGCAGGGTAACATGCTGGGCGGGCTTAATAGGCCCCATTAAGGTAAGTTCATTTTCTACAGTGGGATGGAGCCAGTAGCGGGGTCACGACCCACCAAGGTAAAGAACATTTCTGGCCCAGCTCTATGTCCATCAATCTGGGTTCACTTAAAAAGAAAGGCTTGCATTTATATAGTGCCTTTCATAACCTTAGGGAATCCCAAAGTGCTTTACAGCCAATGAAGTACTTTTGAAGTGTAATCACTGTTGTAAGGTAGGAAACGCGGCAGTCAATTTGCGCACAGCAAGCTCCCACAAACAGCAATGTGATAATGACCAGATAATATGTTTTTTTTAAATGATGTTGATTGAGGGATAAATATTGAGGGACACCGGGGATAACCCTTCTTTGAAATACTGCCATGGGATCTTTTACATTCACCTGAGAGAGTAGATGGGGCCTCTTTTGGACGTCTCATCCAAAAGACAGCACCTCCGGCAGTGCAGCACTCCCTCAGCACTGCATTGGGAGTGTCAGCCTAGATTTATGTTAGGACCCCAGATGCGAAAGGTGAAAGTTGGGTTTTCTTTAAGATTGTGCCGCTCCGTTCGATTCATTTGGGTTTGCTTTGTTCCTGGGTTAGAAAAAAGGTGAACTATGGCCACTTGCAATATTTGGTGACTGCAAAGTCTTGCCATATCAGTGTTACAGGAGATTCAGCACCTGACCAGGGAGAAAATAAAAACGTTTTGGCGCGCAAAGAGTTAAATGGAAGACTTGTGACTAGCCTGCCGCTGCTGGGTGGAAACATTTGTTTTGCCGATAGAGAAAGCAGAGTTTGCGGTTCAGCTGGGAGAGCAAAGGAGACACAATTCTGTTTGGCAGTACGCCCTCGATGACATACAATGTCTACAGACGATTGACAGCTTCATTTTGGAGCCACCATCAACAATTACCACACCCCCACCAACCCCCACCAACCCCTACCCCATCTCAGTTCTCCTTTCCAAGAACTAACTGCATTCGTTGAAGGGCAATGGGCACGTCAAAGGCTACATCACCTGCTGTCCCGGCTTACAAATAAGTAGGTACTTAAACATCAGACCTTGTATCTTTATGCTTTTTCTGTGTGTTAAATGTCAAGACCACATTTTCATTACTTCCAAATGACTGGAAGGCAACTGGGTGGGAGGGCAACTGGGTAGAGGTGTGCAGCCTCTGCCCCATGGCTAAACGTGCTCTAAACCGTACTGTTAGATTGTTGCCAGCGAGTGCAATAACTACTGTCAGAGACATGCTGAAAAGCAAGGGAGCTGCTATTAGGCACACTTGTAAATTCTACCTAACTTGTAAAGGGATCTTTCCCGGGGGAGGGCGGGAGTGTTGTGCATTTATCAGAAGTTATGCAAAACAGTGATAAGGGCGAAGGGAGGGAAGCAGAAATATTCTATTTAATTAGCTTTGCTTTTTTTGTACGTGTGTACATTAGTTTGGGGGAGGTGGGGGCTGGGGGTAGGGCTTTCCTTGACCTTTGCGTTGTACACTGCTGAACCTGTTCCGCTGTGATTGCTGAATTGTAGCTGGTTGAGGCTCATTTCCCTGCAGGAGTTTAAAGAAACAGGTAATTATCCTTCAGAATGATGGATGTATCTTTGTGAGGATTAAGGCTTTCTATCGGTCACTAAGAAACTGTTTCTATGCACCTAACATGTGCGACCAATAGTCAGAAGGAACAGGAGGGGAGGGGAGGCGGGGGGGAACAGCTGGTCTTAGAAGCATCCACAAGGGATATTGTCAGGACTGTAGGGACTCTATCAAAACCTTTCATAATTTTAAAGGCCTCTATTAGGTCATCCCTCAGCTTTCTTTTTTCAAGAGAAAAGAGACCCAGCCTGTTCATCCTTTCCTGATAGGTCTACCCTCGTATTTCTGGTACCATCCTGGTAAATCTTCTCTGCACCCTCTCCAGTGCCTCTATATCCTTTTTATAATATGGCTGAACTGTATGCAGTACTCCAAGTGTAGTCTAACCAAGTTTGATACAGGTTTAGCATAACTTTCCTGCTTCCCTCCTACCTCTAGAAATAAACCCGAGTGCTTGGTTTGCTTTTTTTATGGCCTTGCTAACCTGTGTCGCAACTTTGAGTGATTTGTGTATCTGTACTCCGAGATCCCTTTGTTCCTCTACCACACCTAGACTCACATCCCCAAGTAATAAATGACCTCCCTATTCTTCCTACCAAAATGTAATACCTCCCATTTATCTGTGTTGTTACCATTGTACAAGTGGTCTGCAGGATCTTCGGAAGAGCTTTAAAAAATGATTTGTTTTAAGTGCCGTTTTTGTTTTATGGGCTGCTTTCTATATTATTTGATCGCTCTCTGATCGACTCTACAGCACAGAAAACAGACCACTCGGCCCAACTGGTCTGTGCCGGTGTTTATGTTCCACTCGAACCTCCTCCCACCTCTCTTCATCTCACCCCATCAACATATCCTTCTATTGCTTCTCCCTCCTACGCTTTTCTAGCTCCCCCTTAATTGCATTGATGCTATTCGCCTCAACTCCCTGTGGTAACGTGTTCCACATGCTAACCACTCTCTGTGTAAAGATGTTTCTCCCGAATTCCCTGTTATGACTATCTTGTATTTATGGACCCTAGTTTTAATCTTCCCCACATGGAATCATCTTCTTCACGTCTACCCTATTGAGCCCTTTCATTATCTTAAAGATAACCTCTATCAGGTCACCCCTCAACCTTCTCTTTTCTAGTGAAAAGAGCCTCATCCTGTTCAATCTTTCCTGATACTTATCATCTCTCAAATCGAATGCAGTAGGAACAGTTTGACCTATTAAATTTGAAAATCCCAATCGGCGCAAAGACACGAATGGTTAGAATGACATTGTGCGACATCACTCCCTTACTGGCAAGGCCTCACGAGATCCCGCAACCATTTGAGTTAAGCGCGTGACCCCACCATTTGGCTGGACTTTTTGACAGGTGGAAAAAGGGGTAAGGACTTGGCCGAACTGAGTCCCAACCCAATGTCTACCTCTGCCTGCCCAGATTACGGTACTTCAACACCAGAAAACACAGGGGAAACTCAGAGCCATATTTATTACTGGATAAAGTAAGTTGCCAGATGTTGGTGAATTGTTTTGAAAATTGGCACATGTATCACACTGGGGTTACAGTTAAACCCTGACTTTTAATCTGACTTCGTTGGTCCTCTCTCTCTTTTCTCTTTCCTCCCACTCCACCACCTCGGGCTTGAAGGCATGACTGGCCTCCAATGTGCGGGCTCTTTCTGCTCCAATGATACCATTATACAGAATTACAGAATTTACAGCACAGGAGCAGGCCATTCGGCCTAACTGCTTCATGTGGTGTTTATGCTCCATATGAGCCTCCTCCCACCCTACGTATCTCACCCTATCACCGATGGTCCCAGTAAACTGCGCTTTGATCTGCGTGGCCTGTTCCTTTTAATGCGCTGTCCCTTTAAATTTCTGCGCATGCGCGGCATTCACAATGTAAAAGCCGGTGAGCGGCCTGCGCGGGAACTTTCAGATTACTGCACAGCCGCGCTCGCACTTTAGTGGGATCATTGCCTATTCCTTTTCCCCTCATGTATCAGTTGTGGCTCAGTGGGTCGCACTCTCGCCTCTGAGTCAGAAGCTTGTGGGTTCAAATCCCATTCCAGAGACTTGAACACAGAAAATCTAGGCTGACACTCCAGTGTAGTACTGAGGAAGCTTACTTACTTAGGCAGTCCCTCGGAGTTGAGGATGACTTGCTTCACACTAAAAATTAGTTCTCAGGTGACTGATGAGTCCAATGTGGGACCTGCAGTCTCTGTCACAGGTGGGGCAGATGGTGGTTGGAGGAACGGGTGGGTGGGGTGCCTGGTTTGCCGTGCGCTCCTTCCGCTGTCGACACTTGGCTTCAGCTTGCTCTCGGCGAAGAGACTCGAGGTGTTCAGCACCTTCCCGGGTGCCTTTCCTCCATCTTGGGCCAGGGATTCCGAGGTGTTGATGGGGATGTTGCATTTTTTCACAGAGGCTTTCAGGGTGTCCTTGAAATGTTTATTCTGCCCACCTGGGGCTCGCTTGCTGTGTCGGAGCTCCGAATAGAGCGTTTGTTTTGGGAGTCCCGTGTCAGGCATGCAGACGATGTGGCCCGTCCAGTAGAACTGATCGAGCGTGGTCAACGCTTCGATGCTGGGGACGTTGGCCTGAGCAAGGACACTGACGTTGGTGTGCCTATCCTGCCAATGGATTTGCAGGATCTTGCGGAGGCTGAGGGAGCACTGCATTGTCGGAGGTGCCGTCTTTTGATGAGACGTTAAACCGAGGTCTTTTCTGCTCTATCAATTGGACGTAAAAGATCCAATGACACGATTTCAAAGAAGAGCAGGGGAGTTATCCCCGGTGTCCTGGTCAATATTTATCCCTCAATCAGCATAACAAAAAAACAGATTATCTGGTCATTATCACATTGCTGTTTGTGGGAACTTGCTTGTATGCAAATTGGCTGCCGCGTTTCCCACATTACAACAGTAACTACACTCCAAAAAGTACTTCATTGGCTGTAAAGCATTTTGAGATGTTCAGTGCTCGTGAAAGGCGCTATATAAATGCAAGTCTTTCTTTCTTCCTTTCTTTCTCATTGTTTCTATAAGGGGGTACTGAAGTTTCATGTTCAGCCATGAACTCATTGAATGGCGGTGCAGGCTAGAAGGGCTGAATGGCCTGCTCCTGCACCTATTTTCTATGTTTCTATGTTTCCCCTTAAGTGCATCTATACTATTCGCCTCAACTATACCGTGTGGCAGCGAATTCCACATTCTCATCACTCTCTGGGTAAAGAAGTTTCTCCCGAATTCCCTATTGGATTAATAGGAAGTTCTGAAAATTCAGCAAGAGTAATTCTTCAAAGGGGCTGAGGCCGAGTGTGTAGACTGTGTAACAAAGCGTTTTATGTTGTGCGGGAAGGAATTACGACAACCTGATCATTAATATAATGACTGTGCCAGAATTAACGCTAATGATTTAAAAATGTATTTATTTTCTCAAGCTTTGTACAAAGATCAAAGGATATCTGAGACCCAATGTAGAGAAGTTGAAAATTACTAACCAGTAAAAAGAGAAACTATAATACAGGGTTTAATTTAACATGGATATGTAGCCGTGCCAAGTACAAGTAGACTCTTACTTTAAATTGTAGAGTACATTTGATCTGCGGAAGGTTCAGTCACTAAGTACCTATTCAAATGGGTCAGAACTCCTCATTCATGGGAAGAAGGGAAGTCGAATACTCTCCAAGGAGAAATAAATGATGTATGGAGTGTGCGTGCACTACAAAAGGAGGTAGAAGGTGTACAGAACGTACCTTGGTTAGACCACACTTGGAGTACTGCGTACAGTTCTGGTTGCCATATTATAAAAAGCATATAGAGGCACTGGAGAGGGTGCAGAGAAGATTTACAAGGATGATATCTGAAACGTGAGGGTATACATATCAGGAAAGGATGAACAGGCTAGGACTCTACTCTTGAAAAAAGAAGGCTGAGCGGTGACCTAATTGAGGTCTTTAAAATTAATAAAGGTTTTGATAGAGTGGATACAAAGAGAATGTTTCCACTTGTGGGGAAGAGCATAACTAGAGGCCATCAATATAAGCTAGTCACCAAAAAATCAAATAGGGAATGCAGAAGAAACTTCTTTACCCAGAGAGTGGTGAGATTGTGGAACCCGCTGCCACAGGGAGTGGTTGAAGCAAATAGTATCGATGCATTTAAGGGGAGGCTGGATAAGCATATGAGGATGGGGGGATAGAGAGTTATGCTGATAGATTTAGATGAGGAAAGACGGGAGGAGAGTCGAGTGGAGTTTAAACGCCGTCATGGACTGGTTGGGCCGAATTACCTGTTTCTGTGCTGTATATCCTGTGTAATCCTATGTATATGGAGCTGAGGTACAGATCAGCCTTGATCTAATTGAATGGTGCAACAGGCTCGAGGGGCGGAATGGCCTACTCCCGTTCCTATGTAAGCTACGATGTTAATAAGTTAAAATATTAACACATTTGTTTGACCGTTCTCCTTTTACTAGTGTTAATGGGTTAAAGCCGTCCTTCAATAACAAATGAGGAATGTCACTTGAAGGTGCCAACATGCTAGGTACCAATATCCGGGTGTGAGTCGAGCTTCGCTGTGTTTTTAGTTCCTTCGCAAAAAGTACATTCCTGTAAAGCAGTTCTCGACTTACTATGCTTTTTGCAGGACTTTGAAATGCTGACCAAAGGGCGCCTATTTGTATCACAGTGTCAGCTGTGACTCAGTGGGAGCACCCTCACCGCTGGATCAGAAGGTTGTGGGTTCAAGTCCCCTCCAGAGACTTGAGCACAAAAATCCAATCTGACACTCCAGTGCAGTGCTGAGGGAGTGCAGCACTGTTGGAGGTGCCGTCTTTCGGATGAGACATTTAAACCAAGGTCCCATCTGCTCTCTCAGGTGGACGTAAACGGTCCCATGACACTATTTCGAAGAAGAGCAGGGGAGTTATCCCCAGTGTCCTGGGGCCAGTATTTATCCCTTCAATCAACATCACTAAAACTGAACATCTGGTCATTATTTGGTAAATAAGGTCGATGAGCTGCAGACACAAATAGCCACACGGGAATGTGATGTTGTGGTGATAATGAAGACCTGGCTCAAAAAAGGGCAGGATCGGGTTCTAAATATTCTTGGGTATAAGGTGTTCAGGAAGGATAGGGTAGGAGAGAAATGAGGTGGGGTGGCAGTATTGATTAAGGGGAGCATTACAGTGCTGGAGAGGAATGATGTCCTGGAGGAATCTTTTTGTTTAGAATTGAGAAACAATAGAGGTGCTATTGCACTACTAGTTATATTCTATAGGCCGCCAACTAGTGGGAAGGATATAGCGGAGCAAATTTGCAAGGAAAGGGGGCATATGAAAGATGTTAGGTTGATAATACAAGTGAGAATCAGGCTGAATATAAAAAGTTCAGAGGGAAAGTGAAAAAGGAAATAAGAGGGGAAAAAAGAGAGAATATGAGAATAGATTGGCAGCTAACATAAAAGGGGATCCAAAAGTCTTCAAAAGTATCCAAAAGTATATAAACAGTAAATGGGTAGTAAGAGGAGGGGTAGGTCTGATTAGGGACCAAAATAGAGACCTATGCATGGAGGCAGAGGGCATGGCTGAGGTACTGAATGAGTACTTTGCATCTGTCTTTATCAAGGAAGAAGATGCTGCCAAAGTCATAGTGAAGGAGGAGGCAGTGGAGATACTGGATGGGATTAAAAACTGGTAGAGGAGGAACTAGAAAGGCTGGCTGTACTTAATATAGACAAGTTACCAGGACCGGATGGGATGCATCCTAGGATACTGAGGGAAATAAAGGTGGAATAATCTTCCAATCCTCCTTAGATACGGGGATGATGCTAGAGGATTGGAGAATTGAAGATGCTGAACCCTTGTTCAAAGAAGGGTGTAAGGTTGTAAGGATAAACATAGACATAGAAAACATAGAAAATAGGTGCAGGAGTAGACCATTCGGCCCTTCGAGCCTGCACCGCCATTCAATGAGTTCATGGCTGAACATGCAACTTCAGTACCCCATTCCTACTTTCTTGCCATACCCCTTGATCCCCCGAGTAGTAAGGACTACATTTAACTCCTTTTTGAATATATTTAGTGAATTGGCCTCAACAACTTTCTGTGGTAGAGAATTCCACAGGTTCACCACTCTCTGGGTGAAGAAGTTTCTCCTCATCTCGGTCCTAAATGGCTTACCCCTTATCCTTAGACTGTGACCCCTGGTTCTGGACTTCCCCAACATTGGGAACCTTCTTCCTGCATCTAACCTGTCTAAACCCGTCAGAATTTTGAACGTTTCTATAAGATCCCCTCTCATTCTTCTGAACTCCAGTGAATACAAGCCCAGTTGATCCAGTCTTTCTTGATATGTCAGTCCCACCATCCCGGGTATCAGTCTGGTGAACCTTCGCTGCACTCCCTCAATAGCAAGAATGTCCTTCCTCAAGTTAGGAGACCAATACTCCAGGTGTGGCCTCACCAAGGCCCTGTACAACTGTAGTAACACCTCCCAGCAACTACAGGCCAGTCAGTTTAACCGCGGGAGTGGGGAAGCTTTTGGAAACAATTATCAGGGCCAAAATTAATAGTCACTTGGACATGTGTGGACTAATTAAGGAAAGCCAACACAGATTTGTTAAAGGCAAATCACGTTTAATTAACTTGATTAAGTTTTTTGATGAGTTAAAAGAGAGGGTTGATGAGGGCAATGTGGTTGATGTGGTATACATGGACTTCCAAAAGGCGTTCGACAAAGTGCCACATAATAGGTTGCCAACAAAATTGAAGCCCATGGAATAAAAGGGACAGTGGCAGCATGGATACGAAATTGGCTAACATAGAAACATAGAAAATAGATGCAGGAGTAGGCCATTCGGCCCTTCGAGCCTGCACCACTATTCAATAAGATCATGGCTGATCATTCCCTCGGTACCCCTTTCCTGCTTTCTCTCCATACCTCTTGATCCCCTTAGCCGTAACGGCCATATCTAACTCCCTCTTGAATATATCCAATGAACTTGCATCAACAAATCTCTGTGGCAGGGAATTCCATAGGTTAACAACTCTCTGAGTGAAGAAGTTTCTCCTCACCTCAGTCCTAAATGATCTACCCCTTATCCTAAGACTATGTCCCCTGGTTCTGGACTTCCCCAACATTGGGAACATTCTTCCCACATCTAATCTGTCCAGTCCCATCAGAATCTTATATGTTTCTATGAGATCCCCTCTCATCCTTCTAAACTCCAGTGAATAAAGGCCCAGTTGATTCAGTCTCTCCTCATATTACAGCACAGCCATCCCTGGAATCAGTCTGGTGATCCTTCGCAGCACTCCCTCAATAGCAAGAACGCCCTTCCTCAGATTAGGAGACCAAAACTGAACACAATATTCCAGGTGAGGCCTCACCAAGGCCCTGTACAACTGCAGTAAGACCTCCCTGCTCCTATACTCAAATCCCCTAGCTATGAAGGCCAACATACTATTTGCCTTCTTCACCACCTGCTATACCTGCATGCCCACTTTCAGTGACTGATGAACCATGACACCCAGGTCTCGTTGCACCTCCCCTTTTCCTAATCTGCCGCCATCCAGATAATATTCTGCCTTCGTGTTTTTGCCCCCAAAATGGATAACCTCACATTTATCCACATTATACTGCATCTGCCATGCATTTGCCCACTCACCTAACCTGTCCAAGTCACCCTGTAGCCTCTTAGCGTCCTCCTCACAGCTCACACCGCCACCTAGTTTAGTGTCATCCACAAACTTGGAGATATTACACTCAATTCCTTCATCTAAATCATTGATGTATATTGTAAAGAGCTGGGGTCCCAGCACTGAGCCCTGCGGCACCCCACTAGTCACTGCCTGCCATTCTGAAAAGGACCCGTTTATCCTGACTCTCTGCTTCCTGTCTGCCTACAAGTTCTCTATCCATGTCAGTACATTACCCCCAAAACCATGCACTTTGATTTTGCACACCAATCTCTTGTGGGGGAACTTGTCAAAAGCCTTTTGAAAGTCCAAATACACCACATTCACTGGTTCTCCCTTGTCCACTCTGCTAGTCACATCCTCAAAAAATTCCAGAAGATTCGTCAAGCATGATTTCCCTTTCATAAATCCATGCTAACTTGGTCCAATCCTGTCACTGCTTTCCAAATGCGCTGCTATTTCATTCTTAATGATTGATTCCAACATTTTCCCCACTACTGATGTCAGGCTAACCGGTCTATAATTACCTGCTTTCTCTCTCCCTCCCTTTTTAAAAAGTGGTGTTACATTAGCTACCTTCCAGTTCTTAGGAACTGATCCAGAGTCAATAGACTGTTGGAAAATGATCACCAATGCATCCACTATTTCTAGGGCCACTTCCTTAAGTACTCTGGGATGCAGACTATCAGGCCCCGGGGATTTATCGGCTTTCAATCCCATCAATTTCCCTAACACAATTTCCCGCCTAATAAGGATATCCTTCAGTTCCTCCTTCTCACTAGGCCGACTGTCCCCTAGTACATTTGGAAGGTTATTTGTGTCTTCCTTAAGTGACAGGAAACAGAGAGTAGTGGTGAATGGTTGTTTTTAAGACTGGAGGAAGGTATACCGTGGTCTTCCCCAGGGCTCTGTTCTCGGACCACTTCTTTTCTTGACATATATTAGCAAGGACAGAGGATTGGCTAACGAACAGAAAACAGAGAGTTGAGATAAATGGTGCATTGTCAGGTTGGCAATCTGTAACTAGTGGGGTGCCGCAGGGATCAGTGCTGGGACCCCAACTATTTACAATCTATATTAATGACTTCGAAGAAGGGAGTGAGTATAACATGGCCAAGTTTGCTGATGATACAAAGATGGGAAGAAAAGCAATGTGTGAGGAGAACACAAAAAACCTGCAAAAGGGCATAGACAGGCTAAGTGAGTGAGCAAAAATTTGGCAGATGGAGTATAATGTTGGAAAGTGTGAGGTCATGCACTTTGGCAGAAAAAAAATCAAAGAGCAAGTTATTATTTAAATGGCGAAAAATTGCAAAGTGCTGCAGTACAGCAGGACCTGGGGGTACTTGTGCATGAAACACAAAAGGTTAGTATGCAGGTACAGCAAGTGATCAGGAAGGCCAATGGGATCTTGGCCTTTATTGCAAAGGGGATGGAGTATAAAAGCAGAGAAGTTTTGCTACTTGTGAGGCCACAGCTGAAATACTACGTGCAGTTTTGGTTTCCATATTTGAGAAAGTATATACTTGATTTGGAGGCAGTTCAGAGAGGGTTCACTAGTTTGATTCCGGAGATGAGGGGGTTGACTTATGAGGAAAGGTTGAGTAGGTTGGGCCTCTGCTCATTGGAATTCAGAAGAATGAGAGGTGATCTTATCGAAACGTATAATATTATGAGGGGGCTTGACAAGGTGATGCAGAGAGGATTCACTGATAAGGGAGACTAGAACTAGGGGGCATATTCTTAGAATAAGGGGTTGCCCATTTAAAACTGAGATGAGGAGGAATTTCTTCTCTCAGAGGGTTGTAAATCTGTAGAATTTGCTGTCTCAGAGAGCTGTGGAAGCTGGGCCATTGAATAAATTTAAGACAGAGACAGACAGTTTATTAACCGATAAGGGAATAAGGGGTTGTGGGGAGCGGGCAGGGACGTGGACCTGAGTCTATGATCAGATCAGCCATGATCATATTAAATGCGGAACAGGCTCGAGGGGCCTTCTTATGTTCTTATGTTCTTGTGTTCTTGTATTAATGACTTGGGCATGGGCACAATTTCAAAATTTGCAGATGGTACAAAACTTGGAAGTATAGTTAAAAGTGGGGAAGATAGTGATAGACTTCAAGAGGACGTAGACAGGCTGGTGGAATGGGCAGACACATGGCAAATGAAATTTAATGCAGAAATGTGAGGTGATACATTTTGGTAGGAAGAGCGAAGAAAGGCAATATAAACTAAGGGGTGCAATTCTAAAGGGGATGCACAAACAGAGGGACCTTGGGGTATATGTGCACAAATTGTTGAAGGCAGTTTGAGAAAGCGGTTAAAAAACCACACAGGATTTTGGGCTTCATAAATAGTGGCATATTGTACAAAAGCAAGGAAGTTATGATGAATCTGTATAAAACATGAGATCAGCCTCAACTGGAGTATTCTGGGCACCGCACTTTAGGAAGGATGTGAAGGCATAAGTGAGGGTGCAGAAAAGATTTACGAGGATGGTTCCAGGGATGAGGGACTTCAGTTATGTGGATAGACTGGAGAAGCTGGGGATGTTTCCCTTGGAGCAGAGAAGGTTGAGAGGAGATTTGATCGAGGTTACTAAAGAAGTTCCGATAGAGAGAAACTGTTCACATTTGCAGAAGGGTCGAGAACCAGAGGACACAGATTTAAGATGACTGGCTGAAGAACCAATGGCGATATGGGGAAAATCTTTTTTACGCAGCAAGTGGTTAGGATCTGGAATGCACTGCCTGAGAGGGCGGTGGAGACAGATTCAATCATGAAATTCAAAAGGTAATTGGATACGTACCTGAAGAAAGCAGGGCACCGGTGAAAGGGCATGGGAGTGGGACTGGCTGAAGTGCTCTTGCAGAGAGCCGGCACGGGCTCGACAGGCTGAATAGCCTCCTTCTGTGCTGTAACCATTCTATCATTCTATGATTCATTATCACATTGTGGTTTGTGGGAGCTGTGCGCAATTGGTTGTAACAAACTTCAAAGGTACTTCATTGGCTGTAAATCACTTTGGGGCGTCCGGAGATTTGAAAGGTGATATATAAATGATCGCTTTCACAGGCACTCCCATGAAATAGGTTTTTAAGTTGGTTTACGGATTCCCAGGTCGCCTGCAATTTCTGTGGTGTGGAAGAGTCCATGTTCCATGTTTATATTAAATGTGTGAGGTTGCAGCCCTTATTTCCTTATTTGTAGGGGTTGCTCCTCGATTTGTGGCAGCACTTCAGTACCACGATCCTGATCTTTCGGCATCTGGTGCGGAGGGGAGCGGGCAGGTCAGAGGGTCTCCTCATAGGACTGCCCCTGGGCATGGCCAAGGTGGCCATTAACATGTCCAGGCAGCGGACGGTCGAGAGGGTTAAACATAGAAACATAGAAACATAGAAAATAGGTGCAGGAGTAGGCCATTCAGCCCTTCTAGCCTGCACCGCCATTCAATGAGTTTATGGCTGAACATGCAACTTCAGTACCCCATTCCTGCTTTCTCACCATACCCCTTGATCCCCCTAGTAGTAAGGACTTCATCGAACTCCTTTTTGAATATATTTAGTGAATTGGCCTCAACAACTTTCTGTGGTAGAGAATTCCACAGGTTCACCACTCTCTGGGTGAAGAAATTCCTCCTCATCTCGGTCCTAAATGGCTTACCCCTTATCCTTACACTGTGTCCCCTGGTTCTGGACTTCCCCAACATTGGGAACATTCTTTCTGCATCTAAACTGTCTAACCCCGTCAGAATTTTAAAAGTTTCTATGAGGTCCCCTCTCATTCTTCTGAACTCCAGTGAATACAAGCCCAGTTGATCCAGTCTTTCTTGATAGGTCAGTCCCGCCATCCCGGGAATCAGTCTGGTGAACCTTCGCTGCACTCCCTCAATAGCAAGAATGTCCTTCCTCAGGTTAGGAGACCAAAACTGTACACAATACTCCAGGTGTGGCCTCACCAAGGCCCTGTACAACTGTAGCAACATCTCCCTGCCCCTGCACTCAAATCCCCTCGCTATTAAGGCCAACATGCCATTTGCTTTGTTAACCGCCTGCTGTACCTGCATGCCAACCTTCAATGACTGATGTACCATGACACCCAGGTCTCGTTGCACCTCCCCTTTTCCTAATCTGTCACCATTCAGATAATAGTCTGTCTCTCTGTTTTTACCACCAAAGTGGATAACCTCACATTTATCCACATTATACTTCATCTGCCATGCATTTGCCCACTCACCTAACCTATCCAAGTCGCTCTGCAGCCTCATAGCATCCTCCTCGCAGCTCACACTGCCACCCAACTTACTGTCATCCGCAAATTTGGAGATACTACATTTAATCCCCTCGTCTAAATCATTAATATACAGTGTAAACAGCTGGGGCCCCAGCACAGAACCTTGCGGTACCCCACTAGTCACTGCCTGCCATTCTGAAAAGTCCCCATTTACTCCTACTCTTTGCTTCCTGTCTGACAACCAGTTCTCAATCCATGTCAGCACACTACCCCCAATCCCACATTAATCTCTTGTGTGGGACCTTGTCGAAAGCCTTCTGAAAGTCCAAATATACCACATCAACTGGTTCTCCCTTGTCCACTCTACTGGAAACATCCTCAAAAAATTCCAGAAGATTTGTCAAGCATGATTTCCCTTTCACAAATCCATGCTGACTTGGACCTATCATATCACCTCTTTCCAAATGCACTGCTATGACATCCTTAATAATTGATTCCATCATTTTACCCACTACCGATGTCAGGCTGACCGGTCTATAATTCCCTGTTATCTCTCTCCCTCCTTTTTTTTAAAGTGGGGTTACATTGGCTACCCTCCACTCCATAGGAACTGATCCAGAGTCAATGGAATGTTGGAAAATGACTGTCAATGCATCCACTATTTCCAAGGCCACCTCCTTAAGTACTCTGGGATGCAGTCCATCAGGCCCTGGGGATTTATCGGCCTTCAATCCCATCAATTTCCCCAACACAATTTCCCGACTAATAAGGATTTCCCTCAGTTCCTTCTCCTTACTAGACCCTCCGACCCCTTTTATATCCGGAAGGTTGTTTGTGTCCTCCTCAGTGAATACCGAACCAAAGTACTTGTTCAATTGGTCCGCCATTTCTTTGTTCCCCGTTATGACTTCCCCTGATTCTGACTGCAGGGGACCTACGTTTGTCTTTACTAACCTTTTTCTCTTTACATATCTATAGAAACTTTTGCAATCCGCCTTAATGTTCCCTGCAAGCTTCTTCTCGTACTCCATTTTCCCTGCCCTAATCAAACTCTTTGTCCTCCTCTGCTGAGTTCTAAATTTCTCCCAGTCCCCGGGTTCGCTGCTATTTCTGGCCAATTTGTATGCTACTTCCTTAGCTTTAATACTATCCCTGATTTCCCTTGATAGCCACGGTTGAGCCACCTTCCCTTTTTTATTTTTACGCCAGAAAGGAATGTACAATTGTTGTAGTTCATCCATGCGGTCTCTAAATGTCTGCCATTGCCCATCCACAGTCAACCCCTTCAGTATCATTCGCCAATCTATCCTAGCCAATTCACGCCTCATACCTTCAAAGTTACCCTTCTTTAAGTTCTGGACCATGGTCTCTGAATTAACTGTTTCATTCTCCATCCTAATGCAGAATTCCACCATATTATGGTCACTCTTCCCCAAGGGGTCTCGCACAACGAGATTGCTAATTAATCGTCTCTCATTACACAACACCCAGTCTAAGATGGCCTCCCCCCTAGTTGGTTCCTCGACATATTGGTCTAAAAAACCATCCCTTATGCACTCCAGGAAATCCTCCTCCACCGTATTGCTTCCAGTTTGGTTAACCCAATCTATGTGCATATTAAAGTCACCCATTATAATTGCTGCACCTTTATTGCACGCACCCCTAATTTCCTGTTTGGTGCCCTCCCCAACATCACTACTACTGTTTGGAGGTCTGTACACAACTCCCACTAACGTTTTTTGCCCTTTGGTATTCTGCAGCTCTACCCATATAGATTCCACATCATCCAAGCTAATGTCCTTCCGAACTATTGCCTTAATTTGCTCCTTAACCAGCAATGCTACCCCACCTCATTTTCCTTTTATTCTATCCTTCCTGAATGTTGAATACCCCTGGATGTTGAGTTCCCAGCCCTGATCATCCTGGAGCCACGTCTCCGTAATCCCAATCACATCATATTTGTTAACATCTATTTGCACAGTTAATTCATCCCCCTTATTGCGGATACTCCTTGCATTAAGACACAAAGCCTTCAGGCTTGTTTTTTTAACACCCTTTGTCCTTTTAGAATTTTGCTGTACAGTGGCCCTTTTTGTTCTTTGCCTTGGGTTTCTCTGCCCTCCACTTTTCCTCATCTCCTTTCTGTCTTTTGCTTTTGCCTCCTTTTTGTTTCCCTCTGTCTCCCTGCATTGGTTCCCATTCCCCTGCCATATTAGTTTAAATCCTCCCCAACAGCACTAGCAAACACTCCCCCTAGGACATTGGTTCCGGTCCTGCCCAGGTGCAGACCGTCCGGTTTGTACTGGTCCCACCTCCCCCAGAACCGGTTCCAATGCCCCAGGAATTTGAATCCCTCCCTGCTGCACCACTGCTCAAGCCACGTATTCATCTGCGCTATCCTGCGATTCCTACTCTGACTATCACGTGGCACTGGTAGCAATCCCGAGATTACTACTTTTGAGGTCCTACTTTTTAATTTAGCTGCTAGCTCCTTAAATTCGTTTCGTAGGACCTCATCCCTTTTTTTACCTATGTCGTTGGTACCAATGTGCACCACGACAACTGGCTGATCTTCCTCCCTTTTTAGAATGTCCTGCACCCGCTCCGAGACATCCTTGACCCTTGCACCAGGGAGGCAACATACCATCCTGGAGTCTCGGTTGCGGCCGCAGAAATGCCTATCTATTCCCTTTACAATTGAATCCCCTATCACTATCGCTCTCCCACTCTTTTTCCTGCCCTCCTGTGCAACAGAGCTAGCCACGGTGCCATGAACTTGGCTGCTGCTGCCCTCCCCTGATGAGTCATCCCCCTGAACAGTACCCAAAGCAGTGTATCTGTTTTGAAGGGGGATGACCACAGGGGACTCCTGCACGACCTTCCTTGCACTACTCTTCCTGCTGGTCTTCCATTACCTAGCTGGCTGTGGACCCTTCTCCTGCGGTAAGACCAACTCACTACACGTGATACTCACGTCATTCTCAGCATCGTGGATGCTCCAGAGTGAATCCACCCTCAGCTCCAACTCCGCAACGCGGACCGTCAGGAGCTTGAGGTGGATACACTTCCTGCAGATATAGTCGTCAGGACACTGGTGTCGTCCCTGAGTTCCCACATGGTACAGGAGGAGCAGAACACCCGACCGAGCTCTCCTGCCATGACTTAACCCTTAGATACACTTAAATTGGCAACAACAATGTTAAAAGTTACTCACTGTTATAGAAGAGAAAAAGGGTTGTTCAGCCCAATGCCTGCCTCTCTTCCGTGGCTACATTCACGCCAGGGTGTCCCTGGAGATGGAGCACGCAGTGTCCACCGGTATGCTCGCGACCTTCCGTGAGAGGTGGGTGCCGGATGGACTGGAGTGCCTCACCCCCCCCGGCAACCAGATTTTAATTTGATTTAAGTTTCCGTTTTATTTAGAAATTTGTGGGTTCGAGTGCCCTTGCCAAAAGGGGGCACTTGATTTAATGTTCTATTAAAATAGCTGTAGAGCTGTTGCATTGTGAGTGGTTTTGTGTCAAGTGATGTTCACAAGATTCAATAAAACCCCAGCCAGTTGAGTCTACGTCGTCCACATGAGGTATGCAGTTGTGAGCCTAGTGGATGAACTGGTAACGTGTAATGTGATTGTTAAACCTGTGTTAATAAACCAACAAGTTCTTAATAGCAATGTGTTGCTATGAATACTTAAGCAAAGAACCCTTGAAGCAGATACAGGTTGAACTTCCCTTATCCGGAATCCTCCAGACCTGGCCTGTTCTGGATAACGGATTTTTCCGGACGAGGGCTGGTCACGTTAAATTGGATGGTACAAGTACTAAGCAAGGGGATATCGGGGCTAACTGGCTTAGGGCTGGGAGTGCGGCAGAGAAATCATGGATGAGGGGGGTGGGGTGGATCACGGGGTCAGGCCAGCGATTGCGGGAGTCGCCAGCGAGAAAGGACTTAAATTTGTTCAATTTGTTCAGTGGCCGGGAAAGGTTCTGGATGAGGGGTGGTTCGAGATAAGGGAGTTCTGGATAGGGGAGGTTTAACCTGTACATTACAGATAATGGGGTTGGAAGATCAGCTGACCCCTTTTAGGCAAGCCTTTGCTCCTGTCAGAGTCTTTCCTGTGGAGGCACAATGGCCAAAGAAGCATGACCAAGCCCCGTGCCAGGACTTGGGCGTTTAATCTAGCAGACACACTGCATTGTCAGAGGTGCCATCTTTTGGATGGGATATTAACTGACCACCTGCTTCAGCGATAAACATCCATTGGCATCATTCAAAGAAGACCATTCTCCTGTTTCCTGGCCAACCGGTTTCTCTGGAGGGCCAGGCGAGGGGCCTGTGTGGAGGGGAGCAGCCTACGTCAGGTGGGAAGGGCAATGAGAGATGTTCAATAACAAGATGGGAGCTGGAAGGAAGAGGCTGTCTTGTTGGGTTGGAGCAGTGAAATGCGTTGCTTCTGTCGTTACCGGGTTACTAGTTGGGGAGGATGCAGTGTTAATGTCAGTGCTGTCATGTATCTTACATTATTATATATAACTGTATCCTAACATGCTATACATGACTGTAATAAGATATGACCTGTAATCACCAGCATACCTTACCACCAGGGGTGCACTTGCAAGAGACAGGTATATAAGGACAGGTCTCAGGCAAGTGCGGCATTCCAGAGCTGTGAAATAAAGGTTCAGGTCCAGAGTGACCTTGACTTCACTACATGCCTCATGTGAATCTGTACTGAGGGGACAGGACTTTACAGCGGCGACGAGTTATGGGATTACAGAATCCACAGAATGGTGAACAACGGATCAGATGAAAAGTACAATGTGGGAGACAATTGGGAGGACTTTATAGAAAGGCTCCAGCAAAGCTTTGTAACCAAAGACTGGTTAGGCGACGATAAGGCAGACAAGAGAAGAGCCCATCTCTTGACCAGCTGTGGCTCGAAAACATACGCTTTAATGAAGGATCTGTGGGCACCCGAGAAACCAGCAAGCAAGTCGTTTGAAGAATTGAGCACACTGGTAAGAGACCACCTGAAACCAGCGAGCAGCCTACACATGGCCAGACACAGGTTCTACAACTACAGACGTTGTGTGGGCCAGAGCATACCCGACTTCGTGGCGGAACTTCGGAGATTGGCTAGTTGATGTGAGTTCTCCGATGAACTGAGGAGAGAAATGCTGAGAGACTTTTTCATTGATGGAATAGGCCACGCAGGCATATTCCGAATGCTCATAGAGACCAAGAACCTGACCTTAGAGGCAGCAGCACTGGTTGCACAGACATTCTTGGTAGGGGAAGAAGAATCGAGAACTAACAAAATATCGGAACAAGAAGTTCACAGCACTAAACAAACTGCTACCCCCACACACAGACAAAACCGGGAGTACAGGCTCTTGACAGCAGGCAGAAGCCATCAAGGGCCACAGGAATGGCCGTTCACACCTCATCAACCCACAATGCGAGCAATCAACGACAAACTGAGAGAAGCTCAAGAGAGATCAGCCAGACGCAGCTCATTCTTTGGAAACATTTTGAACAATGGAACAGGTCTGTGCTGGAGGTGTGGGGGTGGGCACTCGTCAAGGGGATGTCGATTTCAGCAGGCTGTTTGCAGAAATTGTGAATATACAGGGCATTTGGCCCGCATGTGCAAAAAAATGGCAACTCGGCTGGTATACGAATCGGATGGGTTGGAAAGCGGACCAGAAGACGGTGGGGATAGTACCCGGGACACCGTGTACAGCGGGTCAACACGATCAATGGTCGCTGCTCCTACAACAGGACGCCTCCTATAATGATGAGGGTCCTACTCAATGGGATATCTGTCAACATGGAGCTGGATACGGGAGCGAGTCAATCTCTCATGGGCGCTCAACTGTGGCCGCATAAAAGAGACAGACCAAAACTCACAAGGGACGACACCAAACTAAGGACCTATACCAAAGAAATCATACTCGTCCTCGGCAGCACCATGCTCTCTGTCACACACAAAGGGACAGTGAACAGACTTCCCCTGTGGATTGTCCCCGGAGATCCCCCAGCACAGCTGGGGAGAAGCTGGCTGGCAAAACTAAACTGAAAATGGGATGATGTCCATGCCATGTCATAATATACATAGATGACCTGGAAGAGGGGACAGAGAGTAGTGTAACAAAATTTGCAAATGACACTAAGATTAGTGGGAAAGCTGGTTGTGTAGAGGACACAGAGAGGCTGCAAAGAGATTTGGATAGGTTAAGCGAATGGGCTAAGGTTTGGCAGATGGAATACAATGTCGGAAAGTGTTAGGTCATCCACCTTGAGAAAAAAAACAGTAAAAGGGAATATTATTTGAATGGGGAGAAATTACAACATGCTGAGGTGCAGAGGGACCTGGGGGTCCTTGTGCATGAACTCTTTTGGGTTCTTGTCAAGGCTGGGATTAGTTGCAGTGCAAGTGTTGGCTGCACCCACATTAAAGATTGCAATTAGCAGAGGATGGTTTCGAGCCATCGACCTCTGGGTTATAGGCCCAGCACGCTTCCGCTGCGCCACTCTGCTGCTGATAAAGTTTCACGCAGCAAACTAATTGACCGCAGCAGGACATTAACCTGCAACTTTCTGATAACGTCGCGATTGTAATCGAAGTCAGACACCTTATTCATTAGGCCAGGCAGTCTCTGCCTCCTTGTGCATGAAACTCTTTTAGGAGTCCTTGTGCATGAATCCCAAAAAGTTAGTTTGCAGGTGCAGCAGGTAATCAGGAAGATGAATGGAATGTTGGCCTTCATTGCGAGAGGGATGGAGTACAAAAGCAGGGAGGTCCTGCTGCAACTGTATAGGGTATTGGTAAGGCCGCACCTGGAGTACTGCATGCAGTTTTGGTCACCTTACTTAAGGAAGGATATACTGGCTTTAGAGGGGGTTCAGAGACGATTCACTAGGCTGATTCCGGAGATGAGGGGGTTACCTTATGATGATAGATTGAGTAGACTGGGTCTTTACTCGTTGGAGTTCAGAAGGATGAGGGGTGATCTTAGAGAAACATTTAAAATCATGAAAGGGATAGACAAGATAGAGGCAGAGAGGTTGTTTCCACTGGTAGGGGAGACTAGAACTAGGGGGCACAGCCTCAAAATACAGGGGAGCCAATTTAAAACTGAGTTGAGAAGGAATTTCTTCTCCCAGAGGGTTGTGAATCTGTGGAATTCTCTGCCCAAGGAAGCAGTTGAGGCTAGCTCATTGAATGAATTCAAGTCACAGATAGATTTTTAACCAATAAGAGAATTAAGGGTTACGGGGAGCGGGCGGGTAAGTGGAGCTGAGTCCACGGCCAGATCAGCCATGATCTTATTGAATGGCGGAGCAGGCTCGAGGGGCTAGATGGCCTACTCCTGTTCCTAATTCTTATGTTCTTATGTCCTTATGTCATTAAAGGAACGGACCTCCTGCTCAACAGTTATAAAGCGATTTGAACATCTCTTTCAGCCAGGTGTGGGCACTTTTAAAGGGGCCAAAGTCAAAATCTACATTACACAGGATGCTAGACCGGTCCATCACAAGGCCAGAGCTGTAACTTATGTGATGAGGGAAAAGATTGAACACGAACTAGACAGGCTTCTGCGGGAAGGCATTATATCACCTGTGGAATTTAGCGACTGGGCAAGTCCCATTGTCCCAGTCATGAAGCCTGATGGATCCGTACGAATCTGTGGGGACTACAAATCTACCATAAACAGAGTCTCCCGACAGGACCAGTACCCGCTGCCCAGAGCGGAGGACTTATTTGCCACATTGGCTGGAGGTAAACTTTTCTCAAAATTAGACCTCACATCTGCGTATATGACGCAAGAATTGACCGAGGAATCCAAGCTACTCACCACCATCAACACACATCGAGGCCTTTTCATGTACAATCGATGCCCATTTGGCATCAGGTCGGCTGCTGCCATATTCCAGCGCAACATGGAGAGTCTGCTCAAGTCCATCACTGGGACGGTTGTATTTCAAGACGATATATTTATCACGGGCAGGGACACCGACTCCCATCTCCGTAATTTGGAGGAAGTACTAAAGCGGTTGGATCGGGTAGGCCTATGAGTCAAGAAATCCAAGTACCTGCTTCTCGCACCTGAGGTTGAATTTTTGGGCAGAAGGATTGCCGCTGATGGAATCTGCCCAACAGAGTCCAAAACAGAAGCAATTCGCCTGGCAACCAGGCCCCGGAATGTCTCAGAACTGCGCGCCTTTCTCGGGCTACTCTATTACTTTGGGAACTTTATGCAGAACTTAAGCACGCTGCTGGAGCCTCTCCACATGCTAGTCAGGATGGGGTGCGATTGGTTTTGGGGGGACGCCCAGGAACGCGCCTTCAATAAGGCATGCAATCTTCTGTGTTCCAACAGTGTTTTGACTTTCTTTGACCCAGGTAAAAAGCTAGTTCTCACATGCGATGCGTCAGCGTATGGAGTCGGGAACGTTTTGCAACATGTCAATAGTGTGGCCAAATTACAACCCATAGCTTATGCCTCCAGGTCACTTTTGCGGGCGGAGCGCGGGTACGGAATGGTAGAGAAGGAGGCGCTCGTATGCGTGTATGGTGTCAAAAAGATGCACCAATACCTTTTCGGGGCCAAGTTCGCATTAGAAACCGACCACAAGCCCCTCACGTCCCTCCTATCTGGAGCAAGACAATAAACACCAACGCCTCAGCGCGAATTCAACAGTGGGCACTCGTGTTGGCGTCCTACGACTATACCATAAGGCACAGACCAGGCACAGACAACTGTGCCGACGTGCTCAGCAGGCTACCCCTGGCAACCACGGAAGGGTCTGACGAACAGGACTGTGAGATAGTCATGGCAATCAATGCCTTTGAGTCCACAGGTTCGCCCATGACGGCTCGCCAAATCAGAGCCTGGATGGCCAGCGACCCCACGTTATCCTTAGTAAAAAGATGTGTCCTAACCGGTGACTGGGCAGAGGCTCGTGATGCCTGCCCCGAGAAATTAAAACCCTTTCACAGGCGCATGCATGAGCTATCACTCCAAGCAGACTGCCTGATGTGGGGCAGCCGAGTAGTCATGCCTCTGCTAGGCAGAGAGGCATTTGTCCGGGAGCTCCACCGCGAGCACCCGGGGATCGTTCTCATGAAGGCCATAGCCAGATCCCACGTCTGGTGGCCTGGTATTGACGCGGACTTGGAGCTCTGCGTCCGAAGGTGCACCATTTGTGCCCAACTCAGCAATGCCCCCAGGGAGGCTCCACTGAGCTCCTGGCCCTGGTCTACCAAACCGTGGTCGCGGGTGCACGTAGACTATGCGGGCCCATTCATGGGCAAAATGTTCCTCGTAGTTGTAGATGCATTTTCAAAGTGGATCGAATGCACCATTTTAAACTCGAGCACAACCTCCACCACTGTGGAGAGCCTCGCAACCATGTTTGCAACGCACGGAATCCCTGACATATTGGTCAGTGACAATGGTCCGTGCTTCACCAGCGCAGAATTCCAAGACTTTATAATTGACCACGGCATAAATCACGTCAAGACGGCACCGTTCAAGCCGGCCTCCAACGGCCAGGCGGAGACAGCAGTGCAAACCATTAAACAAGGCATGCTTAAAATCGAAGGTCCCACGCTGCAGGGTCACCTGTCGCGATTGCTGCTGGCATACAGATCTCGTCCGCACTCACTGACTGGGATCCTCCCCGCACAACTGTTGATGAAAAGGACTTTAAAAACAAGGCTCTCATTAATCCTCCCAGACATGCACGAAATCGTTGAGGCAAAGCGCCGTAAGCTGACTGAGTACCATGACAGAAATTCGAGGGGGAGATGGAATGAGATAGGGGACAAAGTGCTTGTACTAAACTATGGCAGGGGTCCCAAATGGCTTGCAGGGACAGTAACGAGCAAGGAAGGAAACCGGCTACTGGTAGTACAAATGGACAATGGCAAAACCTGCCAGAGGCATGTAGACCAAGTCAAAAGCAGATTTACCAACAACACTGCGGAACCAGAGGCAGACGACAATGTGGAACTCGTACCACACCTGGTGGACAGACAGAGGGAACAACCTGAGGAAAGGGCAATCCCAGGCGAGTCAACAACAATCCCACCAATCGAAACAGACAGCCCAGGCGAGATACCAGCAACCACACCCAAAGAAAAACAGACACCAAGGCAAACAACTGAACCACAACCAGACGCTCCACGCGAGAGCGTAGACCACCTGAGAGACTGAACCTATAAAGACAATAAGACCTTGGGGGAGGGTGATGTCATATATCTTACATTATTATATATAAGTGTATCCTAACATGCTATACATGAGTGTAATAAGATATGACCTGTAACCACCAGCATACCTTACCACCAGGGGTGCACTTGCAAGAGACAGGTATATAAGGACAGGTCTCAGGCAAGTGCAGCATTCCAGAGCTTTGAAATAAAGGTGCAGGTCCAGAGTGACCTTGACTTCACTACATGCCTCGTGTGAATCTGTACTGAGGGGACAGGACTTTACAAGTGCCATGTGGTGTCGATCACATCTGGTTAAACTGATGGAACAAGTGTGCTGAACTTGACTGAAAGCCAGTGCGGATCATAACTGAGTCATGAAGTAATGAGTACCAATGAAATGTGTGTGTGTGAGCTGGGAGTTTTATTGTCTCGTTAGTCCTGCTTCAAGAGCAAAAAAAGCAATCTTTTCTTTTGAACTGGAGATTGACCTTTCTGAAATGTGGCAGTTCCCATGCCAGCATGTACTTATAATATCTGATAACCTATTGTATTCGTAGAGAGTTTAAAGCTACAGGTTGGACAGGGATGTGGTACGGAAGGTTTTCTGTGACGTGAGGGAGACTGAGTAAGATCCACCTCCAATGAGGTGTTTAAGATGATTAAAGGAGTTGAGAGGGTAGATAGAGAGAAACTATTTCCTCTAGCGGCGAGTCCGGAACAAGAGGGCGTAACCTTCTAATTAGAGCCAGGCCATTCAGGGGTGATGTCAGGAAACACTTCTTCACACAAAGCGGAGTGGGAATCTGGAACTCTCTCCCTCAAAAAGCTGTTGAGGCTGGCGGGGGGGGCGTCAATTGAAAATTTCAAAACTAAGATTGATAGATTTTTGTTCGGCAAGGATATTGAGTGTTACAGAACTAAGGCAGATAGATGGAGTTAAAATACAGATCAGCCATTATCTAATTGAATAGCAGAACACGGCTGTTTGCACATCTCAAAGCACTTTACAGCCGATGAAGTACATTTGAAGTGTGTTCACTGTTGCAATGTGGGAAACACTGCAGCCAATTTGCACACAGCAAGCTCCCACAAACAGCAATGTGATAATGACCAGATAATCTGCTGTTTGATATGTTGATTGAGAGATAAATATTAGCCAGGACACGGGGGATAACTCCCCTGCTCTTCTTCGAAATATTGCCACGGGATCTTTTACGTCCACCTGAGAGAGCAGACGGGACCTCGGTTTCACGTCTCATCCGAAAGACGGCACCTCCGACAGCACTCCTTCCGAGTGTCAGCCGAGATTTATGTGCTGGAGTCCCTGGAGTGGGACTGTGAACCTACAACTTTCTGACTCCGAGGTGAGTGTGCTACCCACTGAGCCACGGTTCACACAACCCGAGACAACATTTTTGTACGATTGTGCGAGGTACAGTACTGGCAATTTGGAGCACCACTGAAACAATACCAAACAATATTAGGTCGCGAACTACATCCTGAGGGGTGGAAGATGCCTGTGCATGGATTTTTTTAACGTGTGGTGACCGTTGCACACCAGCCACCACACGGGCTTGACAGAGCTAGGTCTTGGCCCACTGGCAAGGATTAACCAGGATGACTGGAGACCAGCTCTGCTGCACGGACCTAGTGTGCACACACATATCGCAGTGTGGGCTGGCCCGTGCTGCCCCAGGGCCGTTGTCTCTTCTGGGCCCCAAACTCACGCCTTTCCTGGGCCCCGATTACATCGCTCTACAATCTCTCACCGCTCCTTTGCCCCTCCAGCTGTGCCTGTCCGCACTGCAATCAGCGATTCAATTAGATCTTGGCTGATCTGTATCTTAACTCCATCTACCAAATGTTAAATGTATTTTGAATGTATTAGCCCAGTCTAAAGTAAAATACGAGAGCATCTCTCTCATCTGGAGGGAGGAGAGCATGCCAGGAGACCTCAGGGATGCAGTGATGTGACCATCTTTAAAAAAGGGGACAAGTCCGACTGCGGCAATTACAGGGGAATCTCCCTACTATCAGCCACTGGGAAAGTTGTCACTAGAGCCCTCCTCAACTATCTTCTCCCTGTGGCCGAGGAGGTCCTCTCGGAGTCATAGTGCGAATTTCGTCCCCTACGGGGCACAACGGACATGATCTTTGCATTGCGACAGCTGCAGGAAACTGCAAGGAGCAGCGCCAGCCCTTTTACATGGCCTTTTTCGACCTTACAAAGGCCTTTGACCCTGTCATCCACGAGGGTCTATGGAGCGTTCTCCTCCATTTCAGATGCCCCCAAAAGTTTGTCAACATCCTTCGCCTGCTCCACGATGATATGCAGGCCGTGATCCTTAATAACGGATCCATTACAGACCCTGTCATGTATCCTACATGGTTACTGTTTGTACTATTACAAGGTGTGCCACCAGAGGGCACTGCAGTGGGAGACTTGTAGGTTACCTGTACAGGTGTGCCAGGCCTAGTATAAAAGGCAGGCCACTATGTGTGATACTCATTCTGGAGTTACATTAAATGGACTAAGGTCACTACAGTTCAAGCACAACATATTGCCACATGGAGCATCTAAAGACATAACAATTGGCGACGTGATTACGGGCCTTCACGCGAAAATGGCTAACCTTGGTACGTTGCAGCAGTTTGCCGATGGTGATGATTGGGAAGCCTTTGTGGAGAGGCTCGACCATTTCTTCCAGCAAACGACCTGGCAGGCGACAATCCAGCCACACTGGCTAATAAGCGCAGAGCGATCCTGCTAACCAGTTGTGGGCCCACTGTCTGTGGTCTCGTCAGGGACTTGCTGGCACCAGTGAAGACAATGACCAAGACATATGAGGAGCTTGTAACGCTGATCCAAGAACAACTCAAGCCCAAAGAGAGCATCCTTGCAGCCAGACACCGGTTTTATACACACCGACGGCCCGAAGGCCAGGAGATCACGAGATATGCTGCAGACCTCAGGAGGCTGGCGGTACCGTGTGATTTCGGCGACCACCTCACCGAAGCGCTGCGGGATATCATTGTCATCGGAATCGGCCATAAGGGCCTTCTTCATAAGCTACTATCTGCGGATACCACAGTCACACTGCAGAAGGCCATCTTCGTGAGCCAAGCATTCATGACCTCGACCTGCGGCTCTAGGCGGATGACTCATCCTCAGGACTTAAACCAGGCAAGTACTGTGCACAGAGTGGCGCCTTTTAGAGGCTGGACTGTAGAACGCGAACCTTCTCGGAGAGAGAGAACAGGCCCCCCAAGTCCCTTAACACAGAGTCTGCCGAGGGGGGCTAATCGAGTAGCACCATGCTAGCGTTGCGGAGGGAATCACAGGGCTCACCAGTGCCGTTTTAAAGACTATGTATGTAAAGGCTGCAGCACAAAGGGCCACCTCCAGCAAATGTGTAAAAGAAACATGACTCACTGTGTTGATGACGAGTCTGCAGATGGCCATGAATCCAGCGCGGATTATGAAGCGATAGTCACAGAGGCAGCTCAGCCCCACGATGAGGTATATGGCATGTTTACCTGTACCACCGAATGTTCTCCGTTGAGGATGGAAGTCGAGATAAATGGCATTCCAGCCTTCATGGAATAATGAATCAAGAAGCCTTTGAGAGGCTATGGGACAATCAGGCTGAACGACCCAAGTTGGTCCCGGTTCAGGCAAAGCTGCGCACCCACACCAATGAACTTATCCCAGTCGTTGGTTGTGCGGATATAAAGTACTCCATGGCGGCGCGATGCACAAGTTACCCCTGTGGATTGTTGCAGGTGATGGACCAACACTACTCGGGAGAAGGTGGATGGAGAAGATCCATTGGAGTTGGGAAGATCTCATCCCTCCAGCGATCGACGTCCCCCGCGCTCAGAGGCAAAGCAAGCCCTCACCTGAGGTTGGATCCGGCACCAGAGAGCAGACTAGCACAGCACCCGAGGCATGACTGCGTGGAGATGATCCAGCTAGGACGACCTGAACGCACCTTCCAGGCTCCAGTGGCAGGACTCCGGAGGAAGAAAATCGGATCCAGAGGTGACTTCCCAGCTTCGGTGGCAGAACCCGGGGAGAAGAGGATCACCGCAGTCGATATCATGGATGGATGAAAGATGGCGCCCAGACCACGAGGTGAGACGCCGAAGAAAAAGATGGCGGCAGCCAGACCATGAGGTGCAGCGCTGATGGAGCAACACGTGGCACCAAGCGAAGAGGAGGATTGGGGTAAAGATAGCAAGGCCCTCTTAAAGGAAGCCCACAACTCACAACACTTAAAGGGACAGCTCCACACTCTCAATCAATGTAACAGCAACTGTGAGTTAGATGTAAAATATGTAATTGATGATCAGAGTTGTGTACATGCAATAAGCAAGGAAAAGTCACGCGATTGCGATTGGAGCTACAGATTATTTACGATAAGTGATGAAACGTTGTGCGATGTAGGATTTCAACTGCATACAGTCAATGCAGCGGGCAAACAGGTCCAGCGAGCTACCCAATGCTGTAGCCTGCGTCCCTGGGACCAGGGTGATGCACCACGGAGTGTGGCCACAAGCAGCTAATAAATACAAGCTGCAGAGCAAGCGATCTCAGGAGGGCAACAGCACCGGTATCGATACCCTGCCCCTGATCGGCTCCACCTCTCAGGCATCTGATGGCACCAACTGCCACGAGCCTGAAAGAGCAAACTGTGCTAAGGCACAGCCCCCAGACCCTATCGCCACCAAGGCTACACCTGGGAATGAAGGGTCACCCGCAGCGGTTCTCCCAAATGGGACTGGGACCAGCCAGGATCCCAAACCAAATAACGCCCAGACAAGCGAGTCAGCAGTTCCCTGTACACTGCTAGATGACTGCTCCTCAACTTGAACCAACCGGGTTCCCACTGCCAGCACTGGGCACCGCACCACCACCAGACTACCTGGACACCATCCAGCAGTTCTGGCACTAGTTTGTCCTCACGCACCGGTGCTGGCCCCAGCACTGACTCCAAGTATATTCCAAGTATGTACTTCATCATTCAAATGTACTTCACTCACCATGGTACCACGAAAGGATTACTATAAATGCAATTTTTTTTTGGACTTGAATGCATATGAATGTAATGAGCCAACGGCACAATCTGTATGTATGGCGGGGGTGGGGGGGGGGGGCGGTGTGGGGTGGGGGGGAGAGAATGGAGTGGTCATGGATGCACAAACAGAAACCACCAGCAACTCTAATGCCAATGAAATACCACCTACTCACCCAAGATGGAAACGACCCTCCAAGGGTCAACCAGATAGAGCTAAGCCCAGAGCACAGTCAATGCAAAGGTGATTTACACTAAAGACTTGGGGGAGAGTGATGTCATGTATCCTACATGGTTACTGCTTGTACTATTACAAGGTGTGCCACCAGAGAGCACTGCAGTGGGAGACTTGTAGGTTACCTATACAGGCCTAGTTTCAAAGGCAGGCCACCATGTCTGATCCTCACTCTGGAGTTACATTAAATGAACTCAGGTCACTATAGTTCAAGCACAACACATTGTCTCGTGACTCATTATTTGAGCAACTGAAGACATAACAGACCCAATCCACGTCCGGACCGGGGTCAAACAGGGCTGCGTCATCGCCCCAACCTTCTTCTCAATCTTCCTCACTGCCATGCTCCACCTCACAGTCAACAAGCTCCCCGCTGGAACTAAACTACAGAACCAGTGGGAAGCTGTTTAACCTACGCCGTCTCCTGGCCAGGTCCAAGATCACCCCAAACTCTGTCATTGAGCTACAGTACGCAGACAATGCCTGCATCTGCGCACATTCTGAGGCTGAACTCCAGGATATAGTCGACGTATTTACTGAGGCATACGAAAGCATGGGCCTTACACTAAACATCCGTAAGACAAAGGTCCTCCACCAGCCTGCTCTCGCCGCACAGCACTGCCCCCCCAGTCAACAAGATCCACAGCACAGCCCTCAACAACGTGGACCATTTCCCATACCTCGGGAGCCTCTTATCAACAAAGGCAGACATTGATGAGGGGATTCAACACCACCTCCAGTGCGGCAGTGCAGCATTCGGCCACCTGAGGAAAAGAGTGTTCGAAGACCAGGCCTTCAAAACTGCCACCAATCTCATAGTCTACAGAGCTGTAGTAATACCTGCCCTCCTATATGGCTCAGAGGCATGGACCATGTACAGTAGACACCTCAAGTTGCTGGAGATATATCACCAACGATGTCTCCGCAAGATCCTACAAATCCCTTGGGAGGACAGGCACACCAACATCAGCATCCTCGTCCAGGCTAACAACCACAGCATTGAAGCACTGACCACACTCGATCAGCTCTGCTGGGCAGGCTTCATAGTTCGCATGCCAAATACGAGACTTCCAAAGCAAGTGCTCTTTGCGGAGCTCCTTCACGGCAAATGAGCCAAAGGTGGGCAGCGGAAACATTACAAGGACACCATCAAAACCTCCCTGATAACGTGCGACATCCCCACTGACACCTGGGAGTCCCTGGCCGAAGACCGCCCTAAGTGGAGAAAGTGCATCTGGGAGGGCACTGAGCACTTCGAGTCTCAACGCCAAGAGAGTGCAGAAATCAAGTGCAGGCAGCGGAAAGAGCATGCGGCAAACCAGTTCCACCCACCCCTTCCCTCAATAACTATGTGTCCCACCTGTGACAGAGTCTGTGGCTCTCGTATTGGACTGTTCAGCCACCAAAGAACTCACCTCAGGAGTAGAAGCAAGTCTTCCTCGATTCAGAGGGACTGCCTCTGATGATGATCTTAACTCCATCTACCAAATGTTAAATGTATTTTGAATGTATTAACACAGTCTAAAGTAAAATACGAGAGCATATTTTCTTCACACTTGTACTACATCACTGGAGGAGTATGTCTTTAATACATTCTTGGAGCCTCTGGGAACATTCTCCTGAACTGTCAACTGCATAATATGCAACAAGCCTTGCCAACGGGAAATAGTTACATAATCGTGGCAGCCAAGAGCCAGTTAAAGGAACATTGCCATGTGAACTTGAGGAGTACGTGTCCAGAAGCTATTTGCCCCACTTTCAAAATATAATTCAAAAGTTATACAGCGAATGCTACAGTGTAAAATGACTCTCCTGGCTGATGTGAAAGTACTTAAACTGAGATCACCGTTGAATCACACTTCATTTTAAAGCTTAACCTATTTTCAGCCTGGCTCTTGCATCTAGTGAGGGCAACTCACAGATTTAAGGTAATTGGCTGAAGCACCAGAGGTGACATGAGGAGAATCTTTTTTTACGCAGCGAGTTGTTGTGATCTGGAATGCACTGCCTGAAAAGGAAAGAAAGACTTGCATTTATATAACGCCTTTTACGACCACCGGATGTCTCAAAGTGCTTTACAGCCAATGAAGTACCTGAAAGCGCAGTTACAGTTGTTATGCAGCTATTTTGCTTATAGAAAAAGAAAGAACTTGCATTTCTATAGCGCCTTTCATGACGGTGGCATGTCCCAAAGAGCTTTATAGCCAATGAAGTACTTTGTGTAGTGTAGTTGCTGTTGTAATGTAGGAAACGCAGCAGCCAGTTTGCGAAGGTCCCACAAACAGCAATGTGATAATGAGCAGATAATCTGTTGATCGTGCTACTGATTGAGGGATAAATATTGGCCAGGACACCGGGGATAACTTCCCTGCTCTTCTTCCAATAGTGCCATAGAATCTTTTACGTCCACCTTATAGGGTTTAACGTCTCATCCAAATAGACAACAAAAACAATGAGTTAGCAGTAAACTGTTTATTCTTGGTGGCTGGCCTCCCACATGCTAACCTACATAAAGTTGAGGTGATCCAAAACTCGGCAGCCCGTGTCCTAACTCGCAACAAGTCCTGCTCACCCATCACCCCTGTGCTCACTGATCTACATTGGCTGCCCATTAAACAACATCTCGATTTCAAAATTTTCAGCCTTGTTTTCAAATCCTTCCATGGCCTCGCCCCTCCCTATCTCTGTAAATTCCTCCAGCCCCACAACACCCCCGAGATGTCTGTGCTCCTCTAATTCTGCCCTCATGAGCATTCCTGATTATAGATGTCATGTATGCAAACTCTTTGTATTCCCCATGTAACTATGCACGATGTACCACGATGCCCAGGGGTTTCCTGCCCTGGGGTGCAGGGGGATATAAAAGGCAGTCAGCCATGCTGCTCCTCACTTTGCAGTCGTATTAAATGGACTGAAGTCACACAGCTCTTACTCACAGTACAAGGCCTTGTGGGGAGTAATTTCGATGGTAATTGCAGACATAACAACCGGCAACGAGAATACGGACTTTCACGCGATTATGGCTACCTTTGGCACACTAAAAGACTTCGCAGAGGGTGATGATTGGGATGCCATCACGGAAAGGCTCGAACAATATTTTGTGGCAAACGACCTGGCAGGGGAGACGGACACATTGGCGGAGAAGCGCAAGGCTATACTGCTGACCAATTGTGGGCCCAAGGTCTACCGCCTCGTCAGGGACTTGCTGGCACCCATGAAGGCCAAGGATAAGACATGCGATGAGCTGACTGAACTAATTCGCGATACCATACAGATGACTTCCTACCAGAATTGGGGCTCACTGGCAAGTACTGTATGTAAAATAACACCGATTGCAGGCAGAACTGTTGAACTAATAAGAACTGTACAGAGCAGTGTCTACATGTCTGCTGCTGCTAGGCTGCCAAGGGGTGTAAATGCGAAATCATTAGCACAATGCTGGTGTTGCGGGGGTAAGCATGGGGCCCATCAATGTTGATTTAAAGACTATGCGTGCAAAAGCTGCAGAACAAGGGGCCACCTCCAGCAAATGTGCAAACGTACTGCGACTCACCTCATGGCAGTGGAGTCAGCAGAAGAGTCTTAATCCAGCGTGGATCACAAAGGACAAGCTAGAGAGGCAACTCAGAGAGAACAGTGTGCGGGGTGCACACCCTCTCCACAAAAAGTCCTCCCATGATGACAAAAGTCAAATTAAATGGCGTTCCTGTAGCCATGGAGCTGGACACGGGGGCAAGTCAGTCAATTATGAGCCAGAAGACATTTGAAAGGCTGTGGGGCAACAACAAAGCATAAAGACCCAAGCTCAGCCCGATTCAGATAAAGCTGCGCACTTACACCAAGGAACTGATACCAGTTATTGGCAGTGCGAACATAAAAATATCCTATGATGGAGAGGCACATGAGCTGCCACTGTGGATTGTACCAGGCGATGGGCCAACGCTGCTTGGCAGAAGCTGGATGGGGACGATTCGGTGGAACTGGGATGATGTCATAGTATTATTGTCAGCGGACAATGCTTCCTGTGCTCAAGTACTGAGCAAGTTCCCATCTTTATATGAACCAGGCATCGGTAACTTCACAGGCACCAAAGTACAGATCCACTAGGTCCCCGAGGCACGGCCCATTCATCACAAGGCTTGAATAGTCCCCTACATGATGAGGGAGAAAGTTGAGATCGAATTGGACAGACTTCAACGAGTGGGCCAAACCGATTGTTCCGGTACTTAGCGATGGCACAGTCAGAATCTGCGGCAGCTACTAGGTAACGATCAACCGAGTCCCGTTACAGGACCAGTACCCACTACCCAAAGCCGATGCCTTTTGCGACATTAGCAGAGGGAAAGGCGTTCACCAAGCTGGATGTAACCTCCGCTTACATGACCCAGGAGCTGGTTGAGTCGTCAAAAAATTAACATGCATTAACACGCACAAAAGACTGTTCATGTACCACAGGTGTCCATTCGGGGTTCGCTCAGCTGCACAACCTGGAAGAAGTTTTAAGTTGACTAAACAGAGTTGGACTCTGGTTGAAACGATCCAAGTGTGTCTTCCTGGCGCCAGAGGTAGAATTCCTGGGGAGGAAGATTGCGGCAGACGGCATCAAACCAAGGACTCGAAGACAGAGGCCATCAAGAATGCACCCAGACCACGAAATGTAATGGAGCTGCGCTCGTTCCTGGGACTCCTCAACTACTTCGGTAACTTTCTTCCAGGGTTGAGCACCTTGCTGGAACCATTGCACAAGCTGTTACGCAAGGGAGACGACTGGGTTTGGGGTAAAAATCAAGAGGCCGCCTTTGAGAAGGCCAGAAACCTGCTGTGTTCGAATAAGTTGCTGGTATTATATGACCCATGTAAACGTCTAGTTTTAGCATGTGATGGGTCGTCGTACGGTGTCGGGTGTGTTTTGCAGCAAGCCAATGCAGTGGGCAAGCTCCAACTGGTTGCATATGCGTCCAGAAGCCTATCAAAGGCAGAAAGAGGCTACAGCATGGTCGAAAAGGAGGCTTTAGCCTGTGTTTATGGTGTAAAAAAGAGACACCAATATTTGTTTGTACTCCGGTTCGAGTTAGAGTTGGACCACAAGCCCTTAATCTCATTGTTTTCGGAAAGCAAAGGCATAAACACCAATGCTTCGTCTCGAATCCAAAGATGGGCACTAACACTGTCTGCCTACGACTATGTGATCCGCCACAGGCCAGGCACTGAAAACTGCGCCGATGCTCTCAGCCGACTACCGTTGCCCACCACCGGGGTGGAAATAGCGCAGCCTGCAGACCTGCTACTGGCCATGGATACCTTTGATAGCGAAGGGTTCCCTGTAAAGGCCTGCCAAATAAGACCTGGATCAGCTAGGATCCTCTGCTATCCCTGGTAAAAAGTTGAGTACTCAATGGAAGCTGGTCAGCAATCCCTAGAGACATGCAAGACGAGATCAAGCCGTTTCACTGTCGTAAAGACGAAATGTCAGTCCATTCAGATTGCCTCTTATGGGACAACCGCATTATCTTGCCAAAGAAAGGCAGGGAAAGCTTCATACGTGACCTTCACAGCACCCACCCAGGCATAGTCATGATGAAGACTATCGCCAGGCCCCACGTCTGGTGGCCCGGCATTGACTCAGACCTGGAGTCGTGCATGCACCAGTGTAACACATGCTCACAACTGAGCAATGCTCCTAGGGAGGCTCCACTTAGTCTCTGGTCCTGGCCCTCAAAACCATAGTCTAGGATCCATGTGGATTATACGGGCCCCTTTCTGGGAAAGATGTTCCTGGTTGTTGTGGACGCCTACTCCAAATGGATTGAATGTGCAATAATGGCATCCAGCATGTCCACAGCCACCATTGAAAGCCTCAGGGCCATGTTTGCCACCCGTGGCTTACCCGTCATTCTTGTCAGCGACAATGGTCTGTGCTTCACCAGCTCGGAATTCAATGAATTCATGACCCGTAATGGCATCAAGCATGTCAAATCTGTCCCATTCAAGCCCGCATCCAGCAGCCAAGCAGAGCGGGCAGTCCAAAGCATAAAGCAGAGCTTGAAACGTGTCACAGAAGGCTCCTTATAAACCCGCCTGTTCCAGGTACTGCTCAGCTACAGGACACGACCCCACTCACTTACCGGGGTTCCCCCTGCAGAATTACTAATGAAACGAGCACTCAAAATCAGGCTCTCCTTAGTACACCCTCGTCATTTTGATGGTAATTGCAGACATAACAATAATCGCTCAACCATTGGTGGCCATACCTTATGTTGTCTAGGCCCCAAACTCTGGAACTCCCTGCCTAAACCTCTCCACTTCCCTACCTTCCTTTCCTCATTCAAGAGGCTCCTTAAAACCTACCTCTTTGACCTAGCTATTGGTCACCTGCCCTAATTTCTCCTTTATGCGTCTCAGTGTCAAATATTTTATCCATTATACTCCTGTGAAGCGCCTTGGGACGTTGCACTATGCTAAGGCGCTATATGAATACAAGTTGTTGTTGTTGCTATTGGGGTAGGAAAAAAATGGAAAAAAACTAAACAATAAACTTTTGGAAAAGTGGTCCCTTATGTAAGGATAACCTGACTGGATTTGAATCGGACGTTTGGGTTTGTTTGGTTCGACCACGTAGAGTTTTGGATTCTCAGTAATTAAGTAGGCCGCAGTAGAGGTCCTGAAGAAATACCACCACATTTGTATAAATTTCCACACGCAATTGTTGAAAACATACTAGAAGTGTGTTTGTCTTAAATAAATTTTCAGCCAGTTGTTTTTTTTTTCCTTCTAAACATGTTTGCTCTGAACTGGACTGGCAAAGATTTTTCATTTGTCTCCTTTCCAAATTTGGGGAGAGTGGCACTGGTTGGGAGTTCAGTACTGAGTGCTGCTCCTGCGCTGGGATTTTCCTGTATCGGTATTCTTCGTGTGCAAACTGCCTGAAGGATATTTTTTTGCAAAAGTTACAAATGATCTCAATCAAAACAGTTAACAGGGCATGGAAATCCAGCATGTGTTGCTAAATTCTATTGTGCAGTGACCTTCAACCAGCCCATTCTGTTAACATAAACGCCACACCATTATCACGCTTGACACCATTTAAAGGGGCAATGACCCTTAGCTAACACCTTGGGAGAAACGTGTTTACCATGTTCCTGTGCACAGGGGGCCCACAGTGCTGAGGTCGGAGATGTGATGTATGAGTTGCAAATCAGTTTTGAAAGTAGTTTCAACAAAAACTTAAGATAATCAATAACAGCGCTTGCGAAAGTTTGCAATGAGCAAAATATGTTTCCCAGGAGTAGGGAGAACGCTGAGTGCTAATGCACTGTTTAGCTCTTTAGACATGTGAAGAATTGATGGGTAGCAGTGAACATCAGCAGCGATATCTGTGTCGGCCCATCGTGTCTGTGCCAGCCAAAAAAAAGCTTTCCAGCCTAATCCCACTTTCCAGCTCTTGGTCTGTAGCCCTGTAGGTTACGGCACTTCAAGTGTACATCTAAGTATTTTTCAAATGTGTTGAGAGTTTCTGCCTCTACCACCCTTTCAGGCAGTGAGTTCCAGACCCCTGCCACCCTCTGGGTGAAAAGTATTCTCAACTCACCTCCAATCCTTTTACCAATTACTTTAAATCTATGCCCCCTGGTTATTGACATCTCTGCTAAGGGAAATAGGTCCTTCCTATCCACTCTATCTAAGCCCCTCATAACTTTACACACCTCAATTAAGCCTCCCCTCAGCCTCCTCTTTTCCAGCCTATCTTATCTTTCCTCATAGTTAAAATTCTCCAATCCTGGTGACATCATCGGAAGATGCCACCAGTTGCGTTCTGGCTTCCCCCTCGTGTTCAAAAACAGGAGAATATCTGAGCGACACTGTTCCTTTAAAAAATTCGAACAATCGGGATTTTTACACTGCTGCCTCAGTTTTGTGAAAGTAAGGGGACATTTAATAAAGTTGTTCAAAATCATGAAGGGTTTTGATAGAATAAAGAAGGAGAAATTGTTACCAGTGGCATAAGGGCCGGTAACCACAGGAGAAAGATTTAACGTGATTGGCTAAAGAATGCAAGGTAATGATCTGGAATGCGCTGCCTGAAAGGGCGGTGGAAGCAGTTTCAGTAATAACTTTCAGAAGGAATTTGGATAAATACTTAAAGGGAAAAAAAATTGCAGGGCTAGGGAAAGAGCAGGGCAGTGGGGCTAATTGGATAGCTCTACCAAAGAGCCGCACTGTCACGATGGGCCGAATGGCTTCCTTCTGTGCTGTATCATTCTATGAATGTATATGATCCTAGTGGCTTTTCACAGAAAAGGATGGGTGTCTTCATTACTGTCATAATAAGGTCCTTGTACATAAAGATAGACGGACTTAGAATCAGAATGGTTACAGCATAGAAGGCGGCCATTTGGCCAGTCGAGCCCGTGCCGACTTACATTTATATAGCGCCTTTCACGACCTCAAGATGTCCCAAAGTGCTTTACAGCCAATGATGTACTTGTCATCGCTGATATAATGTAGGAAACACGGCAGCCAATACTCCCAAGTGAAGTGAGTTAGTGAGAAAAAAACTGCCTGTCATCAAGATTAACTTTTATAATGTATGGGGTCTTTTAGCCCCTATCTGGGAGAAAAGTGGTGTTCAGTATTGCTGATTGCTTTATTAGGACGTAGCACAACTATTTTACCCCACTTGGTTTTGCTGCAGTTGGTCCCTCCTGACAGTGTGTTATATGGTGTCCACATTACCTTAATCTTATACTTTATTATTGCAGTGATAACATTCCTATTAACTAATTCCTGGTAACGCTTCCTCGCAGCTAATGTGTCTTTAGCATGTCCTTGTATTGACCTGAAACTAGATTTATTTCATAACTTGAGGCGCAGTATGGGTTTGCTTGTTGCTGAGACAATTCAGGCTCTTCCTACCGAACAGAAGGTTCTGGAAACATGCGCAGATTGCTCAGCGTCTGAAAAAAGGCGAGACTCTTTATCGGAACATTGCCATGCTGGACAAGAGGCTGTCTCCAGCACTTTACCCAGTCGCCTCTCTCTCAGCCTATCCAAGGTTTTCTATTTTTATTTTAGGTTGTTCGCAATTGCAGTGTTTTTTCCGTTAAACTGTTTGTGCTTCTGAACAGTTTCACTTTAACTCCAGGACAAGGGCCCAGTCAGAGGCCAGGAGTAGAAATCCATATTTGGTAGTCAGGTGATCACTTTTCAGCTTGGCACATTTGGTAGCACTGAGACAGAAGGAGGGCATGAGCTCTGAGTCAGAAGCTTGTGGGTTCAAGTCCCACTCCAGAGCATACAAATCTAGGCTGACATTCCAGTGCAGTGCTTAGCAAGTGCTGCACTGTCGGAGGTGCTGTCTTTCGGATGAGACGTTAAACCGAGGCCCCGTCTGCCCTCTCAGGTGGACGTAAAAGATCCCATGGCACTATTTTGAAGAAGAGCAGGGGAGTTATCCCCGATTTCCTGGCCAATATTTATCCCTTAATCAACATAACAAAAACACAGATTATCTGGCCATTATCACATTGCTGTTTGTGGGAACTTGCTTGTGCGCAAATTGGTTGCTGCGTTTCCTACATTACAACAGTGACTACACTTCAAAAACATACTTCATTGGCTGTAAAGTGCTTTGAGACATCCGGTGGTCATGAAAGGCACTATATAAATGCAAGTCTTTTTTTCTCTACTCTGCAACCAGTCATTAGGAAGCAAAAGGGAGCGATACAGTGTAATTCATTTGCAGACCTTGTTATACAAATGAAAATACATAGACACACAGCAAAAACAAAGACACTTATCCCAACCCGCTAAATATAACTCGGGCTGCTATTAGATCAGCTAAAAGATAATGTAAAAGAAAATTGTGGACAACTGTGGTAGCAATGGGAAAAGGTGAAGAGTCAGACGAGGACCATCAAAGATTGTATTGGGTCATTGAAAGATGCTCAAAGACAGATCAGAAAGGACTCTCGAGGGATGACGGAGATACTGAATGAGTACTTTGCATCGTCTTCACTCTTAAAACCTACGTCTTTGACCAAGATTTTGGTCATCTGTCCTGATATCTCCTTCTGTGGCTCAGTGTCAAAAATATTTTTTATTGATAATGCTCTTGTGAAGCGCCGTGGGATATTTTGCTATGTTAATAGTGCTATATAAATGCAAGTTGCTAGAATCACAGAATGGTTACAGCACAGAAGGAGGCCATTTGGCCCATCAAGCCTGTGCCGGCTCTCTGCAAGAGCATTTCAGCCAGTCCCATTCCCCCTGAGCTTTCCCCGTAATCCCTGAAATTTATTTCCTTCGGGTACTTATCCAATTCCCTTTTGAAAGCCACGATTGAGTCTGCTTCCACCACCGTTTCAGGCAGTGCATTCCAGATCCTAACCACTCGCTGCGTAAAAAAGTTTTTCCTCATCTCGTCTTTGGTTCTTCTGTCAATCATCTTAAATCTGTATCCAGTGATTCTTGACCCTTCCGCCAATGGGAACTGTTATGTATGCATGCTTGTATTGTTGTATGATGTTTGTAACACTGAATGTACCTTTACACTGTACACACCTTACCTGTACACCAGAGGGTACTGCTGCTGGAGACCTAAAAGGGAGTATAAAAGGAAACTCACAGCTTGGTGTCCTCACTCGAGGAGCTGCAAATAAAGGACTACAGTCTACACAGTTTAAGTACCATACCCTGCCTCGTGGAGTCATTACCAAAGGTTCCTACATATATAATAACTGGCGACGAGGTCACGAACTGCACGCTCAGCATGTTGAATCTCAGCAACTTTCAGCAATTCACCGATGGGGAAGATTGGGACGTTTTTGTAGAAAAATTGGAACATTTCTTCATAGCCAACGACCTGGATGGGGACACATGACCGAAAAAGCACAGGGCCATCCTGTTTAGCAGTTGTGGGCCCACCATCCATTGTCTCATCAGGGACTTGCTAGCCCCGGAGAAGACAACCACCAAGAGCTATGAGGAACTTGTAACACTAATACAGGAGCAACTAAAACCAAAAGAAAGCATCCTCACAGCCAGGCACTGGTTCTACACTTACCGGCGACCCGAAGGCCAAGAAATTGCTAAGTATGCTGCACATTTTAGAAGACTGACTGCACTGTGTGACTTTGGCGACCACCTAAATGAAGCACTAAGGGACATATTTGTCATCGGAATCAGCCACGAGGACCTCCTACACAAATTGCTCTCTGCAAACATCACAGTCACCCTGCAGAAAGCAATTCAAGTGAGCCAGGCCTACATGATTTCGGCCGGCAACTCCAGGCGAATACTGACCCAGGACTCTAAACCGACGAATGCAGTGCACCTCATGGACACTTCTAAAGGCCGAAATGCTGCCCGAGTCCCGCAACCCTGAGTCCGCCACATTGAGCAAACCAGCTGGCCCCGTGCTAGCGCTGTGGAGGAAACCACAGGGCCCACCAGTGCCGCTACAAAGATTATACATGCAAAGGCTGCAAAGAGAAAGGGCACCTTCAAAGAATGTGCAGAAAAAGCTTTGCTCACCATGCCACCGATGAATTGGCTGATCACCGGGGCTCCGACACAGATGAAGATGAAGCTGCTCAAACCCTGGAAGAAGAGTATGGAATTTATACCTGCTCCAACGAAAGTTCTCCGTGGACGATGGAAGTAGACATTGACAGAGTCCCAGTTTCTCTGGAGATCGACACAGGGGCGAGCCAGTCTTTGATGAGCCAAACGACCTTTGAAAAAATTTGGATAAATCCTGCCAATCGACCAAAACTGTCTCCTGTCCAAGCGAAGCTGCTCACCTACACCAAAGGTAAAATCCCGGTCGTTGGCAGCGTGGACGTCCAGGTCTCCCAGGGCGGCGTGTTGAACAAACTCGCCCTGTGGATCATTGCCGGCGATGGTCCCACGATGCTGGGAAGAAATTGGATGAACCCGGTCTAAGTCGGTCGAAGTGGCGCCTCCGGGCTCCAGCAATCGACATCGAACATGTATCCATCGCTGCATCTAGAGATCCCACCTTCCAGCTCAACTGTGTGGTGACGACTCCACAATATCGCGGCAAAATCTCCAGGACCGAAAACCCAAACTTCACCTTCCGGGCTGGGGCAGGACTCCAAGAGGTGAACATCGTTGAGAATGATGGACTCCCGATGTCCATGGCCGAACCTGAGGAAGAAAAGACCACCACAGCCTACCTGGAGGAGAGCGAGAAGATTGCGGCCGCACCATGAGGAGAAGAACCTGCAATCAAAATGGCCGCGGCCAGACCACGAGGGGCAGCGTTGAAGGAGCGACACGTGGCACCGAGCGGCCAATCGGATTGGAAGGCTCCCTTAAAGGAGGCCGGTAACCAAAAAAATTTAAAGGAAGGGACAGTTTCAACTTAATGATGACAGGGACTTTAAAGCTAAAAATGCAGTAAAAGGGTGCAAGTATGATAATGTAACCATGAATTGTGATGCTGGTGTAACTAATGTGAAAAATGAAATGAATGCTTGTGTAAGTAAGGTTAAGAACAAGCTTGTTATGTTTGATGATTATGACAGAGAGTTTGAAATGCCTAATGTAACCGTGTCTGGTGAGACCATGATACAAAAAAGTGCTGCAAATGCTGTAATTAACAATGTAAAGACAGTCAATAATGTAGACTCAACTACGTATGATCAGAGCCAAGGTGTCAAGTATACAGGTAGGACACTGTTAAAGGACACTGGGCTCTACAGGAACCAAGCAAATGCTAGAGGAATCCCCCCGTGGGAGACCCCCAGGTCCAGCTGGCTACCAGACCATGTAGCCTGGGCCTTTGGAACAAATGTGATGACCCAGGAAGGGCCCACACACACCTAGTGGGAGCAGACCCACTACAGGGAAAGTGGTCAATGGGCAGCACAGCCACCACCAATGGCAACCTGCCCCAGACCAGCACTACACCCCCTGGCCACCAGGGCCAACACCAGGAGCGAGAGGCCAATACCCTCCAGCTTTCCTGGCAAACCCTGGGATGACCAGACTCTCACCCCAATTGGAGGACAAGGAGCCCACACAGTCCTGTGGCCTTGCCCAGCACCACACAATTACCCACATCACAGAGTATGCCCCCTACCCACTGCTGCAATGGCTACCCCACTGAGGGATCCCACAACAGTGACACCCACATGGTCTGTGTGTGAGGGAGGGGAATGTATGAGGCCAGCCTCAAGTACAGGGATCACACCTGGCACCCACACAACCCTCACCACAACCTCCCATAGCCCACTACTGATCACCTCCCCAGGTCATTATAATAAGGACTTGAAAAATGCTTAGGGGGAGAGTGTTGTTATGTATGCATGCGTGTATTGTTGTATGACGTCTGTAACACTGAATGTACCTTTATACTGTACACACCTTACCTGTACACCAGAGGGTGCTGCTGCTGGAGACCTAAGGGTAACCCAGTAAAAAAGGAAGCTCACAGCTTGGTGTCCTCACTCAAGGAGCTGCAAATAAAGGACTACAGTCTACACAGTTTAAGTACCGTACCCTGCCTCGTGGAGTCATTACCAAAGGTGCGTACATACATAATAGGAATGGTTTCTCTCTATCTACTCTGTCCAGACTCCTCATGGTTTTGAGCATTTGTTGTGAATATGATGCACAACTGACAGCACGAAATGGTGCTGTTAACAGTAACATTGCTAATATTACAATCGATGAAGATACATTACCCACCACTTACATTATCCACGCTTAAAACAGGCAGTCACTTAAATCGGCCAAAAAAGCAATAATCATTATGCATTTATGTTAACATCAATTTTGAAGTTGCAACTTCTTAAATGTTCCGTTTATTTCAGACAGACTGACTGAAGCACAGGGAGAGAACACTTTGGGGCAGAAAATGCACATCTGACAAAGACCCGTCAGTGCCTCCGGGATGCGCACATAGGGTGCTAAACGGTTTTCATCTGGGCGCAGCAGCCAGAGCGCTCCCCCCCCCCCCCCACCCGGAACTGCCCCCGGGGCTCGGCACACGAAGGGGCCTTTGTGCCACGCCCTGCGATTAGCGCACCGGCGCACGCACAGCACTCAGCGGTACGCCCCGCGACTGCCCCGTTACTGCCCCCAGCATTTTTTTGCCTCCAAGAGGCCAATTCCCCCCCCCCCCCCCACAGGGCCGGCACTTCCAGCCCCGCTGCTAACATACCAGATCATTCGAATTGACCGCCCCAAACCCAGCGCCTCACTATTTCGGCTCCTTTATCTTTCCAGTGAGTTTGTGCTTACGGCCTATCCGCTTAAATGAAACAGATGGAATCACACGTTGAATCATTTCTGTCTGCAGTTAATTTAGTAATGTCCAGATGTGTGGTCATCCAGGACATCAGCCCATCTGCTCTCATTCAGGTACTGGCAGGCCTGTTGTGTTTGTTCCATCTGTTTGTTTTTATTAATGTTCAACTATCGCTATCACATGCTGCCGCGTGAATGTTAAACATCCTTTCTCTGGCAGCTATAATTGAAATGATTTTAAAATGTTAACGCTGCCTCGTTAGACTGGCCATCGCGTATAGTGGGCAACTTGCATTCGCAGATGGGGACTGTATTGTTTAAAATCGATCGGGCCTGATGCCAATCTGGGGCTACCCCACAGGGCTGTGGACTCTCAGGCATTGAGTACATTTAAAACTGAGATGGATTCTTTTTGGGCACTAAAGAAAGAAACACTTGGATTTATACAGCGCCTTTCATGACCACTGAACGTTGCAAAGCATTTTACACCAATGAATTACTGTCGGAGTGTAGTCACTGTTGCAATGTAGGAAACGGAGCAGCCAATTTGCGCACAGCAAGCTCCCACAAGCAGCCATGTGACAATGACCCTGATAATCTTTATTTTTGGTTATATTGAATGTCAGATAAATATTGCCCAGGACACCATGGATAACTCCTCTGCTCTTCTTCAAAATAGTGCTGTGGGATCTTTTATGTCCAATTGATAGAGCAGTCAGGGCCTTGGTTTAACATCTCATCTGAAAGATGGCACCTCTGACAGTGCAACACTCCCTCAGCATTGCACTGGAGAGTCAGCTTAGATTTTTTGTGCTATAGATTCCTAGAGTGGGATTATGAACCCACAATCTTCTGATTTAGAGGTGCGTGTGGTACTCACTGAGCCACAGCTGACACAAAGGAATGAAAGGGTATGGGGCTATGACGATAAAGTGAAGTTGCAGAATAAGATCAAGCATGATCTTAAAGAATGGCAGAGCAGGCTCAAGGGCCTACTCCTGCTCCTATTCCTTATGTTCTTATATCCACCCGAGGGTCCTTAAGAAGATGGAAATGGTGCTGTCTAAGCCCCTTGGCCGTATTTGTAAAGGCTCCCTGGAGTCTGGGACTGCTCCCTTGGACTGGAAGAAGGCCAGCCTAGTTCCAATTTGTAAACAGGAGGATAAGACAGAAGCGGTCACGATAGGCCCATCAGCTTGATGTCAGCAAAAGATAAGATGCTCAAGGGAATCATTAGGATTGCCCTATATGAGAGAGAGAGACAGGGTCATATCGAGGGCGCACAACAGGGCCTCTGGAAAAGAAGGCCCTGTCTTTACCAATTTGATTGAAGAGGTCACCAGGTTAGCAGAGGAGGGTAGACATTGTCTACCTGGACTTTCAGAAAGATAAGATACCTCACAAGAAGCTTTCGTTACAAGATACAATCTTGTGGAATTAGTGGTAATTGTCTGCGGTGGATTGACAACAAGCTGAATGACCGAATTGGTGCCTCTGTCAAATACTCCTTTTTGGAGCCGTTTGTGTTGCATCTAATTTGATATTTGATCACATGTGTGCCCTTTACAGCGGGTGACCATGGATGGAAATCAGAAGCAGGCACTAAGCATCCGATGTGCTATTCTGGCTAAGGTTAGTTAACTCAACGCAGACGTGAAAAGAAAGAAAGACTTGCATTTCTATAGCGCCTTTCACAACCACCGGACGTCTCAAAGCACTTTACAGCCAATGAAGTACTTTTGGAAACGCGGGAAACGCGGCAGCCAATTTACACACAGCAAGCTCCCACAAACAGCAATGTGATAATGACCAGATAATCTGTTTTTGTTATGTTGATTGAGGGATAAATATTGGCCCCAGGACACCATGGATTAGTCCCCTGCTCTTCTTCGAAATATTGCCATGGAAACATAGAAAATAGCAGCAGTAGTAGGCCATTCGGCCCTTTGAGTCTGCACCGCCATTCAATATGATCATGGCTGATCCTCTATCTCAACACCATATTCCTGCTTTTTCCCCATACCCCTTGAACTCTTTTGTTTCTAGAAATCTATCTATCTCCCTCTTAACTATATTCAGTGATTTGGCCTCCACAACCTTCTGTGGTAGAGAATTCCACAGGTTCACCACCCTCTTAGTGAAAAAATTTCTCCTCATCTCCGTCCTAAATTTCCTACCCCATATCCTGAGACTGTGACCCCTTGTTCTAGACTTCCCAGCCGGGGGAAACATCCTCCCCGCATCCAGTCTATCCAACCCAGTCAGAATTTTATACATTTCAATGAGACCCCCTCTCATTCTTCTAAACTCTAGTGAATACAGGCCTAGTCGACCCAATCTCTCCTCATCCGACAGTCCTGCCATCCCAGGAATCAGTCTGGTGAACCTTCGCTGCTCTCCCTCTATGGAAAGTATATCCTTTCTTAGGTAAGGAGACTAAAACTGCACACAATACTCCAGGTGCGGTCTCACCAAGGCCCTATATAACTTTAGTAAGCCATCCTTGCTCCTGTACTCAAATCCTCTTGCAATGAAGACCAACATACCATTTGCCTTCCTAACTGCTTGCTGCACCTGCATGTTTGCTTTCAATGACTGGTGTACAAGGACACCCAGGTCCCTCTGTACATCAACACTTCCCAAACCATCACCATTTAAATAATACTTTGTCCTTATGTTTTTCCTACCAAAGTGGATAACTTCACATTCATCCATGTTATACTGCATCTGCCATGTGTTTGTCCACTCACTCAACCTATCTAAATTGCCTTGCAGCGTCTTTGCATCCTCCTCACAACTCACAATCCCACCTAGTTTTGTGTCGTCAGCAAACTTGGAAATATTACATTTGGTTCCCTCATCAAAAGCATTTATATATATTGTGAATAGCTCGGCCCAAGCACAGATCCCTGTGGTACCCCACTAGTCACTGCCCGCCATCCCGAAAAAGACCTGTTTATTCCTACTCTCTGTTTCCTGTCAGTTAACCAATTTTCAATCTATGCCAATACATTACCCCCAATCCTATGTGCTTTAATTTTGCACACTAAGCTCTTATGTGGGACTTTATCAAAGGTCTTCTGAAAAGCCAAATACACTACATCCACTGGTTCTCCCTTATCTATTCTATTAGTTACATCCTCAAAAAACTCCAGTAGGTTTGTCAAACATGATTTTCCTTTCATAAATCCATGTTGACTTTGTTTAATCCTGTTGATATTATCTAAGTGTGCCGTTATCACATCCTTTATAATAGACTCCAGCATTTTCCCTACTACTGATGTTAGGCTAACCGATCTGTAGTTCTCTGTTTTCTCTCTCCCTCCTTTTTTAAATAATGGGGTTACATTTGCCACCCTCCAATCTGCAGGAACTGTTGCATAATCTATAGAATTTTGGAAAATGACAACCAATGCATCTACTATTTCCATGGCTACCTCTTTTAGTACTCTGGAATGCAGGTCATCAGGCCCTGGGGATTTATCGGCCTTCAGTCCCATTAGTTTCTCCAGCACTATTTTCTTACTAATAATAATTTCCTTTAATTTCTCTTGCTCACTAGACCCTTGCTTCCCTAGCATTTCTGGGATGTTATTTGTGTCCTTTTCCATGAAGACAGAACCAAAGTATTTATTTAATTATTCTGTTATTTCTTTGTTCCCCATTACAAATTCTCCCATTTCTGTCTGTAAAGGACCTACATTTGTCTTCACTAATCTTGGGATCTTTTACGTCCACCTGAGAGGGCAGACGGGGCCTTGGTTTAACGCCTCATCTGAAAGACGGTACCTCCGACAATGCAGCACTCCCTCAGCACTGCACCGGAGTGTCAGCCTAGATTTTATATGCTCGAGTCCCCGGAGTGGGACTTGAACCCACAACCTTCTGACTCAGAGGCGAGTATAAGATTCTGAGGGGGCTTGACAGGGTAGATGCAGAGAGGATTTTTCTCCTCGTGGGAGAATCTAGAACTAGGGGGGAATAGTTTCAGAATAAGGGTCATACATTTAAAATGGAGATGAGGAGGAATTTCTTCTCTCCGAGGGTGGTGAATCTTTGGAATTCCCTACCCCAGAGAGTTGTTGAGGCTGGGTCATTGAATATATTTAAGGTAGACTTCGACAGAGTTATGAATGATAGCGGAGTCAAGGGTTATGGGGAGCAGCCAGGGAAGTGGAGTTGAGGCCAGGTTCAGATCAGCCATGATCTTATTGAACAGTGGCGCAGGCTCGAGGGGCCAAATGGCCTACTCCTGCTCCTATTTTTTATGTTCTTATGAGTGTTCTACCCACTGAGCCATAGCTGGATAAAACCTTCTGCTTTAGACAACTAAATATAGTAGCAGGCCTTTCCATACTAAGGCTTTGGAGGAACTTCAAAGTCTACATTCTTCCTCAATATTAAAGAAACGACCCATTAGCAATCATTTAAAGCCAATCGTGTTTCTGAGTCAAAATACAGCTGATCCATCAGTGAGATGGTTTCCCCAGTATAAACTGTTCTGTCTCTCTTGTGTTTCACTCTGGGGCACACTCTTGTTCCTAATTGTACTTCAGTCTCTCTACACTTCCACAGGCTATTTCCATCCAATTTACTCCAATTTCTCCCTAATGAAGGGTGAAATTACTTGGCGGTCAGAGTAAACAGTGCTGAGTTCAGTGGAATGTCACGAATGCCTTGAAGCAGCGCAAGTCAAAGGGTGGATTCCGCTACCCTGTGTAAAATCTTCTGCTGGCAGGTGTATTGCACAGGGCTCACATCATTAGTAATGGAGATATATACTATTAGTAGAGGAAATGGACACCAACTGTAGAGGAGATATAAGGAGCTTATATGTGAGCTTATTGCAAATTGCTGTGGGAGGTGAATCGAATGTATTAATTATGAGTTATGTTGGGACTGCAAAGCAGTGCAGAGTTCCTGAGTGTTTATCTCATAGAAACTTGCAGCACAGAAGGAGGTCATTCAGTCCATCGTGCCTCTGCTGGTTCTTTGAAAGAGTTATCCAATTAATCTCAATCCTCCACCTTTCTGTGTCAGCCGTGGCTCAGTGAGAAGCACTCTTGCCTCTGAGTTAGAAGGTTGGGGTTCAAATCCCACTCCAGGGACTTAGACACAAACATCCAGGCTGTCACTCCCAGTGCAGTACTGCAGGAGAGCTGCACTGTTGGAGGTGCCATCTTTCAGATGAGACATTAAAAGAGGAGAGGGAGGTAGAGAGGCAGGGAGTTCCAGAGCTTAGGGCCCAGGCAGCCGGAGGAACGAGCAAGAAAAGACAGCCAGAGCTATGAGAGAGTGCATAAGAAAGAACGTGCACCTGTGCTTCCAACCTGGAAATATTTTTTTATTTAATTTAACTACAGCCCTCTTACAAAGACGTGCCTGGAAAGCTAGTTTCCCTATACCTGAACTCTCTTGTGCACATCTACGGAATAAACTGCCTGTAACACCTTCTTCTGCTTCACTTTCCCGACCACTTCAGCAGTTATGATCAATGCCCCTCTTTTGCTGGGCTAATGTATTATTCTGGTACAATCAGAAAGAAAGAAAGGTTTGCATTTATATAGCACCTTTCATGACCTCAGGATTCCCCAAAGTGCTTTACAACCAATGAAGTACTTTTTGGGATGTAGTCACTGTTGCACTGTAGGAAACACAGCAGCCAATTTGCGCACAGCAAGCTCCAACAAAGAGCAATGTGATAATGACTGGATAATCTGATTTTGAGATGTTGATTGAGGGATAAATATTGGCCATGACACTGGGGATAACTCCCCTGCTCATCTTTGAAATAATGTCATGTGATCTTTTACGTCCACCTGAGAGAGCACACAGGGCCTCGGTTTAACGTCTCATCTGAAAGAGGGCACCTCCGACAGTGCAGCACTCCCTCAGCACTACACTGGAGTGTCAGCTTGGATTTATGTGCTCAAGTCCCTCAGGTGAGACTTGAACCCACAACCTTCTGACTCAGAGGCGAGAATGCTACCCACTGAGCCACAACTGACAAAGAAATACTTAGCACTATGTTCACATCGAGCACAACGCACCTATTTGATCTGTTGTGCGCTCTGTGAATGTTACCAGTGTGATTTGCCCAGTTGCTTCCCCTTGATGCCTGGCTGTTTGTTTTTTAACTTGGCACCTCTTCAACTGCTTCTTCTGAGTGACTCCCTGGGCAAATGAGGAATGAAATCAATGGGATGAAGATCGGGCGGGTTCCACAGCGGGTAGGCCACCCACTGTGCCAGGTTATGGCCCAGGCGGTGAAGTGGCCATAACCCCCAGAGATTGGGCGGCGCTGGTTGCCATGGAGACACGGTGGTGGGTTGGCTGCGTTCCTCCACTCCTAAAGTAACAAATTGCTTCATATAAGGACCTGCGAGCATTACTTCCATTGACTGACACTCTGATGATGCTCACGCTGTGTATACCATAGAATTACGTAGTATTTACAGCACAGAAACAAACCGTTCAGCCCACCTGGTCTGTGCCAATGTTTATACACCACACGAGCCTCCTCATCAGCAGCATCCTATTTTATCAGCATAAACTTCGATTCCTTTCTCCCTCGTGTACATATATCGAGCTTCCCTTTAAATGCATCTATACTATTCGCCATGCGGTAGTGAGATCCACATTCTAAGCACTGTCTGGGATACGGTCACACGGTGGTTATAGTATACGGTCACATAGTGGTTTCTGGGATACGGTCACACGGTGGTTATGGGATACGGTCACACGGTGGTTATGGGATACGGTCACATGGTGGTTCTGAGATACGGTCACACGGTGGTTATGGGATACGGTCACACGGTGGTTATGGGATACGGTCACATAGTGGTTTCTGGGATACGGTCACACGGTGGTTATGGGATACGGTCACACGGTGGTTATGGAATACGGTCACACAGTGGTTATGGAATACGGTCACACGGTGGTTATGGGATACGGTCACACGGTGGTTATGGGATACGGTCACACGGTGGTTATGGAATACGGTCACACGGTGGTTATGGGATACGGTCACACGGTGGTTATGGGATACGGTCACACAGTGCTTATGTTACAGGTCCAGTAATCCAGAGGACAGGACTAATGGGGGCCGAAATTCAGTGCAGCCAGAAAGCTGGTGGTGTTAAGGTCATTTTTCCCCGATTAGTGCCGCAAGGTTTGCGGGGCGGCCATTGGATCCAAATTCAGCTTTTTGACCACAAAAAAGTGTTCCAATCTTATTAGCCCTTCAAAGCTGAAAGTTTGAAGTCTTAATTGAGGTGTTATTCCCATGGGAGATTCACCTTTAGGGTGATGTGGCAGCTGCCATTGCAGTATAGGCGCGAGGGACCGAGTGTATCGGTGCTGCTTTGGAGAGGATGTCCACGGCTCTGCAAGAGTCGACGGAGCGTCTAAGTGCTGTCATATCTGGTGGCTTTCAGACTGTGGCTGCTCGCATGCAGTCTCAGCCGGATGCCCCCCAAAACCTCAGTGTTGCTTTCGTGGCTGGGTCTACCACAGGCCAGGGGGGACCTTCTGGTGTGGCACCACAACACCGACCTGAGCTCCCTCAGATTGGCGGTGGTGGTATTGTGCTGCCCGGTGGGTTATTGAGGCTCCTCGGGCCAGGATATGGATAATGCATTCCCTCGGACTCGCAGAATTCCTGACCTCAGACCTGTCACTCTGCCAGTGTCTCCATGCATGGCATCACCCAAGCCAAATCAGACTGAACTCTCCCAGGAGGGTGTTAACCAGTCTCCAGCCGGCCCTTCCAGGCCCAAAGCTGCTAAAGGGCATCCTAGAAGGACATCTGCAGCTTCCACACAGGGAACACAGCAGCCTTCCCAGACCCATGAGGTAGTCACAGGGGAGACACTGAGGCGAAGTCGCAGGTTAGGCACGTGTAAGATCATCATAGGCAGTCCCTCGAAGTTGAGGATGCTTCCATTCTAAAAGTGAGTTCTCAGGTGGCTGAACAGTCCAATGTGGGTCCTACAGACTCTGTCACAGGGTGGGGCAGATAGTCGTTGAAGGAAAGGGTGGGTGGGGAGCTTGGGTTGTTGCACGCTTCTTCCGCTGTCTGCATTTGCTTTCTACATGCTCTCAGCAACGATGCTCTTCCTCCACATGGGCGGTCTTGGGCTAGGGATTCCCAGGTGTTGGTGGGGATGTTGCACTTTATCAAGGAGGCTTTGAGAGTGTCCTTGAAGCATTTCCTCTGCTCATCTGGGGCTTGCTTGCCGTGTCGAGGCTCCGAGTAGAGTGCTTGCTTTGTGAGTCTCGTGTCAGGCATGCGGACGATGTGGCCCGCCCAATGGAGCTGGTCGAGCATGGTCAGTGCTTCGATGCTGGAGATGTTGGCTTGAACGAGAACACTGATGTTTGTGCGTCTGTCCTCCCTTTTGGATTTGCAGGATCTTGCAGAGGCAGCGTTGGTGGTACTTCTCTAGTGCTTTGAGGTGGCTGCCGGAAATAGTACATATCTCTGACCCATACAGGAGGGCGGGTATCACTACACCCCTGTAGACCATAAGCTTGGTGCCAGATTTGAGGTCCTGGTCTTCAAAAACTCTTTCTCAGATGACCGAAGGCTGCGCTGGCACACTGAAGGCGGTGTTGGATGTCATCATCAATGTCTGCCCTTGCTGACAGTAGGCTCCCGAGGTATGGAAAATGGTCCACGTTGTCCACGGCCTCACTGTGGATTTTGATAACCGGGGGTGCAGTGCTGTGTGGCGGGGTCAGGTTGGTGGAGGACCTTTGTCTTATGGATGTTTAGTGCAAGGCCCATGTTTTCGTACTCCTCGGTGAAGGTGTTGACAATGGTTTGGAGTTTGGTCTCCGAGTGTGTGCAGACGCAAGCATCGTCCGCGTACTGTAGTTCGATGACAGAGGATGGGACGACCTTGGGTCTAGCCTGGAGGCGGCGGAGGTGGAACACATTCCCATGGGTTACCACTCGGAATGCTGAGCTGGGGCGACGTTTCCAGTCTGCGCCCCTGGATTGAGATTTCAGATTTCACTCTGTGAATCTCGGGATCTCTATTTCTCTCTCTCTGTTTTTTTCCCCTTTTCTCTCTCTCTATTTCTCTCGCTCCCTAACAAACATTCTCATTCTGTTTCTCATTCTCTTTCCTCACTTCTACCTCTTTCTCCTTTCTTTTTTGCTCTCTCCCTCTCTCTCTCTCTCTCTCCCTCCCATTCCTTCTCCCTTTCCGTCCCATTCTCTCTCCCTCTCCCTCCCTCTCCCTCTCTCTCTCTCTCTCTCCAGTACTGTAACTATGCCAATGCAGCCAATGCAGTGGCACTGGGGCCCTCGCCTGAAGGGGGGCCCACCACTTGCTTCCTCGAGAACTCGGCGGTGTGGCTCAGCTGGAAAACGCTCTGGTCCATCCTCTTGGTGAAAGTTTGGAACCTGTCGACCCTGCTCTCCACCTCCTGCAGGTCGAGGGGGCTCTGCGGGGTGCTGAGCGTCAGGAGGAAGTTGCCCCCCACCATGTCGTCCTTCTCGGATTTCCTCTTGTCCTGCTTCCAAGCCTTCTCATCGTTGCAGGTGAGGAAGTGCTGGAAGGCGTCACAGCGGGCCAGCACCGGGCGGCTCGTCATGTGGTTCATCCACAGGGTCAGCCCTTCCTTCCACTTGGAGATGAAGTCCTCCTCGAAGCGGCCGGGGGCTTGCTTCTCGGTGATGTGGAGCACCGAGATGACGGGGAACTTCTCCACCAGCCGGCCGTACAGCCTGTCGAAGTGCTTGTAGCGCCGGTTGACCGGGCACTGGATGTGGCTGGGCACCAGGCGGTACGAGATGTAGCTCTTGAGTCCCTTGAACTTGGTCCACTTGGTGGGCTCGCCGATGGAGCAGGCCAATGGGTAAGGATTCTCCTTCCACTTGGGGCCATACAGGCCGGCTGCCACGCAGATCTTGTTGCCGTCCTGGACGAAGCCGGCCGCCTCGCCCAGGATGAACGCCTCGCCGCCCGACTTGACGAAGGTGGAGAAGCGGTTGAGGTTCTTGCTGACTGTGTCCGTGCTTTTGGAGGAGGAGGAGGACACCGACCCCCCCGACATTCCGGCCGCCGGCCCCCGTGCTCACTCGATAACGATCCGTCCCGTCGAAATCCGAGAACCTTCCGCCGTCGCCTCCGCCCCCGCACCCGCTGTCCCCGGACAGCGACTTGTCCGCCACCGTCGAGTTATCGTCCCAGTCGTCGTTGTCGCCACTGCCTGACACCTGGTGCTGCAGCCCCGCCAGGACCAGGCCCCCCGAGACCGCCGCAGCAGCTGCCTGTTTGGGCGAGAGGCGTGGGCCAGAAGTGCTGGCGACGGGGCAGGCTGGCAGGGAGAAGCCGCTGGGGGGCTGAGGCAGCACCGGGCTGTTGTAGCCGCCAGTCGGCATGTTGGTATAGCGGGAGGTGGGGGGGTGGGGGGCTCGGCGGCACCGGCATCGATACCGGGTGCAGCGGCGTCCCCACTCCCAGCCCGCAGGATGTGCACATACGAGGCCGGGAAGAGGCCCCTCTGGCCGTGCCTGTTGGCCCCCTCCAGCCAGCCCTCGATGTCGTGCTCGCTGTACACGGTCAGCACCTTGTGCTCCCGCACCGAGATCTCGCCCACATTCTCGCTCTGGAAATCATACAGAGCCCGAGCCTGGAGCGCCATCGTCCCGCCGTCTACTCCCGGCTCAGCTCCGCTCCCGGACCCCGCGGTAACCCCCCACCCCCTAAACCCTCCCTCACGCCGGTCCCAGCTCCCCCTCACACCGGCTCCCCCAGACCCTGAACTCCCTCTTCGGCCCCCCAGACCACCTCACTTGAGGAATGGCTGCGCTGGGTCTTCCCTGGCCGGCTGCACTTTTCCCTGTCGTCCTATGATTTTAAAAAAAAATCTATGTTTGCATTGGGGCCCACATCCTCTAGTTATGCCACTGTCTCTCTCCCTCCCTTTCTCTCTTTCTCACCCTCTCAATCTCCCTCTCTCACCCTCTCTCTTTCCCCCTCTCTCTCCCCTTGTGTGTGGATTCTGTGCTGAACATCCTCAGGTTTGGATCTTCCTTCTTGTCTCTCTCCGTTCCCAAGGCTCCGAGATCTCTGCCACTCTGCATGGCCCTAAAAGTTGGCGGGGGCGCCGTCAGCTAAAGCGTCGGCTTCTTCACGCTGTAAATGGGTCCGGGGGTGGAGTGGCAGTGGTGCGCACTTTTAGCAGGTCACTACTGCCGCAAGCCCCACACCGCCACGAGAGTCGTCGATGGCCCACACCGCTGCAAGACCTCCCGGGCCCAACCTATGTCGGGGCGGCCAGTCGAGCCCAAAGTGGTGGCCATTCGATTTTGATGATTGGCCGCCGCAAACAGGCAGTAACAGTCCTTCCCCGGACTGTGAATTTCGGGGCCTTGATCCAGAGACACGAGTTCAAATCGCACCAAGGCAGCTGGATTTAAATTCTGTTAATTAAATAAATCTGTAATTAAAATGCTCGTATTTGGTGACTATGAAATTACCGGATTGTCATAAAAACCATTAATGTCCTTTAGGGAAGGAAATCTCCCATCCTTACCCGCTCTGGCCTATATGTGACTCCAGACCCACAGTAATGTGTGGTTGACTCTTAACTGCCCTCTGACATGGTCTAACAAGCCACTCAGTTTTATAAGGTGGCTCCCCATCACCTTCTCAAATGCAATTAGGGATGGGCAAAAAATGTTGGCCTTGCCATTGATGCCCACAGCCCATGAAAGAATTAACAATAAATTTTCCCAGGGATTTATTAGTGACTATCTTGTATTTATGGCCCCTGGTTTTAGACACCCCATCTATGTCAGGAGCCTATACCAAGGGTTTAAATGCCTCATCACTGTCGTTAACGCTGCTGCATTACTTGATATGGCCCATGCTGGATGGGCTGCGTGGACCATTTATGCTCCATTAACCCTTGACTGGCTGACTGGAACGCAGCTGGTGCCTATCGAATCATACCCAACCCTGATTCCTTCTTTAGGACTGGGGGTGTGGTAGGGTTGAAAGAAAAAAGCTCTCCAGTTTCTGGGCGTGTCTTGAGTCTGTAGCCTCCTAAGCCCAAGGCACTTTAGTGTCTACACGAATAGTAGTTTGACTGAACTTAAGGGTCTCTTTTGTTCCTGCTTATTGGGTGGTTTTCTGTAAATACTGTTTACATGTCAGCTCATTAAAGATCATCATCATCATCATAGCCAATCCCTCGAAATCGAGGAAGACTTGCTTCACTCTAAAAGTGAGTTCTCAGGTGACTATACAGTCCATTACGGGAATTAGAGTCTCTGACACAGGTGGGACAGACAATGGTTGAAGGAAAGGGTGGGTGGGGAGCCTGGTTTGCCGCACACTCCTCCCGCTGCCTGCGCTTGGTTTCTGCATGCTCTCGGCGACGAGACTCGAGGTGCTCAGCGCCCTCCTGGATGCTCTTCCTCCACTTAGGGCGGTCTTTGGCCAGGGACTCCCAGGTGTCAGTGGGGATGTTGCACTTTAGCAAGGAGGCTTTGAAGGTGTCCTTGAAACGTTTCCTCTGCCTACCTGGGGCTCGCTTGCCGCGTAGGAGTTCCAATTAGAGCGCTTGCTTTGGGAGTTTTGTGTCCGGCATGCGGACAATGTGGCCCGCCCAGCGGAGCTGGTCGAGTGTGGTCAGCACTTCGTTGCTGGGGATGTTGGCCTGATCAAGAACACTGATGTTGGTGCGTCTGTCCTCCCAGGGGGATTTGCAAGATCTTGTGGAGGCATCGCGGCTGGTATTTCACCAGCGATTTGAGGTGTCTACTGCACATGGTCCTCGTCTCTGAGCCATAAAAGAGGGCGGGTATCACTATAGCCCTGTAGACCATAGGCTTGGTGCCAGATTTGAGGGCCTGATCTTCGAACACTCTCTTCTTCAAGCGACCGAAGGCTGCGCTGGCGCACTGGAGGTGGTGTTGAACCTTGGAGGCGGTGTCAATGTCTGCCCTTGCTGTTAATAGGCTCCTGAGGTATGGAAAGTGGTCCATGTTGTCCAGGGCCATGCCATGGATCTTGATGACTTGATGGGAGGCAGTGCTGTGTGGCGGGGTCAGGTTGGTGAAGGACCTTTGTCTTGTGGAGTTTATTTATTGATGGGATGGTGATGGGATAGCAGCTCCCTAGGGAGATCTCTCCGAACAATCCTTCCTCTGGCCATCTGCTGCCATCCTTCAACTCTCTCTCCCTCAAACTTCCCCTCCCACTGTCTAAGCCCCTTCTGGCCCTAACTTCGACCCTCCAAAGTACTTTTCTCTATCTAAAACCCGTGCTACAAGGGCCCACTGCCCACCCCCATCCCCCAATCTCGAATTGCCTTCGTTAAAGCTAATAGTTTGAGAGTTACCAACACGTGGAGTAGGTTGCAAGTAGAACAGTGGCTGCAGTATGACCCTTTTTTCATCGCTCCACCATTGGTGGCTATAATGTATGCACCCAGGTGTGTAGAGCTGTTGCATTGTGAGTGGCTTAGCCAGGTGGTTGTGAGCCTGGTGGATGAACTGTTAATGTGTAGTGTGATTGTTAAACCTTTGCTAATAAACCAACTAGTTCTTAATAGCAATGTGTTGCTATGAATTCGTCAGCAAAGAACCCATGAAGCAAATACATTACAGTGGCCGTGCCTTCAGCTGTCGAGGCTCCAAGCTCTGGTATTCCCTCCTAATCCTCTCCACCTCTCTCTCCTCCTTGAAGATTCTCCTTTAAACTCTTTGTCTATCCTAACATCTCCTTATGAGGCTCGGTGTCAAATTCTGTTTGCTAACATGCCTGTGAAGCGCCTTGGGACGTTTTACTATGTTAAAGGCGCTATATAAATGCAAGTTGTTGTTGTGGGATCCCTCAAGAGTATATCTTGGCCTTGAAGGGGGTGCAGAGTAAATTCACTAAAATAATACCGGGGCTAAAAGGGTTAAATTATGAGGACTGGTTGCACAGACTAGGCTTGTATTCCCTTGAGTGTAGAAGGGAGGGAATTCCAGAGCTTAAGGCCCGAGGCAGCTGATACATCCTTCCTGTGTATACCCAGAGGAGGAGGGTAAAATAATTAGGAATGATAATTCTGTTCAATAGTTTGCTTTAGCAGAGTCATTTCACTTTGTGTTTGGGAGCTGAGATAGGCCTGACTGCCATTCTCCTGCATGCATCTGTTAGACACTATCAAAGGAGGTTTCTTTCTTGTTTTCAAATCCCTCCATGGCCTCACCCCTCCCTATCTCTGTAATCTCCTCCAGCCCCACACCCCTCTGAGATGTCTGCGCTCCTCTAATTCTGCCCTCTTGAGCACCCCTGATTATAATCGCTCAACCGTTGGTGACCGTGCCTTCTGTTGCCTAGAACTCAAGCTCTGGAACTCCCTGCCTGAACTGCTCTGCCTCTCTACCTCTCTTTCCTCCTTCAAGATGCTCCTTATAACCTACCTCTTTGACCAAGCTTTCGGTCACCTGTGTTAATTTCTACTTATGCGGCTCGGTGTCAAATATGTTTATCTCATAACACTCCTGTGAAGCGCCTTGGGCCGTTTCACTATGTTAAAGGCACTATATAAATACATGTTGTTGTTGTTTGAGTGAGTTGCTGCAGTGCATCCTGTCGATGGTACATTTTGCTGGTAGAGTGGATATTGAGTGCTGGTGAATCTCTTCGGGTGAGATGGGAACGGAGAGACAATTAGCAGAAAGTGAAGCGAAAAGAACATTTTAAAATAACAATGATCTGCCCCTATTCTGTGCTCTTCACTCTGATACCAGACCAATTGTGTCCTTGAATATTACTCTTTCTCTGTAAGGTGCCCTTTACTGTAACACAGCATTGTTTTATTTTTTTTTAAAAGATTGATTGGACCCCAAAGGAAAGACCCACAGACAGACCGGACTTTGTTACGGCTGGAGCTGAAACCATACAAGTTTAAGGAGTGAATGGAGACCCGAGTGAAACGTTTACTAACCATGATACTCCTGATTTTGCAAAGGCTGCCCTTGGGCTTCAATGCATTGTTAAATGGTACAATCCCCCCCATTGTCACATTGGAAGCCGACAATGCAATGTGGCAATAATGTACTGTTCGAAGATGCCTTGGGCCCTTGATTGGCCATGGGAATATGCATGGGGCACCCCGTGCACCTGCTATTTCACCTCTGATTTGCCCGAATATCAGCAGCTCATAATTAACCTGAGGTTAATGATTGGGGTTAATCAAGATAACAAAAACAGATTATGTTGTCACTATCGCGTTGCTCTTTGTGGGAGCTTGCTGTGCGCCCACTGGCTGCTGCGTTTCCCACATTACAACAGTGACTACACTCCAAAAAGTACTTCATTGGCTGTAAAGTTCTTTGAGACGTATGGTGGTTGTGAAAGGCGCTTTATAAATGCAAGTCTTTCTTTCTTTTTGATTGCTTCGTTTCAAATGAGTATGTCGCCATTACTGGGATTGGGAACTCCTCCAAATCCGTGTCCCCGTTGACGATAACAACAAATGCCAAGGAGAGATTGAAAAAGTGGGAATGCTGGAAATCAGAACCGAGAACAGAAAATGTGGGAAATATATGCAGGATAATTACCTCGTATTTTCTCGGTTGCTTTAAATGAGGGAACCACCCAAATTGTTAATCTGTTGCTTCTCGTTTCGATGCTGATTGATCTGCACCGTTTATCCAGCACTTTATGCTTTTTTTATAACTGTCGTCAAAGCGATAGCCCGCATTAAATGTCACACAGTGTCAGATGAGGCTCAGTGGATAGCACATTCGCCTCTGAGTCAGAAAGTTGTGGGTTCAAGTCCCACTCCAGGGATTTGAGCACAAAAAAAATCTAGGCTGACACTCCAGTGCAGTGCTGAGGGAGTGCTGCACTGTCAGAGGTGCCGTCTTTCGGATGAGGCCCCTTCTGCTCTCTCAAGTGGACGTAAAAGATCCCATGGCACTGTTTCGAGGAAAAGCAGGGGAGTTATCCCCAGTGTGCTGGCCAGTATTCATCCCTCAATTAACATAACAAAAATACAGATTATCTGGTCATTATCACATTGCTGTTTATGGGAGCTTGCTGTGTGCAAATTGGCTGCTGCGTTTCCCACATTACAACAGTGACTACACTTCAAAAAATAAATAAATTGGCTGTAAAACATTTTGAGATGTCTGGTGGTCGTGAAAGGCACTATATAAATCCAAGTTTTTCTTTTTATATTGGCTTAGTGCTGAGGAACATATTCTCAATACAAAGTGGGACTCAAAACACCCTGCCCTAAGTCCAGCACTTCGTCACCACACTCAAATGAAATTCAAATGCTTGATGCTACACTGGTGTGACACTATCCCAATGGAAAAATTCAGTGTAGGACTGCCAACTGGCCAGGATTTTCCAGGAATTGAAGATTGATCTCCAGGACGAGCAAAAACCGAGGAGAAAGATCACAGGGGTGTTAAACAAAAGTTCTGAGGCTTTTTTTCATTTTCTTTGAACACATTAGTGATAAAAAAATTGGTGATGGGGAAAAAAATAGGCTGCTTCACTGAGAGTCAAGAATCGTCGAATCCAGTTGCAAAGAATCATTTCCTTTTCAATTGGTGTGGGACGACCAATGGTGAGAGCGTGGGAGCGGGGCAGTTGGAGGCAGGAGGTCAGATGAAGAAACCACGCGAACACATTTGATCAAAGTTAGCAAATTCTGGTCAGTGGTAACTATGTTAGTCTTCATAGATGGTTCCTTCTAGATTGCTCCAAGAAGTCTGATCATTCCTTTCTAAGCGATTCATTGGCATAACTCTCTTTCTGGAAGTAAGCACCAAGTCCCGCTCACCCATCACCTCTGTGCTCGCTGGCCTACATTAGCTCCCGGTTAAGCAACGCCTCGATTTCAAAATTATCATCCTTGTTAACAAATCTCTCCATGGACTCGCCCCTCCCGATCTCTGTAATCTCCTCCAGCCTCACAACCCTCGGTGATGTCTGCGTTCCTTTAATGCTGCCTTCTTGAGCATCCCTGATTATAATCGTTCAACCATTGGTGGCCTTGCCTTCTGTTTCAAAGGCCCCAAGCTCTGGAATTCCCTCCCTAAACCTCTCTGCCTCTCTCCCTCGCTTTCCTGCTTTAAGACGCTCCTTAAAACCTACCTCTTTGATCAAGCTTCTGCCGCAATTTGGCTCGGTGTCAAATTTATTTGTTTTTTCTTATAACACTCCTGTGAAGCACCTTGGGACGCTGCACTACATTAAAGGTGCTATATGAATACAAGTTGTTGTTGTAACCATTTCCTTCTAAACTTGCCATGGCATGCTTGAAATTCCAGTGCTTCAAATTGACCCTTGCTTTGTTAAATGTTGGAGTGAAAACTCTGGTGGAGTCCCAATGCGTTTGACCCGTTGGTAGTACTGCCACCCTGACCATCTCCCAATGCCAACTGACACATCAAAAAAATGAAAAGGTATAGATTAGTGGATTGGGGAAGGATGTGGAAGGATGCTGTGAGTAGGCCGGTGTAAGGTCTGTGAGAACAGTCTGTGCCGAGGCTTCAAATGATGAGGGTAGACTGGATAGGTCGAGTTGCCTTTTGGGTTAGCTACTTTTTTTTGGATGAGATATTAAGCTAAGGCCCTGTCTATAATAAAAACAGTAAATGCCGGAAATACTCAGCAGTTCAGGCAGCATCTGTGGAGAAAGAAACAGAGTTAACGTTTCAGGTCGATGGCCCTTTGTCAGAACTGGAAAAGGTCAGAGATCTAACAGATGTTTAAGCAAGTGTTGGGAAAGGGAAAGGGGGGAGGGGAGGAAAGAACAAAGGGGAAGGCCTGTGATAGGGTGGAAAGCAGGAGAGATTAAAAGACAAAAGGGACGTTGGTGCAAAGCAAATGGAGATGGTAATGGGGCAAGTAAAGAAACAAAAGATGAGTCAGGATGAGGTGTAAATGGGAATGGCAGAATCATCAACAGCTGCCGTGGGAAAAAAACAGGGGCAGGGGTTATGGTCTGAAATTGTTGAACTCGATGTTGAGTCCAGAAGGCTGTAAAGTGCCTTATTGAAATATGAGCTGCTGTTCCTTGAGCTTTCGTTGAGCTTCATTGGAACAGTGTAAGAGGCTGAAGACAGAGAGATCAGAGTAGGAGCAGAGCGGGGAATTAAAGTGACAGGCGACTGGAAGCTCGGTGTCACCCGGACGGACTGAACAGAGGTGTTCCGCAAAGTGGTCACCCAATCTGCGTTTGGTCTCCCCAATGTAGAGAAGACCAAATCGTGAGCAGTGAATACAGTATACTAATTTGCAAGAAGTACAAGTAAATCGCTGTTTCACCTGGAAGGAGTGTTTGGGCCCTAGACGGTGGGAAGGGAAGAGGTAAAAGGGCAGGTGTTGCATCTCCTGCACTTGCATGGGAAGGTGCCGTGGGAAGGGGAGGAGGTGTTGGGGTGATTGAGGAGTGGACCAGGCTGTCTCAGAGGCCCTATCTACCTGTTCAGATGGATAATATAGGTCGCACATGGGCCGGTTTTCTTCCCTAAAGCTCATTAGTGAAGCAGTTTGTTTTTTATGATAATCTGACAGCTGTAGCTTTAGTTACAGTGTCAATGTAGTGTCAAGGAAGATAGACTGAAAGTAAACTAGCACAAAATATAAAAACAGATACCAAGAGTTTCTATAGGTATATAAAAAGGAAAAGAGTGGCTAAAGTAAATGTTGGCCCCTTAGAGGATGAGACCGGGGAATTAGTAATTGGGAACATGGAGATGGCAGAAACTCTGAACAAATATTTTGTATCAGTCTTTACGGTAGAGGACACTAACAATATCCCGACAGTGGATAGTCAAGGGGCTATAGGGGGGGAAGAACTTAACACAATCACAATCACTAAGGAGGTGGTGCTCAGTAAGATAATGGGACTAAAGGCAGATAAATCCCCTGGACCTGGTGGCTTGCATCTTAGGGTTTTAAGAGAAGTTGCGGCGGGGATTGTGGATGCATTGGTTGTAATTTACCAAAATTCCCTGGATTCTGGGGAGGTTCCAGCAGATTGGAAAACCGCAAATGTAAAACCCACATTTAAAAAAGGAGACAGACAAAAAGCAGGAAACTATAGACCAGTTAGCCTAACATCTGTGGTTGGGAAAATGTTGGAGTCCATTATTAAAGAAGCAGTGGCAGGACATTTGGAAAAAACATAATTCGGTCAGGCAGAGACAGCATGAATTTATGAAAGGAAAATCATGTTTGACATATTTGCTGGAATTCTTTAAGGATGTAATGGACAGGGTGGATAAAGGGGAACCAGTGGATGTGGTGTATTTGGACTTCCAGAAGGCATTTGACAAGGTGCCACATAAAAGGTTACTGCACAAGATAAAAGTTCACGGGGTTGGGGGTAATAGATTAGCATGGATAGAGAATTGGCTAACTAACAGAAAACAGAGAGTCGGGATAAATGGTTCATTCTCGGGTTGGCAATCAGTAACTAGTGGGGTAACACAGGGATCAGTGCTGGGACTCCAACTATTTACAATCTATATTAATGACTTGTAACGTAGCCAAGTTTGCTGATGATACAAAGATGGGAGAAAAAGCAATGTGTGAGGAGAACACAAAAAATCTGCAAAAGAACATAGACAGGCTAAGTGAATGGGCAAAAATTTGGCAGATGGAGTATAATGTTGAAAAGTGTGAGGTTATGCACTTTGGCAGAAAAAAAATCAAAGAGCAAGTTATTATTTAAATGGAGAAAAATTGCCAAGTGCTGAAGTACAGCAGGACCTGGGGGTACTTGTGCATGAAGCACGAACGGTTAGTATGCAGGTACAGCAAGTCATCAGGAAGGCCAATGGAATCTTGGCCTTTATTGCAAAGGGGATGGAGTATAAAAGCAGGGAAGTCTTGCTACAGTTATACAAGGTATTGGTGAGGCCACACCTGGAATACTGCATGCAGTTTTGGTTTCCATATTTAAGAAAGGATATACTTGCTTTGGAGGCAGTTCACAGAAGATTCACTAGGTTGATTCCGGAGATGAGGGGGTTGATTTATGAGGAAAGGTTGAGTAGGTGGGCCTATACACATTGGAATTCAGAAGAATGAGAGGTGGTCTTATCGAAATGTATAAGATTATGAGGGGGCATGACAAGGTGAATGCAGAGAGGATGTTTCCACTGATAGGGGCGACTAGAACTAGAGGACATAATCTGAGAATAAGGGGCCGCCCATTTAAAACTGAGATGAGGAGGAATTTCTTCTCTCAGAGGGTTGTAAATCTGTGGAATTTGCTGCCTCAGAGAGCTGTGGAAATTGGGTCATTGAGTAGATTTAAGACAGAGATAGACATTTTCTTAACTGATAAGGGGTTATGGGGAGCGGGCGGGGAAGTGGACCTGAGTCTATGATTGGATCAGCCATGATCGTATTGAATTGCGGAGCAGGCTCAAGGGGCCGTATAGCCTACTCCTGCTCCTATTTCTTATGTTCTTATATTTACATTCTGAATGTAGTACCAATAACATTTGTGCCAGAGTTATATCACATTGATACAATTTTACTGGTCACTTTTACTGGTACTAGCTTTATCTTTCCAGATTTTAAGTTGAACGCACATTCTCTGGATTATCAGCATTCTTGTTGACCTCGGTATGTGCTATACTTTGGCCTTCGACCCTACACCTTACTCTCTTAAATAACAACATTTGCACATTTCTCCTGTGCTATACCTGACATGGTAGTTCTTGATGTTGATGCTGGGTGCAAAAGATGGCAAATTATTCTATTACCCCGTTTCACCTCTCACCTCAATGGGCACAACCATAACAATATCATTGGGATGTTACCAGGCTTAGCTTGCTAACAGGATATCCTAGATACACTTTGCTTGCATCTGGTATTAAGATTACATGACCGTTTTTCAGTAATAGCCTATTTTGGTGAGAGCATCAAAAGAAAGTCTGCCTGGAGGCCATGGAACCCCAGGTGAATCAACGTCATAGAAACTGAATTTGTTCCAGCTCTGCTCCCTCTATCATGTCACAGCTGCCGCGCGCCTCCAGTGGTCTGGTCTACCTTGGAATAAAAAGCAAAAATTCCAATTTTCTTTTTTTTACATTTTTGTTTTGTGAATATCGTTATTTGTCAAGGTGAGAGATCTTCATGAATTGCAACCTCGCTCTCTTTAGAGCAGAAAGCATTAAGGGGAGATTTAATTGAGGTGTTAAAAATCAGGAAGAGTTTTCGTAGAGTGAATAAGGAAAAACTGTTTGCAATGGCAGAAGGGTCGATAACCAGAGGAGGTAGATTGAAGATAATTGGCAAAACAACCAGAAGTGAGATGAGGAGACATTTTTTTATTTTATCAGGGATGCTCAAGAGGGCAGAATTAGAGGAGCACAGATATCTCGGAGGCTTGTGGGGCTGGCGGAGCTTAGAGGTTGTGATGGGCAAGAACTTGAAAAGAAGGATGTGAATTTTGAAATCAGGAGCCAATGTAGGTCGACGAGCATAGGACTGATGGGTGAGCGGGACTTGATGGCAAGTTTTGGATGACCTCAAGTTTACAGAGCGTAGAATATGGGAGGCCAGCCAGGAGTGTGTTGGAATAGTCAAGTCTAGAAGTAACAAAGGCAGGGATGAGGGTTTCAGCAAACAGATCAGCCATTAATTTATCTTGCTCCTATTTCTTATGTTCTTATGAGCTGAGGCAAGGGTGGAGATGGGCAATGTTATGGAGGTGGAAACAGGTGGTCTTAGTTATGCTGCGGATATGTGGTCGGCAGCTCAGTTCAGGGTCAAATATGACACCAAAGTTGCGAACAGTCTGGTTCACCCTCAGACAAGTGTTAGGGAGATAGATGCAGTCAGTGGCTAGGGACTGGAGATTGTGGTGGGGACTTAAAACAATGGCTTCAGTGAAGATTTTTTCCCATCCAGAACTGGATGTCGGACAAGCAGTCTGACTCTTCTTCGAAATAGTGCCATGGGATCTTTTATATTCACCTGAGAGAGCAGATGGGGCCTCGGTTTAACATCTCATCTGAAAGACGGCAGCTCCGACAGTGCGACGCTCCCTCAGCACTGCATTGGAGTGTCAGCCTGGATTATGTGCTTGAGTCTCTGGAGTGGAACTTGAAGTGCCAGTGCACATTGCCGTGGGAAGGGTAGGATGCTGAAAGCTGGAACCTGGCAACTGGTTACTATCGAGTGTGCTGCCAGGGGATCACTGGGCAAAGGCAAGTTGCTTACTCCAAAGGGAGGAAGGGACAATAAGACAAAGACAAAACACTGCAGAGGCTGGACACCTGAAATAAGAGCAGAAAATGCTGGAAACACTCAGCGGGTCAGCCAGCCTCTGTGGAGAGAGAAACAGAGTTAACGTTTCAGGTCGATTACCTCTCGTCAGAACTGGAAAAAAGTTAGAGATACAACAAGTTTTAAGCAAGTATCCGAGCCAGGGATCGCAAGGATGTGCGCATCACCCGCGCCATGACAGGAGCTGACGTCTGCTGGATGGACCACCGCCTAATCCGATCCATCATCGACATTAACGTTGCCCCAAAGCAGAGGGGACAGCAGAAGCAGTTCCGTAAAAAAGTTAATGCCGGAGCACTTAGAAACCCAGCTAAGAGAGCCCTATTCAGCCTGCAGCTCACAGCCAATCTGGCGTGCCTTGATGAGCCTGAGATGCTGAATGCCCATAGCGCTTGGTCTGCTCTCCAGGCCTCTGTAACCAGTGCCTGTGAAGAGACACTTGGTCACTCAACCAGAAAACATCTGGACTAGTTTGATGAAAATGATCAGGAGATTGAAGAACTAATAGATCACAAGCGCAAAGCAATTCTGAGCCTCAAGCAACAACCCAACTCGGGAGCTGCAAAACAATATTACAGATGGCTCAAGGCTCAGGTCCAACAAAAAACCCGGGACCTAAAGAACAGATGATGGATGGAAAAAGCACAGGAGATACAACAACTGGCCGACAGCCACGATATTCAAGGATTCTTCACGGCAGTCAAGGCCACCTACGGTCCAAACTCCCAAGGCCCCACCCCACTCCTGGCCAAGAACGGGGAAACACTCATCAAGGAAACCAAGGCTGTCAGGACCCGATGGAAGGATCACTTTGAAGATCTCCTCAATCGAGACTTTACCATTGACTCGAGTGTTCTCGACTCCATCCCGCAGCATGCGACCCGCCACCAACTCAGTGAAACCCCAACATTGCACGAGGTAGGCAAAGACATAAAACAGCTCAAGAATAACAAGGCTACGGGTGGGAATGGAGTCCCTGCTGAGGTGCTAAAGTATGACGGCGAGGTGCTGTTGGCATGGATACATGACCTCATCTCTCTCATCTGGAGGGAGGAGAGCATGCTGGGAGATCTGAGAGATGCAGTGATTGTGACCATTTTTTAAAAAGGGGACAAGTCCGACTGCGGCAACTACAGGGGAATCTCTCTGCTATTAGTCACTGGGAAAGTTGTCGCTAGAGTTTTCGTCAATCGTCTTCTCCCTGTGGTCGAGGAGCTCCTCCCGGAATCACAGTGCAGATTTTGTCCCCTATGGGGCACAACAGACATGATCTTTGCAGCGCGACAGCTGCAGGAAAAATGCAGGGAGCAGCGCCAGCCCTTTTTCATGGCCTTTTTCGGTCTTACAAAGGCCTTTGACACTGCCAACCATGAGGGTCTATGGAGCGTCCTCCTCCGTTTCGGATGCCCCCAAAAGTTTGTCAACATCATTCGCCTGCTTCACGATGACACGCAGGCCGTGATCCTTACCAACGGATCCATTACAGACCCAATTCATGTCCGGACCGGGGTCAAACAGGGCTGCGTCATCGCTCCAACCCTCTTCTCAATCTTCCTCGCCGTCATGTTCCACCTCACAGTCAACAAGCTCCCCGCTGGAGTGGAACTAAACCACAGAACCAGTGGGAAGCTGTTTAACCTACGCCGCCTCCAGGCCAGGTCCAAGATCACCCCAACCTCTGTCGTTGAGCTGCAGTATGCGGACGACGCCTGCATCTGCGCACATTCTGAGGTTGAACTCCAGGATATAATCAATGTATTCACTGAGGCATATGAAAGCATGGGCCTTACGCTTAACATCCATAAGACAAAAGTCCTCCACCAGCCTGTCCCCGCCGCACAGCACTGCCCTCCAATCATCAAGATTCACGGCGCAGCCCTCGACAACGTGGATCATTTCCCATATCTCGGGAGCCTCTTATCAACAAAATAGACATTGATGCAGAGATTCAACACTGTCTCCATTGTGCCAGTACAGCCTTCGGCCATCTGAGAAAAAGAGTGAGTGAAGACCAGGCCCTAAAACCTACTACCAAGCTCATGGTCGACAGGACTGTAGTAATACCTGCCCTCCTGTATGGATCTGAGGCATGGACGATGTATAGAAAGCATCTCAAGTCGTCGGAGATATATCACCAGCGATGTCTCCGCAAGATCCTGCAGGTTCCCTGGGAGGACAGGCTCACCAACTTTAGTGTCCTCATCCAGGCTAACATCTCCAGTATTGAAGCACTGACCACACTCGATCAGCTTCGCTGGGCAGGCCACATAGTTCGCATGCCAGATACGAGACTCCCTAAGCAAATGCTTTATGCGGAGCTCCTTCATGGTAAATGAGCCAACGGTGGGCAGCGGAAACGGTATAAGGACACTCTCAAAGCCTCCCTGGTAAAGTGCGACATCACCACTGACACCTGGGAGACCCTGGCCAAAGACCGCCCTAGGTGGAGAAAGTGCATCCGGGAGGGCGTTGAGCTCTTCGAATCACAACGTAAAAGCGTGAAGAGGTCAAGCGCAGGCAGTGGAAGGAGCGCATGGCAAACCAGCTCCTCCCACCCCTTCCCTCGACGAATGTCTGTCCCACCTGTAACAGGGTCTATGGCTCTCGCATTGGACTGTTCAGCCATTAAAGAACTCACTTTAGGAGTGGAAGCAAGTCTTCCTCGATTCCGAGGGACTGCCTATGATGATGATGATGATGATTTAAGCAAGTAGAGGGGTAGGGAAAGGGGGAGGGTAGGGGAGGCAAGAACAAAAGGAAAAGTGTGTGATAGGGTTGGCAGGAGTGATTAAATAAGAAAGGAAAGAAAAAAATAACTTACATTTCATTAGCGCCTTTCACAACCTCAGGATGTCCCAAAGCTTTTTACAGCCAATGAAGTAAAAGAAGGATTTGGATTTATATAGCGCTTTCATGACTACTGGATGTCTCAAAGCATTTACAGTCAATGAAGTACTTTTAGAGTGTAGTCACTGTTGTAATGTAGGAAATGCAGCAGCCAATGCGAACACAGCAAGCTCCCACAAACAGCAATGTAATAATGACCAGATAATCTGTGTTTTTGTGATGTTGATTGAGGGATAAATATTGGCCAGGACACTGGGGATAACTCCCCTGCTCTTCTTCAAAATAGTGCCATGAGATCTTTTACATCACGTAAGAGAGCAGACGGGACCTCGATTTAACATCTCATCTGAAAGACGGCAGCTCTGACAGTGCTGCGCTGGAGTGTCAGCTTAGATAAGTACATTTGAAGTGTAATCACTGTTGTTCATTGTTACTTTAACTTCCCTGTGTGCAGTCTCATCTGTGTTAGGAACACAACAACTGGCAACGAATATACGAATCCAACGCAAAGATGCAACTAACTGTGGGCATCCTGGAGAAGTTCTCGGAGGGTGAGGACTGGGAAGCCTATGTCGAACGGCTAGACCAGTACTTTGTAGCCAACGAGCTGGACGGAGAAGGAAGCGCTGCAAAAAGGAGAGCAGTCCTCCTCACTGTCTGCGGGGCACCGACCTACAACCTCATGAAGAATCTTCTGGCTCCGGTGAAACCCACAGATAAGTCATATGAGGAGCTGTGTACACTAGTTCGGGAGCATCTTAACCCAAGGGAGAGCGTGCAGATGGCGAGGTATCGGCTCTACACGTGCCAGCGATCTGAAGGTCAGGAAGTGGCGAGCTACGTCGTTGAGCTAAGGCGACATGACGAACAATGTGAGTTTGATGGCTACCTGGAGCAAATGCTCAGAAACGTTTTTGTACTGGGCATTGGCCACAAGACCATCCTACGAAAACTTTTGACTGTGGAGACACCGACCCTCAGTGAGGCCATTGCGATAGCACAGGCGTTTATGTCCATCAGTGATAACACCAAACAAATCTCTCAGCACACAAGTGTGAGCAATGTTCATTAATTAACTGGAATTGTGTTTGCGAGCAGAAAGGTACAGGGCAGAAACCACGAGTCTGCAACTACCAGCAGGCCTCAGGTGACCCAGATGACTCAGAGTCCGCAACAAATGATGACTGCAAGGCAATTCACACCTTGTTGCCGTTGTGGAGGCTTCCATTCAGCCTATTCATGCTGCTTCAAAGGGTATGTTTGCAAGAGCTGTGGAACAAAGATCGCGGCAGATGGCATTCGGCCCACAGACGCCAAGACAGAGGCTATCAGGGACACGCCCAGGCCACAGAACGTCACGGAGCTGTGGTCGTTCCTGGGACTCCTCAGCTATTTTGGTAGCTTCCTACCGGGGTTAAGCACCCTCTTAGAGCCCCTAAATGTGTTATTGCATAAAGGTGAGAACTGGGTATGGGGAAAAAAACAAGTAATTGCTTTTGAGAAAGCCAGAAACATTTTATGCTCCAACCAACTGCTTGTATTGTACAACCCGTGTAAAAGACTTGTGCTCGCATGTGATGCGTCGTCGTACGGAGTCGGGTATGTATTACAACAAGCTAACGTTGCGGGAAAGTTGCAACCTGTCGCCTATGCTTCCAGGAGCTAGTCTAAGGCCGAGAGGGCCTACAGCATGATTGTGAAAGAGGCATTAGTGTGTGTTCAGGGTAAAGAAAATGCATCAGTACCTGTTTGGCCTCAAATTTGAGCTGGAAACCGATCACAAGCCCCTCATATCCCTGTTCGCTGAAAACAAGGGGATAAATACTAATGCCTCAGCCCGCATACAAAGGTAGGCACTTGCGCTATCAGCGTATAACTATACAATCTGCCACAGGCCAGGCACTGAGAACTGTGCGGATGCTCTCAGTCAGCTACCATTGCCCACCACGGGGGTGGAAATGGCGCAGCCTGCAAACTTGTTGATGGTGGTGCAGCCCGCAGACTTGTTGATGGTCATGGAAGTGTTTGAAAATGATAAATCACCAGTCACGCCCCGCCAGATTAGGACTTGGACCAGCCAAGATCTTCTGCTGTCCCTAGTAAAAAACTGTGTACTGCATGGGAGCTGGGCCAGCATCCCCGCTGAAATGCAATAGCTAATCAAGTCGTTCCAGCGGCGAAAGGACGAGCTGTCCATTCAGGCAGACTGCCTGTTGTGGGGTAACTGCGTAGTGCTACCCAAAAAGGGCAGGGAGACGTTCATCTCGGATCTCCACAGCACACACCCGGGTATAGTAATGATGAAAGCGATAGCCAGATCCCACGTGTGGTGGCCCGGTATCGACTCTGACTTAGAGTCCTGTGTACGGCAATGCAGCGTGTGTGCTCAGTTGAGCAACGCGCCCAGAGAGGCACCACTAAGTTTGTGGTCCTGGCCCTCCAGACCATGGTCGAGGATCCATGTCGACTATGCGGGCCCATCTCTCGCTAACATGTTCCTGGTGGTGGTGGATGCTTTTTCAAAATAGATTGAATGTGAAATAATGTCGGGAAGCACCGCCACCGCCACTATTGAAAGCCTGAGGGCCATGTTTGCCACCCACGGCCTGCCTGACATACTGGTCAGTGACAACGGGCCATGTTTCACCAGTGCCGAATTTAAAGAATTCATGACCCGCAATGGGATCAAACATGTCACCTCGGCCCCGTTTAAACCAGCCTCCAATGGGCAGGCAGAGCAGGCAGTACAAACAATCAAACAGAGCCATAAACGAGTCACAGAAGGCTCACTACAAACCTGCCTGTCCCGAGTACTGCTCAGCTACCGCACGAGACCTCAATCGCTCACAGGGTTGCACCCGGCTGAGCTACTCATGAAAAGGACACTTAAAACCAGACTCTCGCTGGTTCACCCCAACCTGCATGATCAGGTAGAGAGCAGACGGCAGCAACAAAATGTAAACGATGATCGCACCACTGTGTCACGGGAAATTGATCTGAATGACCCTGTGTATGTGCTAAACTATGGACATGGTCCCAGGTTGATCACGGGCACGGTGATAGCTAAAGAAGGGAGTAGGGTGTTTGTAGTCAAGCTAGACAATGGACAAATTTGCAGAAAGCACCAAGACCAAATGAGGCTGCGGTTCACAGACTGCCCTGAACAACTCACAGCAGACACCACCTTTTCTGAGCCCACAACACACACCCAAATGATCAACTACACCACGCCGGACCAGGAAATTGAACCCATCACGCCAACAGCCCAGCAAGGCCAGGCTCACCTAGCAGCCCTGCAGGGCCAACAACACGCCAGCCCAGCGAGGGCACAGCCAACACAGCAGAACAAACATTTGTACCGAGGCAGTCCACCAGGGAAAGAAAGGCTCCCAACCGCCTCACCTTGTAAATAGTTTTCACTTTGACTTTGGTGGGGAGTGATGTTGTGTATTTGTAAAGCATGCACTCCCATGTTCCGCCACCAGGGAGTGCATCCCCTGAAGTCCAAAGGGATCCCAGCATCCCTTGGGAGCACTGTATATAAGCCGGCCCCTGAGGCCTGTTCCTCGCTCTGGAGTGTCTTATTAACGACTGAGGTCACTGTTACTTTAACCTTCCTGTGTGCAGTCTCATCTGTGTTAGGAACACAACATTAATGACAAAAGGGATGATGGAGCAAGACATAAGGGGGATAATAAGAGGTTTATGAGGGACAATAAGAGGTGGGTGTCTCCAGGGTTAGCCGCAGATGGAGCCTCATAATGGTTGACACAAGAATAACATTAGCAGACGCTTTATACGAGATCAGGTGGCACATTCTTTCATCAAAGGTATGGCATGTCTAGCAGGGGGAGAATTTGAGGAGTTGCAGAAAGGATTTGTAAGGAATGTGTATTAATACAGTAATACAGTTACATTTCCGATGAAATCACGCCTTTTAATCCCGAGTGTTCCCTGCTTTGCCAAACGCTACCCTGAAGATCCAACAAGGTTTTGATGCATGTTATTCTAAAGAGGAAATTTGAAGCAGTATTGAACCTGGTGCAGATTATAAACAGATTTGATATCAAAGACTGCTGTTCATTATTACGACGACGAGGGGGGAAAAAACCCCACGTTGTTAGGAATAAAACCCTCTGAGCAATCATCGAGAAACCTGCTCTGTTTCTATGGCCCCATGTTAACACAGTGGTGTATTCCCAGGCACGGCTGGGAACTTGTACCGTTGGAATCCGTAGCGCTGAGGCTAAGAAGTCAAATCTCTCTGGCTGGCAGCCACGTTTGTAAACTCTCTGCCCCTGGGGCCGGAGGGAATTCTCAACAGTTGCACAGAAAATGGTTTTACCAGGATCTGGATTATTTTTCGACTTGCTTTGAGTGTGTTTTTATTTTATTGGTTCATTGTTTTTTTTTAACTCCCTCCTTTCCCGAAGGCACTGACTCTTACAGCTCCGTTGTCAGCTGTCAGTCTCAGCTGTGGCTCAGTGGTTCGTGCTCTTGCCTCTGAGTCAGAAGGTTGTGGGTTCAAGACCCACTCCAGGAACTCAAGCACATAAATCCAGGCAGATGCTCCAGTGCAATGCTGATGGAGTGCTGCACTGTTGGAGGTGCCATCTTTCGGATGAGACGTTAAACCGAGGCCCCGTCTGCTCTCTCTGGCGGGTGTAAATGATCCCATGGCACTATTTCGAAGAAGAGCAGGGGAGATATCCCTGGTGTCCTGGCCAATATTTATCCCTCAATCAACATCACTAAAATAGATTATCTGGTCATTATTACATTGTTGTTTGTGGGAGCTTGCTCTGTGCAAATTGGCTGCTGCTTTTCCCACATTACAACTTCAAAAGTTCTTCATTGGCTGTAAAGCACTTTGGGACGTCCAGTAGTCGTGAAAGGTGCTATATAAATGCAAAACTTTCTATCCATTGGCCTCAGCCTTGTCCGAGTAACCGCACTTGGCAGCAGCCGACGGGAGCTCTCATACTTGGCGGCAGAGGTGCTTGCCACCCAAGTTCGGCTGAGGATGGAATCGGGCCCACAGAGGACAATAAAAAGCATTAAAAAAAACATCTGACGGCCTTCAGGTAAGTCCCTGTAAAGAAATAAATGTAAAAAATGTCACAAACCTGTTTTCTCCCATCTTCACACTTATCGTTGAGATCAGAACAGCGGTCCATTGCGCCGACTCCCGCCTGCACCAATCTGGCCTCTTGGCGGGCGGGAGGTCACTTACGCGCATCGGCCATCCGTCAGTGGGCGCTTCCCGGCGGCTCTCCTCTCCTGCCCGCTCTAGGCCACGTCGAAAGTTGCAGTTTGAGCAGAGTAATGCTGGCGGCAGTGGGCAGTGAGTGCACCAATTTCGGGCCCATTAACTTTCCAACCAATTTGAAGTGCAGTCGCTGTTACTTATGCAGAAACTAGGTATTGGCAAGTGGGAACCCTGGCTTATTTTTATTTCAGCCACCCTCCCCAGTCCAGGATTGCTGAGGTAAATTATGGAATCATGGGAATTTGCACCACAAATGGAGTCCATTTCACCCCTTATTCGCGACTGGGCCTCCATTGGCAGCCGTACCAATGGTCTGAAAGAGGTATCCATGTCGTCCAATTGCCATGCACCGTTCACTTATATTGTTCAAATATTTGTCCCCGATTTTTGTGTCAGCTGTGGCTCAGTGGGCAGCACCCTTGTCTCTGAGTCAGAAGGTTGTGTGTTCAATTCCCACTCCAGAGACTTGAACACATAAATCTAGGCTGACATTCCAGTGCAGTGCTGAGGGAGTGCTGCATTGACAGAGGTGCCGTATTTCAGATGAGACATTAAACTGAGGACCCGTCTGCCCTCTTGAGTGTTTCCTACCCGTACTATTTTGAATGCTCTGAGATTCAAAACTCGCTGACCTACATTAGCTCACGGTCTGGCAATGCCTCAGTTTTAATATTCTTATCCTTGTTTTCAAATCCCTCCATGGCCTCGCCCCCTCCCCATCTCTGTAATTACCTCCACCCCTACCACCCTCCCAGATCTCTGTGCTCCTACAATTCTGGCCTCTTGCTCATCCCTGATTTCGCTCAACCATTGGCAGCCATGCCTTTAGCTGCCTAGACCCTAAGCTCTGGAATTATCTCCCTAAATCTCTCCGCTTCTATACCTTTCTACCTCTCTCTTCTCCTTTAAGATGCTCTTTAAAGCCTACATCTTTGACCAGGCTTTTGGTCATAGTCCAAATATCTCCTTATGTGGCTCGGTGTCAAACTTTGTTTGATTATCGCTCCTATGAAGCACCTTGGGACGTTTTTACAGGTATTACGTTAACGGCGCTATATAAACACAAGTTGTGAGCCAGAACACTGGCGTTGGTGCGCCTATCCTGCTAATGGGTTTGCAGGCTCAACCAATAAGAGAATTAAGGGTTATGGGGAGCGGGCGGGTAAGTGGAGCTGAGTCCATGGCCAGATCAGCCATGATCTTGTTGAGTGGCGGAGCAGGCTCGAGGGGCTACATGACCTACTCCTGTTCCTAATTCTTATGTTCTTATGTTCTCCAGTGCTTCAAGGTGCCTATTGTACATAGTCCATGTCTCTGAAGCACATAGGAGGGCAGGTATCACTACTGCTTTGTAGACCATGGGCTTGGTGCCGGGTTTGAGGTCCTGGTCTTCCTCAGGCGACCGAAGGCTGCACTGGCACAGCGGGAACATGTGGAAGCCAAGCGCAAATAGTGGAGGGAGCGCACGACAACCCAGGCACCCCACCCACCCATCCCTCCAACCACCTGTACTGTAAGTCCCACATTGGACTCATTAGTCACCTGAGATCTCATATTAGTGTGGAAGTAAGTCATCCTCGACTCCGAGGGACTGCCTAAGAAGAAGAAAATGTTACTGGACTAATAATCCAGTGAACACGAGTTCAAATATTACCATAGCCATTTAGGAATTTCAAATCAATTTGAAAAAAATTCTGCCGATGAAAAGCTGATATCAGTAATAGTAACCGGATTGTCATACAAACCAACTAGTTCACTCATGTCCTTTCGGGAAGTGAAAGGTGCTATATAAATGCAAGTCTTTCTTTTCTAAATGGAAATCTCCCACTACGGGAGAAATGAAGCCAGATCGAGCGACTCCAAGGTTGGCTTTTCATAGCCCGTAGATTGTCGGAGGATGGGAAGGTGGAGAGAGGTGAGGAGATCCACAATTTGGAGATCCTGGAAATGGGTAAGTTAGAGTAGGAGATAGTGTGAAGAGTCCTGATTTCAACACTACGAGGATGCAACGAGAAGGAGCAGTGTGTAGGACGGAGTTTAGGAGGAAGAAAACAGGAAGATTCAGAGATCAATGATCGCGGTATTCCTTGAAAGGTTAAAGTGTTCTCACACACTGGGGATCATCAGTGTAATTGGTACATAATCCATGTTTACTGTCTCCTGGTGGTTATTTTGTAAAATATAAAGGGAGTGAAATGGTTCCTTTTTTAGAGGCCTGTTAGTACCTCTGGGGGGAGGGGGCGGGGCGGGGGCGGAGGGAGTGATAACGGGGTGGAGGAGAATGTTCGCCTGGGGGAGGGGGGTACTACCGGCTCCTGGGAAATTGCCCGGGAGTTAGCGGTGGCGCTGTCATGGCAACGCCACACTCCGCGCTCCATGCCGCTGGCAACCGGCGACGATGTCATCGCCGTGCACCACAACCCCTCACCACCCAGTGGGGTAAATTGCCCCGCGGGCCACAAAGCTGGTGAGAGGGGTTGTCAACGCCAACTTCGTGGGTCGCGAAGCTGCCCGACATCCGGTCTCGGGGCACTACTTAAAGGGGAGGGCACTCCACTTCCTTTGTGAGGCAGTAAGCCCAATTCAGGAATTACCGGCCCCAGCTGGTTCCTGCTCCCAATAGGGGCGCGGGGCAACTCCGCCCCCAAAGAATCATCTTTAACTTTTCTTTCTTTAAAATATATAAATGTATCCATTTTAACAAAAATATTTGAATAAAAACAGGTTCTGTGCTCTCAGCTGGACAGTAGTAGAGAGGCTACAATTGACACCAAATCCACAATAGCTTTTAAAAGGGAACGGAAGAATTTGAACCCACCAGCTCTGACCCAGAGATGAGAGTGCTACCAACTGAGCCACAGCTGACACCTCGGACATGTTGGTGCATGAGGGAGGCAATGCTGTCGATGTAAAGGAAGGCTGAGGTGTTATTCTGGTGTCAGGTTCCCAATATCGTTACTGTAGTGTGTGGAGAAAGAGTCAGACTGAACACTGTGAGCTCAAAGTAAAGTGTGACCTTCGTCTTTTATTGCAGGTCTCCAGAGTGCCTCTCCAACCTGTGAAGCCTCCTTAAATACCTGTGCTCCCAAGGGATTATGGGATCTCCTGGGACTTCAAGGGATGAGCCCTCTGGTGGCCATACAGGGTAAATACAAGTCCACATATATAACAACACTCTCTGCCAAAGTCAATAGAGTAACTATTTACAATGTGAGTCGATCTGGGGCCCTTCTTGCCCTGGTTGATCGTCTCGGTGTGAAAGCTGGTGTTGTTGAATCATTTGTTGGGCCCTCGCTGGGCTGCTGTGCAGCTGCACTTGCTGGGCTGCCTGGTGTGTTGGACCCTGCAGGGCTGCTGGGGATGATGGGTTCTGCTTCGTGGTCAACCGTGGTGCCGGTTGCCACTGGTGTGTATGTTGGGGGATCAAAAAAGGTAGGGTCCAAGGTGGGTTGCTCAGGATAGTCCGTGAATCTGAGTTTGATTTGGTCCAAGTGTTTCCGGTGAATGAGTCCATTTGAAAGTTTGACCCGAAACATCCTGTTCCCCTCTTTGGCCACGATAGTGCTGGGAAGCCACTTGGGACCTTGTCCATAATTTAATACAAATACAGGATCATTGATTTCAATCTAGCGTGACACTTTTGCTCTATCATGGTATGCACTTTGATGAAGCCGCCTGCTCTCTACCTGTTCATGTAGATCAGGGTGAACTAATGAGAGCCTTGTCTTAAGTGCTCTTTTCATGAGCAGTTCAGCAGGTGGGATCCCAGTGAGTGAGTGGGGTCTAGTGCGGTAGCTAAGCAGGACTCGGGATAGGCGAGTCTGCAGTGAGCCTTCAGTTACCCTCTTCAAGCCTTGCTTGATAGTTTGCACTGCTCTCTCTGCTTGACCATTGGATGCAGGTTTAAATGGGGCTGATGTGACATGTTTGATCCCGTTACAGGTCGTGAATTCTTTGAACTCAGCACTGGTAAAACATGGCCTGTTGTTGCTCACCAGGACATCGGGTAGGCCGTGTGTGGCAAACATGGCCCGCAGGCTTTCAGTAGTGGCAGCGGACGTGCTAGTCGACATTATCTCACATTCAATCCACTTGGAGTACGCGTCTACAACCACAAGGAACATTTTACCCAAGAATGGGCCTGCATAGTCGGCGTGTAACCTAGACCATGGTTTGGAGGGCCAAGACCATAAACTTAGCGGCGCCTCCTGGGTACATTGCTTAATTGCGAGCATGTATTACATCTGTGAACGCAGGACTCTAAGTCCGCATCGATACCGGGCCACCACACGTGGGATCTGGCTATTGCTTTCATCATTATGATGCCTGGGTGGGTACTGTGGAGGTTATTGATGAAGGTGTCTCTGCCCTTCTTGGGGACCATTACTCGATTGCCCCACAGAAGGCAGTCTGCCTGTATAGACATTTCATCTTTGCATTGCTGGAATGGCTTTATCTCTTCCTGCATTTCCACTGGGACACTGGACCAGCTCCCGTGAAGCACACAGCTTTTGACGAGAGGCTTGCCAGGTTTTAATCTGCCAGGCAGTGATGGGTGATTGCTCACTCTCAATTGCTTCCATAACCATGGCTAGATCTGCTGGCTGTGCCATTTCCACCCCCGTGGTGGGCAATGGCAGCCTACTGAGAGCATCGGCGCAGTTTTCTGTGCCTGGCCTGTGGTGGATGGCGTAGTTGTATGTGGACCGATGCGTTGGCATTTATCCCTTTGCTCTCAGAAAACAGGGATATAAGTGGCTTATGGTCAGTTTCCAATTCGAATTTTAGCCCAAACAGATATTGATGCATTTTCTTTACCCCGTAGACACACACTAATGCTTCTTTTTCAATCATGCTGTAGGCTCTCTCAGCCATAGACAGACTCCTGGATGCATAAGCAACCGGTTGCAGTTTCCCGAAATCATTAGCTTGTTGCAATACACACCCGACGCCATATGACGACGCATCACATGCTTGTACCAAACGCTTACATGGATCATACAACACAAGCCATTTGTTTGAGCATAACAATGTTCTCATTTTTACAAAGACATTTTCTTGGCTGTTGCCCAAACCCCATTCGCCCCCTTTTCGTAGTAAGACATGCAGTGGTTCTAACAGTGTGCTGAGACCTGGTAAGAAGTTACCAAAGTAGTTCAAAAATCCCAGAAACAACCGCAGCTCCGTCACGTTCTGTGGCCTTGGTGCGTTCTTGATTGCCTCCGTCTTCGCATTGGTGGGCCTGATGCCGTCCGCCGCAATTCTCCTTCCCAAGAACTCCACTTCCGGCGCCAGGAAAACGCACTTCAAGCATTTTTACCTGAACCCCACGCGGTTGAGTTGACTAAGAACCTCCTCCAGGTTCTGCAGGTGCTTGATTGTGTTCTGACCTGTGACCAAGATGGTGTCCTGGAAGACCATGGTATGCGGGACCGACTTCAGTAAATTTTCCATGTTTCTCTGGAATATCGCCGCCGCTATCGGATTCCAAATGGGCATCTTTTATAAACAGAAAGACCTTTGTGCGTGTTGATGCAGGTGAGGGCCTTCGATGATTCATCCAGTTCCTGCGTCATGTAGGCTGAAGTTAGTTCCAGCTTCGTGAACATCCTTCCTCCCGCCAGCAATGCAAAGAGTTCATCGGCCTTTGGTAGTGGGTATTGGTCCTGCAGGGAGAAACGATTGATAGTTACTTTGTAATCGCCACAGGTTCTGACGGTGCCATCTCCCTTGAGGACTGGGACAATAGGACTGGCCCACTTGCTGAACTCGATCAGTGAAATGATGCCCTCTCTTTGCAGCCGGTCGAGCTCGATCTCTACCCTTTCTCTCATCATGTACGGTATTGCTCTCACCTTCTGATGGATGGGTCGCGCCCCTGGAATTCGGTGGATCTGCACTTTTGCTCCTTGGAATTTCCCGATGCCTGGTTCGAACAGCAAAGGAAATTTGTTTAAGACTTGGGCATATGAAGTGTCGTCAGCAGGCGATGCGCTCGGACATCGTCCCAGTTCCAGCGTATCTTTCCCAGCCAGCTCCTGCCGAGCAGCGTGGGACCATCGCCCGGTACCACCCAGAGTGGTAGCTTGTGCGCCACTCCATCATTGGAGACCTTTACCGTAACACTACCAATTACAGGAATCAGTTCTTTTATGGAAGTTCTTAGTTTCATGTGAACTGGAGTTAAGACTGGCCTTGAGGCCTTGTTGCACCACAATCTTTCGAAAGTCTTTTTGCCCATGATGGACTGGCTCGCGCCCATGTCCAGCTCCATTGACACCGGGAGTCCATTTAGTTCAACGTTTAGCATTATCGGGGGGACAATTCGTGGTGAATGTGTGTACCACTGTACCTCTGCCTCCTCGATCCGAGGCTCTGGTTCGGCGTGATCCTCCGTTGATCTGTACTCCTCTGCAACGTGGTGGTTTACAGGTTCCTTTGCAGCTCGCCTCCACACTTGTTGGAGGTGTCCCATTGTTCCACAGCCCTTGCAAACGTACTCTTTGAATCGGCATGAATGGAAATGATGATCATCCCCGCAGCGCCAACAAGGTGTTAATGGCCTTGCATTCATCACCCTTGATGGTGGACTCTGAGTTATCTCCGGACGTGCAGCTGCAGGTATGTGTAGCCTGCCCTGTACGTTATGATTCGAAAACAACATCACTTTGTTTACAGTACTTGCAGCAGCATTTGTGTGCTGAGAGATTTGCTTCATATTGTCACTGGTGGCAATGAATGCCTGGGCTATCGCTAGGAAGGACATTAGCTTGGATGATGTGGAATCTATATGGGTAGAGCTGCAGAACACCAAAGGGCAAAAAACGTTAGTGGGAGTTGTGTACAGACCTCCAAACAGTAGTAGTGATGTTCGGGAGGGCATCAAACAGGAAATTAGGGGTGCATGCAATAAAGGTGCAGCAGTTATAATGGGTGACTTTAATATGCACATAGATTGGGCTAACCAAACTGGAAGCAATACGGTGGAGGAGGATTTCCTGGAGTGCATAAGGGATGGTTTTTTAGACCAATATGTCGAGGAACCAACTAGGGGGGAGGCCATCTTAGACTGGGTGTTATGTAATGAGAGAGGATTAATTAGCAATCTCGTTGTGCGAGGCCCCTTGGGGAAGAGTGACCATAATATGGTGGACTTCTGCATTAGGATGGAGAATGAAACAGTTAATTCAGAGACCATGGTCCAGAACTTAAAGAAGGGTAACTTTGAAGGTATGAGGCGTGAATTGGCTGGGATGGATTGGCGAATGATACTTAAGGGGTTGACTGTGGATGGGCAATGGCAGACATTTAGAGACCGCATGGATGAACTACAACAATTGTACATTCCTGTCTGGCATAAAAATAAAAAAGGGAAGGTGGCTCAACCGTGGCTATCAAGGGAAATCAGGGATAGTATTAAAGCCAAGGAAGTGACATACAAATTGGCCAGAAATAGCAGAGAACCTGGGGACTGGGAGAAATTTAGAACTCAGCAGAGGAGGACAAAGGGTTTGATTAGGGCAGGGAAAATGGAGTATGAGAAGAAGCTTGCAGGGAACATTAAGACGGATTGCAAAACTTTCTATAGATATGTAAAGAGAAAAAGGTTAGTAAAGACAAACGTAGGTCCCCTGCAGTCAGAATCAGGGGAAGTCATAACGGGGAACAAAGAAATGGCGGACCAATTGAACAAGTACTTTGGTTCGGTATTCACGAAGGAGGACACAAACAACCTTCCGGTTATAAAAGGGGTCGGGGGGTCTAGTAAGGAGGAGGAACTGAGGGAAATCCTTATTAGCCGGGAAATTGTGTTGGGGAAATTGATGGGATTGAAGGCCGATAAATCCCCAGGGCCTGATGGACTGCATCCCAGAGTACTTAAGGAGGTGGCCTTGGAAATAGTGGATGCATTGACAGTCATTTTCCAACATTCCATTGACTCTGGATCAGTTCCTATAGAGTGGAGGGTAGCCAATGTAACCCCACTTTTTAAAAAAGGAGGGAGAGAGAAAACAGGGAATTATAGACCGGTCAGCCTGACATCGGTAGTGGGTAAAATGATGGAATCAATTATTAAGGATGTCATAGCAGTGCATTTGGAAAGAGGTGACATGATAGGTCCAAGTCAGCATGGATTTGTGAAAGGGAAATCATGCTTGACAAATCTTCTGGAATTTTTTGAGGATATTTCCAGTCGAGTGGACAAGGGAGAACCAGTTGATGTGGTATATTTGGACTTTCAGAAGGCGTTCGACAAGGTCCCACACAAGAGATTGATGTGCAAAGTTAGAGCACATGGGATTGGGGGTAGTGTGCTGACATGGATTGAGAACTGGTTGTCAGACAGGAAGCAAAGAGTAGGAGTAAATGGGGACTTTTCAGAATGGCAGGCAGTGACTAGTGGGGTACCGCAAGGTTCTGTGCTGGGGCCCCAGCTGTTTACACTGTACATTAATGATTTAGATGAGGGGATTAAATGTAGTATCTCCAAATTTGCGGATGACACTAAGTTGGGTGGCAGTGTGAGCTGCGAGGAGGATGCTGTGAGGCTGCAGAGCGACTTGGATAGGTTAGGTGAGTGGGCAAATGCATGGCAGATGAAGTATAATGTGGATAAATGTGAGGTTATCCACTTTGGTGGTAAAAACAGAGAGACAGACTATTATCTGAATGGTGACAGATTAGGAAAAGGGGAGGTGCAACGAGACCTGGGTGTCATGGTACATCAGTCATTGAAGGTTGGCATGCAGGTACAGCAGGCGGTTAAGAAAGCAAATGGCATGTTGGCCTTCATAGCAAGGGGATTTGAGTACAGGGGCAGGGAGGTGTTGCTACAGTTGTACAGGGCCTTGGTGAGGCCACACCTGGAGTATTGTGTACAGTTTTGGTCTCCTAACCTGAGGAAGGACATTCTTGCTATTGAAGGAGTGCAGCGAAGGTTCACCAGACTGATTCCAGGGATGGCGGGACTGACCTATCAAGAAAAACTGGATCAACTGGGCTTGTATTCACTGGAGTTCAGAAGAATGAGAGGGGACTTCATAGAAACATTTAAAATTCTGATGGGTTTAGACAGGTTAGATGCAGGAAGAATGTTCCCAATGTTGGGGAAGTCCAGAACCAGGGGTCACAGTCTAAGGATAAGGGGTAAGCCATTTAGGACCGAGATGCGGAGGAACTTCTTCACCCAGAGAGTGGTGAACCTGTGGAATTCTCTACCACAGAAAGTTGTTGAGGCCAATTCACTAAATATATTCAAAAAGGAGTTAGATGAGGTCCTTACTACTAGGGGGATCAAGGGGTATGGCGAGAAAGCAGGAATGGGGTACTGAAGTTGAATGTTCAGCCATGAACTCATTGAATGGCGGTGCAGGCTAGAAGGGCCGAATGGCCTACTCCTGCACCTATTTTCTATGTTTATTTTCTATGTTTCTAAGGCCTTACTCAAGGTTGGGGTCTTTACAGTCAAAGGTTTGCGAAGTATAGTTTCGTGGCCAATGCCAAGTACGAAAAAGTCTCTGAGCATGTGCTCCAAATGTCCTTCAAATTTGCAATGTCCTGCAAGGCATCTTAGCTCGGTGACAAAGGCCTTCAGACCTATTGTATGTGTAGAACCGGTATCTCGCCATCAGAACCCTTTCCTTCGGGTTCAAATTCTCTCGGACCAGTGTGCACAAATCGTCGTACAATTTCTCTGTGGGTTTCGCTGGAGTGAGCAGATTCTTCATGAGGCCATATGTTGGTGCCCCACAGACGGTGAGGAGGATCGCCCTTCGTTTGGCAGCGCTCTCTTCCCCATCTAGCTCATTGGCCACAAAGTATTGGTTGAGTCACTCCACAAAAGTTTCCCAATCATCTCCCTCCGAAAATTTCTCCAGGTTGCCCACTGTTCCCTGCATCTTTGAGTTCGCTATCTGCATCTCATCGCCAGTTGTTGTGTATGGAGAAAGAGTCAGACTAAACACTGTGAACTCAAAGTAAAGTGTGACCTTAGTCTTTTATTGCAGGTCTCTAGAGTGCCTCTCCAACCTGTGAAGCCTCCTTAAATATCTGTGCTCCCAAGGGATTATGGGATCCCTTGGGACTCCAGGGGATGAGCCCTCTGGTGGCTGTACAGAGTAAATACAAGTCCACATATATAACAATTACGATTTGTTTTTCCAGGAGAAGCATGACACAGATTCCTTCTGAAACACCTCGAGGAAACAAAATTGTGAATCTGCTTTTTGTTTGAACAGAAAAAAAAATTCATTTCTCCACAGATTTGAGAGGAGGTGCTAACTGCATTGGGCACGTGGCTACAGATCCCAGAAAACAATTGTCCCCCTGTGACTGTTAATCATTAAAGTTCCTCAGACGTCATGTGCTCAAAACTCAGGCCAAAGAAAACAGCAGAGCGTGCCATTACACTGTAATATGCTGAAAGATGGTCAAACTCGCGCAGTAGTGCCGCAGTGCACTCCCTTGTGCTGCCAGAGGTTACACTTGAAATTACTTGTTTTTATTTCTGCAGAGCGGAGGCTACGAATTACAACACTTTTTCCAATAATATAAGTAGTTTCACAATTGGAAAAACAACATTGGCTTATCATTGTGAAATAATACAAAGAGGGGTCCACCTTACCATAATAAAACAGGAACCCTGATTCTCACAGTAATATATACAGAGTCTGATATTCACTGTGATATATAGAGGGTCTGTCATTCACGCTAATATATCGTCATCATCATAGGCAGTCCCTCGAAACAAGGATGACTTGTTTCCACGCCAAAAAAGGATGCGTTTACAGGTATTTCAATGAAGGACCTAATATTCCAGGTCCCGAACTACATCCTGAAGGGTGGAAAATGCCTGTGTGTGGATTTTTTCAACGTGTGGTAGCCATTGCACACCAGCCACCACACGGGCTTGACAGAGCTAGGTCTTGGTCCAGTGGCAAGGGTTATCCAAGATGATTGGAAACCTGCTCTGCTTCACGGACCTAGTGCGCACACATATCACAGTGTGGGCTGGCTCGTGCTGGCCCTGGGCCCCTGGCCCCGAACTCACGCCTCTCCTGGGCCCTGATCATGTCCCGCCACAGTCTCTTGCCGCTCCTACGCCCCGACTCGCCGCTCCTGCTGTATCTGCCCACGCTCCAATCACCGACCACCACTCTTCGCTGCTGTTGCCCTCCTGCACCAGCTAGCATTGCTCCCTGAAGTAGTATGCCTCCACGCCACTTCTTTTATGGCCCTGACCTGCCGCTGGTGTTCTTACGCCAAAGTCTGTGATTCATTATCGTATATACAGGGTCTGCCATTCACTATAACATATACAGGGTCTGCCATTCACTATAATATATACAGGTTCTGCAGTTCACTATAATATTTAAAGGATCTGATACTCACATAAATGTATCTATGGACACAGCTACTGTTTTGGGGGATAGAGGTATCACCACAAACCAGGCCTGCTGGAAGCTGGCTCAGAATTGAATGCTTTCCTGGGACTCGATGAGGAGAGACTCAGAAAACTGAACACATTTTCCTCAGAGAAACACGGAGACATGATCCAGGTGTTTTTATTTTCAAATGATGACAGGAATGGAGAATGTAGATATGGATTAGGCAAAGTGACTTGGACAAAGTATACAACTAGAAGACCTGGGTTCACAATTAGCCAGGTACAAGTGAAATCAAAGATTTATTTTCCTGCAAAGTTCCAGATATAACTGGAACAGGTCCCTTGGGACAAATAATTGATGCTGTTTTGCTTTAACTCTGTCAATGATTTAGATGAAGAATTGGTTGGGCGTAGGACTGAAGGTTACAGAAATAAGTGTAACCTGCAGTGATAAATTACTCCCTTGGAGATGATGGTTGCTGTTTTGGGGCAGGATTGGAAGTGGAACGTAGGTTGTCTCGGGAGTATAATCTTGGGTTGAATAATAAGAAATGTGGGGCTAGACTGCAATTTGGTTTGGTCATTTTTTAAGTTTGTGGCATATTCAAACAAAGATTTTTGAAGTGGTGTGGAATTTCTGAAAGGATAGTTTATACGTGGTATTGAATGGCCTTTTCTCGTTCCATGATTTCCCTTCCTGTGATGTGAGAGGTGAGCGGAAAGGAGAATGGGAAAAGCTCTTAAGGAGATGGAGGAACAGGCATGAGACCCTGGTGGAGTTGGAAATTAAAACTAGGGGAAGGAAGGAACAGAAACTGAGGAGGTTGATTGGCTCAGTGAAGTGCAGTACCATTGGAGTTTGAGAAGGATAGGTTCCTTTGAGATGCAGCAAAGGAATTTTTCTTGACAGTTGAAAATCAGGATCATTCCTGAAAAACCATGGCATTTGCAAATATGTTGCAAACATAAAGAGAATGATACTATTAAATGATTGAACTTCATTTTTTTCATATAATCATAAAGAAAGAAAAGACTTGCATTTATATAGCGCCTTTCACGACCACTGGATGTCTCAAAGTGCTTTACAGCCAATGAAGTACTTTTGGTGTGCAGTCACTGTTGTGATGTGGGAAGCGCTGCAGCCAACTTGCACACAGCAAGCTCCCACAAACAGCAATGTGATGTTGTTGATGTTGGAGGGAGGGAGGCCGGCTGGCCGGCCGGCCGGTCAGTCGGTTACTGTGATTGAAAGGCTGTATTAGAGGGAGCAGTGTGTGGCGGGCCGGCCCGGAAATCGGTGCGGTCCCAGCCTGCAAGACCATCAGAGGGAGCAGTGTGTGGTGGCATACCACTGCAGGAGGGCGACGGCTGCGAAGTCAGGTCGCTGATTGCAGTGCGGGCAGGCCCAACAGGAGGAGCGAAGGAGCGGCAAGAGTTTGTAGAAGGAAGTGACCGGGGCCCAGGAGAGGCGTGAGTCTGGGGCCCAGAAGAGGCGAGGGTCCAGGGGCAGTACGAGCCAGCCCACACTGCTATATGTGTGCGCGCTCGGTCCGTGCAGCAGAGCTGGTCTCCAGTCGTCTTGGTTAATCCTTGTTACTGGACCAAGACCTAGCTCTGTCAAGCCTGTGTGGTGGCTGGTATGCAACGGCCACCACATGTTAAAAAAATCCACGCACAGGCATCTTCCACCCTCCAAGATGTAGTTCGGGATCTGGAATATTAGGTCCTTCATTGAAATACCTGTGAACTCATCCCTTTTTGGCGTGGAAGCAAGTCATCCTCGCTTCGAGGGATTGCCTATGATGATGATGATGATGAATGACCAGCTAATCTGTTTTTGTGATGTTGATTGAGGGATAAATATTGTACAGGACACCGGGGATAACTCCCTTGCTCTTCAACACAGGCAAGCTTGTTGTACAGAAATCTTGATTGCAGTGGGTTGGAGGTGGGGTAGAGGAGGCAGAGGAAGGGTTTCTCAAATGTTCCAGGTACTCAGAGACGGGAGAGTGCATGCACGTCTCCCTGCGATCGGCGTGATTAATCGGGAATGCCGCAATTTAGAGCAGAGTTCTTAAGGTGGCTAAAGTTTCAAAGTGACTGGTGTGTTTGTTGTGAAGCTATTGATTTCAGCACCATCGGGTAATAAAGAGGGGCTGCCTGGACGTTGGGCTGCTCCACATAAACGGGGCTTTGTTGCGGCCAGTGTGAATTTCAGATTTCCCAGTGGTGCAGCGGTTGCTCAATTCTCGCTGGAGGCTACAATTCTCCTGATGGAGTGTCTGGGGCCCGGCCAGTTAAAGAACTGTGGAGCATTGTGGCTGAAGGCAAAAAATGAAAAAGGGAAATTACTCTTTAGCATTACAATGAAAAAGGAAAAGTTTTCAAATGGATTGCGTCAGGCTAAGACCACATCTACTATTCTTGTTTTGTTGAAAATACAATAATTATAAGCCGTACTAGTTTGGTTTTGATCTGGACACTTATATTTTGAGCAGGCTACTTGGGAATCTCTCAGTTGTAATCTGCATGTTTCTGCATGTTAGCAACATTCCTGTGAGTGCATAGTAAACATAATGGGGAGATTCCCCACACACTACGTGTTGGTAACAGCGTGAAACGAGCGAGAAGATTCCTCGCTCACTACGTGTTAGCGACATTGTGAAACCAGCAGGAAGTCCCTGGAGTGGGACTATGAACCCACAACCTTCTGACTCAGAGTCGAGGTGTTCCCAACTGAGCCACAGCTGACACTAGTTAAATTTATCCACTTCCAACCTTCCACCCACGCTCGTACCTCTCTCAGTTTTCAAATAAAGAGACAGAGTTAGCCTGAGACCAGATTGCTGGGAGTTGCTGTCTTCCCTAATGTCCTGAATGGTCAGCAATCTCACCCGGAAGTGGACATAGGCCCTTGCGCTATTCAACTATCTGCCATTGGAGAAAGTGCAGAACAGATTGACAAGATTGATACTAGAACTAAGAGGTTGCAACAATCAGGAAATACGGCCCAGGTTGGGGCTCTCTTGAATAGGGAATTCAGGAGAAAATCCTTTACCGAAAGAGTAGTTAAAATGTGGAACTCGCTACCACAAGGAATACTTGAGGCAAACAGTATGAATGCCTTTAAGAGGAAGCTGGATAAACACTCAAGGTAGAAAGGAATAGAAGGTTAGGCTGATAAGGGGTGGGAGAAGGTTCGAGTGGAGCATAAACACCGGCATGGACCAGTTGGGCCGAATGGCCCGTTTCTGTGCTGTAAATACTATGTAATTCCGTTTGGATCATAGAATCTTAGAAATTTACAGCACGGAAGGAGGCCATTTGGACCAACGTATCTGCGCCGGCCGACAAAGAGCTATCCAGCCTAATCCCACTTTCCAGCACTGCACTAGGTCCGTAGCCCTGCAGGTTACGGCACTTCAAGTGAACATCCACGTGCCTTTTAAATGCAATGAGGGTTTCTGCCTCTACCACCCTTTCAGGCAGTGAGTTCCAGATCCCCACCACCCTTTGAGTGAAAAAGCTTCTCCTCAAATCCCTTCTAATCCTCCTACCAATTACTTTAAATCTATGCCCCCTGGTTATTGACCTCTCTGCTAAGGAAAATAGGTCCTACCTATCCACTCTATCCAGGCCCCTCATAATTTTATACACCTCAATTAGGTCTCCCCATAGCCTCCTCTGTTCCAAAGAAAACAACCCGAGCCTATCCAATCTGTCCTCATAGTTAAAATTCTCCAGTCCAGGCAACATCCTTGTAAATCTCCTCTGTACCCTAGTGGAATCACATTGTTCCTGTAATGTGGTGACCAGACCTGCATGTAGTACTCCAGCTGTGGCCTATATCTGAATCTAGCTGTAAACTGAGGTCAGGAAATGTGGTTTTCTTCCGTTGCTGGGTGACAAACTGGGCCAAATCATCACTGCTACCCAGTTTGAAATTTGTGTTCAAACAGCCAGGCAGTACCACACAAGCACTTTGCAAGTCCTTTAATTATTATTGGCCCTTCGCACAAACTACAGTAGGAAGGGTAAAGGAAGGGGAACATCAAAAGTAACAGATTGAATCTCCACTCAAATATTACCATAGAAACATAGAAACATAGAAAGTAGGTGCAGGAGTAGGCCATTCGGCCCTTCGAGCCTGCACCACCATTCAATATGATCATGGCTGATCACGTAACTTCAGTACCCCATTCCTGCTTTCTCTCCATACCCCTTGATCCCTTTATCTATAAGGGCACATCTAAATCCCTTTTGAATATATCCAACGAACTGGACTCAACAACTTTCTGTGGTAGAGAATTCCACAGGTTCACAAGTGAAGAAGTTTCTCCTCATCTCGGTCCTAAATGGCTTTCCCCTTATCCTTAGACTGTGATTTATTTGAAAAATAAACCAATAATTTCTAGATTCGCTTACGTGCTTGGATACAAAACTCTGTGTTAAAACGTACCAGAAACGTGTAAATGGTTAATACATCTATCGTTACGATGAGAATTTTGGAATGATCTGGAAGCAGATTCCAGAATAACTTTCAAAAGAGAATTGGATAGAAACTTGAAAAGAAAGAAAAAGAAAGACTTGTTTATTTATATAGCGTCTTTCACGACCTCAGGACGTCCCAAAGCGCTTCACAGCCAATGAAGTACTTTTGGAATGTAGTCACGGTTATAATGTGGGAAATGCGGCAGCCAATTTGCTCACAGCAAACTCCCACAAACATCAAAGTGATAATGACCAGATCATCTGTTTCCTAGGTGTTTATTGAGGGATAAATATTGGACCAGGACACCCGGAAAAGAAACATTGCAAAGCTCTGGGGAAAGAGCAGGGTAATGGGACCAACTGCATAGCTCTTTCAAAGAGCCGGCGCAGGCATAATGGGCCGAATGGCCTCTTTCTGTGCTGTTTCATATGATCTCAACACTGAGAAGATTCAGCTTCAGAACAAGGCACCTGTGGGCGGGGATGGGAGTCAATCGGGATCACTGGGAAGCTGAAATCCTGCTCAGTGGCATTTCTGAAGAAGGCAAATATTTTCTTGGCAAATTGAATTCTTAAGGAAACAACCTTGTGAGTTGTTAAAGAGCTTGTACACAGGTAAGAAATCAAAACTGCGGTGAAAGCCCTTAGGAAAGCAGTTCAGTAGCTGTGCTCATGGTTCTTTTTAATATTAGTTCCTGAGATGTGGGCGTCACTGGCAAGGCCAGCATTTATTGCCTATCCCTAATTGCCCTTGAGAAGGTGATGGTGAGCAGCCTTCTTGAACCACTGCAGTCCATGTGGTGAAGGTACTCTCACAGTGCTGTTAGTGAGGGAGTCCCAGGATTTTGACCCAATGGTGATGGTACAACTGAGTTGCTTCCTAGTCCATTCAGAGGTCAGTTAAGAGTCAACCACTTTGCTGTGGGTCTGGAGTCACATATAGGCCAGACCAGGTAAGGAAGGCAGATTTCCTTCTCTAAAGGACATTCGTGAACCAGATGGGTTTTTGTGACAATCCATTAATCATACTAGATTTTTATTCCAGATTTATTTAATTGACTGAATTTAAATTCCACAGCTGCCATGGTGGGATTTGAACTCACATTAGTCCAGGGCAGTAGTCCAGCAACATAACCACTATGCTACCGTTCCTGGGATGTCCTGTCCATGGAATGGCAGTGCCATCCGTTTGGAGAGCATGGGACATCTGTGTGCTGTGTAGACATATCTGGTGCATCTCCACCAGGACAGGAATCCTTGGGTGGAGTGAAATGCATTAAGCTGATCATGTGTTTAAACCTTATTTAAGGTCCACATAAACATGGCCTCCGTTGCGGAAAAACGTAGAGGTTGAATTTGGTCTTTGAAAGTAGGGTAAAATGGGCCGCAACGTTTTGTTCCCCCTTATAGTCCTCGCCTGATTTCCAGTTCCAGTAAATTAAACAGAGCTGAATATCAAGCGGGCATATAATGGACGACCAATGCAATACTGCCCGTTTACTGCCACAGCCCAAGAGGACTTTCAACCAGTACTCTTCAAATGAGCCCAAGGGACCAGTTACCCAGTGCAATGAATGCCCCTATGAGTATGTTCACAGGTTTGTAGAGCTGTTGAGTTGGGAGTGGCTTAGCCAGTCACGTGATGTTCACAAGACTCAATAAAACCCCAGCCCGTTGGGTTTAGGGGATCCACGATGAGGCAGGTGGTTGTGAGCCTGGTGGATGAATTGGTAATGTGTAGTGTGATTGTTAAACCTTTGCTAATCAACCAACTAGTTCTTAATAGCAATGTGTTGCTATGAATTCTTAAGCAAAGAACCCATGAAGCAATTACATTACACCCAGTGGCGTAACTAGAGGATGTGGGCCCCAATGCAAACATAGATTGTTTAAAAATCACAGAACGACAGGGGAAAGTGCAGCCGGCCAGGGAAGACCTCGTGTAGCCGTCCCTCGAGTGAGGGGGTCCGGGGGGGGGCGAAGGGGGAGTTCAGGGTCTGGGGGAGCCGGTGTGAGGGGGAGCTGGGACCGGCGTGAGGGAGGGTTTAGGGGGTGGGGGGTTACCGCGGGGTCCGGGAGCGGAGCTGAGCCGGGAGTAGACGGCGGGACGATGGCGCTCCAGGCTCGGGCTCTGTATGATTTCCAGAGCGAGAATGTGGACGAGATCTCGGTGCGGGAGCACAAGGTGCTGGCCGTGTACAGCGAGCACGACATCGAGGTCTGGCTGGAGGGGGCCAACAGGCACAGCCACAGGGGCCTCTTCCCGGCCTCGTACGTGCACATCCTGCGGGCTGGGAGTGGGGACGCCGCTGCACCCGGTATCGATGCCGGTGCCGCTGAGCCCCCCACCCCCCCGCCTCCCGCTATACCAACATGCCGACTGGCGGCTACGACAGCCCGGTGCTGCCTCAGCCCCCCAGCAACTTCGGGAGGGGGGGCTGGTACTGGCAGGGCTGCAGCACCAGGTGTCAGGCAGTGGCGACCACGATGACTGGGACGATAACTCGACGGTGGCGGACGAGCCGCTGTCCGGGGGCAGCAGGTGAGTTTTGCGACGGCGGAAGGTTCTCAGATTTCGACGGGACGGACCGTTATCGAGTGAGCACGGGGGCTGGTGGCCGGAATGTCGGGGGGTCGGTGTCCTCCTCCTCCTCGGCCGCCGCCTCCTCCTCCAAGAGCACGGACACAGTCAGTAAGAACCTCAACCGCTTCTCCACCTTCGTCAAGTCGGGCGGCGAGGCGTTCATCCTGGGCGAGGCGGCCAGCTTTGTCAAGGACGGCAACAAGATCTGCGTGACAGCCGGCCTGTATGGCCCCAAGTGGAAGGAGAATCCTTACCCATTGGCCTGCTCCATCGACGAGCCCACCAAGTGGACCAAGTTCAAGGGCATCAAGAGCTACATCTCGTACCGCCTGGTGCCCAGCCACACCCAGTGCCCGGTCAACCGGCGCTACAAGCACTTCGACTGGCTGTACGGCCGGCTGGTGGAGAAGTTCCCCGTCATCTCGGTGCTCCACATCACCGAGAAGCAAGCCCCCGGCCACTTCGAGGAGGACTTCATCTCCAAGTGGAAGGAAGGGCTGACCCTGTGGATGAACCACATGACGAGCCGCCCGGTGCTGGCCCACTGTGACGCCTTCCAGCACTTCCTCACCTGCAACGACGAGAAGGCTTGGAAGCAGGACAAGAGGAAATCTGAGAAGGACGACATGGTGGGGGGCAACTTCCTCCTGACGCTCAGCACCCCACAGAGCCCCCTCGACCTGCAGGAGCTGGAGAGAAGGGTCGACGTGTTCAAAACTTTCACCAAGAGGATGGACGAGAGCGTTTTCCAGCTGAGCCACACCGCCAAGTTTGCGAGGAAGCAGGTGGTGGGCTTCCCTTCAGGCGAGGGCCCCAGTGTCACTGCATTGGCTGCAACCTGTGAAAGATACCTGCTTTGCAGAGCCAGCAGACCTGACTTATACTACTGGCCCCTACGCTCGTTGCCCAGGTGGGCAAGGACCACCTGTCCGTGGGGAGGGGATAAGGTAACATAACCCCACATCTCCCGAACTCTATATAAGGTGGTTGCACCTCTGCATTCACATTCACAGCTTCCAACATTCACCAATGTCACTTAAGGAAACCCAGATGATCTGGTCATGATCACATTGCTGTTTGTGGGAGCTTGCCGTGCGCAAATTGGCTGCTGCATTTCCCACATTACAACAGCGACTTCACTTCAAAAAGTACTTCATTGGCTGTAAAGCACTTTGGGACGTCCTGAGGTCATGAAAGGCACTATATAAATGCAAGTCTTCCTATTTTCTTCTACTTTCCCTCGCCAGAGCTTTCACCCCTATCCTTAATTACTTATTAATTAGAATACTATGATTGTCTACAATTATTCAGTCTTGTCCAGGCTGTTGCATCCAAAATGGCCGTCAGATGATATGCCATGTCAGCCATTTTGTTGGTGATATTTCAGGACCAGCAGAAAATGGTGGTTGCTTTTGCAGACCTGTTCTGTACTCAAGCATCCGCTGCTGAAACCCTCATCCATGCCTTTGTTACCTCTAGACTTGATTATTCCAACGCACTCCTGGCTGGCCTCCCACATTCTACCCCACATAAATTAGAGGTGATCTAAAACTCGGCTGCTCATGTCCTCACTCGCACTAAGTCCTGCACACCCATCACCCCTGTGCTCGCTGACCTACATTGGCTCCCGGTTAAGCAACGCCTCGATTTCAAAATTCACATCCTTGTTTTCAAATCCCTCCATGGCCCTCACCCCTCCCTATCTCTGTAATCTCCTCCAGCCCCACAACAACCCCCCCCCCCCACCCCACATCTCGAGATGCCTGGGCTCCTCTAATTCTGCCCTCTGGAGCATGCCTTATTATAATCGCTCAACCATTGGTGGGCTGATGCTCCCAATGCAGTGCAGAGGGAGTGCTGCGCTGTCGTGTTTTTGGAGGGGAAAAAAATATGGGAAATATGAGTTGCTGCACCTGCACATAAAGTGATTAAAACGACTGTCAGATTTCATGAGACAGGCCAGAAACACAGATGAGTTTCTCGGACAGCCTCAGCCCATAGTGTTGTCATCTTTACTGATGGGCCTTATCGTGATAGGTCCTTAAGTTTCATCCAGAGCATTCTTAAACAAAGGAATCCTGTTAGTGCTTCAGCCATTCATCATTTTGAGAATGTGGCTGGTCCTCTGGTCCACTAACTTTGGCAACAGGCAAATGCACTCATGCAAGAATTTGCGCATCAGTTAAAAACAATACATGGGACATTTAACCGAGGTCTCGTCTGCTCTCTCAGGTTGAAGTAAAAGATCCCACGGCACTATTTTGAAGAAAAGCAGGGGAGCTATCCCCGGTGTCCTGGCCAATGTTTATCCCTCATTCAACATAAATCAAAAAAACAAATGATCTGATTATTATCAAATTGCTGTTTGTGGGAGCTTGCTGTGCGCAAATTGGCTGCCGCGTTTCCCACATTACAACAGTGGCTACACTCCAAAAAGTACTTCATTGGCTGTAAAGCGCTTTGAGACGTCTGGTGGTCGTGAAAGGTGCTATAGAAATGGAAGTCTTTCTTTCCCTGATATCAGAGCGGCAATGTTGCAAACCTGACTTCAGAGATCTGGTGTCTTCGCAAGATTCTACCAGAAGTGGTTCTGCAGTAAAAGGCTTGAAAGACAAAAATAATTCTCTTACATCAGCCTGCACTCGGCTAAATGAACTTGACTGATTCATCGCCCCTCCTAGCTCTGACTTTAACCTTGCATGGTGCTGTCTTATTGGTTTATTGATTTATTGGCCATTGTTATCTGACGCACAAATTCTTGCATTAGCGCATTTGCCTGTTGCCAAAGTTAGTGGACTGGCCACATTCTCAAAATGATGAATGTCTGAGGCACTAACAGGATTCCTTTGTGCAAGAACGCTCTGGATGAAACTTAAGGACCTGTCACGATAAGACATCTCAGGCCCATCAGTAAAGATGACAACACTATGGGCTGAGGCTGTCCGAGAGACCCACCTGTGTTTATGGCCTGTCTCATGAACTATGCCTGTCGCTTTATCACTTTGTAGACAGGTGCAGCAACTCATATGTCCCATTATTTTCCCCTTCCTAAAACACAAAGGGCTAGAATTTCCGATTGCCGCCCAAAAGACCGCTAAGATTACCACGAGTATCGCCGGTGAAAACTTCCCCCCAAAAAAGAAAAAAAATCCGCCTAGCAAAAAAAATGGGCGTGTCACCCCGATTTTCGGCGAAGAAGTGGAATTTAGGGTCGATTCTTAAAGAAAATGGTGATAATTTAAAAATTCACTAAAAATTTACCCCGAGGCTGCTGGTTGGGCCTAGGAGGAGAAAAACACTAAAACAGAACATAAAAAAATCATAAAAACATTCTCAGGACTCTTTTAACTTAAATCACTACAGTAGAATTTTAAAATAATGCGTAAAAAAACAATTACTTAGCTTTTTATTGCTGATTCTCGTGGGCATTTTTTTTTAATACTTACCTACGGGTCACCGCTGAACCAAATATCACACCATGGTGATCTGTGGACGGTGCACGCCGGCGGTCTGATCCCCAGCGGTACTTTGAAACCACCGGTGTAACTCAGCTGGGGAATTTCTCGCCGGCCCGGTTATCGCCCACAACCGCCAATACCGCCGAGAAACCTAGCGGTGAGCCGCTGCAAATTCTCGCCCATAGGCTTAACGTCAGGAGGCTGATGTTGAGCCTGGAGCACAAAAGCCTTGAGATGAATTATTAGCTTGCTATCCTTCCAGTTTCCAACTGGTCAGCTTGTTTTTTTTTTGTGTAGTCTTAAGATGTAATATTGGCAGCAAAAGTCTGATTATTCATTTTGCCTACTGTTGTGGAGATATGATTAAATTTATATTTGTGATGAATTTTTACAAACCGCTGAGCAAAACTCAGACCTTACCCTCCTGAATTATCCCTTTCCTCCCCATCCCTCCCCTCCTTATCCATTTTTAGGTGTAACCAAAGATGCCACATAACTACGTTGGAATCTTATGTCTGGTGTGGGGGTGGGGGCTTAGGTTGTGGTGTGGTGATTAGCTTTGCAATCAAACATGGAAAACCTGCACTTATAAAAAGTTTTCCTATATCTCCAGCATGTGCTCAATTCCTGGAGTAAGTCTTGAACCCACAACCTTCTTGTAATGTATGCAATCACAGGCTTGTGGAGCTGTTGCACTGAGTGGCTTAGCCAGAATCACGTCATCTTCACAAGACTCAATAATTGAGTTAATTGAATTCAGGTTCTCCACAATGATGCGTACAGTTGTGAGCCTGGTGGATGAACTGGTAGTGTTCAGTTTGATTGTTAAACTTTTGCTAATAAACCAGCTAGTTCTTTACAGCAAATGTGTCGCTGTGAATTCTTAAGCAAAGAATCCATGAAGCAAATACACTACACTTCTGACTTGGAGGCGGGAATGCTTTCTTTGGAACAGGAGGAGGTCATTCAGCCCCTTGAGCCTGTTCCGCCATTCAGTTAGATCATGGCTGATCTGTATCTTAACTCCATTTACCCGCCTTAGTTACATATCCCTCAATACCCTCGGCTAACAAAAATCTATCAATCTTAGTCTTAAAACTTTCAATTGATCTAGCCTCAACAGCTTATTGGGGGAAGAGAGTTCCAGATTTCCACTGTCAACTGAGCCAAACGTTGACATAGAATCAAAGAATGTTACAGCACAGGAGGAGGCCATTCAACCCATTGTGCCTGTGCCGGCTCTTTGGTAGAGCTCTCCAATTAGTCCCACTCCCCCTGCTCTTTCCCCATAGCTCTGCAAATTTTATCTCTTCAAGTAGTTATCCAATTCCCTTTTGAAAGTTATTCTTAAATGTGCTCCCACCACCCTTTCATGTAGTGCGTTCCAGATCACAACACCTCGCTGAGTCATTTTTTTTCCCTCATGTTGCCTCTGGTTCTTTTGCCAGTTACCCTAAATCTGTGTCCTCTGGTTACCGACCCTTCTGCCATGGGAAACGGTTTCTCCTTATTTACTCTATCAAAACCCTTCATTATTTGAAAACCTCTATCAAATCTCCCCTTAACCTTCTCTGCTCTAAAGAGAACTGTCATGTATGTAAGCATCATGCAACGGTACTCTTCATGTAACTGTAACCTTCATGCAACTCCTGTACACTGTACTTATACCCTAGAAATGCACACCCTGACCACAGGGGGTGAACTTGTGGGAGATACTCCTCACCTGGGTTTCCAGGTATAAAAGGGGAGGTCTGCAGTACATGCCTCGTGTGAATTTGTAGTAAGGTGCAGGGACACCACAAGAACAAACCCAGCTTCTCCAGTCTCTCTGTGTAACGGAAGTCTTTCATCCCTGTTGCCATTCTAGTAAATCTCTTCTCTCCCCTCTCCAAGGCCTGGGCATCTTTCCTTGACATCTTTCCCAAAATGTGGTGCCCAGAATTAGCCACAATACTCCAGCTGAGGCCTAACCAGTGCCTTTAAAAAAGGTTCAGCATAACTTCCTTGTTTTAGTAATCTATGCCTCTATTTATAGAGCCCAGAATCTCAGATAATTTTTCAACTGCCTTTGCAACATGTCCTGCCACCTTCAAAGACTTGTGCATGTACAGCCTCAGGTCTCTCCGTTCCTGCACTCCCTTTAAAATTGTACCGTTTACTTTATATTGCCTCTCCTCATTCTGACATGCTGTCACTTCCTCCTTATTTTAATATTATGTGGGCTGGATTTTCGGCTTGTCACTGCCTGTGTTTTCGGCCCAGAGGGGCGGCAATGGCGGTGGTAAGCACTTCCGGGAGGTCGGCCACCTTCCAGCGCCCCGCCGGGGTTTTCGGCGCCGGCTTCGACGGGGCGCAGAGCATTACCGCCCAGAAGAGGCGAACCAGTGTGCAACGCCCCTGGGTGCGACACCGGCTCGATTTTTGGCAGCCGCCCGATCCGTAGAGTGCTGTCGAGCGCCATGCTGAGACCGCCTGTGAAAGCGGGCAGTCCAACCTGTAACGGTGCAAGTGAGGTAAGTAATGTCGACCTCGGGGATGTGTGATTGGTTTTATTTATTTATTTTTGCGATTTATATTGTGGCAGCGTGAGTTACTTATTGGGAGTGTTTTTTTTCAGGTTTCCCCCCCCCGCTCCCCCCGGCCCCAGGCCTCTCTCAGAGTGCTCCGAGGCCGGCTGTTTAGCTCGGGATTATCACTTGCTCAGCCGGCCCAGCGCCCCACACTCAGAGCCCAGCTGGTGAATTTTGCTGACTGAGGCTCAAACTGTTCCCGGGCGCAAACTTTACCGTCCCGTCGCCATTACCGCCCCGAAATCAGCAGAACCGAAAATCCAGCCCATCATGAGATCCTTATGTAGCAGAAGCTTCTTCCAATGGATGTTGTTATGTCTTTAATACTCTTATGAATGACTCCACGAGGTCTGGTATTGTACTTGAGCTGTTGTGACATTAGTTCCATTTATTGTAACTCCAGAGTGAGGCACAAGCATGGTGGGCCCTGCACACCTATGCAGGTGACCCTCAGGTCACCCACCACAGTGCCCTCTGGTGGCACACTTTGTGTAACTACACAGTTAGTATACATGGTCTACATACATGACATCACTTCCCCCCAAGTCTTTAATGCAAATTGACTCGTACATTGACGGTGACCTGGGCTTTGACCATTGGAGGGTCACTTCTAGCTCGGGTGGGTTGGTAGTGAGATTTGTTGCCAGTGGAGGTCCCCGTGGTTTCTGGTTGTGAGTCTATGACTACTCCATTCTCCCCCCACACAGAGATCAGGCTAATGGCCCGTTACATGCAAGTTGCATTCAAGTTCATCACATGGGTTTTACATTTACATCTTGGTATTTGTTGGGTGGATTACAGTTGTGTTTCTTGTTGTGTTGTACATTTACATGATCAGTGCAGGTATATCAGTACAGGTACACGAGGACAGTCTAGTTCCAGCACGGCCGAATGAGATCGGGTCGTCTGGTGGCAGCGCAGCGCCCCATGCTAGTGGGTCTGTGGGCGAGGTGAGCTCATTTTGCTCAAGTTGCCGGAGCTCAGGCCTCTTGCCATTACTCCTTGTGTTGGGCAGGCCCAAAGACAGCTGATGTGTCTGTGACCTCCCTGTCCTTTTTGTTTGCACAGTGTCGCTGCTGCTCGCTGGGAAGCGGTCTGAGTGAGTGAGCGTTTCGTCTAAGCAACGGTGAGGCTGCCTCATCTTGTCCAGCAGTTCACAGGGGACGACTGACTCGCTTTCCTTGAGGGCACCGCTGTGAGCACTCTCTAGTTTGGGAGCCTGGCTGGTCCAGGTCCCATTCAGAGGAGCCGTTGCGGGTGACCCTTTGCTCTTGGGCATTGTCGTGGTGGTGAGTGGGTTTGTGGGCTGTGCCTTTTCCACCCGGGTGGTGGGCGACGGTAGCCAATTGCGAGCATAGGCACAGTTTACTGTTTCTGGCCCGTGGCTGTTCATGCCATCGGGTGCCTGCAATGTTAAACCGATCTGAGGCAGGGTATCGCTACCGGTGCCTCTGCTCTCCGGGGATCGTTTACTCTGCGACTTGACTACTTGTGTCAGTGGGGACACATTATGATACATCGTTCTGGTCCCGGGGACGCAGGCTACAGCATTGGGTAGCCCGCTGGACCTGTATACGACCGTTAGGTGTTCACCCGCTACATTGGCTGATTGCAATTTGCACCCGACATCGCTCAACAACATTTTGCTCGTTACAGTTGGACTTTTACATTGGTTACCAATTTCAAGCAGTTCATTCAAAAATAGCGGGTTGCTGGCCTCCTTTAAAATGGCCTTACTATCACCCCAATCGTCTTCCTTGCGTGGAACCACGTGTCATTGCTTCATTAGCGCTGCACGTCGTTGTTTGGACGTCATCTTTTCCCTGTCCATGATGTCGACTGCCATGATCTTCTTTCTCAGGGATTCTGCCACTGAAGCTGGGAAGGTGCCCTTGGATCCAATCTTCCTCCCCAGGAGCCCTGCCACTGAAACCGGGAAGGTGCGTTCGGGTCGTCTCGGCCAGATCATCGCCACGCAGTCGTGATGAGCGGTCTGTGCCTCGGGGGCTGCGCGGATCTGCTCTCCGGTGCCTGGTCCAACCGAAGGTGGGGGCTTGCTCTGCCTCTGAGCATGGGGGACATCGATCGCTGGAGGGATGAAGTCTTCCCAATTCAATGAATCTTCTCCATCCATCTTCTTCCAAGTAGCATTGGTCCATCACCTGAAACAATCCACGATGATAAATTGTGTACCGCGCCATCATGGGATACACTTACATCCGCACTACCAACAACTGATATCAGTTCCTTGGTGTAGGTGTGCAACTTTGCCTGAACCGGACCAGCTTGGGTCATTCAGCTTGATCGTTCCATTACCTCTCAAAGGCTTCCTGGCTCATTTCTGACTGACTCGCCACCGTGTCCACTTCCATGAAGATTGGAACGCCATTTATCTCGACTTCCATTTATCACTGGAGGACAATCTGTGGTGCAGGTATATACTCCATACACTTCGTCCTGGGACTGAGCTGCATCTCTAGCCATCGCCTCGTAATCCGCACTGGATTCTTGCCATCTGCTGACTCCTCCTCCACATGGTGAGTCACAGCTCTTTTGCACATTCGCTGGAGGTGGCCCTTTGTGCTGCATCTTTTGCACACATAATCTCTGAATGGATACTGATGAACCCTGTGATTACCTCCGCAACGCCAGCATAGTGCTACTCGACTTACGTTTGTAAGCCTCGACAGACTCTGAGTTAAAGGACTCAGGGGCCTGTATGCTCTGCCCTGGGCAGATTCACGTTCAACAGTTCTGCCTGTGAAAGGCGTCATTCTATTTACAGTGCTTGCCGGCTTTGAGTCCTGAGAGTGAGTCATCATCTGCTTGGAGCTGCAGCTTGAGGTCATGAATGCCTGGCTGATGCTGATGGCCTTCTGCAGAGTGACGTTGGTTTCGGCAGACAGTAGCCTGTGAAGAAGGGCCTTATGACCGATGCCAATTATGAAGATGTTCCACAACGCATCAGCGAGGGATGCGCCGAATTCACACGGTCCTGCCAGCCTGCTGAGGCCGGCAGTGTATTTCGCAATTTCCTGGCCCTCGGGTAGCGGTGTGTATAAAATCGATGCCTGGCCGTGAGGATGCTCTCCTTCAGTTTGAGTTGGTCCCGAATTAGCACTTTCAGCTCCTCGTATGACTTGGTCATTGTTTTTTCTGATACAAGCAAGTCCCTGACGAGACCATAGACCGCGAGCCCACAACTGGTCAACAGAATAGCTCTGCGCTTATCTACCAACGTGGCCGGATCATCGCCTACCAGGTCGTTTGCTACAAAATATTGGTCGAGCCGCTATGTAAAGGCTTCCCAATCTTCACCCTCTGAGAGCTTTTCTAATGCACCAACATTAGTCATTTTTGCGTGAAAGTTCGAAATCTCGTTGCCAGTTGTTACATCTTTAATACTCTTATGAATGACTCCACGAGGTCTAGTATTGTACTTGAGCTGTTGTGACCTTAATCCTATTTATTGTAACTCCAGAGTGAGGCACAAGCTTGGAGGGCAGCATTTTATACTGGGCCCTGCACACCTATGCAGGTGACCCTCAAGTCTCCCAACGCAGTGCCCTCTGATAGTCATCATCATAGGCAGTCCCTCGGGATCGAGGAAGACTTGCTTCCACTCTTAGCATGAGTTCTTAGGTGGCTGTACAGTCCAATACGAGAACCACAGTCTCTGTCACAGGTGGGACAGATAGTCGTTGAGGGAAAGGGTGGGCAAGGAGCCTGATTGGCCGGACGCTCCTTCCGCTGCTTGCGCTTGATTTCTGCGTGCGCACACCGAAGATACTCGGAGAGCTCGGTCACGTGATATGCTCCTCCTGTACCTGACGACTATGTGTGCGGGAAGTGTATCCACCTCCAGCTCCTGACGGTCCGCGTTGCGGAATTGGAGCTGAGGGTGGATTTACTCTGGAGCATCCACGATGCTGAGAATGACGTGAGTAGCACGTATAGCGAGTTGGTTTTACCGCAGGTGAAGGGTCCACAGCCAGATAGGGAATGGAAGACCAGCAGGAAGAGCAGTGCAAGGAAGGTATGCAGGGGTCCCCTGCAGTCATCCTCCTGCAAAACAGATACACTGCTTTGAGTACTGTTGAGGGGGATGACTCATCAGGGGAGGGCAGCAGCAGCCAAGTTCATGGCACCATGGCTGGCTCTGCTGCACAGGAGGGCAGGAAAAAGAGTGGGAGAGCGATAGTGATCGGGAATTCAATTGTAAGGGGAATAGATAGGCATTTCTGCGGCCGCAACCGAGACTCCAGGATGGTATGTTGCCTCCCTGGTGCAAGGGTCAAGGATGTCTCAGAGCGGGTGCAGGACATTCTGAAAAGGGAGGGTAAACAGCCAGTTATTGTGGTACCAACGATATAAGTAAAAAAAGGGATGAGGTCCTACGAGATGAATTTAAGGAGCTAGGAGCTAAATTAAAACGTAGGACCTCAAAAGTAGTAATCTCGGGATTGCTACCAGTGCCACGTGATAGTTAGAGTAGGAATCGCAGGATAGCTCAGATGAATACGTGGCTTGAGCAGTGGTGCAGCAGGGAGGGATTCAAATTCCTGGGGCATTGGAACCGGTTCTGGGGGCGGTGGGACCAGTACAAACCGGACAGTCTGCACCTGGGCAGGACGGGAACCAATATCCAAGGGGGAGTGTTTGCTAGTGCTGTTGGGGAGGAGTTAAACTAATATGGCAGGGGGATGGGAACCAATGCAGGGAGACAGAGGGAAACAAAATGGAGACAAAAGCAAAAAACAGAAAGGAGATGAGTGAAAGTGGAGGGCAGAGATACCCAAGGCAAAAAACAAAAAGAGCCAGTGTACAGCAAAATTCTAAAGGGTCAAAGTGTAATAAAAAGGCAAGCATGAAAGCTCGGTGCCTCAATGCAAGGAGTATTCCAAACACAGGAGAGGGCTCTGAGCTAGTTAGAGTGGGTGAGAGCTCAGATGAACAGGACCCCAAGAAAGAATGCAAAAGGCAGGAGGCAACAGAGCAGAGTAGCACAGGGGTAAGTGTAAACCACAAGGTGATAGGAAGGGACAATATGTATGAATATAAAGGGGCTGCAGGAGGGGTCAAAACTAAAAATCATGGTTTAAAAACTAGTATTAAAACACTCTACCTAAACGCACGCAGCATTCGAAATAAAGTAAATGAGTTGACGGCACAAATCATTAAAATAGGTATGATTTGGTGGCCATTACAGAAACGTGGTTGCAGGGTGGGCAAGACTGGGAAATAAACATACAGGGGTATCTGACAATTTGGAAAGATAGACAAGAAGGGAAAGGAGGTGGGGTAGCTCTGTTAATAAAGGATGATATCAGGGCAGTTGTGAGAGATGATATTGGCTCTAATGAACAAAATGTTGAACTATTGTGGGTGGAGATTAGAGATAGTAAGGGGAAAAAGTCACTGGTGGGCGTAGTTTATAGGCCCCCAAATAATAACTTCACGGTGGGGTGGGCAATAATCAAGGGAATAATAGAGGCATGTGAAAAAGGAACGGCAGTAATCATGGGGGATTTTAACCTACATATCGATTGGTCAAATCAAATCGCACAGGGTAGCCTGGAGGAGGAATTCATAGAATGCATACGGGATTATTTCTTAGAACAGTATGTTACAGAACCTACAAGGGAGCAAGCTATCTTAGATCTGGTCCTGTGTAATGAGACAGGAATAATAAACGATCTCCGAGTAAAAGATCCTCTTGGAATGAGTGATCACAGTATGGTTGAATTTGTAATACAGATTGAGGGTGAGGAAGTAGTGTCTCAAACGAGCGTACTATGCTTAAACAAAGGGGACTACAGTGGGATGAGGGTAGAGTTGGCTAAAGTAGACTGGAAACACAGACTAAACGGTGGCACAATTGAGGAACAGTGGAGGACTTTTAAGGAGCTCTTTCATAGTGCTCAACAAAAATATATTCCAGTGAAAAAGAAGGGCGGTAAGAGAAGGGATAACCAGCCGTGGATAATCAAGGAAATAAAGGAGAGTATCAAATTAAAAACCAATGCGTATAAGGTGGCCAAGGTTAGTGGGAAACTAGAAGATTGGGAAAATTTTAAACGACAGCAAAGAATGACTAAGAAAGCAATAAAGAAAGGAAAGATAGATTACGAAAGTAAACTTGCGCAAAACATAAAAAGTTAGTAAAAGCTTTTACCGATATATAAAACGGAAGAGAGTGTCTAAAGTAAATGTTGGTCCCTTAGAAGATGAGAAGGGGGATTTAATAATGGGAAATGTGGAAATGGCTGAGACCTTAAACAATTATTTTGCTTCGGTCTTCACAGTGGAAGACACAAAAACCATGCCAAAAATTGCTGGTCACGGGAATGTGGGAAGGGAGGACCTTGAGATAATCACTATCACTAGGGGGGTAGTGCTGGACAGGCTAATGGGACTCAAGGTAGACAAGTCCCCTGGTCCTGATGAAATGCATCCCACGGTATTAAAAGAGATGGCGGAAGTTATAGCAGATGCATTCGTTATAATCTACCAAAATTCTCTGGACTCTGTGGAGGTACCAGCGGATTGGAAAGCAGCTAATGTAACGCCTCTGTTTAAAAAAGGGGGCAGACAAAAGGCAGGTAACTATAGGCCGGTTAGTTTAACATCTGTAGTGGGGAAAATGCTTGAAGCTATCATTAAGGAAGAAATAGCGGGAAATCTAGATAGGAATAGTGCAATCAAGCAGATGCAACATGGATTCATGAAGGGGAAATCATGTTTAACTAACTTACTGGAATTCTTTGAGGATAGCACGAGCATGGTGGATAGAGGTGTACCGATGGATGTGGTGTATTTAGATTTCCAAAAGGCATTCGATAAGGTGCCACACAAAAGGTTACTGCAGAAGATAAAGGTACGCGGAGTCAGAGGAAATGTATTAGCATGGACCGAGAATTGGCTGGCTAACAGAAAGCAGAGAGTCGTGATAAATGGGTCCTTTTCGGGTTGGAAATCGGTGGTTAGTAATGTGCCACAGGGATCGGTGCTCGGACAACAACTGTTTACAATATACATAGATGACCTGGAAGAGGGGACAGAGTGTAGTGTAACAAAATTTGCAGATGACACAAAGATTAGCGGGAAAGCGGGTTGTGTAGAGGACACAGAGAGGCTGCAAAGAGATTTAGATAGGTTAAGCAAATGGGCTAAGGTTTGGCAAATGGAATATAATGTTGGAAAATGTGAGGTCATCCACCTTGGGAAAAAAAACAGTAAAAGGGAATATTATTTGAATGGGGAGAAATTACAACATGCTGCGGTGCAGAGGGACCTGGGGTTCCTTGTGGATGAATCCCAAAAAGTTAGTTTGCAGGTGCAGCAGGTAATCAGGAAGGCGAATGGAATGTTGGCCTTCAGGGTTCTGTGCTGGGGCCCCAGCTGTTTACATTGTACATTAATGATTTAGACGAGGGGATTAAATGTAGTATCTCCAAATTTGCAGATGACACTAAGTTGGGTGGCAGTGTGAGCTGCGAGGAGGATGCTATGAGGCTACAGAGTGACTTGGATAGGTTAGGTGAGTGGGCAAATACGTGGCAGATGAAGTATAATGTGGATAAATGTGAGGTTATCCACTTTGGTGGTAAAAACAGAGAGACAGACTATTATCTGAATGGTGACAGATTAGGAAAAGGGAAGGTGCAACGAGACCTGGGTGTCATGGTACATCAGTCATTGAAGGTTGGCATGCAGGTACAGCAGGCGGTTAAGAAAGCAAATGGCATGTTGGCCTTCATAGCGAGGGGATTTGAGTACAGGGGCAGGGAGGTGTTGCTACAGTTGTACAGGGCCTTGGTGAGGCCACACCTGTAGTATTGTGTACAGTTTTGGTCTCCTAACTTGAGGAAGGACATTCTTGCTATTGAGGGAGTGCAGCGAAGGTTCACCAGACTGATTCCCGGGATGGCGGGACTGACATATCAAGAAAGACTGGATCAACTGGGCTTGTATTCACTGGAGTTCAGAAGAGTGAGAGGGGACCTCATAGAAACGTTTAAAATTCTGACGGGTTTGGACAGGTTGGATGCAGGAAGAATGTTCCCAATGTTGGGGAAGTCCAGAACCAGGGGTCACAGTCTAAGGATAAGGGGTAAGCCATTTAGGACCGAGATAAGGAGAAACTTCTTCACCCAGAGAGTGGTGAACCTGTGGAATTCTCTACCACAGAAAGTAGTTGAGGCCAATTCACTAAATATATTCAAAAGGGAGTTAGATGAAGTCCTTACTACTCCGGGGATCAAGGGGTATGGCGTGAAAGCAGGAAGTGGATACTGAAGTTTCATGTTCAGCCATGAACTCATTGAATGGCGGTGCAGGCTAGAAGGGCTGAATGGCCTGCTCCTGCACCTATTTTCTATGTTTCTATGGATGGAGTACAAAAGCAGGGAGGTCCTACTGCAACCGTATAGGGTATTGGTGAGGCCGCACCTGGAGTACTGTATGCAGTTTTGGTCACCTTACTTAAGGAAGGATATACTAGCTTTGGAGGGGGTACAGAGACGATTCATTCGGCTGATTTCGGAGATGAGGGGGTTACCTTATGACGATAGATTGAATAGACTGGGTCTTTACTCGTTGCAGTTCAGAAGGATGAGGGGTGATCTTATAGAAACATTTAAAATAATGAAAGGGATAGACATGATAGAGGCAGTGAGGTTGTTTCCACTGGTCAGGGAGAGAAGAACTAGGGGGCACAGCCTCAAAATACAGGGGAGCCAATTTAAAACCGAGTTGAGAAGGAATTTCTTCTCCCAGAGGGTTGTGAATCTGTGGAATTCTCTGCCCAAGGAAGCAGTTGAGGCTAGCTCATTGAATGTATTCAAATCACAGATAGATAGATTTTTAACCAATAAGGGAATTAAGGGTTACGGGGAGCGGGCGGGTAAGTGGAGCTGAGTCCACGGCCAGATCAGCCATGATCTTGTTGAATGGCGGAGCAGGCTCGAGGGGCTAGATGGCCTACTCCTGTTCCTAATTCTTATGTTCTTATGTTCTTATGTTCCCTGCAATCCATTCTATTCCATGCCCAGCATATAATAGCACATTGAAATAAAATTATATACTTTCTTTTATATAAAATATTACACTTTCGTTGCCTTCAGTCAATCCCTCCCAGTTTAGGTATTGCAGGTTAGATTCAGAGTGAAGTCTCCTTTACAGACAGCAGGTCTCTGGGAGTGTGTCAGTATTTACAGGGGGTCTCCAGGAGTGTGTCAGTATTTACAGGGAGTCTCCGGGAGTGTGTCACTATTTACAGGGTGTCCCCGGGAGTGTGTCAGTATTTACAGGGGGTCTCTGGAAGTGTGTCAGTATTTACAGGGGGTCTCTGGGAGTATGTCAGTATTTACAGGCGGTCTCCGGGTGTGTGTCAGTATTTACAGGGGGTCCCCAGGAGTGTGTCAGTATTTACAGGGGTTCTCCGGGAGTGTGTCAGTATTTACAGGGGGTCTCTGGGAGTGTGTCAGTATTTACAGGGGGTCTCTATGAATGTGTCAGTATTTACAGGGGCTCTCCGTGAGTGTGTCAGTATTTACAGGGGTTCTCTGGGAGTGTGTCAGTATTTACAGAGGGCTTCCGGGTGTGTGTCAGTATTTACAGGGGTTCTCTGGGAGTGTGTCAGTATTTACAGAGGGTCTCTGGGAGTGTGTCAGTATTTACAAGGGGTCTCTGGGAGTGTGTCAGTATTTACAGAGGGTCTCTGGGAGTGTGTCAGTATTTACAGGGAATCTCCGAGAGTGTGTCAGTATTTACAGAGGGTCTCCGGGAGTGTGTCAGTATTTACAGGGGGTCTCTGGGAGTGTGTCACTATTTACAGGGGGTGTCCGGGAGTGAGTCAGTATTTACAGGGGGTCTCTGGGAGTGTGTCAGTATTTACAAGGGGTCTTCAGGGGAGCGTTAGTATTTGCAGAAGGTGCTTGACCGTGTGCCATTATTTCCGGGACTCCTGCCACACAGGGAGGTCTGAAAGCACTGCCCTACTGCACAAGTGCAACACTTCCATTAGCTGCAACAGGGAGACGATCAACTGATGTTGAATTGCGGACAGTGTTTGTGCAGAGGCTCATTTCATGTCCGATCCTTACAGAGAGAAAGGAAGCATGTGTCCCACCAGGGTGAGCGGGATTTAAAACCAGAGGTGGAAGAACTGTACTTTAACCTACTGGGCTACACATGTCATTATTATCTTCATGGCAGCCTTCATACTGAAGATACTGTAAAGAATTTGCAGGTTGGCTAATTTTCGGGAATGTGCACTTAGTCTCCTCGCCATCTGTCAACCAGACAACCAGATTGTCGGGAACACAGAGTAGAGATCAATGCCATGTCTGGCTACAACATCTGTCACTGAAACTGTCCTCCTCTGGGAAAAGCTGGCCAGTGGGGTCCACACCTTTAACTTTTAAAGGGGCAATGCTGCACAGTTTACTGGAAAGTTTAATTTCAAACAGATAACCAGGAGCCAAGCCTCCCAATACATCATCCTCCATGCTCTTCCTCCTCCTCCTGCATGCTGTTTGTTGAAAATGAAGACACATTAGAAACATAGGAACAGTAGTCGGCCATTCAGCCCCTCGAGTCTGTTCCGCCATTCAATGAGATCATGGCTGATCTGTATCTTAAATCCACCTACCCGCCTTGGTTCCATGACCCTTAATACCCTTAACTAACAACAATCTTGCAATCTCAGTTTTGAAGTTTGCAATTGATCCCCCCAGCCTCAGCAACTTTTGGGGGGAGATTCCGGATTTCCACTAACCTTTGTGTGAAGAAGTGTTTACTGACATCACCCCTGAATGGCCGAGCTCTCATTTTAAGGCACGATAGGCCGAATGGCATCCTTCAGTGCTCATTCTATGATTCAATGATTCTAAATTCCCAATACTCCATCCCCTTACCTCTGGACTCCACCATCAGAGGAGATAATTTCTCGCTGTCTACCCTATCAACTACGGTAATTATCTTCAACACCTTAATTAGATCCCCCCTTAATCTTCCATACTCAAGAAAATGCAAGCCTAGTCTGTGCAATCTGCCCTCATCATGTCACATGCAACACTACCACTGCCCTCATTCATTCTCCAAGATCTCAGAGCTGTGGAATACTTGGCCTCCCTTAATGCACTGGTTTTAAACCGCAAACCGAGTGCCATCTTGACATTAGTTCTTGATGGTATCGATCTTTAAGCTGTCTTTCCCTCTGCTCTTTCCATCCTGATGTTGTCCTTCATTGTGGATCTGGGATCTTGTAGAAAATATACAGACAGTAAATGTTGAATTTGACGTTGAATAAGGCACGAACAGCAAATTTGCCTATATCTTAAATGTTGGGTCCAGTCATGTTCAGTGGACAACCAACATATTGTGGCAGCTACCAAAAGACCTTCAAGCCACAGGTCATCATCATAGGCAGTCCCTCAAGATCGAGGAAGACTTGCTTCCACTCTAATCATGAGTTCTCAGGTGGCTGTACGGTCCAATACGGGACCTACAGTCTCTGTCACAGATGGAATAGACAGTCATTGAAGGAAAGGGTAGGTGGGACAGGTTTGCCTCACGCTCTTTCTGCTGCCTGCGCTTGTTTTCTGCATGCTCTCGGCGTCGAGACTTGAGGTACTCAGTGCCCTCCCGGATGCTCTTCCTCCACTTAGGGCGGTCCTTGGCCAGGGATTCCCAGGTGTCGGTGGGGATGTTGCACTTTTATCAAGGAGGCTTTGAGGGGGTCCTTGGATCATTTCCTCTGCCCACCTGGGGCTTGCTTACCGTGTAGGAGTTCCGAGTAAAGCGCTTGCTTTGGGAGTCTTGTGTCGGGCATGCGGACTATGTGGCCCGCCCAATGGAGCTGGTCGAGTGTGTTCAGTGTTTCGATGCTGAGGATGTTAGCCTGATCGAGAACACTGATGTTGGTGCGTCTGTCCTCCCAGGGGATTTGCAGGATCTTGCGGAGATATCGTTGGTGGTATATCTCCAGCAATTTGAGGTGCGCAGATACGACTCCCTAAGTAATGTCCTACCAATGATGAAACCTAGATGCAATTTGAAATGTGGTGCATGCCATTGCGCCATAGTTAAATTAATTTTTATCTTTACCACCTTATTCGTGGGTTTTGAAGACAGCCCATTTTATACCACGTAGGTGGGAATCCATGATAACACTGTCAGAATGTCGGGAAGTACCTCCCCATCTCTTATCATAAATAATGAATCAACTCACGAAGGAGAAACTGAAGCTATTACGAGCATTTTGGATGGAGTATTGGCCGCTTAGAATCATTGAATCATAGAATGATCGAACACAGGCGGAGGCCATTCAGCCCATCGAGCCTGTGCCGCCCTTTGTAAGTGATATCCAATTAGTCCCATGTCCCTGTCCTCCTTCAAGTATTTATTCAATTCCCTTTTGAGTGTTACTATTGAATCTGCTCCCCCACCCTTTCAGGCAGTGCATTCCAGATCATCATAACTCGCTGCGTTAAAAAGATTCTCCTCATCTCCCCTCTCGTTCTTTTGCCAATTGCTCTAAATCTGCATCCTCTAGTTACCGACCCTTCTGGAAACAGTTTCTCCTTATTTACTCTATCAAAAAACATCCTGACTTTTAATGCCTCTATTAACTCTCCCTTTAACCTTCTCTGCTTTAAGGAAAAAGACAGACTTGCATTTATATAGCGCCTTTCACAGCCACCAGATGTCTCAAAGCGCTTTACAGTCAATGAAGTACTTTTGGAGTGTAGTCACTGTTATAATGTGGGAAACGCAGCAGCCAACTTGCACACAGCAAGCTCCCACAAACAGCAATGTGATAGTGACCAGATAATCTGTTTTTGTTATGTTATTTGAGGGATAAATATTGGCCAGGACACCAGGGATAACTCCCCTGCTCTTCTTCGAATAGCGCCATGGGATCTTTTACGTTCACCTGAGAGCAGACGGGGCCTTGGTTTAACCGAAAGACAGAGACCAGCCCCAGCTTCTCTCGTCTCTCCATGTAAATGAAGTCCCGCAACCCTGGTACCATTCTGGTAAATCTAGCTTGGGCTGAAGAAATGAGAGAAGATCAGAGGAGGAATGCTCTGCATCAGTTAAGTAGAGAAAGACGAAGATGGATGTCGAGTGAGGTTATAGAACCCTGGCTGGAGTATAGATAAAATGCATTTAGCAGGCCTCCTGTGACATTGCTCAGGATGAAGTAAAACGCAGGAGTTGTGATGGCTAAAATGTGATGCTTGCCGCTGTCTGCCCTCATCCCATTTCCCTGCCCTTCCCCTTCATCCTGGATTTGGAACTTTCCCGAGTAGGCAAGTGTCAGGGAGACGACCCACAAATGACTGCCTGTTTTCACCTGTAGAAACTTGGAATGTTTCCTGGTGATACACATTTTATTGCTAAAATGATTCAAGAGTCATTCAAGGATTTCATGCCATATATATATAAAAAAAGTGCTGCATTGCATTTCTTTGGCCATTCACTGTAATAAATCCACTGACATTACTTGTCAGTTGTGCCAGCTTGGCTCAGTTGGTAGTGCTCTTGGCTCACAGTCAAAAGGTCCTAGATTCCAAGTTCCTCTCCACAACCTCGGCACAAAATCTAGGCTGAGACTCCAGCGCAGAACTTCCCTCATTACTGCGCTGTTGGAAGTGCCATCTTATAGATGAGATGTTAAATGTCAAACGTTAGACTTTATCCGGCACGGCCAGCTCACCGCCTATTGAATGGAGATGCTGCGCGCGTGTGTGTTTTTTTTCAGTGGGCTGCACAGCCCGTTAAAGGGACTGCGCACCAAAAATAAAACATTAAAGGAGCAGTGATGCTGATGGGGCGAGATGAAGTAGGGGTGGGAGGCAGTGTTTCCCCCCAAAATGTTTTTCTCTTGGATTTATATAGGGCTTTTCACGAGCATTGGCTGTCTCAAGGCGCTTTGAAGTACTTTGAAGCCAATGAAGTACTTTTGGAGTGTAGTCACTGATGTAATATGGGAAACGTGGCAGCCAATTTGCGCACAGCAAGCTCCCACAAACAGCAATGTGACAATGACCAGATAATCTGTTCTTTTTTTTGTTATGTTGATGGAGGGATAAATATTGGCCAGGACACCGGGGATAACCCCTCTGCTCTTCTTCGAAATAGTGCCGTGGGATCATTTACGTCCACTTGAGAGAGCAGACGGGGCTTCGGTTTAATGTCTCATCAAAAAAACGGCACCTCCGACAATGCAGCACTCCCTCAGTACTGCACTGGCGTGTTAGCCTAGAGTAGGACATGAATCCAAACCCTTTGACTCAAAGGTGAGGGTGCTACCCACTGAGCCACAGCTGACACTGTAACTCAAACTAAGGCCCTGCGTCTGCCTGTTCAGATGGACCTAAAGGTCCTATGTCATTATTAGAAGGGTAGGCACCTCTCCCTGTGCGGTATTCACCCATCAACCAATGCCCATCTCCTTTGCTGTTTTTGGGAACTTTCTGTGCGCAAATTGGCTGCTGCATTATGGGATGTCCTCAGAATGTGGAAGGCGCTATATAAATGCAACTTCTTTCTTTCTTTGAATAACTTATTTTTCTTTTGAAGTTTTTGTGTGCTTTTGCCTGAGCAACATCCAGCAAGGAGAGATTCATGACCGAGTGCATCGAATCACATTTACCCAGAATAGTTTGGTGACTGGTTAGTCAAAAGCCTTAAGCCAAACTCCACTGAGCCATATTTTCAATACCTTTCCATCTAGTAAATATGCATTCGTAATCATGATAATTATGCATTTCAATTCATTTCACCACTTATAATTCCTGTCTTTCCTCCAGTCTTGGACGCAAGGCAGAAAGGAGATTGAACATGTTCTGTACGGGGCCAGGATCTAAATGAAGGGAGGTGGATTTGAATGGACTTTTCTTACATCTGTTTTGATACTCTGGTGTGTGCGTGTGTACATGTGTGTGTTTGCACACGTGTGTCTATGTGTGTGTGTGTGTGTGTATGTCTATGTGTGTGTGTGTGTGTCTACGTGTGTGTGTGTCTACGTGTGTGTGATGTATGTGCCCCGCAGACACAAACTAAACCTGTAAAGTAACTGTTGGAAGGACCCTTTGCAATTTGCTTCTGTGACTAAATGCCAAGGAATATTCTAAATGTCTATTAAAAAGTTGAATTGTATTATTACTCCGAGCAGACACTCCAGGAACGGTGTGGTGTGCGTGTTTCAATTTTTGTTTTGATTTGTTGCGTAACGCCATGCTCATCTTTCTGCCCTCCATTGAATGGCTCTGCCATTGCGGTGGTGGATACGCGGGGGAGAAAGTCGGCAGCACCCCGTTTGGGGTGTTAATGTTTAAAAATTTGGAAAATAAGCACCAGGCGGTAATGTTCTCAAACTTAAAAAATTCTCCATTTGTGCTCCAGGAAGGAAGTGAAGCACGATATCAAGCACTCTACTTCCTTCCTTCCCGGAGCGCAAGAGGCAGCAGGTGGGGCGGTACTTGTGCAACACTGTCACATTGGTAGGCACCTTCCCTTCCTTCAGTGGTTAGCACACTCACCTCGGAGACAGAAAGTTGTGGGTTCAAATCCCATTCTAGGAACTTGAGCACGTAAATCTAGGCTGACACTCCCAGTGCAGTACTGAGAGAGCACTGCACTGTCGGAGGTGCCGTCTTTCTGATGAGATGTTAAACCGAGGCCCCATCTGCTCTCTCAAGTAGATGTTAAAGATCCCATTTTGAAGAAGAGCAGAGGAGTTATCCCCAGTGTCCTGGTCAATATTTATCCCTCAATCAACATAACAAAAAAACAGATTATCTGGTCATTATCACATTGCTGCTTGTGGGGCTTTGCTTGTGCACAAATAGGCTGCCGCGTTGCCCACATTACAACAGTGACTACACTCCAAAAGTACTTCATTGGCTGTAAAGCACTTTGAGACATCCGGCGATCATGAAAGGCGCTATAGAAATGCAAGTCTTTCTTTCTTTCTTTCCTTAAAGGGACGGCCATCACTGCAGGCTCTGCAAAAGAAGACTTACCTTCTCCCTGATGGCAGTCGTGATCCGGCCCGATCAGCCCAAAGCACTGCGGCAGAGCGCCGGGCTGATCGATTGCGTGCAACAAATGGGGGGGAAACAAATCAATCAGAGGATTCAATTTTTTTTTTACTTACCTTGTCCACCTCGCCTTTAAGCATCACCCCTGAAGCACCCGGCCTCCCGATGAGCCCCGCCTTCAGCTGTCAATGTTTTTACCCAGGGATGCTGCAGGGGGCGGAACCCAAGTTTGGGGCCGCACAGCGAAGGCATCACAATCTCCGGGCAAAGGAGATCAGGGCGTAACACCATACCGCCTCCGTAAACCTCCCGACAAATATGGTGAGAGTTGATCTTCTCGCCACGCCCGGTCGGTAAGTCATTAGCACCCGTTATCGCCGCCCACCCCCCACACCCCTGTCCGTCCGGAGGCGATAACGGGAGGGCACTGAGGAGGCCAATTTCTAGGCCAGGGAGTTTCAAGAACTGTATTACAGGGAGTTTCTTAGTAATATATTAAGGAGAAACTGCTGAGTCTGAGGAAAGGCTCCTTCATGATGCAATTAGGTGAATGTTCGAACAATTTCTTTTAATACTCAGCTGAATTCCCTCAAGGTCAAGAGCACGATTAGATTATTTGCATCACTGAGCTAAGCTGTGGGAAATAATGTTGGAAACAAACAGAAATCAGAAAAGAGCATTTGATGGAAACCAAAAATCCTTGATATTTATGTAGGTGTTCGAAAACTTTTTTTCTCACTTACTTGACCTCTCTCACTGTGGAGCTAACGCTGTCGGAGTAGTGCAATGTGCACATAATGAGGCCGTTGAGCCTGCCTGGACCTGAGCCTTATTCTTATGTTGGAATGTTGGCAGGATCGTGAACATCGCTAATTCCCAGGTCAACTCAACAGGAAAAGAAAGAAAGAAAGATTTGCATTTATATAGTGACTTTCATGACCACCAGACATCTCAAAGTGCTTTACAGCCAATGAAGCACTTTTGGAGTGTAATCACTGTTGTAATGTAGGAAACACGGCCACTCATTTGAAAACAGCAAGCTCCCAGCAATGTGATAATGACCAGATAATCTGTTTTTCTTTTGTTATGTTGATTGAGGGATAAATATTGGCCAGGACACCAGACACCCGCTCTTCTTCAAAATAATGCCATGGGATCTTTTACGTCCACCTGAGAGGGCAGGCGGGACTTTGGTTTAATGTCTCATCCAAAAGACAGCACCTCCAACAATACAGCACTCCCTCAGCACTGCATTGGAGTGTCAGCCTAGATTTTTGTGCTCAAGTCTCTGGAGTGGGACATGAACCCACAGCCTTCTGACTCAGAGGTGAGAGTGCGACCCACTGAGCCACAGCTGACATTTTATCATGGTATTTAAAGGGGCAAGTATGATGAGTTTAAAATATTTCCCACCATTGTAATATACTGCATAAATATTATAAATATCTGTATTTCATGTCCATAGTGTCTGCAACCCAGAAATTACTGTTTGTGATGTTGGAAGATAAATGCTTAATGCCTTCCTATGTAGTTCCTCAGTTTGCTATTTAAATGCAGATGTTTATTTTAAATGAATTGCATCTCTACTGAATTAATGAAATATTATAAAAAGAATATATGGAGAAGAAGCAAAAAAGGTTGACAAGGATGATACCAGAACTGGGAGGTTGTAACTAACAAAGATTGACCAAGCTGGGTTATCTTTTCACTAGAAAAGAGAAGGCTGAGGAGTGGCCTGATAAAGAGCAAATTGATAGAAGGGTTTGATAGGGAGAGAAAGAGAAGATGTGGGGAGAACTTGTGTGGAGACAAAACTGGGGGCCATAAATATAAGATAATCACTAATGAATCCAATAGCGAATTCAGGAGAAACGTCTTTATTATTATTATAACTTTTATTTATATAGTGCCTTTAATGTAGTAAAATGTCCCACGGCACTTCACAGCAGTGTTACAAGATAATACAGATAAATTTGACACCGAGCCACAAAAGAAGAAATTAAGGAAGATGACCAAAAGCTTGGTTAAAGAGGTAGGTTTTAAGGAGCGTCTTAAAAGAGGAAAGAAGGTAGGGCGACGGAGTGGTTTAGGAAGGGAGTTCCAGAACTTGACAGTGGTTAGAATGTGGAACTCGCTACCACAAGAAGCAATAAAGGCGAATAGCATTGATGCTATAAAGAGCTATGAAAGCAAACTAGCACAAAATATAAAAACAGATAGTAAGAGTTTCTACAGGTCCATATAAAAAGGAAAAGAGTGTCCTAAGTAAATGTTGGTCCCTTAAAGGATGAGACTGGGGAATTAATAATGGGGAACAGGGAAATGGCAGAGACATTGAACAAATATTTTCTATCAGTCTTCATGATAGAAGACACTAAAAATATCCCAATAATTGATAATCACGGGGCTATAAGGAGGGAGGAACTTAATACAATCACTATTACTAAAGAAGTAGTACTCGGTAAAATAATGGGACTAAAGGCGGACAAGTCCCCTGGACCTGATGACTTGCATTCTCGGGTCTTAAAAGAAATTGCTGCAGAGATAGTGGATGCATTGGTTGTAATCTACCAAAATTTCTTGGATTCTGGGGAGGTCCCAGCAGATTAGGAAACTACAAATGTAATGCCCCTATTTAAAGAAGGAGGCAGACAAAAAGCAGGAAACTATAGACCAGTTAGCCAAACATCTGTCGTTGGGAAAATGCTGGAGTTCATTATTAAGGAAGCAGTAACAGGACATTTGGAAAAGCATAATTCAATCAAGCAGAGTCAACATTGTTTTATGAACAGGAAATCATGTTTGACAAATTTTCTGGAGCTCTTTGAAGATGTATCGAGCAGGATGGCTAAGGCGGAACCAGTGGATGTGGTGTATTTGGATTTCCAGAAGGCATTCGATAAGGTGCCACATAAAAGGTTACTGCACAAGATAAAAGTTCATGGGGTTGGGGGTAATATATTAGCATGGATAAAGGATTGGCTAACAGCAAACAGAGAGTCGGGATAAATGGGTCATTTTCCAGTTGGCAAACAGTAACTAATGGGGTGCCGCAGGGATCGGTGCTGGGGCCTCAACTATTTACAATCTATATTAATGAAGGGACTGAGTGTAATGTAGCTAAATTTGTTGATAATACAAAGATGCGTGGGAGAGAAAATTGTGAGGAGGACACAAGAAATCTGCAAAGGGATATAGACAGGCTAAGTCAGTAGGCAAAAATTAGGCAGATGGAGTATAATGTGGGAAAATGTGGCAGTTATCCACTTTGGCAGTAAAAATAGAAAAGCAAATTATAATTTAAATGGAGAAGAATTGCAAAGTGCTGCAGTACAGCGGGACCTGGGGGTCCTTGTGCATGTAGGTACAGCAAGTAATCAGGAAGGCAAATGGAATGTTGGCCTTTATTGCAAGGGGGATAGAATATAAAAGCAGAGAAGTCCTGCTACAACTGTACAGAGTATTGGTGAGGCCACACCTAGAGTACTGTATACAGTTTTGGTTTCTGTATTTAAGGAAGGATATACTTGCATTGGAGGCAGTTCAGTGAAGGTTCATTAGGTTGGTTCCGGAGTTGATTTATGAAGATATTTTGAGCAGCTTGGGCCTATATACATTGGAGTACAGAAGAATGAGAGGTGATCTTATAAGATAATGAGGGGGCTCGACAAGATGTATGCAGAAAGGATATTTCCACTCACAGGGAAATCTAAAACTAGGGGTCATTGTCTCAGAAAAAGGGGCCGCCCGTTTAAAACTGAGATGAGGAGGAATTTCTTCTCTCAGAGGGTTGTAAATCTATGCAAATCTCTGCCTCAGAGAGCTGTGGAGGCTGGGTCATTGAATATATTTAAGGCGGAGATGGACAGATTTTTGAGCAATAAGGGAACAAAGGGTTATGGGGAGCGGGCAAGGAAGTGGAGCTGAGTCCATGATCAGATTAGCCATGATCTTATTAAATGGCGGAGCAGGCTCGAGGTGCCAAATGGCCTACTCCTGCTCCTGTTTCTTATGTTCTTATGCATTTAAGAGGAATTTAGATAATCACATGAGGGAGAAAAGAATAGAGGGATATGCTGATAGGGTGAGATGAAGAGGGGTGGGAGGAGGCTCGTGTGGAGCATAAACACCGGCACGGACCTGTTTGGCCAAATGGCCTGTTTCTGTGCCGTGCATTCGATGTAATTCGGGGCAAAGGGGAACAGAGTACTAAAGTGTTGAACCCCTAATTCTGGCCACAATAATTTTTAGACTTGACTTTTTATCCCCTTCCTGTGAACATCCGGCTTTCCCACCATCATCATCATCATAGGCAGTCACTCGACATCGAGGAAGACTTGCTTCCACTCTAAAAGTGAGTTCTCAGGTGACTGTACAGCCCAATGCAGGAATTACAGTCTCTGTCACAGGTGGGACAGACAGTAGTTGAAGGAAAGGGTGGGTGGGGAGTCTGGTTTTCCACACGCTCCTTCCGCTGCCTGCGCTTGTTTTCTGCATGCTCTCGGCGACGAGACTCGAGGTGCTCAGCGCCCTCCCGGATGCTCTTCCTCCACTTCGGGCGGTCTTTGGCCAGGGACTCCCAGGTGTCAGTGAGGATGTTGCATTTTATCAAGGAGGCTTTGAGGGCGTCCTTGAAACATTTCCTCTTCCCACCTGGGGCTCACTTGCCGTGTAGAAGTTCTGAGTAGAGTGCTTACTTTGGGAGTCTTGTGTCAGGCATGTGAACAATGTGGCCCGTCCAACAGAACTGATCGAGTGTGGTCAGCGCTTCAATGCTGGGGATGTTGGCCTGATCAAGGACGCTAACGTTGGTGCGTCTGTCCACAAACTTAGACATTGGAGGGCAAAGGCTCTGCAGATCTGCTGAAGGTGCAGACCAGACTGGGCATGGGCTCAGGGTGCAGAATCAGCATCACAAAGTTGTAGCCTTTCTTCCGACCCGTGCTTGTGTTTAGTGAGGCTGCGTACCAGCAACGGGGACTCGCAATTCCTGCCCTTTCATTTCAGTCGCTCCGCATCAACATTCTAAACATTGTGAACAGCAAAGATTTCAGGACTAATCCACGGGAAAGTGTGATACTGGCACTTGACAATGCAAACTTCAAAATAAAAACTTATTTCTAAGAAAGAAAGCGGTTGCATTTGTATTATTATATTATTGATATTTATAATAATGACCATTGTCCACCAGCCCTAGGTTAGGATTTGGCCAATTTAGGAACCTGACTTATGACTTCTAGTTTTATCATAAGGAGCTCTCACTTTAACCATGCATTCTTTGTGAAGCAACTTAGCCGCTTTATGAACGTTAAGACACACCATTTGCCACATAACCCATTATCCATCATTATCCTCTAATGCTGTTAAATCCTCATGGAATTCCGATAAATCGCTCAGGCATGAATTGCCTTTCATGAATCTATGTTGGTCTGTAAGTATTGCCTTCAGCCTTGCTAGATACATTGTATTGCTTTATTTACCATAGACTACAATGTTTTTTGCAAAATAGATATAACATTAACCTATTATCAATCATACATCAGACTTTTGTAAACTGTATTAACAAGAAGTTGATTTCTGATCCTTTGCCTCGACCCCTGAGTTCAGTGACCTGCTACAGCTCCTCTACTTCTGGTTTCATTTCATTAAATACTCTTGGTTGCACTCCACCTCTTCCCGATGCCTTACAAATGCTAAAGCATGCATTTATCAGTTGTGGCTCAGTGGGTCGCACAGTTGCCTTTGGGTTAGAAGGTTATGGGTTCAAGTCCCACTCCAGAGACTAAAGCACAAAATCCAGGCTGATAGTCCCAGTGCAGTACTGAGGGAATGCTGCACTGTTGGAGATGCTGTCTTTTGTATCAGACGTTAAACCAAGGCACCGTTTGCTCTCTCAGGTGGATGCAAAAGATCCTGTGGTACTAAAAGAGCAGAGGAGTTCACCCAGGTGTTTGCAACTTACAGCACTTAAATAAAAACAAATGATCTGGTTATTATCTTGTTGCTGTTTGGGGGAGCTTGCTGTGCGCAAATTGGATGCTGCGTTTCCAACATTACAAAAGTGACTACACTTCAAAAGTACTTCATTGGCTGTAAAGCACCTTGGGACATGCTGTGGTTGTGAAAGGCGCTATATAAATACAAGTGTTTCTTTTATTGGTTTAAATGTATATCTAGGTAGGCAGAGTTGAATCTGGTGTTCCGTGTTGCTGAGACCATTGATCTTGGGGAATGGCTGAATATTGTGGGCTGAAACGTTCAATTGGTAAATATTTTTTGATCACCTTCAAGGGTCAAGGGGAAACTTGATAGTGTTTTAGTTTCTTGAAAGTTGTAGCTTTTGCAGGAGATTAAATAAGTTGGGTAAGAGTCCATGACAAAGCAGGTTATACATGGTTCACGAGCCAAATGGGCCTTTTTTTGCATTCCATATTTTATGGCCTTGAAATTATGTTGTGAGATACGAGTGTGTGAACACATAACACTTTCAGCTCAAATTTCTCTCCCCACTATTGCAGCAGAGGTGGATTAATGCCTCCGACTTCAGACATCCCATGGCGTAATTTGAAGGGCTGTGGTTCTTCTGTCAGGTCCTGTGATACGTCTGTCAGTGTTGGAGTGATGGGCCTGTTATAGAGAAAATGTTTTATGATGAACCCCATCTTTGCATTGTTCAGATGCAGACTGGGGCCGCTGTCTATTTCTGGCACTTTCTGTATTTAATATAGGGGTTTTATATCATTTATGCATTGGTGAGGCTCAGAGTGTGTAGTTTGGGTAATAAGCAGATAGGAAACTGGAATAATTAGTAGTAGATCCAGCTTGTCTGGTCATATAATCTAATTTTCTGTTTATGGTATCTTGCTGTGCGTTGCCATGTTTCCTACAATATGACAATAACTATACTTCAACAACAGATGTACTTCATTGGCTGTGAAGTGCTTTGGGATATCCTGAGGTTATGAAAGGTGCAATATGAATGCTAGTCTTTTTTTTCTTTCTTGCTTTCCTTCTTTCTTATCCATCTTCAAATCTTCGACGGTCCAGGTCATGATCCTGGCCTGGACTTCCAGGTGAGCTCCACCATTGTTGGTTGTTGGAGAGGTACGCGTGGTCTGGCCATGCAACGGACCCTCTGTAGGTCCGGGGTATGAGAACTTCCGAAGTAGGGATTCTCCCCTTTGGGCCTGCATCCTCCACCTCCTATCAAAGATGGCTGTAATGTATGCACCTGTGAGTATGCTCACGGGTCTGTAGAGCTGTTGAGACGAGAGGGTTATGTCTGGCAAGGTGACCAGGTTCAGAGACCTGCTCGATGGCGGAGGAGCGGGCTGGATGGTGCCAGAGGAGCTGGCACGGCGCCTATCTTGGACCGGCATCCGCCGCGCGGCCAATGCCATCGAGTCGCTAAAAACAGCGCTGGGCCCTGACTCCATTAGGTGTGTCGAGGAGGCTCAAGCACGTGGGGAGATCCCGTCCAAACTGACCCCTGTCCAGACGGAATTCCTCATCCCAAAACCTCCAAGCCCCGAAACCTCCCTCGGGAGCCGACGCCTCACAACTTGAGCCGCCTCGGAGAAATCCCCTCCTTGCCTTTCAGTTCTGCGCGGAGGGGTTTCCTGTAAGGGCTGCTCCTGCACACTCTCCACCTTGCCATCCTCGTCTGCCGTCCGGACACGCCATGGCGCGCCATCTTGCCATCCGGAGGAGGCAGGGGTCCCCGATGGAGTCCACTCTACGCGGGAGTCCTCCCGCTATTTATTGGAGACTTGGCCTGGAGGTTGGTGCATGGAGCAGTCCTGTGCAATAAATTTTTAAGTTGGTTCATGGGCTCCCAGGCCGCCTGCAATTTCTGCGGTCTGGAGGAGTCCGTGTTCCATGGTTTTATTGAATGTGCGAGGTTGCAGCCCCTGTTCCATTATTTAAAGGGGCTACTCCTCAAATTCTGGCTGCACTTCAGTCCCACACTCCTGATCTTTGGGCACCCTGTGCGGAGGGGAGCGGTAGGTCTGAAGGCCTCCTCGTAGGACTGCTCCTGGGCATGGCCAAGGGGGCCATCAGCCGGTCCAGGCAGTGGGCGGTCGAGGGGGTCGTTCAGCCCGACTGCCTGCCTCTCTTCCGTTGTTACATCCGGGCCAGGGTGTCCCTGGAGATGGAGCACGCGGTGTCCACCGGTACGCTCGTGGCTTTCCGCGAGAGGTGGGCGCCGGAGGGACTGGAGTGCATCATCACACCCGGCAACCAAATTTTAATTTGATTTTATATGTTTTAAAGTTTAATTTGTTTTGTTGCCAGGTTTTAGTGTCCCCCTCCCCTTTTATAGGAGGCACTTGTATAATTTGTGGTTTCAGTGTCAAAAAAACCCACAAAAAAAACATAAAGAAAACCACAAAAAAAAAGGCACTTGTAAACTGTTTGGAGTGTCCCACCTTTTAATAAGGGGGCACTTGATTTAATGTTTATTTATTGTTCTCTCTCAAAAGAGTTGTAGAGCTGTTGAGACAAGAGGTGACCAGGCAAGGTGACCAGGGCCAGAGACCTGCTCGATGGCGGAGGAGCGGGCTGGATGGCGCCAGAGGAGCTGGCACGGCGCCTATCTTGGACCGACATCCGGCGCGCAGCCAATGCCATTGAGTCGCTAAAAACTGCTCTGGGCCCTGACTCCATTAGGTGTGTCGAGGAGGCTCCAGCACGTGGGGCGATCCCGTCCGAACTGACTCCCGTCCGGATGGAAATCCTCATTGACGCCAAGTTCCGAAACCTTTCTTGGGAGCCGGTGCCTCAATTGAGCCTCCTCCGGGAAATCGCCTTCGTGCCTTTCAGTTCTGCGTGGATGGGATTTCTTGCACACTCTCCACGTTGCCATCCTTGTCTGCTGTCCGGACACGCCATGGAGCACCATCTTGCCATCCGGAGGAGGGGGGGTCCCCAGTAGAGTGCTCTCTACTCGGGAGTCCTCCCACTATTTATTGGGGACTTGGCCTGGAGGGTGTTGCACGAAGTAGTCCCATGCAATAAATTTTTAAGTCGTTTCACGGGCTCCCAGGCCGGCTGTAATTTCTGCGGTCTAGAGGAGTCTGTGTTCCATGTGTATGTTGAGTGTACGAGGTTGCAGCCCCACTTCCAATATCTGAAGGGTCTGCTTCTCAAATTCTGGTTGCACTTCAGTCCCACGCTCCTGATCTTTGGGCACCCTGTGCGGAGGGGAGCGGGCAGGTCGGAAGGCCTCCTCCTAGGACTGCTCCTGGGCACGGCCAAGGGGGCCATCAGCCGGTCCAGGCAGCGGGCGGTCGAGGGGGTCATTCAGCCCGACTGCCTGCCTCTCTTCCGTGCTTACATCCGAGCCAGGGCATCCCTGGAGATGGAGCATGCAGTGTCCACCAGTATGCTCGCGGCCTTCCGCGAGAGGTGGACACCAGAGGGACTGGAATGCATCATCACTCCCAGCAACCAAATTTTAATTGGACCGTTTAAAGCTTAAAGTTTAATTTGTTTAAATTGCCGGTTTTAATGCCCATTTAATAAGGGGGTATTTGATTTACATTTGTTTTACAGATAAAACAAGATAGTTGTCGAGCTGTTGAGTTGGGAGTGGCTTAGCCAGTCACATGATGTTCACAAGATTCAATAAAACCCCAGCCAGTTGGGTTCAGGGGATCCACAATGAGGCAAGTGGTTGTGAGCCTGGTGGCTGAATGGTAACGTGTAGTGTGATTGTTAAAGAATTGCTAATAAACCAACTAGTTCTTAATAGCAATGTGTTGCTATGAATTCTTAAGCAACAAACCCACATAGCAAATACATTACAATGACCATGCTCGGGGTGGTCAGAGGTTCCGTCCCACAAACAGGCCACAGTACAATCCTTGGGCTCATTGTATCTACACCCTAGTCCGGTTTCCTGCATACGGTGCGTTACAGAGGGAGTACGGCCCAATGGCCATGGAATTACGGGACGCCTCTCCAGCCTGCAACAACTTCCATTAATTGTGTAGAGATTTGATTGGTTTGGATTTTACATAGAATTTACAGTACAGAAACAGGCCATTCGGCCTAACGGATGTGTGGTGGTGTTTATGCTCCACATGAGCCTCCTCCCACCCTACTTCATCCAACCCTATCAGCACATCCTTCTATTCCTTTCACTCTCATGTACTTATCCAGCTTCCCCTTAAATGCATCTACACTATTCACCTCAACCACTCCATGTGGTAGCGAGTTCCACATTGTAACCACTCTCTGGTTTTCTCCTGAATTCTTTATTGGATGACTATCTTATATTTATGGCTGCTAGGTTTGGATGCCCCTGCAAGTGTAAACAATTTCTTTCATAATTTAAAAGACCTCTTTGAGGTCATCCCTCAGCCTTCTCTTTCCGAGAGAAAAGAGCCCATGCTATTCCGTCTGTCCCGATAATTATCACCTCTCGCTTCTGGTGTCATTCTTTGTAAATCTTTTTTGCACCTTCTCCAGTGCCTCTATTTTGTAATGTGGAGACCAGCATTGCGCACAGCACTCTGGGTAAGGATATCCAATACACTTGTATTCCGAGGATAGAAAATCGACTAATGAGAAACAAAAATCCAACTGTTAGTTTGATAAGTTTGAATCTCAAAGCCTGGTGTCACGGTATGAGTTATTATAAGAGTTTATTTTCACATAAATTCAAGATGGAGGACAGCGAATGTCACCATTTGCGCAGTGCGTTTTGAATTTTGAGAAGAATCAAGATTTATAGCCCTATTGTAAATAGGGCTCCAGTTTCAAACTCAGCCCGGGGAGCTGTGCTTTCCTCAGACTCTCAAGGATGGTTTGTGATATTATCCAAATTAGTCTCATCTAAATAGCACTGTCAAAAGTCCAAACAGTTAAACTGTAAAAGGGTCTGTGAGTCAATGCTCCACAATAAAGGTGTGTCAAACCGAGCTGTTTAAAGCAGTTAAAAAAACAACAGTACAGAGGTGATTCCTTTCCCCTCGTAATCTTCTTCAGGAATAAAGGAGGTATTAAAAAGAAAGACTTGCATTTATATAGCGCCTTTCATGATCACCGGACGTCTCAAAGTGCTTTACAGAGAATGAAGTACATTTTTTTGAAGTGCAATCAATTTGCACACAGCAAGCTCCCACAAACAGCAATGTGATAATCTCTAGTAATCTGTTTTTTGTTGATTGAGGGATAATTATTGGCCAGGGCACCAGGGATACCTCCCCTGCACTTCTTTGAAATAGTGCCATGGGATCCCTTACGTCCACCTGAGAGAGCAGATAGGGCGTCGGTTTAACATCCGAAAGACGGCACCTCCGACAGTACAGCACTCCCTCAGCGCTACACTGGCGTGTCAGCCCAGATTTATGTGCTCAAGTCCCTGGAGTGGGACCCAACCATTCTGATCAGAGGCGAGTGTGCTACCCACCAAGCCATGGCTGACACTGAGATGATATGAGGATAAATGTTTTTACGCAGCGAGCTGCTATGATCGGAAACACGCTGCCTGAAAGGACGGTGGAAGCAGATTCTATAGCAAGTTTCAAAAGGGATTTGGATAATTATTTGAAGGGGAAAAAATTGCAGGGCAGTGGGACTAATTGGATCGCTCTTTCAAAGGGCCGGCACAGGCACAATGGGCCAAATGGCCTCCTCCTGTGCAGTGTCATTCGATGATTCTGACTGCGTGATCTTCAGTGTTTTTTCTGACACCCGAGTCATCACTGACTGAGTATATTTATGTTTAGACACTGTCTTTGGAAGAGCCTTAGCAGTAGAGGCACTGACTTCCTACTCGTGTCCTGATCAATATTTATCCCTCAATCAACATTACAAAAAAACAGATTATCTGGTCATTATCACATTGCTGTTTGTGGGAGCTTGCTGTGCACAAATTGGCGGCCACGTTTCCCACATTACAACAGTGACTACACTTCAAAAGTACTTCATTGGCTGTTGTGATAGGCCCTATATAAATGCAAGTCTTTCTTTCTTTTTTTCTTTTCGTGTTGGAGTTGAGGTGATTCACTGGGGAAATCCAGTGGAGTTCAGTGTCACTGCAGTAGTCAAATGGGTCGCCATGACAATATTGGAGTTCCTTGGTAATCCCAGTAGGGAGGGAAGGTTCGGCTGGAATTGATGATCTTGCAGGAATTGAATGGTCCTCCTTTTCCAGACATTGGTGTGGGATGGTTGCCCTGCATTCTGCACCTTTGATATCAGTTCCTCATGGATGCTCCCAGCCTGGTATGTAGGTAGACAGAGCTGCAGTTAGAGAGCAGAGTGAATGGTGTTAGCTGCCTTGTACCCTTTGACCTCAGCGCAGACAGACTGTGATTAGGAGCTGGTGCAATCTTAGCTCTTGACTTGCTGAACACTTACATCACCTTGGAGGCTCTCCGAGAGGCTCGACTGTTCCCCCCACACTTTTGACCTCTGTGTTACCCAGGCTGTTGATCGGGGCAGGTGGTGCCTTAGTCACCCCACCTACCTCCCCACCCTAAGGGTTATTGATAACACAAGACTCGTGCTGACATGCAAAGGGGAGTAAATTCCTGCTTGTTTTGTTTGAGAACGTGCTGAGGTTTTACAGGGCTGCTTACTGCTGCCAGCTCCCTGACTTGCTCTGCTGTAGGTGGTTCAGATTGTAAAAGGAGTTTGATGTGGTAGACATAGATAAGATGTTTCCAGTGGTGGGGCGGGGAGAGTGGGGGGGAGCCAAAACTAGGGGCCATAAATATAAGATAGTCCAATAGGGAACTCGGGTGAAACTTCTTAACCCGAAGAGTGCTTTAGAATGTGGGACTCGTTACCACAAGGACTAGTTGAGCCAAATAGCATAGATGCATTTAAGGGGAAGCTGGGTAAGCACATGAGGGAGAAAGAAATAGAACGATATGCTGATGGGGTGAGAGGAAGAGGGATGGGAGGAGGCTCATGTGGAGCATAAACTCCGGCATGGACCTGTTGGGCTGAATGCCCTCTTTCTGTGCTGCAGTCTATGTATCTCTCCTGGATTCGTGGTGTTTGTGTCAATAGTTGCACTTCATAGTGTGTCAGCTGTGAGGAAAAGAGTGTTTGAAGATCAGTCCCTCAAAACTGTCACCAAGCTCATGGTCTGCAGGGCCGTAGTAATACCCACCCTCCTGTGTGGCTCAGAGACGTGGACCATGTACAGTAGACACCGCAAGTCGCTGGAGAAATACCACCAGCGATGTCTCCGCAAGATCCTGCAAATCCCCTGGAGGGACAGACGCACAAACATTAGCGTCCTCATCCAGGCCAACATCCCCAGCATTGAAGCACTGACCACACTTGATCAGCTCCGCTGGGCAGGCCACATAGTTCACATGCCAGACATGAGACTCCCAAAGCAAGCGCTCTACTCGGAACTCGTCCACAGCAAACGAGCCAAAGGCGGGCAGAAGAAACGTTACAAGGACACCCTCAAAGTCTCCCTGAAAAAGTGCGACATCCCCACTGATACCTGGGAGTCCTTGACCATAGATCGCCCTAAGTGGAGGAAGTGCATCCGGGAGGGAGCTGAGCTCCTCGAGTATGGTTGCCGAGAGCATGCAGAAATCAAGCGCAGGCAGCGGAAGGAGCATGCAGCAAACCAGGCTCCCTGCCCACCCTTTCCCTCAACGACTATCTGTCCCACCTGTGACAGAAACTGTGGTTCTCGTATTGGACTGTACAGCCACCTAAGAACTCATGCTAAGAGTGGAAGCAAGTCTTCCTCGATCCCGAGGGACTGCCTATGATGATGAGTAGGTAGCACTCTTGCCTCTGAGTCAGAAGGTTGTGGGTTCAAGTCCCACTCCAGGAGCTTGAGCATATAAATCTAGGCTGACGCTCCCACTGCAGTGCTGAGGGAGGAGTGCTGCATTGTTGGAGGTGCTGTCTTTTGCATGAGATGTTAAACTGAGGCCCTGTCTGCCTTCTCAGGTGGACGTAAAAGATTCCATGGCACTATTTCAAAGAAGAGCAGGGGAGTTATCCCCGGTGTCCTGGCCAATATTTATCCCTCAATCAACATAACAAGTAAACAGTTTACCTGATCATTTTCACATTGCTGTTTGTGGGAGCTTGCTGTGCACAAATTGGCTGCCGCGTTTCGCACATTACAACAGGACTACACTTCAAAAATACTTAATTGGCTGAAAAGCGCTTTGAGATGTCCGGTGGTCATGAAAGGCCCTATATAAATGCAAGTCTTTCTTTCTTTTTATGAGTCTTTTCATAGACTTTGCATAAGACTGGCACAGATCCCAAGTAACACTAGTTCAAAACAGACCAGGGATGAATAGTTTGAAAAGGATCTTTGTTAGAAGCAGTGCTGTCAACCTTTGTCCAGTCCAGACTGGAAGGGGTGGAGGTTGGGGGGTGTTCCAGTAGAGGTGGGGCAAGGCATTGGATTATGGCTTTAGTTCTGATCCTCGCCTTGCTGTTGAATGTGTTAGTACATTAATATTTAACTGGCCAATTCTGCTTTAGACTTCGTATCAGGTTCACAATGTTAGAACTATTGGGACAAAACTGGTACAGATAACAACCCTGACCAGAAGGTTTCGTGGTTACATTTCCTAAGTGTGGAAAGATGGATGGATAATGGTAAGTGTAACGAAATCATGTACAGCGCCCTCTAGCTAGGAGATATAGGGAGCTGTATTGAGGGAGAGGATCTGTGAAGGAGACCATTTTAAAGCTCCACATTGCTATCTGAAATAAATAGAGTTAAGTTGAAAATAAGAGTGTTCAAGTGACTATAAAATACATGGTGTCAGAAGTGGAGACTTACGATTTTTCGTTGAACGCATCTGCGACCGAAATATTGGAACTGTAAGACTTTTTCGAGCTGATCGAAATTGACGTTAAGCAGTGCAGTGCAGAGCGTGCTTCCTACACATCGCGCGCGGATCCGTGAAGGGCGATAAATAATCAAAAGCTTGTAAAATAATCTAGAGGCATTAATAAAGTAAACTTAAAGTGGCATAAGTTAGTGTAGAGCCTCGATTGAAAAAGTATTTCTACAATTATTTGGCCACGATATTTTATTATTGGTCTTATTCTAGTCCTCTGGGTATTTGAGCTCAAAGTCCTAAACTGTAGCGAGCTATCATGACCACCACGGTGCCAACTCTCGCACACATTCCTCTCCCACCTCCATTGCAGGTGCCTGGCGATTTGAAAGCCAACTGGAAAAAATTCACTCAGCTGTGGGACAACTATGCAATTATCACGAATATTGTGGAAAAACCAGATAGAGTTAGGGTTGCAATGTTTATCACTGCCATTGGCAGCGATGCCCTAGATATCTACAATAATCTTCCCTCTAAATCAGAGGAAGACAAGCAGGAAATTGAGATTATTTTGAAGTTCTGGGATGAGCACTGTAAAGGTAAAACCAACATCATCTATGAACGGTACCAGTTTAACAATTGTGTACAAGGGGACGAGCGGTTTGATAGATATTTCATGAAAGTGAGAGAGCTAGAATCGTCATGTGATTTTGGAAATTTGAGGGATGATTTCATCAGAGATCGCATAGTCTGCGGAATATCTGATAACACTCTGTGTAAGAGGCTGTTGCAAGAATCAAGCCTAACACTTGATAAATGTGTGATGCTCTGTAAAGCTACAGAGGCCACAGTTGCACAAATGAAATCCATGAAGCTCACTAAAACAGATTCTGAAGATGTCAAAGCTGTCAGACAGAAATCCCGACCCACAAAGAAAGAATTCACAGACAAAGAGTTCACGAACAATTGCAGATATTGTGGCAAAATACATGAGCTGTCAAAAACTAAATGTCCAGCATATGGGAAGACCTGCACAAGTTGCGGCAAACTAAATCACTTTTCTCAAAATTGCAGACAAAGTGGATCAAGGCAGATGTCTACACATAACCCTAAATATAAGGGCAAGCCAAAAGTTCATGCACTATATGAAGAGACTTATGATTCTGATTTTGAAGCTGCTTGGTAAAGTTGATCGCACAATCAAGGACAAAGCTGACAGAAAGTATCCTAACAAGATTATGGCTACCTTCTCCATTAAAGGTCAAATGGTAAAAATGCAAATAGATTGTGGGGCCACATGCTCTGTGCTACCTCTTAGATACTTACCAAAACGTTTAAAGATTAAAGAATCTAAGAAAATACTGTCACTATATGACAACCATGCAACCATTCCAGTGGTAGGGACTTGTAATGTGCCACTGGAAAATACAAAGAACAAGCAAAAGTACGTTGTGTCCTTTGTGATCATTGAGGGCCAAAGTGCACCACCAATTGGCTCACGCACTGCTCAACAGCTGCAACTGATAAAGTGCAGCATCAGAATATCACGGTGGTAAATGAGCCACCCGAATCTCAAACTACGAACAAGGCAAATATCTTGCTAGCGTCAAAAACTGATGTCAATAATGAGTATCCGGATGTGTTTAAGGAACTTGGACACATGCCAGGGACAGTTCACTTTGAACTTAATGAATCAGCGACACCAGCTGTAATGCCACCCAGACGGGTGCCAATAGCGATCAAAGAAAAGCTAAATGAGGAACTTGATCGTTTGGAAAATCGACAAATCATCATGAAAGTTGTCGAACCGATGGACTAGCTATCCAGTCCAGTGACTGTACAAAAACTAAATGGAAAGATACGAGTATGTATCGACCCTCAACACCTGAAACGTGGATACTATCCACTTCCTGTGATCAATGACATCTTGCCACTGTAGGCAAATGTAAAGGTCTTCACTAAAGCAGACTGCAAGGAGGGTTTCTTGCAATGTGAACTAGACATAGAGTCCTCCTACCACACGACCTTCCAGACTCCTTAGGGACGATATCGATATCATCATCATCCATCATCCATCATCATAGACAGTCCCTCGAAATTGAAGAAGGCTTGCTTCCACTCTAAAAGTGAGTTCTCAGGTGAATGAACAGTCCAATATGGGAATTACAGTCTCTGTCACAGGTGGGACAGGCAGTCGTTGGAGGAAAGGGGGGGTTGGGGAGCCTGGTTTGTCACACACTCTTTCCACTGTCTACACTTGATTTCTGCATGCTCTTGGCATGCTCAGAGCCCCCCTGGATGCTCTTCCTCCATTTAGGATGGTTTTTGGCCAGGGACTCTCAGGTGTCGGTGGAGATGTTGCACTTTACCAAGGAGGCTTTGAGGGTGTCCTTGAAACATTTCCTCTGCCCACCTGGGGCTCGCTTGCCGTGTAGGAGTTCCGAGTAGAGCGCTTGCTTTGGGAGTCTCGTGTCAGGCATGCGATTGATGTGGCCCGCCCAACGGAGCTGGTCGAGTGTGGTCAGTACTTTGATGCTGGGGATGTTGGCCTGATCGAGAACACTGACGATGGTGCGTCTGTCCTCCCAGAGGATTTGCAGGATCTTGTGGAGGCAACGCGGGTGGTATTTCTTCAACAATTTGAGGTGTCTACTGTATATGGTCCATGTCTCTGAGCCATACAGGAGGGCGGGTATCACTATAGCCCTGTGGACTATAAGCTTGGCGCCAGCTTTGAGGGCCTGATCTTCAAACAGGCAACCGAAGGCTGCGTTAGCAAGCTGGAGGTGGTATTGAACTTCGTCGTCCTTGCCCTTGCTGATAGTAGGCTCCCGAGGTATGGAAAGTGGTCTACGCCGTGGATCTTGATGACTGAGGGGCAGTGCTGTGTGGTGGGGTCAGGTTGATGGAGGACCTTTGTCTTCCGGATGTTTAGTGTAAGGCCCATGCTTTCATACGCCTCAGTGAAGATGTTGATGATGACGTGGAGTTCAGCCTCTGAATGTGCGTAGACGCAAGCGTCGTCCGCGTACTGTAGTTCGACGACAAGAGGATGGGACGGTCTTGGATCTAGCCTGGAGGCGACGATGGTTGAACAGATTCCCACTGGTTCTAGAGTTTAGTTCCACTCCAGTGGGGAGCTTGTTGAGTGTGAGGTGGAGCATTGCAGCGAGGAAGATCGAGAAGAGGGTTGGCACGAAGACGCAGCCCTGCTTGACCTTGGTCCGGGCGTTGATTGGGTCTGTGGTGGATCCGTTGGTCAGGATCATGGCTTGCAGGTTGTCGTGGAGCAGGCGGAGGATGGCGACAAACTTTTGGGGCCAGCTGAAACAGAGGAGGACGCTGCATAGTCCCTCGCGGTTAACAGTGTCAAAGGCCTTTGTAAGGTCAAAGAAGGCCATATACAAGGGTTGGTGCTGTTCCCTGAATTTCTATTGCAGAATGCCATTTGGCATCAGTCCTGCCCCACAAATCTTCCAGCAAAAGCTAGACCAGAACCTCGAGGGTCTAGATGGAGTCTACAAGATTGCAGATGATATCTTGATTACTGGACGCGGTGAGACACTTAGAGGCCAATCACGATCATAATGCAAACTTACGCAAATTCATTCAGAAATGCATAGGGTGAAACATCAAACTTAACTTTGATAAGTTTGAATACAAGAGCTCCCAAATGAAATACATGGGATACATACTGTCTAATGATGGACTCAAAGCCGAACCAAGCAAAGTGGTCTCAATCAATGAAATACAGAAACCGCAGGATGTCACAGGTGTACAATGATTTGTCGGCATGACAAAGTACCTCGCACAATTCTTGCCGGATCTTTCAGATCTCAGTGAGCCTCTGGAAATGGACTGAAGAACAAGACAAAGTGTTTGAAGCTATCAAACAACACGTGACAGACTCTCCGGTGCTCAAGTAATTTGACCACAAACTTGCAACTGAAGGTTAAGGAGATGCTTCGAGCAAGGGTCTTGGGTTCGTCCTTCTGCAACAGGGACAACCAATTGCATACGCGAGCCGAGTGCTCACTCCAGCAGAAACGCGATACTCTCAAATCGAAAAGGAGCTGCTTGGTCAAGTCTTCGGAATGAAACAATACCATCAATATGTATATGGTTGCAAGATCATGCTATGGACACTACAGCTGGTCATACAACAAATCATAACGGGATGGCCAGAAACGACACATGAATGCCCGCCTGAAACGCATGCATAATTAAAAGTTTGTGACGAACTCACAACGCAGGATGACATAGTCTTCAAAGGCTATCGCTGCGTCATACCAAAATTCCCTGAGATCCAACATTTGTCGGCGACTTCATACTGCTCACACTGGCGTTGAGAGCACTCCTCGACGTGCCAGAGAATCCGTTTACTGGCCAGGACTGAACAGTGACATAAAAGACTATGTTTCAAAGTGTGAAACATTGAAGAACTATCAATTGAGCCAACCAAAAGAACCATTGATAAGTCAAGACCTCCCTCAGAGACCGTGGGAACAGATTGGTTGTGATATATTCACACTCGATGACAAAGACTACTGATGCACAGTGGACTACTACTTGGACTATTTTGAGATAGACAATCTGCATGGAAAGAAAGATGCCACTGTCATCATCAAACACCTCAATAAACTCTTCTCTAACCACAGTATTCCAGATAAGGTTCAATCCGACCATGGACCTCCCTTCAACTCACAACAGTTCACAAACTTTGCCACAGAATATGGATTCGATCACGCAACAAGCTCACCAGAATATCCACAAAACAACGGAAAGGTTGAGAATGGGGTTAAACTCGCAAAGCGGTTAATCAAGAAGACAAAGAAAGACTATGGTGACTTCTACATGAACCTTCTCATCTGGCGAAACACACCAACTGAAGGCCTTGATAGTTCGCCAGCACAACGTTTGCTCGGTCGCCGCACAAAGACAAACATTCCAACTAAACGAACTAACCAAACCAAGAATCATACACAACGTCATCATCAACAAAGAAAGGAACCATGCCAAACAAGCATACTACTACAACAGTGAGACTGAAACAAACGCAAGAAAGCAAAGAGTGCCAAAAAGCTCAGGTTCAGAAACAAGTCGGCATTCGGCCATATCAGGTCATTACAGAAGATGGCCGTGAGTATCGCAGAAATAGGAAACATCTGAGAAAGAGCGCTGAGACATTCATTGAAACTCCAGAGATCTCAGTGACACTCACAGACGATCTGCTACCAACACAGCCAACTAACACGTAAAACAGCACTTCAACGACAACGCGTGAAATCAGGGATATGTTGCCTGATATTTCCCCTCAGAGCACTGATAAAAGGACTAAAGCGATCAGTGCACAGAACACCACTGAAACAACCAGTTTGAGGTGAAGCAACAGAATCCGCACAACACCAAAATACCTGAAGCACTATGTACAGAAATAAAAAATCATGGACACTTGGATAAAGAATTAAAAAGACAAAAGTTTTGTTGTTGTTTGTTAAACTTGTAGTTGTTTAATACATGTACTCATAAAAAGTTAACTACCCGTTTATATTGAAGCTAACTTTAATTCATTTTTGTTTCTTATGAAAGGAAAGGTGTAATGAGATAATGTTTAGCACCCTCTAGCTCAGAGGTATCGATATATTGTATAGTGCCCTCTAGCTAGGAGGTATAGGGAGCAGTATAGAGAGAGAGGGTCTGTGAAGGAATGCCATCTTAAAGCTCCACATGGCTGTCTGAGATCTCCCAAATAAATAGAGTTAAGTTGAACTAAGAATGTTCAAGAATGTTCAAAAGACTATAAAACACAGTAAGTATGGTAGCATAATGGTTATGTTACTGTGCTAATAATCCAGAGACATGAGTTCAAATCCCACTATGGCAGCTGGGGAATTTAAATTTAATGACATTAAATTAAAATTTTAAAAATCTGGAATAAAAATGCTAGTATCAGGAATGGTGACCACGAAACTACCGGATTGTCGTAAAAACCCATCTGGTTCACTAATGTCCTTCAGGGAAGGAAACCTGCCGTCCTTACCCAGTCTGGCCTATATATGACTCCAGACCCTCAGCAATGTGGTTGACTCTTAACTGTCCTCTGAAATGGCCCAGCAAGCCACTCAGTTGTATTTAAGAAGGCGGCTCACCACCACCAACAAGGGCAATTAGGGATAGGCAATAAATGCTGGCCTCGCGGCGATATCCACATCCCAGGAATAATATTTTTTAAAGTGCCGGTTGGTCTGACCAAGACAAAACTGACAAACAGTTCAGAACAATTTTTTCAAGACAATGCTTCATGAGATTTCTCCTCCCAGCACCTCTCCTCCAGAAACCTGCTTTATACTCTTCCCAAGTCAAGAGAACTGCACAGAATAGAAAGAAAGCTTGCACTTCTATAGCATCTTTCACGACCTCAGGATGTCCCGAAGCGCTTTACGGCCACTGAAGTTCTCTTTCGAAGTGTAGACCCAGTTGTAATGTAGGAAATGTGGCAGCCAAAGTGCGCACTGCGAGATCCCACAAATAGCCATGTGATAGATGACCAGATAATCTGGTTTTAAGTGTTGGTTGAGGAATACATATTGGCCAGGACACCAGGGAGGAACTCCCTTGCTCGTCAAAAGAGTGTCGTGGGATCTTTTATTGAGATGGCAGACTTGGTTTAAGGTCTCATCCGAAAGATGGCACCTCTGATAGTGCAGCACTTCCTCAGCACTGTACTGAAGTGTCAGCCTAGATTTTGTGCTCAAATCTACTACAACCACTGGAATGTACAAGTTCTCACTGCCTCTAATGGACCTGATGGCACAACAGCTTCAAACTGACAAACAGCCCTGCCTCAGCATGCTCGAAAAGCTGGAATTCAGATCAGTGCTGGGGGCAGGTGTGTCAGCTGGGCTCAGTGGGTAGCACTCTCACCCTCTGAGTCAGAAGGCCGTGGGTTCAAATTCCACTCCAGAGATTTCAACATAAAATCCATGCTGACAGTCCAGTGCAGTACTGAGGGAGTGCTGCACTGTCAGAGGTGCCATCTTTCAGATGAGACGTTAAACTGAGGCTCTGTCTGCCCTCTCAGGTGGATGCAAAAGGATCCCATGGCACTGTTTCGAAGAAGAGCAGGGGAGCTATCCTGGTGTCATGGACAATATTTATCCTTCAACCCAAACCTAAGAACAGATGATTTGGTCATTATCACACTGCTGTTTGTGAGAGCTTGCGCAAATTGGGACATCCTGAGGTTGTGAAAGGCACCATATAAATCCAAGTCTTTCTATCTTTAAGAACAGTAGCTAACACATTTTAAAATGTTTAGTTTCAGAATAAGAGGTCGCCCATTTAGAACAGAGATGAGGAGGAATTTCTTCTCTCAGAAGGTCATAAATCTGTGGAATTCTCTGCACAAGTGAGCTATGGAGGCTGGGTCATTGAATATATTTAAGATGGAAATAGACAGATTTTTGAGCGATAAGGGAATCAAGGGTTATGGGGAGCGGGCGGGGAAGTGGAACTGAGCCCATGATCAGATCAGCTATGATATTGAATGACGGAGCAGGCTCGAGGGGCCAAATGGCTGACTCCTGCTCCTATTTCTTATATGTTCTTAAAACGAGCAGGAATTCAGAGTACATTTTAAAATTTTTCTCCACAAGCATTCCATCTGTAAATAGTGTAATTAAATCTGTCATTTAAAAAATATATATCAAGGGACTTGCAGTGACTGTACATTTTAGACATCTCTTTGTTTGCTGTTGACTTAAAACATTCCATTATCTGTCCATTCTCACCTTTGATCTGGGCCACAGCCCGCTCTGGAGTTTGTGATTATGTTGAGTGTTTGGCTATAAAATACCACTTAAACACCATCGATCATCAGCTATCACATCACAGCTGGAACTGGTTTTCTGACTCCATGCTAGTAAGGTGGGCCAGTGCATTCCCCCCCTACCTGTCTCTGAGGTATGTCGGGGAATTATCTCGTTAAAACACATGACCTTTCAAGATGTTTCCAAAAGTATCGCACACCAACACAGAGGCCTGGGGGGAGAGACTGTTTTCTGGGCCTTGCACGGTAACGCAGAATGCTTGTTTGCTCTTTCTGTCTATCTATCATCTTTTAACTGCAATAAGCGTCAATCATCCTCTAATGGCAACTCAGGAACTGTGAATCTTGCATTTGCAGGGGGTTCCTGACTCAATGGGGCAAATCAGATTTATAAAGTTACAACATCAACTTGTATTTATATAGCGTCTTTAACGTAGCGAAACGTCCCAAGGTGCTTCACAGGGGTATTATAAGTCAAAAATTTGACACCGAGCCACATAAGGAGAAATTAGGGCAGGTGACTAAAGGCTTGGTCTTAAAGGAGGAGAGAGAGGTAGAGAGGCGGAGAGGTTTAGGCAGGGAGTTCCAGAGCTTGGGGCCTAGGCATCGAAGGCACGGCCACCAATGGTTGAGCAATTATAATCAGGGATGCTCGAGAGGGCAGAATTAGAGGAGCGCAGATATCTCGGGGGGCGGGAGGCTGAAAGAGATTACAGAGATAGGGAGGGGCGAGGCCATAGAGGGATTTGAAAACAAAAATGAGAATTTTGAAATTGAGGCGTTGTTTAACAGGGAGCCAATGTAGGTCAGCGGATGCCATTGAAATTTTTACATCCACCTGAGAGAGCAAACAGGGCCTTGGTTTAACATCTAATCTGAAAGACGGCACCTCCAACAGTGCAGCACTTCCTCAGTACTATGTTGGGAGTGTTAGCCTAGATTTTAGCACTCAAGTCTCTGGAGTGGGACTTGAACCTACACCCTTCTGACTCAAAGGCAAACAATCTACTCACTGAGCCAGTGCTGAGAGTGACCAAGATACAGCATGGGAGGGATGGTTTAATGATTTACCCCATGCCCTTTATGTATCAAAATTGTAAGCATGTAAGAATGGGTTTGCAGCATTGCTACATGTTGGACACAGATTAAATCTTTCCTGACTGTTCGAGATCCCATTAAATCCAGGATTGAAGTCATTTGCCAAGTATTCTATGGTAACCAGATCATTGCAACATGTCTCATTATAGTCTGTGTTCCATGAATCAAAATAAATAGGGTAGGGAAATTTGCCAGACTGCAGCTTTCTTTATGCAAACGTCTGAATATATACCCAGACCTCTCTAGAATAACAACAGCCCAGAACTTCAGTACATTACTACAACAACTTACATTTTCAATGTCCCAAGGCACTTCACAGCAGTGTTATAAGACAAAGATTTGACACCAAGCCACATAAGAAGAAATTACGGCAGATGACCAAAAGCTTGGTCAAAGAGTTATGTTTTAAGGAGCATCTTAAAGGAGGAAAAGGAGGTAGAGAGGCGGAGAGGTTTAGGCAGGGAGTCCCAGATCTTGGGGCCTAGGCAACAGAAGGTATGGCCACCAGTGGTTGAGGGATTATAATCAGGGATGCTAAAGAGGGCCGAATTAGAGGAGCGCATATATCTCGGAGGGTTGTGTGGCTGGAGGAGATTACAGAGATAGGGAGGGGTGAGGCAATGGAGAGATTTGAAAATAAGAATGAGAATTTTGAAATCGAGGCATTGCTTAATTGGGAGCCAATGTAGGTCAGCGAGCACAGGCGTGAGAGGTGAGCGGAACTTGGTGCAAGTTAGGATATGGGCAGCCGAGTTTTGGATCACCTCTAGTTTACGTAGGGTAGAATGTGGGAGGCCAGCCAGGAATGCATTGGCGTAGTCCAGTCTAGAGGTAACAGAGGCATGGATGCAGGTTTCAGCAGCAGATGAGCCGAGGCAAGGGCAGAGACGGGCGATGTTGCAGAGGTGGAAATAGGTTATGCTGAGGATATGTGGTCAGAACCTCATTTCAGGATCAAATATGACGCCAAGGTTGCGAAAAGTCTGGATCAGTAAGGACCATCACTAAGTCATACTCACAACTGTGGAACGCGGTTCAGAGTGCGACTTGACCAGACCATTGTCCTGGGGAGGGCCAGCAGTGTCTACCAAAGCGATTCTTCCTTGTCTTCATCTTGTTGCCTCTCCGGACGAAAGCACAGCTCATTCTTTTCATAGAGTTTTGAGAACAGTCTGGTCGATTACAGCAATATTCTTTGTCTTAGTCTTATGGCTTCCGAGACCACCATAAAAGGGTCCTCTTGTCAGTTTGCTGGTGCAGAATCTAACGTTGTCAGCTTTTTCAGTCTTACATCAGTTCTTTGTCTTACCAGCAGACAGCAAAGAAAGTCTGTGGTTTGTGGTTAACCGACAAAATGTATCTTCAACAACTTTACAGGCTGGGTTTTCCATTAGCCAGCCACGAGTCTTTTTTCTGTGTGCCTCCCACAGGGAAAGAGCTGGTAGTGCTCACGACCAGACACACTGTAGGGGGGCTCCCATAGGTTGCGCAGGGTCTGGCCGTGATGTTTTGGCCAGTGTGCATATCGCGGAGCAGTGACATCGCGGCACCGCGTCCCGCCCCATCCGTCAAATGCACACGCGGCTGCAGCAGCACGCTGACTGACCTCAGTGAGGCTGGCAGCAGCCAGGAAGCACCAGTGGTAAATGGGCCTTCCCCGCCATCATCATGGTCAAGCTATCTGTCGGATCTATCCCCATGTGGCCACAGGCTCCAGGGTGACCCAAGCTACTGAGGCCAGCGGCCAAAGCGAAATATAAAAGCACCTTGAGATTCACTGCTGCCGGAAATCTCACTCTCTCCCTCTATTAGGCAATCCCTCGCAGTCGAGGGTAACTTGCTTCCAAACTAATATGAGTTCTCAGATGACTGATGAGTCCAATGCCGGGCCTACAGTCTCTGTCACAGGAGGGACAGGTGGGTGGGGTGCTTGATTTGTCGTACGCTCCTTCCACTGCTTCCACTTGGTTTCCGCTTGCTCCCGGGGAAGAGACTCGAGGTGCTCAGCACCCTCCCGGATGCTTCTCCTCCATTTTGAGCGGTCTTGGGCCAGGGATTCCCAGGTGTCGGTGGGGATGTTGCACTTTTTCAAGGAGGCTTTGAGGATGCGCTTGAAGCATTTCCTCTGCCCACCTGGGGCTCGCTTGCCGTGTCAGAGCTCCGATTAGAGCACTTGTTTTGGGAGTCTAGTTCGGGCATGTGGACGATGTGGCCTGTCCATCGGAGCTGATCGACAGCAATATTGCCCGGGACGGGTCTTGACCCTTTCAGTACGATATGTTCCTTCCTGCTTTGTCGGAGCATGTTTTTAAATTGCAGAACACCTAAAAAACCTCGTTGATGCCAAAAAAAACCTTCAGTCGACCGTGACCGTTATATGTCATCCATTATTTATGACTTCCTCAATAGAGAGAATGTATAACACACTTTAAGTCAATTACTATTATTACACCATGAAGCACAAATGGCTCCCTCACTGATGAAGGAACTTTTTTCTAAAAGCAGATTTAAAACCTTTTATATTGGCGTTAGTGCTGTGCTGTTGCCATTAGCTTCTAACTCATGGGTTTCATGAAGCCAGTGGCAACACCACGATAAATTTGCCAGATTCCCGAAGGCCACTGCCGGGGCTTCCCACCAGCTAGCCTTAATGAATTAGTCAAGTCTACTTTGTCACTCTTGTGGGCTGCACAAGATCACTGAGCCTATCAGCTCTTCTGCTCCTTCTAAAGTTTTACCTTTGAGTGCACATCATCATCATCATCATCATCATCATCATCATCACAGGCAGTCCCTCGGAATCGAGGAAGACTTGCTTTCAGGTGACTGTACAGCCCAATACGGGAATTACAGTCTCTGTCACGGGTGGGACAGACAGTGGTTGAAGGAAAGGGTGGGTGGGACTGGTTTGCCGCACACTCTTTCCGCTGCCTGCGCTTGTTTTCTGCATGCTCTCGGCGACGTGACTCGAGGTGTTCAGGCCCCTCTCGGATGCTCTTCCTCCACTTGGGGCGGTCTTTGGCCAGGGATTCCCAGGTGTCGGTGGGGATGTTGCACTTTATCAAGGAGGCTGTGAGGGTGTCCGTGAAACGTTTCCTCTGCCCACCTGGGGCTCGCTTGCTGTGCACAACAACAACAACTTGTATTTATATAGCGCCTTTACCATAGTGAAATGTCCCAAGGCACTTCACAGGTGTATTATGCGATTAAAAAAAAATTTCCTCTCCTTACTTTTCCTCCCAAAAGTATCATCTCACAATTCTCTGCATTAAATGTATTAATCAGTATGTCCTCTTGTAGTCACTGATTGTCCTCTCCACAGTTAACCAGATAATCTCATAGCACAGAAGGAGGCCATTCCACCCATTGTGCCTGTGCCGGCTCTTTGGAAGAGTTATCCAATTAGTCCCACTCCTCTGCTCTTTCCCCATAGCTCTGCTAATGTTTCCTTTTCAAGTATATATCCAATTCATTTTTGGAAGTTACTGTAAAATCTGCTTTCAGGCAGTGCCTTCCAGATCACTTGGACTGTGACCCTCACAGATAGGACCTTACCCATGGACTGTGACCTTCACAGATAGGACCTTACCCATGGACTGTGACCCTCACAGATAGGACCTTACCCATGGACTGTGACCCTCACAGATAGGACCTTACCAATGGACTGTGACCCTCTCAGATAGGACCTTACCCATGGACTGTGACCCTCACAGATAGGACCTTACCCATGGACTGTGACCCTCACAGATAGGACCTTACCCATGGACTGTGACCCTCACAGATAGGACCTTACCCATGGACTGTGACCCCCACAGATAGGACCTTACCCATGGACTGTGACCCTCACAGATAGGACCTTACCCATGGACTGTGACCCTCACAGATAGGACCTTACCCATGGACTGTGACCTTCACAGATAGGACCTTACCCATGGACTGTGACCTTCCCAGATTGGATTTTACCCCTGGAGTGTCTCCATCACCGGTAGGATCTTACCCATGCTGTGTGCCCACTCATTGGATCTTACCCATGGAGTGTGACCTTCGCAGATTGGATCCAAACCATAGAATGTGTCCACGGGTAGGATCTTACCCCAGCAGTGCTTCCATCATGGATAGAAGTTCCCTTCCCTCAAGTTGTATCTTGCCCACTCCGTGATGAAGGTGCCTGGCTCATGCTAGGCTTACCTATGATCACATTAGTAGCACCCCCTCCGAGCAGGTTTTCATCATGACCAATCAGCTTGAGGAACGATCCTAGGAGACAAAGAAAATTGAAACATAGAAACATAGGGCCCAAGTTTCCACATGATTTGTGCCTGATTTTTAGGAGCAACTGGTGGAGAACGGACTATCTTAGAAATCGCAATTCTCCACATTTTTGTTTCTGCAGTTCTAGGCAGGTAGAACAGTTCTACTTTGGAACAGAATTTTTTCTTCAAAAGGGGGCGTGTCCGGCCACTGACGCCTGATTTCAAAGTTTCCACAGTGAAAACGTACTCCAAACTAACTTAGAATGGAGCAAGTGAAGATTTTTGTAGAACTGAAAAAACCTGTTCTACACATTAAAAAATCAGGCGCAGGTTACAGATTAGGCGTCCAGAACGAGGTGGGGGGGGGAAGGGAAGTCATTAAATTCTATAATAAATCCATTATACAAATAAATCCAATCTGAATAAACATTTATAAGCAAAGAAAAGATTAAATAAACCATGTTCCTACCTGTGTGAAAGGCAGCGGTTTGCCGTCGGGACCGAAGGCTGAACGGGCCGGGCCCGAGACTTCGGGCAGGGCCTGTCCCCAGCACCAGATTTACAGGTCGGTGGCGTTGGGTCGGGTCGGGGAGGGAGGTTTGGTTCGGGTCGGCTGGGGGGGGGGGGGTGGGAAGCGGGAGTCGAGTCGGGTCGGGAGGAAGCAGGAGCTGGGCGTGGGAGGAGCCTTATTCACGCAGCCCCAGTGAGGCCATTCGGCCAGGGCTACGGGCTGCGTGCTTCGGCCCCTCCCACACAGTTTTGGGCGCCTGAAGCTACTGCACTTGCGTGCCCACTGTAGCGCGCATGTGCAGAGGTCCCGGCACTGTTTTCAGCGCAGGGACCTGGCTCTGCCCCCCTACAGCTCCTGCTGCGCTGCGCCGAGGGCCAGAGGACCTGCAGGGAGGTGGAGAATACGGAAGGTTTTTTTAGGCGCACTTTGTGGCGCGAAAAACGGGCGTCCAGGTCGGGACTGCGCCGTTCTAGGCGCGTGTGGAAACTTGGGCCCTTAGAAACATAGAAAATAGGTGCAGGAGTAGGCCATTCGGCCCTTTGAGCCTGCACCGCCATTCAATGAGTTCATGGCTGAACTCCCGAGATAGGGAGGGGCGAGGCCATGGAGAGATTTGAAAACAAGTATAACAATTTTAAAATCGCGGTGTGGTTGTGCAATGAATGTAATAGGCGACTCAATGAGAATTGTTCTGATGCAGACTGTATATGTAACAGTGAGCGGGAGGAAGGGAATGAATCAAGCTGTGCGTGTCGCACAAAATAGATGGCGCATGTTTCAGGCTGAGCATGGTTCACTAGCCAAGCAGTGCATGGTGGGATGAGGAGAGTGGAAAGAAAGAAAGACTTGTATTTATACAGTACCTTTCATGACCACCGGATGTCTCAAAGCACTTTACAACCAATGAAGTACTTTTGGAGTGTAGTCACTGTTGTAATGTGGGAAACACAGCAGCCAATTTGCACACAGCAAGCTCCCACAAACAGCAATGTGACAATGATGATTGAGGGATAAATATTGACCAGAACACCAGGGATATCTCTTCTGCTCTTCTTTGAAATAGTGACACGGGATCATTTACATCCACCTGAGAGAGCAGATGGTTTAATGTCTCCTCCGAAAGACGGCACCTCTTACAGTGCAGCACTCCCTCAGCACTGCACTGTGAGTGTCAGCCTAGATTTATGTGCCCAAGTCCCTGGAGTGGGACTTGAATCCACAATTTTTTGACTCAGAGGCAAGTGTGCTGCCCACTGAGCCACAGCTGACACTATCTGGGGGAAGGTTAATAACGTGGTGATGTTTGTAGTGAGCAAATACCTGCCTTGCTTATGTTTTCAAAGCAACTGGAAGAACGAGGAATTAGAACTTATTTGTTGTAACCGATTAGCAATTAACAAGGGCTTGACGGGACTCTCACTGCCTGTTGAATTTCAGCAGCAATACTAGCTTTCTATAGAAGCTTCCCCAACGCCTGTCTCAGATCCTATTGTCTGGTTGTGGAATACCCATGAGGCTGGATGGCATTCAGAAGATTTTTCCCTTAAATCCCAGGACAATAGCTGCACTAATTCACAGCATTACAAACTTTTTGTCCTGAAATTCCTGGTAGAAGACTTTAGCTGCCTCAGTGGTTTGCATTGTGTGTGCAGTGTTTTGATTATCCAGGGGCAGCTTGCTTTCAGGTCGATGTGATTCACAACAAGTAATGCAAAGGCACGGAGTATTGCAAATAAACTGAATGAATTTATTGGTTGAACTCCCTCAGGCAATGCTGCTGACTGTGCGGCATCTCCAGAATAATGTGAAGCGGGGCAGGGACTGAGAAAAGATGGATGAGGAGGTTTTAATTTGCCGACTATTTTTTTTCTGGTGGTCTCGGTTGAGGGAAGAACAACCGGTTAGCTGTTCAATCACCTCATCTACTCTTTGGGTGACCTTGCCGTGCCTAAATTGGTTCCAGCGTTTGCCTAAAAAAGCCTCAGTGATGGTACTGCGCAAGTAATTCAGTGGTTATGAAGTGCCTCGGGCTGTCCTGAGGATGTGTTAAGAATAACAGCAACAACTTGCATTTATATAGCGCCTTTAATGTAGTAAAACATCCCAAGGTGCTTCACAGGAGCATTAGCGAACAAAATTGAACAGGTGTAATTTAAAAATTCATTTATGGGATGGGCAATAAATGCTGGCCTTGCCAGTGACGCCCACATCCCACAAATGAATTTTGGAAAGGTGGTGGTGAGCCGCCTTCTTGAACCGCTGCAGTCTGTGTGGTGAAGGTACTCCCACACTACTGTTAGGGAGGGAGTTCCAGGATTTTGACGATGAAGGAACGGCGATATCTTTCCAAGTCAGGATGGTGTGTGACTTGGAGGGGAAGGTGGAGGTGGTGATGTTGCCATGCGCCTGCAGCCCTTGTCCTTCCAGGTGGCAGAGGTCGCAGGTTTGGGAGGTGCTCGATTGCAATATGATTGCAAATTGTTTAATTCTTAACTGAATGCTATAGTGAAATAACTTCCCTCTTTATAGTTAAAAATGTGAGTGCAAATTAACCATTGTTCAGCTCATAAGGAATAGCAGAATGCGTTTAATCAATCAATAGAAACTATGCCCCCAGTCCTAAAGTAATGGTGCATTAGTCTGGTATCCGCGTCAGCTGTGGATCAATGGTAGCACTTTCACTTCTGAGTCAGAACGATTTGGGTGCAAGCCCCACTCCAGAGACTTGAATACATAATCTAGGCTGGCTCTTCCGTGCAGTCCTGAGGGAATGCTGCACAGTCGGAGGTGCCTTCTTAGAGATAGGTGAGGTCATGGAGGGATTCAAACACAAGGGTGACAATTTTAAATATGAGACCTTGGGAGACCTGGATCCTGCAGCTCAGTGCGGATAGGAATGATGGGTTGGGATAAGGGCAGCAGAATTTTCGACAATGTGAAGATTAGGAGGATGGGAGGCCAAGTCAGGAGAGGATTGGAGTACTCCAGTCTGGAAGCATGGACGAATAGATATCTGGATTCTTTATCCAATCAATGGCATCAAGTGATCAGAAGAGACTTGATTTATATCATACCAGTGATTCTGTGAATCGATGCTCCCAGTGGGAGTGGCGCACACCGAGAGCATATCCTGGGGAAATGTTGGAATCACCCCTAATCTTTATACTGGTGTCAGCTGTGGCTCAGTGGGTAGCACTCTCAGCTCTAAGTCAGAAAGTTGTGGGTTCAAGTCCCACTCCAGCAACTTACATGGAAAATAGATGCAGGAGTAGGCCATTCGGCCCTTCGAGCCTGCATCACCATTCGATAAGATCATGGCTGATCATTCCCTCAGTCCCTCACTTGACCACAAAAATCTCGGCTGATACTCCCAGTGCAGTGCTGGAACTTAAGAAATAGGAGCAGGAGTAGGCCACCTGGCCCCTCGAGCATGCTCTGCCATTTAATAAGATCATGGCTGATCTGATCATGGACTCAGCTCCACTTCCCTGCCCGCTCCCCATAACCCTTTATTCCCTTATCATTCAAAAATCTGTCTATCCCCACCTTAAATATATTCAATGACCCAGCCTCCACAGCTCTCTGGGGCAGAGAATTCCAAAGATTTACAACCCTCTGAGAGAAGAAATTCCTCCTCAGCTCAGTTTTAAATGGATGGCCCCCCTATTCTGAGACTATGCCCCCTAGTTTTTTAGTTTCCTCTGAGTAGAAATATCCTCTCTGCATCCACCTTGTCGAGCCCCCTCATTATCTTATATGTTTCGATAAGATCACCCTTCATTCTTCTGAACTCCAATGAGTATAGGGAGTGCTGAGGGAGTGCTGGGGGAGTGCTGCCCCTGTGCTGAGAGTGACTGGAGACAGGGGGCAGTGGACGAAGGGGAGTCAGGGGCAGTGAGTAGAGGGTGACTAGAGTCAGGGTCGGGGAGAGAGGACGGAGGGTGACTGGAATCAGTGGGTAGGCAGATTCAGGGGACAGTGGACGGAGGGTGAAAGGACACAGGGGCAGTGGAAGGAAGAGTGACAGGGATCAGAGGATGGAGGGTGACTAGAGTCAGGGAGAGTGAACAGGATCAGTGACCGAAATTAGGGGCCAGCCACTCACCTTCAGTGTTGATGGTGCTTTGACTGGTGAGGAGGTGTTGCTGGCCTCACTTAGTGATGAGAAGGACAGCACTGGAGTTCAAACTGCTGTTTGCTCTCATATAGTGGCCAGAATTTGCAATGGGTGATAGAAATTCTAATTACTCTTGTGCCACCAGAGTCTGAGAAAGAAAGAGAAAGACTTGGATTTATATAGCGCCTTTCACGACCACTGGACGTCTCAAGGGGTTTACAGCCAATTAAGTACTTTTGAAGTGTAATCACTGCTGTAATGTGGGGAACGTGGCAGCCAATTTGCGCACAGCGAGCTCCCACAAACAGCAATGTGATAATGACCAGATAATCTGTTTTTTTTGTTATGTTGATTGAGGGATAAATATTGGTCAGGACACCGGAGATAACTCCGCTGCTCTTCTTCAAAACAGTGCCACGGGATCTTTTATGCCCACCTGAGAGAGCAGACGGGGCCTCGGTTTAAAGTCTCATCCGAAAGACGGCACCTCCAACAGTGCCGTGCTCCCTCAGCACTGCACTGGCATGTCAGCCCAGATTTATTTGTGCTCAAGTCCCTTGCGGTTCCTCCAAGGGGTTAATAAAGTTGTTGTTCTCTATTTGCACTTCGCTAATCTCCAGTGACCAGGTGATTTCAAAATACGCCAGTCAAAAGGCAGCGATAGTTCACCTCTGGACCATCCCTGCCCTAAGGCACTCCTACATCTTTGTGTGTGTGTCTGTGTGTGTGGTTTTGTTAATCTCTCAATGACTCTGCCTTGGACCCAAGTCAGGTCCCTTCAGACTTGGCTGTCGTTGAGGACATTGGCTGGGATTTGTGACTTGCCTGTGTGTGTGAGTGTGAGTGTGTGTGTGTGTGTGGTTCTGTTTTGTCCCATTGAGAATACGTTCTCAAAATAAGAAAAGTTGATTTCTTTCCTCCCCCCCCACACAATCTAAAGCCTCTTTCCTTAGCTCTTCGCCCCAGTCCCGTGCGCTAACTGGAAGCACGAGCTTGCTTTGAGGCGAGGGCAAGCGAGACGGCGATATTGATGGATCTTCCCGTGCAGTTAAGTGAATAATATTGTTACTTTTTTCCCCCTGCTGTTTTATCTTTAAATCATCTGTGTTTTGACAGTCTTGAAGGACGTATTTACATTTTGCAGGTCGTGTGTCAGAGTCGAGTGTATAGAAACATCGCTGCGAAGTGGCTGGCCAGCTGATTTTGCCTCTGAAATGAGCTGAAAGTTGCCATACTCTTGTCAGTCAGTGTTTGAAAGATATTCTTGAGGAGAAAGACAAATTGGGAGGGTGTTACTTGCCTGTATGAAATCCTGCTTCGGTAGGGAGCTGCAGCATTTGTTTGATGTGAGTCTGTTTGCTGATCACCGAGAGTGAGAGAAAGAGAATCAGTTCAGACTGCAGAGCATGGTGCGGAGTTTGCTTTGCCCTGCATTGTTACAGTTGGTTCAGCGAATAAATGTAAGAATTAGGAGCAGGAGTAGGCCATTCGGCCCCTCGAGCCTGCTCTGCCATTCAATGTGATCATGGTTGATCTTCTGCCTCAACTCCACTTTCCTGCATTATCCCCATATCCCTTGATTCCCTTAATATCCAAAAATCTACCGATCTCTGGCTTGAATAGACTCAAAGACTGAGCCTCCACAGCCTTCTGGGGTAAAGAATTTCAACGATTCACCACCCTCTGAGTGAAGAGGTTTCTCCTCATCTCAGTCCTAAATGGCCGACTCCTTATTCTGAGACTGCGACCCCTGGTTCTAGACTCCCCAGCCAGAGGACATATCCTTGCTGCATCTACCCTGTTACGCTCTGTAAAAATGTTGTACGTTTCAGTCAAACCACTGCCGACTGTTTACAGTTAATCGTCCGTCGCGGAGCGCATGTAAATAAAACAAAAAGACAGTGTGACTCCTGGCAGGATTGTGAGCTACCCCGGGTGAGATCTGGCAGGGGGTGGACTTGAGTGAGGAGAGGAGTCCCATCTCCTGCTGCCGTCTGGCTTTTGACACGGTGCACGGGGATCTCCGTGGCGACCAATGTTTCCCCTTTAAATGGCGTAGGGCTTTGGAGATCCCGTGCAGCCGGCTCACCAGCTTTTAAATAGGGGAAACCACGCACACGCGCGGTATTTTGAATAGGCTGCACAGCCCCTTAAAGGGACCACTCACCAGAAAGTAAATTAAAGGGACCATTGGTGCCCACCCTGTGCAATGGTGAGCAAAATGCGGAGAGGCCACTTGCCGTTCAGTTAACAGAACTGGACGAGGCTCACTCACACCTTGGTGGGTCCACGATCCCGGCAGCTGGTTTGCAGTTGATTAGAGGTGAAACTACACACTCGCCTCTGGCTACCTTGTAAAGACATCCAGTGGTTTGACTGTTTCTGACCTGCTGAAGAAAGAAAGAAAGACTTGCATTTCTATAGCGCCTTTCATGACCACCGGATGTTTCAAAGCGCTTTACAGCCAACAAGGTACTTTTGAAGTACAGTCACTGTTGTAATGTGGGAAACGCGGCAGCCAATTTGTGCACAGCAAGCTCCCACAAACACCAGTATGACAATGGCCAGCTAAATTGTTTCAGTGATGTTGATTGAGGGATAAATATTGGGCAAGACACCGGGGATAACTCCCCTGCTCTTCTTTGAAATAGCACCGTGGGATCTTTTACATCCACCTGAGAGAGCAGACGGTGCTTCGGTTTAGTGACTCATCTGAAATATGGCACCTCCGTCAGTGCAGCACTCCCTCAGAGCTGCGCTGTAGTGTCAGCCTAGATTTTTGTGCTCAAGTTCCTGGAGTGGGACTTGAACCCGCAACCTTCTGAATCAGAGGTGAGGGTGCTACCCGCTGTTGTACCCACAGCTGAGCTTCAGGTACAAGGAGGGGTTTGTGCACGGCTCAGAATCTCAAAAATGCTGAGGTGCTCTCTGAATGCAAGTTGTTGCTTATTTATGGAATGCTGTAGTGAAATAACTGACCACTTTATAGTTAAAAACGTCGGTGGAAATAATCCATTGTTCAGCTCATAAGAAATAGCAGAATGCGATTAATTCATCTGTAGACATTACATGTACCCTTGCCACTCTGGGTACCTTTTTAAAAAAAAGCCATTCTATACTGTTGCCCTGGTATACTGTATATGCTGTGTCACTCTCGCCTCTGAGACAGAAGGTTGTGGGTCCAAGTCCCACTCCAGGGACTTGAACACAAAACATCTAGGCTGACACTCCTAATGCAGTGCTGAGGGAGTGCTGCACTGTCAGAGGTGCCGTCTTTTGGATGAGACGTTAAACCGAAGCCCTGTCTGCTCTCAGGTGGATATTAAAGATCGCATGGCACTATTTTGAAGAAGAGCAGAGGAGTTATCCCCAGTGTCCTGGCCAATATTTATCCCTCAATCAACATAACAAAAACAGATTATCTGGTCATTATCACATTGCTGTTTGTGGGAGCTTGCTGTGCACAAATTGACTGCCGCGTTTCCCACATTTCAACAGTGACTACACTCCAAAAGTACTTAATTGGTTATAAAGTGCTTGGGGATGTCTGGTGGTCTTGAAAGGCGCTATATAAATGCAAGTTCTTTATTTCTTTTCTTTCTACACCTGGAGTTCTAGAGGGCTGACGTTCGAGGTGAACTAATTGATCTCTCACGCTCTGTATCCCACACGCAGCCTCCGGAACAGGGCAACATCGAACCTTAGTTTGCCCGGCCTCACCAAGGACCTTTGCTACTTTCCAATTGGAATGGAGCCAATCCATTGACAGTTGCATGCCACGCCTGCCAATGCTGGCACCCAGCTTTTGAAAGGAGCTGCAGCTGCATGCCTGTCAGCTTGGGGCGGCCCGAGAGCTGCAGTCTGGGGCGCTTATCGACCCTCCGACTTATTGACCATCCGGCCTATCGACCCTCCGGCCGTCCAATCTATTGACCCATTGACCCCCCCCCCCACTGGCCGTCCAATCTTTTGACCCTCCAGCCTAGCAAACCCCTGACCCCTCTGGCCTATCGACAGTCCAACCCAGTGACCCTCCAGCATATTGACCCTCCGGCCCATTGATACACCAGCGTATTGAACCACCGGCCCATTGACCCTCCGGCCTATCGACCCTCTGGCCCATTGACCCTCCGGTGTATTGACCCTCCGGCCCATTGACCCTCTGGCCTATCGACCCTCTGGCCCATTGACCCTCCGGCGTATTGACCCTCCAGCCCATTGACCCTCCGGCCTATCGACCCTCCGGCTCATTGACCCTCCGGCATATTGATCCTCCGGCCCATTAACCCTCCGGCCCATTGACCCTCTGGCCTATCGACCCTCTGGCCCATTGACCCTCCGGCGTATTGACCCTCCGGCCCATTGACCCTCTGGCCTATCGACCCTCCAGCCCATTGACCCTCCGGCGTATTGACCCTCCAGCCCATTGACCCTCCGGCCTATCGACCCTCCGGCTCATTGACCCTCCGGCATATTGATCCTCCGGCCCATTAACCCTCCGGCCCATTGACCCTCTGGCCTATCGACCCTCCGGCCCATTGACCCTCCGGCATATTGACCCTCCGGCCAGCCCAATAGCAACACTCTGTGAAAGAGCAATAGAGAGAGTAACACTGGAAGGTGATTCCTCCCCTTGACAACACATGTTTAAAAGGAGAGACTTGCATTTCTATAGTTGTAATGTGGCAGCCAATTTGCGCACAGCAAGCTCCCAGAAACAGTATTGTGATAATGACCAGATAATCTGTTTTTGTTATGTTGATTGAGGGATAAATATTCGCCAGGACACCGGGGATAACTCCCCTGCTCTTCGTCGAAATAGTGCCATGGGATCTTTAATGTCCACATGAGAGAGCAGACGGGGCTTCAGTTTAATATCGCATCCAAAAGACAGCACCTCCAACAGTGCAGCACTCCCTCAGCACTGCACTGGGAGTGTCAGCCTAGATTTATGCACTCAAGTCCCTGGAGTGGGACTTGAACCCACAACCTTCTGATTCAGACGTACCACTGGGCCAAGGCCAACATGATACACTTGGGATTCTACACATATTTATCTGGAGTTGACTTTGTGCTCACCTGGACCATTTCCAGTGCGATTCCTCCAGTGTTTGTAGTGCTGACTAACTTCATTCCCCTTCCTCAGTTTTGTATGTAACATGCACCGTATAGAAACCAAATCCTTCACGGTCCGTAAAAGAAAGTAGATCCTCCTTCAATTCTTGCACTTTTTTATGATGCATATTTTAGTCTCAAGGACCTCTCCCCGCATCACAGATGGGGCAGGCACTCTGTTCCAAGGCACTCTGTGGCTGCAATTCTGGGATAGTCCACTAGGTGGTGTACAAGAACTGGTAAATCCCCCTCCACCCCCACCCCACCTTTAAGGGAAGTGGCTTCTCCGACAGTCATGGTTGGGGGCCAGGAGCTATCCACCCGATAGAATATGCGGGGAGGAGGTTTGTTCTGAATCACTAGAGCTGTTGAGAGGCTGAGGATGAAAGATAGGGCAGTGCATCCACTTTCTGTTTGCTTCCCCCTTCATTAAGGCCTCCCCGTGCTCTGAAGCTGAGAGGGTGGGCCGGAATTCTTCTCTTAAACCCGTGCCAATAATCACATTCAAAGAGGCACACAGAAGTGTGACCCACTCCACCTCAATCCCATTCCATTCAGCCGTGACTCAGAGGGTAGCACCCTCACCTCTCAGTCAGACTGTTGTAGGTTCAAGTCCCACTCCAGAGACTTGAGAACAAAAATTTAGGCTGACACTCCAGTGCAGTGCTGAGGGAGTGCTGCATTATCGGAGGTGCCGTCTTTCAGATAAGACGATAAATCGAGGCTCTCTCGGGTGGATGTAAAAGATCCCACGGCACTATTTCGAAGAAGAGCAGGGGAGTTATCCCCGGTGTCCTGGCCAATATTTATCCCTCAATTGATGTCACTAAACAACAACAACTTGAATTTGTATAGCACCTTTAACGTAGTGAAATGTTCTGAGGCGCTTCACGGAGTATTTATGAGATTGAAAACAATTTCGTAAAAATTAGCACAGGTTGGTCAAAGAGGTAGGTTTTAAGGAGGGTCTTGAAGGAGGAAAGAGAGGTGGAGAGGTTTAGGCAGGGAGTCCCGGAGCTTGAGGCCTAGGCAACAGAAGGCACGGCCACCGATGGTTAAGCGATTATAATCAGGGATGCTCAGGAGGGCAGACATCTCGGGGGGCGCGGGGGTGTGGCTGGAGGAGATTACAGAGATAGGGAGGGGCGAGGCCATGGAGGGATTTGAAAATACCGACAACAATTTAAAATCGAAGCTTTGCTTTACCGGGATCCAATGTAGGTCAGCGAGCACAGGGGTGATGGGTGAGTGGGACTTGGTGCGAGTTAGGTTACGGGCAGCCGAGTTTTGGATTATCTAAAACCAATTATCTGGTCATTATCACATTGTTGTTCGTGGGACTTTGCTGTGTGCAAATTGGCAGCCATGTTTCCTACATTGCAACAGCAATTACACTTCAAAAGAACTTCATTGGCTATAAAGCACTTTGAGACGTCCGGTGGTTGTGAAAGGCGCTATATAAATGTCAGTCTTTCTTTCCTCTCTTTTTTCCATGGGCTGGTGATCACACTAAAACAACAGGTGACCCATTTTGGTTAATCCATTGCAGTATCCAGTTGTTTCTTAAATGAATCCAGTTTGGCTCCATCACTGTATCTGGGAGTCCACTCCATAGACTGATACAGCACAGAAGGAGGCCGATATTCCCATCGTGCCTGTGCCGGCTCTTTGAAAGAGCAATCCAATTAGTCCCACTCACCCCTGCTCTTTTCCCATAGCCCATAATTGTTTCCCTTTTCAATTCCCTTTTGAAAGTTACTGTTGATTCTGCTTCCACTGCCCTTTCAGGCCGTGCCTTGCAGATCGCAACAACTCGCTGCGTAAACAATTGTCTCCTCATCTACCCGCTAGTTCTTTTGCCAATGAGCTTAACTGTTGTCCTCAGGTTACCGAGCATCCTGCCAGTGAAAACAGTTTTGTCTTATTTACTCTGTCTAAACCCTTCATGTGTTGTCCATGTGTCGATTACTCTTTGTGTGAACAATTTCCTGGTATCAGTCCCAAACTTGCCTTTTTAACAGGTCCTGACAGCTACGTGGTGCCACTGCTGGGGTCTGTCCCACAGGTCCTGGCAGCTATGTGGTACATTATCTATGTGGCCATTATTAACCCGTTAACTTAAACAGTGAGTTTGTCAGGCTATTATACCACAGGGGGCATCACAGCCCTTATCTGATGCCCACATGTATGCAGTTTCCTTCAGTAAGGTTCATTTTTCCTGGGGGCGCTGAGCGTAATTAATTTCAATCCCTCCTTATCGCTGTAATCTCCTCCAGCCCAATAATCCCCCAGGACCACTGCACTCCACCTATTCTGGCCTTTTGAACATCCCCTGATTATAATCGCTCAACCGGTGGCCGTGCCTTCAGCTGCCTGGGCCCTAAACTCTGGAACTCCCTCCCTAAACCTCTCCGCCTCTCTACCTCCCTTTACTCCTTTAAGACGCTCCTTTAAACCTACCTCTTCGACCAAGCTTTTGGTCATTTGCCCTAACAGCTCCTTATATGGCTCAGTGTCAGAAACATATTTTATAACACTCGTGTGACGCTCCTTGGGATGTTTTATTACGTTAAAAGCATTATATAAGTGTCAGCCGTGGCTCAGTGGGTAGCACTCTCACCTCTGAGTCACAAGGTTATGGGTTCAAGTCCAACTTCAGAACTTAAGCACAAAAGAATCTAGGCTGACACTCCCAGTGCAGCGCTGAGGAAGTGCTGCACTGTCTTTTGGATGAAATGTTAAACCGAGGACCCATCTGCCCTCTCAAGTGGACGTAAAGGATCCCATGGCACTATTTCAAAGAAGAGCAGGGGTGTCCTGGCCAATATTTATCCCTCAATCAACATAACAAAAAAAACAGGTGACCTGGTCATTATTACGTTGCTGTTTGTGGGAGCTTGCTGTGCGTAAATTGGCTGCTGTGTTTACATTATAACAGTGACTACACTCCAAAAGTACTTCATTAGCTGTAAAGCGCTTTAAGATGTCCGGTGGTTGTGAAAGGCGCTATATAAATCCAAGTCTTTCTTTTTATATAAATGCAAGTTGAAGTTGTAGTTTTACCATGCTTGTTACTGCCCTTGTTGACACGGTTGAACTGACCAGCCGGACTTGCTGCATTCCCAGTGTATACAAGCAAGAACCAGTTTGGCTCTGGCCGGTTTATTCTGGACCTGGCCAGGTCCTGGCTGTCAGCAGTGGGAATACCCAAGGTGATGCACCTTTTCTATGAGGAAACGAAAGGACCATTGCTTCAGAATTTCCGAGGACGGCTACCAGCACTGGACTGAACACCCTGAACAGGCCCTTGGCCTCACCGCCGTCTGTCGCACCCGTGCAAGGTTTCAGCAATCGTGACACGTCCCCTTTAAATCGAGCTTGTCATTAGCCGCTGCGGTTTGCCACAGGGAAATAAAAAGGTGGCAATCTGTTTGGAAAGAAAACACGAGGAAAAGGTAGACTGCAAATACCCACCCTGGGATATCGGCCAGCTCATTCATTTTCTAAATGGACCGCTTGTGTCCTGTAATCTTAGTTACAAGCCCAGCTGTGTGGTCAACTATTTCTGAGCCTCCCTGCGGTGATGTAGGATGAGGGATTTCCTATTTACAGTGTCAGTTGTGGCTCAGTGGGTAGCACCTTCGCCACTAAGTCAGAAGGTTGTGGCTTCAATCCCACTCCAGGAATTTGCGCACATATATCTAGGCTGACATTCCAGAGGAGTGCTGCACTGTCGGAGGTGCTGTCTTTCGGATGAGATGTTAAACTGAAGCCCCGTCTGCCATCGCAGTTGAGCGTAAACAATCCCATGACACTATTCCAAGGGCCAATATTTATCCCTCAATTGACATAACAAAACAAATGATCTGGTCATGATCACATTGCTGTTTGTGGGAGCTTGCTGTGCACAAATTGCCTGCCATGTTTCCCACATTACAACAGTGACTACACTCAAAAAGTACTTCATTGGCTGTAAAGCGCTTTGGGATGTCCGGTGATCGTGAAAGGTGCTATATAAATCGAAGTCTTTGTTTCTTTTTCTTTCCAATGTCTCTACTTCCTAACATTAGTATTGGTGGGGTTTGTCTCTGTTTTCTGCGAAATATTTTGCAAAAAAATATTGCGTGGAGTTTGAGAAACTGCCTGCCACACAAACTCAGTTATAAATCCCCTTCTCTAAATGCCCCTTTTGCAATTAATGTCGCCAATTCTGGTCAGACGTATTCCTGGAGATTTCATCACATGACCTCCTCCCTCCAAATACCCCGCCTCCGCACTCTCCCCATTGGTCACCCAACATGTCCTTCCTCGTGGCGCCCCGCCTTCCCAGGCCCAATCGGAAAGCCAACAGTCTTTTCGTTACCCGATTGGATGATTCTTGACTCTCAGTCAAACAGCTGTTTCTTTCCCATCACCAACGTTTTTATAAAGTGCATTGAAAGAACTTTTTTTTTAATGCCCCTGTGGTTTTTGTCCAGGGTTGCTCTCAGCAGCGCCCAGGAGTTTAATCTACAATTCCTGGAGACTCCAGGCCAGTCCTGGAGGGTTGGCAACCCTACTGGCAACAGGAAAATAGGAACAGCTAGTCAGAGAAAAATCGAGGTCCGTCTAATTCACCTACTGTCTAGGTAGTCACATGATACAGTGTTAGTGACTAATCATGGCGATCACTCTCTGTCAGTTAGTGCACAATAGACCTTGGCGTGAGATGAGGGAAAACCCCCGATGGTGGAGAGCTTTGGGAACCACAGATCCAATGTCACCTCTTCCTCCCATTTACCACGTTACCTCTCAAATTACTTATTTGCTGAAAGAAATCTATTAATTTGCATTTGAATGAATCGATACTAACTGCTTGCACCGCCTCCCTAGGGAACCTGCTCCTTAGGCTGACCACTCACTGACAATTGATTCCACAGATTCATTTTGCAGTTAACCAACCCTCTCCTCCTTCCCCCCCACCCTCCCCCTCTTCTGTTCAAGCGCAGGCAATGTCCTGTGGTTTTCCTGTTCTGGACAAGGCGATACAGCTTGTCATGGTCAACATTATCCAGTCCCTTTAGAATCCTATAAATAACGATCACATTACCTCCCAACCTTCCCTTTCCCATTGAGGACAATGGGCCTCTTGACTTCTACCCATCCGCGTCTCAACGTTGTTCAGTCCTTATCGTCTGCTTTCCCACGATGAGATTCATTCTACACCTAGGTGGGTCTCTGCTGCTCAGTCACCCACTCAGTGTGTAGAAAATCCTGGGCCAAAACTTGTCTTTTCCCATTGTGCGTGCTGACTGCCTGTTATATATTCTTTCTCTCTTTAACCTCTGCCTGCGACACTGCCATGTGGGGATCAGGCATAAATTTGCAAAAATACCCTTTTTTGCATTTTTTCAGTGCATCACCGCCATGTTACTGCACGTGCTGGCCCCCATTTTAATGCCCGCTGGATTCCCTACTCGGGCCTGAGTTAAAATTACAGCCGGGTCTCAATGATGTAATCGGGCCGCAACATGCAGATGTGAAGAAGGACCCCTCTGTTGGCTCCGGGTGGGCGTCCTTGCTGCCTGCTCAGGAGAGCAGGTGAAAATTGCAGATGTTGCGATCGTGGCTGCTTTCGGAGAATGCTTTGCTCCTCCCAGTGATTAATTGGAGGCAATTTCATGGATGTTGGACAAACAGCCTGGCAACACAGAGGCAGTGCAGGGGTCAACAGAGCTGGTGGAGAGCTGGGGACTGAAAAGACTAATGCTTGCAGAGGGAAATTGGTGCAAGAAATAAATTACATAAGTGGACAAGAACCCTTTCATTATTGTGCACGTTAACCTGAATCCTCTAATCATTTAACACAGACCCTTTCATTGAGTCTGTTTGAAAGAGTGAGCGCAACGATGTGAGTCATCATCATTATAGGCAGTCCCTCGGAGTCGAGGAAGACTTGCTTCCACTCTTAACATGAATTCTTAGGTGGCTGTGCAGTCCAATATGAGAAGCACAGACTCTGTCACAGGTAGGGCAGATAGTCGTTGAGGGAAGGGGTGGGTGGGGAACCTGGTTTGCCGCACGTTCTTTCCGCTGCCTGCGCTTGATTTCTGCATGCTCTCAGCGACGAGACTCGAGGTGCTCAGCGCCCTCCCGGATACGCTTCCTCCACTTAGGGCAGTCTTTGGCCAAGGTCTCCCAGGTGTCAGTGGGGATGTTGCACTTTATCAGGGAGGCTTTGAGGGTGTCCTTGTAACGTTTCCTCTGCCCACCTTTGGGCTCGTTTGCCGTGAAGGAGTTCCGAGTAGAGTACTTGCTTTGGGAGTCTCGTGTCTGGCATGCGAACAATGTGGCCTGCCCAGCGGAGCTGATCGAGTGTGGTCAGTGCTTCAATGCTGGGGATGTTGGCTTGGTTAAGGATGCTAATGTTGGTGCATCTGTCCTGCATGGGGATTTGTAGAATCTTGCGGAAACATCGTTTGTGGTATTTCTCCAGCGATTTGAGGTGTCTACTGTATATGGTCTGTTATGTGTCTGTTAGAGAGAGATATTGGGAACTCCTCTGAGTATAAGAACATAAGAACATAAAAAATAGGAGCAGAAGAAGGCCATACGGCCCCTCAAGCCTGCTCTGCCATTTAATACGGTCATGGCTGATCTGATCATGGACTCACATCCACTTCCCTGCCAATAAGTACTCAGAAAATAACTCCTCCCCCTTACCGTGCATTGCGTTAGATAGGATCACCATCTTTTCCCAATTCTGAAAGAGTAGAATGGGGATGGTTGGGGGGGGTTGGGGGGAGGGGATTGAGGTTACATTTTTCTGTGTTGATTCACTTGTTGAAGTGTCTTGAAATCATTAATACCCAGTGATGTCTCCAAATCATAAGCATTCAATTAACTAGAGTAAATGCACTTCGGTTTTTTTTGAAAAGCACCTGATTTGTAGAATCATAGAACAGTGCAGCACAGAAGGAAGCCATTCAGCCCATCGAGTCTGTGCCGGCTCTTTTGAAGGTCAATCCAGTTAGTCCCACTCCCCCGCTCTTTCTCCATATTCCTGAAATGCTTTCCCCTTCAAGTATTTATCCAATTCCCTTTTTCAAGCTGCTATTGAATCTGTATCCACCACCCTATCAGGCAGTGCATTCCAAATCCTAACCACTCGCTGCGTAAAAAAATTTTCCTCATGTCGCCTCTGGTTCTTTTGCCGATCACCTTAAATCTGTGCCCACTCGTTATCAACCCTTCAGCCATTGAAAACAGTTTCTCTTTATTTACTCTATCTAATCCCATCATGATTTTAAACACCTCTATCAAATCTCCTCTTAGCCTTCTCTGTTCCCAGGAGAACAACCCCAGCTTCTCCAGTTTATCCACGTAACTACAATCCCTCATCCCTGGAACCATTCTAGTACCTCTTCTGTATCCTCTCCAGTGCTTTCATGTCCTTCCTTCGTGAATTGAACACAATACTCTAGCTGGGCCCAAACTAGTGTTTTATATAGGTTTAGTATAACTTCCTGGCTTTTGTACTCTATGCCTCTATTCATAAAGCCCAGGATCCCATGTGCTTTATTAACTGCTTTGTTAACCTGTTCTGCCATCTTCAAAGATTTATGCACAAACACCCCCCCAGGTCTCTCTGTTTTTACACCTGCTTTAAAATTGTACCATTTAGTGAGCATCCCTGATTATAATCGCTCAACCATTGGTGGCCGTGCCTTCTGTGGTCTAGGTCCCAAGTTTTGGAACTCCCTCCCTAAATGTCTCCACCTCTCTACCTCTCATTCCTCCTTCAAGACGCTCCTAAAGCATAGCTCTTTGACCAAGCTTTTGGCCACCTGCGCTAATTTCTACTTACGCAGTTCGATCAAATTTTTATCGCATAATACTCCTGTGAAGTGCCTTGGGACATTTCACTACGTTAAAGGTACTATATAAATACAATTTGTACTTGTTGTATGGTCTCTCCTCATTCTTCCGACCGAAATGCATCACCTCACACTTCTCAGCATTGAATTTCATCTGCCATCCCATTAGACCAGCCTGTCTATGTTTTCTTGAAGTCGATGACTATGTTAGGTTTAAAAAGACAACTTACTCTAAAAACCACTGTCCTATCCAGGACAAAAAAAACCAGCTTGTATTTTTATATCAGTCTATAACATCTCTCAGGAACATCCCATAGTTCTTCACATACAATGAATTACTTTGAGGTGCGGTGACTGTTGTTAATGTAGGCAAACATAACAGCCATTTTGTGCGGGGCAGGATCCCGCAAACAGCATTGAGATAAATTGTAATGTATGCACCTGTAAATATGCTCACAGTTTGTAGAGCTGTTGCATTGTGAGTGACTTAGCCAGTCAAATGATGTTCACAAGACTCAATAAAACCCCAGCCAGTTGGATTCAGGTGATCTACGATGAGGCAGGTGGTTGTGAGCCTGGTGGATGAACTGCTAATGTGTAGTGTGATTCTTAAACCTTTTGCTAATAAACCAACTAGTTCTTAATAGCAATGTGTTGATATGAATTCTTAAGCAAAGAAGCCATGAAGCAAATACATTACATGAATGGACAGTTCATTTGTTTGTTCACGGTGGTATTTAAGGGAGAATTGAGGCCAGGCAATCCTCCTGCTCCTTCTTTGAAGAAAACTATGGGATCGTTAACCTTTACCTGAACCAGTGGTACAGGTAGGCGGAGCCTTAGATTAACACCTTGCCCGAAGGAAGGCATCATTCCTTCAATGCTGCCCAAAGCGCTTTTTGGAGTGTAGTCACTGTTGCAAAGTAGGAAAAGCAGCAGCCAATTCATTCACAGCAATCTCCCACAAACAGCAATGTGACAATAACTAGATAATCTGTTTTGGTGATGTTGGTTGAGGGATAAATATCGGCCCAGGACACCAGGAAGAACTCCCCAGCTCTTCTTTGAAATAGTGCCACGGGATCTTTTACATCCACCTGAGAGAGCAGACGGGACCTCGGTTTAATGCCTCATCCGAAAGACGGCACCTCCGACAATGCAACACTCCCTCACCACTGCACTGGGAGTGTCAGCCGAGATTTTTGTGCTCAGGTCTCCGGAGTGGCACTCAAACTCACAACCATCTGACTCAGAGGCGAGACAGTCCCCTGAGTTAGCAATAATAGTAACAGAGACCAATGTATGCTTGTTACAAATTTGGGTCTGCGGTAAAAAGCCTTCTCGGGCTCAGTGGCGTCACTCACTCCTACGAGTTATCCAGGCATCTAATTTTGATGGGAGTTGATTCACACTGTCTTGTATCTACTTGCACAATAACATAACCCGGGGATGTAATAATAATACCTCCTCCTGACCTGGACTGGAAGCTTTTATTGCTTGGATATATATTTCTTCAATTTCTCCAAAGGTGAACTGAGCAGACACTTGATGAGATGAGATAACAACAACAACTTGTATTTATAGAACGCCTTTAACTTAGTAATACAACGCAAGGCGCTTAATGAGGCCTGATATAAAATGATAATCTGCTTTATTTCTTAATAAGATAAACATACAGAATGACAGTTATGATTAAATGCCTTAATTCAAACAGTACAACCTATGTTTGCGTAATGATCCAAAATAAAGAACACGCCATGCCTTCCCACATCAGTGGGTTCTCTTACTTAACTTAAATCTCTTATGAGGAAAGATTCATATAATCATAGAAATTTACAGCACCGAAGGAAGCTATTTCAGCCCATCGTGTCTGCACCGGCCGATCAAGAGCTATCCAGCCTAATTCCACTTTTCAGCTCTTGGTCCGTAGCCCTGTAGGTTACGGCACTTAAAGTGCATATCAAAGTATTTTTTTAATGTGGTAGGATTTTTGCCTATACCACCCTTTCATGCAGTGAGTTCCAGACCCCCACCACCGTCTGGGTGAAGAAATTTTACCTCATATCTCCTCTAATCCTCCACCCAATTACTTTAAATCTATGCCCCTGCTTGTTGACCCCCTGCCAAGGGGAACAGGCCCTTACTATCCACTCTATCCAGGCCCCTCATAATTTTATACACCTCCTCAGCCACCTCTGTTCCAAAGAAAACAAACCCAGCAGCTCCAATCTTTCCTCATAGCCAAAATTCTCCAGTACAGGCAACATTCATGTAAATCTCATCTGCACCATTTCCAGTGCAATCACATCTTTACTGTAATGTGGTGACCAGAACAGCATGCAGTACTCCAGCTGTGGCCTAACCAGTGTTTTATACAGCTCAAGCATATCTTGCTTGCTCTTGTGTTCCATGCCTCGACTAAAAAATGCAAATATTCCATATGCCTTCTTAACCACCTTATCTACCTGGCCTGCTATCATCAGGGATCTGTGGACCTGCACGCCAAGGTTCCTTTGTTCCTCTACGCTTTTCAGTGTCATACTATTTAATGTGTATTCACTTGCCTTGCTAGACCTCCCAAATACATTACCTCACACTTATCTGGATTGAATTCCATTTGCCATGGTTCTGCCCTCTTGACCAATACATTGATATCTTCCTGCAGTCTGCAGCTTTCTTCTTCATTATCAACCACACAGCCTAGTTTAGTGTCATCTGCAAACTTCTTAATCATACCCCCAACATTCAAGTCGAAGTCATTGATATATACCACAAAAAGCAAGGGACCCACTACTGAGACCTGCGGAACTCCGCTGGATACCGCCTTCCAGTCACAAAAAACACCCATCAACTATTACACTTTGTTTCCTGCCTCTGAGCCAATTTTGGATCCAACTTGCCACTTTGCCCTGTGTTCCATGGGCTTTTACTTTCGTGACCAGTCTGCCGTGTGGGACTTTATCAAAAGCTTTGCTAAAATTCATATACACTACATCATACGCACTACCTTCATCATCCCTCCTGGTTATCTCTCGAAAAATTCAATCAAGTTAGTCAGACACGATCTTCCCTTAACAAATCCATGCTGACTGCCCTTGATTAATCCATGTCTTTCCAACTGATTTATCCTGTCCCTCAGGATTTGGTCCAATAATTTTCCTCCCACTGAGGTTAAGCTGACTGGCCTGTAATTACTTGGTCTATCCCTTTCTCCCTTTTTGAACAAAGGTTTGAGCAGACTCGGCCTATATTCTCTAGAGTTTAGAAGAATGAGAGGTAATCTCATTGAAACATACAACATTCTTAAAGGGCTTGACAGGGTAGATGCAGGGAGGATGTTTCCCCTGGCTGGGGAGTCTAGAACCAGGGGTCAGAGTCTCAGAATAAGGGGTTGTCCATTTAGGACTGAGATGAGGAGAAATTTCTTCACTCAGAGGGTGGTGAATCTTTAGAATTCTCTACCCCAGAGTACCATGGAGGCTCAGTCTTTGAGTATATTCAAGACAGAGATCGATAGATTTTTGGATATTAAGGGAATCAAGGGATATGGTGATAGTGCAGGAAGGTGGTGTTGGGGTAGAAGATCAGCCATGATCACATTGAATGGTGGAGAAGGCTCGAGGGGCCGAATGGCCTACTCCTGCTCCCAATTCTTATGTTCTTAAACAAGTTGACTTCCAACTTTTCTTCTGGCATTTCCAATCGCGTACTCTGGGCAAAAGCCTGGTAGTTTGCACTTTGAACGTCTAACTGCCTGCACAGTATTCTGTTTCCAAAAGTTATGTCACAGCCAGTGCCCCTGTCTGTATCGAACATCTCTCTGTGATAGCAAAAAAAGTGGATCCAGGACTTTCCAATACATTGGGTATGAGGTGACTGAGACAGGCTAATGAACTGTTTACCATCCATGAAGGACCAACAGCAAAGCTGGTTCATCAACAAGTTAGCTAGCCATTGCCTCTACCCTCTGTTTTAAACTTGTCAGAATACACTGTGCTTTTTGAAACACGACATCCTTGCTGTGGAAAATGGCCAAAGATATCCTGAAATACAGCAGCCTGTTTTGAGGGATGAATAGAGTGTATTCAAACAGTACAACCTACGTTTGCGTAATGATACAAAATAAAGAACCCGCCATGCCTTCCCACAGTGGGTTCTCTTATTTAACTGAAACAAGATGACTTCCAACTATTCCTCCAACATTTCTGACCTCTTAGTCCGGGCAAAATCCTTGCAGCCCTGTCCTTGCATTTATATAGTGCCTTTCACGACCACTGGACGTCTCCAAGCGCTTTACAGTCGATGAAGTATTTTTGGAGTGTAGTCACTGTTGCAACGTAGAAAAAACAGCAGCCAATTTTTAACCAATAAGGGAATTAATGGTTATGGGGAGCGGGAATGTAAGTGGAGCTGAGTCCACGGCCAGATCAGCCATGATCTTGTTGAAAGGCGGAGCAGGCTCGAGGGGCTAGATGGCCTACTCCTGTTCCTAATTCTTATGTTCTTATGTTCTTATGTTCAATTCACGCACAGCAAGCTCCCACAAACAGCAATGTGCTAATGACCAGATCATCTGTTTTAGTGATGTTGGTTGAGGGATAAATCGGGGAAAACTCCTCTGATCTTCTTCGAAATAGTGCCGCGGGATCTTCTACTTCCACCTGAGAGAGCAGACGGGAACTTGGTTTAACATCTCATCCAAAAGACGGCACCTCCGACAGTGCAACACTCCCTCACCACTGCACTGGGAGTGTCAGCCTAACTTTTTGTGCTCAGGTCTCCGGAGAGGCACTCAAACTCACAACCATCTGACTCAGAGGCGAGACACTCCCCTGAGTTAGCAATAATAGTAACAGAGACCAATGTACGCCTGTTACAAATTTGGGTCTGCTGAAAAAAGCCTTCTCGGGCTCAGTGGCCTCACTCACTCCTACGCGTTATACAGGCATCTAATTTTGATGGGAGTTGATTCACACTGTCTTGTATCACTTGCACAATAACATAACCCGGGGATGTAAAAATAATACCTCCTCCTGACCTGGACTGGATGTTTTTATTGCTTGGATATATATTTCTTCAATTTCTCCAAAGGTGAACTGAGCAGACACTTGATGAGATGCGATAACAACAACAACTTGTATTTATATAACGCCTTTAACTTAGTAATACAACGCAAGGCGCTTAATGAGGCCTGATATAAAATGATAACCTGCTTTATTTCTTAATAAGATAAACATACAGAATGACAGTTATGATTAAATGCCTTAATTCAAACAGTACAACCTATGTTTGCGTAATGATCCAAAATAAAGAACACGCCATGCCTTCCCACATCAGTGGGTTCTCTTACTTAAATTAAATCTCCTATGAGGAAAGATTCATATAATCATAGAAATTTACAGCACCGAAGGAGGCCATTTCAGCCCATCATGTCTGCACCGGCCGATCAAGAGCTATCCAGCCTAATTCCACTTTTCAGCTCTTGGTCCGTAGCCCTGTAGGTTACGGCACTTAAAGTGCATATCAAAGTATTTTTTTAATGTGGTGAGGATTTTTGCCTCTACCACCCTTTCATGCAGTGAGTTCCAGACCTCCACCACCGTCTGGGTGAAGAAATTTCACCTCATATCTCCTCTAATCCTCCACCCAATTACTTTAAATCTATGCCCCTGCTTGTTGGCCCCCTGCCAAGGGGAACATGCCCTTACTATCCACTCTATTCAGGCCCCTCATAATTTTATACACCTCCTCAGCCACCTCTGTTCCAAAGAAAACAAACCCAGCAGCTCCAATCTTTCCTCATAGCCAAAATTCTCCAGTACAGGCAACATTCATGTAAATCTCATCTGCACCATTTCCAGTGCAATCACATCTTTACTGTAATGTGGTGACCAGAACTGCATGCAGTATTCCAGCTGTGGCCTAACCAGTGTTTTATACAGTTCAAGCATATCTTGCTTGCTCTTGTGTTCCATGCCTCGACTAATAAATTCAAATATTTCATATGCCTTCTTAACCACTTTATCTACCTGGCCTGCTATCATCAGGGATCTGTGGACCTGCACGCCAAGGTTCCTTTGTTCCTCTACGCTTTTCAGTGTCGTACTATTTAATGTGTATTCACTTGCCTTGCTGGACCTCCCAAATACATTATCTCACACTTATCCGGATTGAATTCCATTTGCCATGGTTCTGCCCTCTTGACCAATACATTGATATCTTCCTGCAGTCTGCAGCTTTCTTCTTCATTATCAACCACACAGCCTAGTTTAGTGTCATCTGCAAACTTCTTAATCATACCCCCAACATTCAAGTCAAAGTCATTGATATATACCACAAAAAGCAAGGGACCCACTACTGAGACCTGCGGAACTCCGCTGGATACCGCCTTCCAGTCACAAAAAACACCCATCAACTATTACACTTTGTTTCCTGCCTCTGAGCCAATTTTGGATCCAACTTGCCACTTGGCCCTGGGTTCCATGGGCTTTTACTTTCGTGACCAGTCTGCCGTGTGGGACTTTATCAAAAGCTTTGCTAAAATTCATATACACTACATCATACGCACTACCTTCATCATCCCTCCTGGTTATCTCTCGAAAAATTCAATCAAGTTAGTCAGACACGATCTTCCCTTAACAAATCCATGCTGACTGCCCTTGATTAATCCATGTCTTTCCAACTGATTTATCCTGTCCCTCAGGATTTGGTCCAATAATTTTCCTCCCACTGAGGTTAAGCTGACTGGCCTGTAATTACTTGGTCTATCCCTTTCTCCCTTTTTGAACAAAGGTTTGAGCAGACTCGGCCTATATTCTCTAGAGTTTAGAAGAATGAGAGGTAATCTCATTGAAACATACAACATTCTTAAAGGGCTTGACAGGGTAGATGCAGGGAGGATGTTTCCCCTGGCTGGGGAGTCTAGAACCAGGGGTCAGAGTCTCAGAATAAGGGGTTGTCCATTTAGGACTGAGATGAGGAGAAATTTCTTCACTCAGAGGGTGGTGAATCTTTAGAATTCTCTACCCCAGAGTACCATGGAGGCTCAGTCTTTCAAGATAGATTTTTGGATATTAAGGGAATCAAGCGATATGGAGATAAGTGCAGGAAGGTGGTGTTGGGGTAGAAGATCAGCCATGATCACATTGAATGGCGGAGAAGGCTCGAGGGGCCGAATGGCCTACTCCTGCTCCCAATTCTTATGTTCTTAAACAAGTTGACTTCCAACTTTTCCTCTGGCATTTCCAATCGCGTACTCTGGGCTAAAGCCTTTTAGCTTTCTCTTTGAACGTCTAACTGCCTGCACAGAATTCTGTTTCCAAAAGTTATGTCATAGCCAGTGCCCCTGTCTGTATCGAACATCTCTCTGTGATAGCAATAAAAGTGGATCCATGACTTTCCAATACATTGGGTATGAGGTGACTGAGACAGGCTAATGAACTGTTTACCATCCATGAAGGACCAACAGCAAAGCTGGTTCATCAACAACTTAGCTGCCCACTGCCCCTACCCTCTGTTTTAAACTTGTCAGAATACACTGTGCTTTTTGAAACACGACATCCTTGCTGTGGAAAATGGCCAAAGATATCCTGAAATACAGCAGCCTGTTTGAGGGATGAATAGAGTGTATTCAAACAGTACAACCTACGTTTGCGTAATGATACAAAATAAAGAACCCGCCATGCCTCCCCACAGTGGGTTCTCTTATTTAACTGAAACAAGATGACTTCCAACTATTCCTCCAGCATTTCCGACCTCTTAATCGGGGCAAAATCCCTGCAGCCTTGTCCTTGCATTTATATAGTGCCTTTCACGACCACTGGACGTCTCCAAGCGCTTTACAGTCGATGAAGTATTTTTGGAGTGTAGTCACTGTTGCAACGTAGAAAAAACAGCAGCCAATTCACGCACAGCAAGCTCCCACAAACTGCAATGTGCTAATGACCAGATCATCTGTTTTAGTGATGTTCGTTGAGGGATAAATCGGGGAAAACTCCTCTGATCTTCTTCGAAATAGTGCCGCAGAATCTTTTACGTCCACCTGAAAGAGCAGACGGGACCTTGGTTTAACGTCTCATCCAAAAGACGGCACCTCCGACAGTGCAACATTCCCTCACCACTGCACTGGGAGTGTCAGCCTAGATTTTTGTGCTCAGGTCTCCGGAGAGGCACTCAAACTCACAACCATCTGACTCAGAGGGGAGACACTCCCCTGAGTTAGCAATAATAGTAACAGAGACCAATGTACGCCTGTTACAAATTTGGGTCTGCTGTAAAAAGCCTTCTCGGGCTCAGTGGCGTCACTCACTCCTATGAGTGATTCGGGCATCTAATTTTGATGGGAGTTGATTCACACTGTCTTGTATCTACTTGCACAATAACATAAACCGGGGATGTAATAATAATACCTCCTCCTGACCTGGACTGGATGTTTTTATTGCTTGGATATATATTTCTTCAATTTCTCCGAAGGTGAACTGAGCAGACATTCGATGAGATAACAAAAACAACTGGTATTTATATTACGCCTTTAACGTAGTAACACGACCCAAGGCGCTTAATGAGACCTGATATAAATTGAAAACCTGCTTTATTTCTTAATAAGGTAAACATACAGAATGACAGTTATGCTTAAATGCCTTAATTCAAACAGTATAACCTATGTTTGCGTAACAATACAAAATAAAGAACACGCCATGCCTCCCCACATCAGTGGGTTCTCTTATTTAAGGTAAATCTCCTTTGAGGAGAGATTAATAGAATCATAGAAATTTACAGCAGTGAAGGAGGCCATTTCGGCCCATTATGTCCGTGCCGGCCGACCAAGAGCAATCCAGCTTAATCCCACTTTCCAGCTCTTGGTCCATAGCCCTGTAGGTTAGGGCACATTATGTGCAAATCAAAGTATTTTTTAAATGTGGTGAGGGTTTCTGCCTCTACCACCCTTTCAGGTAGTGAGTTCCAGACCCCCACCACCGTCTGGGTGAAGAAATTTCACCTCATATCTCCTCTAATCCTCCACCAAATTACTTTAAATCTATGCTCCTGGTTGTTGACCCCCTGCCAAGCAAAACAGGTCCTTCCTATCCACTCTATCCAGGCCCCTCATAATTTTATACAACTCTATCAGGTCTCCTCTCAGCCTCCACTGTTCCAAAGAAAACAAACCCAGCATCTTCAATCTTTCCTCATAGCCAAAATTCTCCAGTACAGGCAACATTCATGTAAATCTCTTCTGCACCTTTTCCAATGTAATCACATCTTTCCTGTAATGTAGTGACCAGAACTGCATGCAGTACTCCAGCTGTGGCCTAACCAGGGTTCTATACAGTTCCAGCATAATCTCCTTGCTCTTGTATTCCATGCCTCGACTAATAAACGCAAGTATTCCATGTGCCTTCTTAACCACCTTATCCACCTGGCCTGCTACCATCAGGGATCTGTGGACCTGCACCCCTGGGTCCCTTTGTTCCTCTACACTTTTCAGTGTTGTACTATTTAATGTGTATTCACTTGCCTCGTTAGATCTTCCCAAATGCATTACCTCACACTTATCCGGATTGAATTCCATTTGCCACTGTTCCGCCCACCTGACCAGTACATTGATATCTTCCTGCAGTCCGCAGCTTTCTTCTTTATTATCAACCACACAGTCTATTTTAGTTTCATCTGCAAACTGCTTAATCATACCCCCAACATTCAAGTCCAGGTCATTGATACATACCACAAAAAGCAAGGGACCCAACACTGAGCCCCGCAAAACCCCGCTGGATACCGCCTTCCAGTCACATAAAAACAGCCATCAACGATTACCCTTTGTTTCCTGCCTCTGAGCCAATTTTGGAACAACTTGCCACTTTGCGCTGGATCCCATGGGCTTTTTTTTCGTGACTAGTCTGCCATATGGGACCTTATCAAAAGCTTTACTAAAATCCAGAAATACTACATCATACTCATCGACTCTCCTGGTTGCCTCCTCAATCAATTTGGTCAGACATGACCTTCCCTTAACAAATCCATGCTGACAATCCTTGATTAATCCATGTCTTTCCAAATGAAGATTTATCCTGTCCCTCAGGATTTGGTCCAATAATTTTCCCACCACTGAGGTTAAGCTGACTGGCCTGTAATTACTTGGTCTATCCCTTTCTCCCTTTTTGAACAAAGGTTTGAGTAGACTCGGCCTATATTCTCTAGAGTTTAGAAGAATGAGTGGTAATCTCATTGAAACATACAACATTCTTAAAGGGCTTGACAGGGTAGATGCAGGGAGGATGTTTCCCCTGGCTGGGGAGTCTAGAACCAGGGGTCACAGTCTCAGAATAAGGGGTCGTCCATTTAGGACTGAGATGAGGAGAAATTTCTTCACTCAGAGGGTGGTGAATCATTGGAATTCTTTACCCAAAAGTCTGTGGAATCTCAGTCTTTGAGTATATTCGAGACAGAGATCGATAGATTTTTGGATATTAAGGGAATTAAGGGATATGGGGATAGTGCAGGAAAGTGGAGTTGAGGAGGAAGATCACCCATGATCTCACTGAATGGCGGAGAAGGCTCAAGGGGCCGAATGGCCTACTCCTGCTCCGAATTCTTATATTCTTAAACAAGTTAACTTCTAACTTTTCCTCTGGCATTTCTAACCGCTTACTCTGGGCAAAAGACTGGTAGCTTTCTTTTCGAACGTCTAATTGCCTGCACAGTATTCTGTTTCCAAAAGTTATGTCACAGCCAGTGCCCCAGTCTGTATCGTACATCTCTCTGTGATAGCAAAAGAAGTGGATCCAGGACTTTCCAATACATTGGCTGTGAGGTGACTGAGACAGGCTAATGAACTGTTTACCATCCATGAAGGACCAACAGCAAAGCTGGTTCATCAACAACTTAGCTGCCCATTGCCCTAGCCTCTGTTTTAAACTTGTCAGAATACACTGTGCTTTTTGAAACACGACATCCTTGCTGTGGAAAAATGGCCAAAGATATCCTGAAATGCGGCAGCCTGTTTGAGGGATGAATGGAGTGTATTCAAACAGTACAACCTACGTTTGCGTAATGATACAAAATAAAGAACCCGCCATGCCTCCCCACATCAGTGGGCTTTCTTATTTAACTGAAACAAGATGACTTCCAACTATTCCTCCAGCATTTCCGACCTCTTAATCTGGGCAAAATCCCTGCAGCTCTGACCTCGCAATTATATAGCGCCTTTCACGACCACTGGACGTCTCCAAATGCTTTACAGCCAATGAAGTACTTTTTGGAGTGTAGTCACTGTTGTAATGTGGGAAACGCGGCAGCCAACTTGCGCACAAGCCAGCTCCCTCAAACAGCAATGTGATAATGACCCAATAATCTGTTTTTATGATGTTGATTGAGTAATAACTATTGGCCAGCACACTGGGGATAACTCCCTTGCTCTTCTTCAAAATATGGGATCTTTTACGTCCTCCTGAATGTACAGATGGGGCCTTGGTCTCATCCGAAAGTCGGCACCTCTGACAGTGCAGCACACCCTCAGCACTACACTGGAATGTCAGCCTGGATTTTTTTGTGCTCACATCCCTGGAGTGGGACCTGAGCACAAACATGCATCAGCTATTTTTCTCTAGTAATTATATAACTCAGCACAGTTGCTAAATGATTGCACAGCTCAACACAAGCGTCCCAGTTATGGAGCTGGGTCTGGTGTGTTGACGACGCACAGTGTTATCAATGCACAAATTGGACAGCCAGTTCACGGCACTGAGAGGTACGGTCGCGAGTTGCAAATCGCCAGAACTTGCTAGTCGATTTAGACCGCACAAAAACCACCGATGTGCTTCCAACAAGTTTGACGTCCATCTGAATGAATGGAAGCGTTCTTACTTTGGCCTGCTTATTCCCAAGGTGCATTGCTTTCGCGGACTCGAGCAGGCGATGTCCTCACTGGCTCTCCTTTCAAGACGAGTCGGGCTTTGAAGTGATGGTGTTATTATTGAAAGACCGTGTCGCCCTCGAGGGAATTCAATGTTTGTCGAAAAAGCAAAGTAATCAGAGCTGAAAGATCCTCATTGTAACCATTTGAACGCCTGATGGTAACTGTTTATAATTGAACTATAAGTGTTCCCATGTCCTCCGGAGCGTAGGAAGCACAGCTGGGCAGTTTTGCGTGATGGTACACAAGCACAAAGAAAATTACTCTGCTACCTGAATACAGCAGTCTCAAGTCAATAAATATACATCTCGTCGCTGCAGACCTGGGATCTGACATAGAACGAACACTCAGCTATATAGAGGCAATGCAAGTTGGAGCAAGTAGCACGTAAGCTGTGCTTTGTCAAGGTACACTTCCCTGTTCACTGGGCTTTTGGTATTGTGCCCGAGCGACTATTCTTCATACGTGAGCCTATGTAATGCATTTTGGTAGGGCATTTGATTGTTGGCGGGGATCATAGTCTGGTCTCAATTGCTCTGGGATGGGCAGTGAATGATGGCCTTGCGAGTGACACCCGGGGCCCATGAATGAATTAAAAAGAAATCAGCAGCGGGAGTCACCGGCTAGCGATCAGTATTGGCAACACTTGTTGACTTTGCCTCTCCCTATCCTGCAATCACAGCGGTCAATGGAGCACAGGTCACGCAGCGACCCTCGGAGCTTCTATCGGCAAGTTTGCCTGTTCACTTCTCTTTGGTGAGAGTATGATGGCGAATCTTATGCCCATTCCCAGCATGGAGCCATGCCCACTGGGAGTGCCTAATGTAATATACGCACTTGTGATTATTCTCATAGGTTTAATGAGGCTCTTGATTTAAAGTTAATTTAGAATAGTTGTAGAGCTGTTGAGTTGTGAGTGGCTTAGCCAGTCGCGTGATGTTCACAAGACTCAATAAAACCCCAGTCAGTTGGGTTTAATGGATCCATGATGAGGCATGCAGTTGTGAGCCTGGTGGATGAACTGGTAATGTGTAGTGTGATTGTTAAAGCTTTGTTAATAAACCAACTAGTTCTTAATAGCAATGTGTTACTATGAATGCTAAAGCCAAGGTAATTGTTTTGCCTCCATTCATTTTAATGGATGGAATATCGTGCTGGTCGCGCAAATTTCCAATATGGGCATCCAATAGGTGAGGCTCCACATGGGAGTGTGCATTCATAAAATTTACCTTACAGTCTCTTAAGCAGATAAAAATACTTTGCCTAATTGGACATAGTATTGCCTCATTGAACTTGTGCAACCGGAAACATATTTGGAGATAGAAAGGAAGAACTTGCATTTATATAGCACCTTTCATGACCGCAGGACGTCCTAAAGCACTTTACAGCCAATGAAGTAATTTTTGAAGTCTAGTCACTGTTGTAATGTAGGAAACGCACAGCCAATTTGTGCACAGAAGCTCCCACAAACAGCAATGTGATAATGACCAGATAATCTGTTTCAGGAGTTAGTTGAGGGATAAATATTGGTTAGAACTCCCCTGCTCTTCTTCGAAATCGTGCCATGGGATCTTTAATGTTCACACGAGAGGGAAGATGAGGCCTCAGTTTAACGTCTCGTCCGACAGTGCATCGCTCCCTCAGCACTGCATTGGAGTGTCAGCTTATGTTTTTGTGTTCAAAGTCTCTGGAGTGGGGACTTGATCCCACGACCTTCTGACTCAGAGATGAAAGTGCTACCCACTGAGTCATGGCCGATACCTTGTGATATTCAGCTAATGGCGAGGCTTCTCATTGGCTTTTAAAGTATTGTCTTCCATCCCCCTTTCCTGTGCCTCCCTGTGCCAAGCAGCACCGAGGGATAATGTCATATCTGTGTCAGTCCTGTTCTGAAACAGGTCACCGGGAGATGAATGAGGGTGATCCGGGGGATAACGGGGTTCTCCCTTTGATTACCTCTCAGATCAGCTAGTTCCATGGAGCCATATTCTCCTGCAGGGAGAGCTCTTGACCCACAACGCAAACTTTTAACTTGCTCTCAGGATTTCCTGTGAACATATACTTTTTAAATTTGAGCTAACTTTCTTTTGGTAAACTATCTCTCCTTGTCCTTCTCGACCTGTTTGCAACCTTTGACAAATTGACCACTCTGTCCTCCTTCAACATCTCTCCACTGTTGTCCAGCTAGGTGGGACTGCACTCACCTGGTTCTGTTCTTATCTATCTAATCGTAGGCAGAAAATTTCCTGCAATGGCTTCTCTTCCCATTCCTGCATCGTTACTTCTGATATCCCCCAAGGATCTATCCTTGGCCCCCTCCTATTTCTCATCTATATGCTGCCCTTTGATGATATCATCCGAAAACACGGCATCAGTTTCTACATGTACGCTCTACCTCTCCACCACTTCTCTCAACCCCTCCATAGTCTCTAAATTGTCAGATTGCTTGTCCGATATCCAGTACTGGATGAGCAGAAATTTTCTCCAATTAAATATTGGGAAGACCTAAGCCATTGTCTTTGGTTCCCGCCACAAATTGCGTTCCTTAGCCATCGACTCCATCCCTCACCCTAGCATCTATCTGAGGCTAAATCAGATTGTTCGCAACCTACGCGTCATATTTAACCCTGAAATGAGCCATATATCCGTGGCATACCTAAAACCGCCTCTTTCCACCTCCGTAACATTTTGCCCGCCTCCGCCTCTGTCTCAGCTCATCTGCTGCTGAAACTCGCATCCATGCCTTTGTTACCTCTAGACTTGACTACTCCAATGAACTCCTGGCTGGCCTCCCACATTCTACCCTACGCAAACTTGAGGTTATCCAAAATTCAATAGCTTGTGTCCTAACTCGCACCGAGTCCCGCTCACCCATCACCCCTGTGCTCGCTAACCTACATTGGCTCCCGGTTAAGCAACGCCTCGATTTCAAAATTCTCATCCTTGTTTACAAATCCCTCCATGACTATGCCCCTCTCTATCTTTGTAATCTCTTTCAACCTCACAACTCCACGAGATGTCTGCGCTCCTCATATGTTGCACTCTTGAGCATCCCCGATTATAACTGCTCCACCATCTGTGGCCGTGCCTTCAGCTGTCTGGGTCCTAAGCTCTGGAACTCCCTCCTTAAACTTCTCCGCCTCTCTACCTTTCCTTCCTCCTTTAAGGCGCTCCTGAAAACCTACCTCTTTGACCAAATTTTTGGTCATCTGCCGTAATTTCTTCTTATGCGGATCGGTGTCAAATTTCTCTGTTTTGTCTTATAACACTGCTGTGAAGCACCTTGGGACGTTTTACTACGTTAAAGGCGCTATATAAATACAACTTGTTGTTGTGCTTGATGATGCAAATGGTAATGTGACATTGTAACCCCATTGGTGCACGCTCCTCTCCCGAATAACCTACACCTTTCAGGAGGTCAGATATTGGTGTCTAAGGGATACTCTTTAATTTATTGCCCTCATTCAATTAATCCACTGACCAAAGCCTCTCCCATCTTATATTATGGTTCTCCATATCTATGTGGACACTTGTGTTTTGTAGGACTCACATACCTAAAGCTGATGGTAGACTGCTTGTCCGATATCCAGTATTGGTTGAGCAGAAATTAGGTACTGCTGTTTGTGGCAACCCCCCAGCTCTGTCCTGATTGAGAATGACGAGCAGAGACGAGGAGTCACACCTGCAACCTCCTATCTTTATGACGCATGTGCCATGCCACGCACTGTATTGACTCACTGGACCATTGGAGGGAGGAGTTGAGTCAATGTTTAAAGAACTCACCTGGAAACAGCGGAATAAGGAAAGTGGGACTGGGCGTGTTGTGTGAGCTTTGTTCCCTGACTCGAGAGAATGTCATCAGCCATTCAAGGGAACACTGCGCAGAGGCAAGGCCTTCCAACTGGAGAGGTCGAAGTGGAAAGACAGTTATGTCTCTTGAAGCATCACTTCCTGCCTACCAGTCACTTACGCCGCATTATTGCTAAAAGGGGCAGAGAAATAAAGAAAAGGAAGACTTGCATTTCCATAGCGCCTTTCACAACCTCCGGACATCCCCAAAGCGCTTCACAGCCAAATGAAGTACTTTTGAAGTGTAGTCACTGTCACTGTGTGTCAATTTGTGCACAACAAGATCCCACAAACAGCAATAAACATAATGATCAGATGAGCATGTTTTTTAAAAAAAGTGATGTTGATTAAGGGATAAGTATTGGCCAGGACGCTGGGTCGAACTCCCCTGCTCTTCAAAACAGTGGCGTGGGATCTTTTACGTCCTCCTGAGGGGGGAGATGGGGCCTTGGTTTAACGTCCCATCTGAAATCCACAGCTCATGCTGGGCTGTAACTGGAGGAATCTGGGAGGGTGGTGAATAAACATGGCTGGTAATTATTCTTAATTTGAAGAAGAAAGAGTGCTGGTCCATCCAACAATCAGGTTTCTTGCCTTCTATCTTGCCACCTCAATGGCATGCCTACTGAATCTCTTAAAATAAAATGCAAACTTAAAAACACAAGCATTTTTCTAAAAAGCGATTCAATGTTTACAATAACAGCATTCAGCCGAGCGTTAAAGGCTGTAATTCAATCACAGAGTTCTACTGATGTCCATGAAAGGTGTGGTCTTTGCTCTTCATATGATTTATGTTACGGGACAGAACACCTTCAGTGAATTACAATCTGTTCAATCCAGCCAGCTGCCTATTGCCCTCGATATTGTTAATGAAAGACACGGGCAACTTTGCTTTAATTTTTGATTCAAAAAAATGGGGTATGAAGTAAATATCAGGGAAGCAGCCAATGGTAGCTCAAGCCATTTGAAGCAACTGATGCTCCAACTGGATGTCACAAAAGATATGAGGTGTGCACATTTGATAGTCTGTCCTTGGATAAAATCATTGGTTGTTGCACTGTCGATGATTTGCCACTAGATGCCGCTAGCTCATTAGCACCACATAGCCTGGAGTACCTGATTATCATTCATTTAGTGTCAGCCCTGACTCAGTGGATAGCACTCCTGCCTCTGAGTCAGAAGGTTGTGGGTTCAAGTCCAGAGATTTGAGCACAAAAATCTAGGCTGACACTCCAGTACAATGCTGATGGAGTGCTGCACTGTCAGAGGTGCCGTCTTTTGGATGTGACATTAAACCGAAGCCCCTTCTATTCTCTCAGGTGGACGTAAAATATCCTGCAGCACTATTTCGAAGAACAGCAGGGGAATTATCCCCAGTGTCCTGGCCAATATTTATCCCTCAATCAACATCACAAAAAAACCCAGGTTATTTGGTGATTCCACATTGCTGTTTGTGGGAGCTTGCTGTACGCAAGTTGGCTGCTGACTACACTTCAAAAGTACTTCATTGGCTGTAAAGCGCTTTGAGACGTCCAGTGGTCGTGAAAGGCGCTATATAACTACAAGCCTTTTCTTTTTCCTTTAACCCTGGAGGCTAATATAATGCCAATTGGAAACTCTAGACTTGAACATCCCTTAATGTTTACAAAATATACTAAACACAACATGGCATACTGTTGTAATGCACTCTTCCTCAACCACAAGTCGGAATTCATATTTGGACTTGTGAAATTTGGTTTGTGAGTCAATGGAAGGGCGGTTCCGAGGTGCTATGGTGCCAGTGGAAAAGCCAGACTCAATGGGGGAAGGGTCAGCTTTAGGGTTGCAACATTTTACTTACCCCCCATTTTCTGACCAACGCTCCCTGCAGCTATTGACTCCTGACTGGGAACCTGGGATCGCAGGATTCCACCTACAGGCTCACGGATTTGGAATTCTGCGTTACCAGTGGTGCCAGCATTCAGTTTATTGAAGTTGAAGTCTCACCATCGGTGCTCCAATTAATGACTGAATCTCACCATCAGTGCTCTAGTTAGAGGGAGTCACCATCGATGCTCTAGTTAGAGAGAGTCACCATCGGTGCTCTAGTTAGAGAGAGTCACCATCGGTGCTCTAGTTAGAGGGAGTCACCATCGGTGCTCTAGTTAGAGAGAGTCACCATCGGTGCTCTAGTTAGAGGGAGTCACCATCAGTGCTCTAGTTAGAGAGAGTCACCATCGGTGCTCTAGTTAGAGGGAGTCACCATCGGTGCTCTAGTTAGAGAGAGTCACCATCGGTGCTCTAGTTAGAGAGAGTCACCATCGGTGCTCTAGTTAGAGAGAGTCACCATTGGTGCTCTAGTTAGAGAGAGTCACCATCGGTGCTCTAGTTAGAGAGAGTCTCACCATCGATGCTCTAGTTAGAGAGAGTCACCATCGGTGTTCTAGTTAGAGGGAGTCACCATCGATGCTCTAGTTAGAGGGAGTCACCATCAGTGTTCTAGTTAGAGAGAGTCTCACCATCGATGCTCTAGTTAGAGAGAGTCACCATCGATGCTCTAGTTAGAGGGAGTCACCATCGGTGTTCTAGTTAGAGGGAGTCACCATCGATGCTCTAGTTAGAGAGAGTCACCATCGATGCTCTAGTTAGAGGGAGTCACCATCGGTGTTCTAGTTAGAGGGAGTCACCATCGGTGCTCTAGTTAGAGGGAGTCACCATCGGTGCTCTAGTTAGAGAGAGTCTCACCATCAGTGCTCTAGTTAGAGAGAGTCACCATCGGTGCTCTAGTTAGAGGGAGTCACCATCGGTGCTCTAGTTAGAGGGAGTCACCATCGTTTCTCTAGTTAGAGAGAGTCACCCTCGGTGCTCTAGTTAGAGAGAGTCACCATCGGTGCTCGAGTTAGAGAGTCTCACCATCGGTGCTCTAGTTAGAGGGAGTCTCCATCAGTGCTCTAGTTAGAGAGAATCTCACCATTGGTGCTCTAGTTATAGAGAGTCACCATCGGTGCTCTAGTTAGAGAGACTCACCATCAGTGCTCTAGTTAGAGAGAGTCTCACCATCGGTGCTCTAGTTAGAGAGTGTCACCATCGGTGCTCTAGTTAGAGAGAATCTCACCATCGGTGCTCTAGTTAGAGAGTGTCTCACCATCGGTGCTCTAGTTAGAGAGAGTCACCACCAGTGCTCTAGTTAGAGAGAGTCTCACCATCGATGTTCTAGTTAGAGGGAGGCACCATTGGTGCTCTAGTTAGAGAGAGTCTCACCATCGATACTCTAGTTAGAGGGAGTCTCACCATTGGTGCTCTAGTTAGAGGGAGTCACCATCGGTTCTCTAGTTAGAGGGAGTCACCATCGGTTCTCTAGTTAGAGGGAGTCACCATCGGTTCTCTAGTTAGAGAGAGTCTCACCATCGGTTCGCTGGTTAGAGAGAGTCACCATCGGTTCTCTAGTTAGAGGGAGTCACCATCGGTGCTCCAGTCAATCTCGACACGGTAGACCCAGAGAAGATGTTTCCACTTGTGGGAGACTAAAACTAGACACCATAAATATAAGATAATCACCAATAAATCCAATAGAGAATTCAGGAAGAAACTTCTTTACCCAGAGAGTAGTTAGAAGGTGGAACTCGCTAACACAGGGAGTAGTTGAGGCGACTAGCATCGATGCAATTAAGGGGAAGCTACATAAATACATGAGGATGAAGGAATAGAAGGATATGTTGAAGGGTGAGATGAAGAGGGGTGGGAGGAGGCTCGTGTGAAGCATACAGACCAGTTGGGCCGAAGGCCTGTTTCTGCATTGCACAGTCTATGTACTTAGTATCCCTGTCTAATGTTATTTCACCCAATTGGATGTAGGACCATGCAGCAATTTTTTTATATTCGTTCCTGAGATGCAGGCATCGCTGGTAAGGCCAGCATTTATTGCCCTTCCCTAATTGCTCTCAAGAAGGTGGTGGTGAGCTGCCTTCTTGAACCGCTGCTCTCCGTGTGGTCAAGGAACTCCCACAGTGCTGTTAGGGAGGGACTTCCAGGATTTTAACCCAGCGACGATGAAGGAACGCCGATATAATTCCAAGTCAGGATGGTGTGTAACTTGGAGGGCTCACCCTTCAACATACCCTTCTATTCCCATGCGCCTGCTGCCCTTGTCCTTCTAGGTGGTAGAGGTCGCGGGTTTGGGAGGTGCTGCCAAAGAAGCCTTGGCGAGTTGCTGCAGTGCATCTTGTAGATGGTACACACTGCAGCCACGGTGAGCTGGTGGTGGAGGGAGTGAATGTTTAAGGTTGTAGATGGGGTGCCAATCAAGCGGCCTGCTTTGTCCTGGATGGTGTCAAGCTTCTTGAGTGTTGTTGGAGCTGCACTCATCCAGGCAAGTGGAGAGTATTCCATCACACTCCTGACTTGTGCCTTGTAGATGGTAGAAAGGCGTGGGGGAGTCAGGAGATGAGACACACTCCACAGAATACCCAGCCTCTTACCTGCTCTTAGTGCCACAGTATTTATGTGGCTGGTCCAGTTAAGTTTCTGGTCAATGGTAACCCCCACGAAGTTGATGGTGGGGAGTTCGGCACTGGTAATGCTGTTGAATATCAAGGGGAGGTCTTTAGACTCTCGTTTGTTGGAGATGGTCATTGCCTAGCACTTGCGTGGCGCAAATGTTACTTGCCACTTATCAGCCCAAGCCTGAATGTTGTCCAGGTCTTGTTGCATGCGGACATGGACTGTTTCATTATCTGAGGAGTTGCGAATCGAACTGAACACTGTGCAATTATCAGCAAACATTCCCTCTTCTGACCTTATGATGGAGGGAAAGTCATTGATGAAGCAGCTGAAGATGGTTGGGCCTAGGACACTGTCCTGAGGAATTCCTGCAGCGATGTCCTGGGACTGGGATGATGGACCTCCAGCAACCACAACCATCTTCCTTTGTGATAGGTATGACTCCAGCTAGTGAAGATTTTAGCCCCTGATTCCCATTTACTTCAATTTTACTAGGGCTCCTTGATGCCACACTGGGTCAAATGCTGCCTTGATGTCAAGGGCAGTCACTCTCGTCTCACCTCTGGAATTCAGCTCTTTTGTCCATGTTTGGACAAAGGCTGTAATGAGGTCTGGAGCCGAATGGTTCTGGCGGAACCCAAACTGAGCAGCGGTGAGCAGGTGATTGGTGAGTAAGTGCCGCTTGATCGTACTGTTGACGACACCTTCCATCACTTTGCTGATGATTAAGAGTAGACTGATGGGGCGGTAATTGGCCGGATTGGATTTGTCCTGCTTTTTGTGGACAGGACATACCTGGGCAGTTTTCCACATTGTCGGATAGATGCCAGTGTTGTAGCTGTACTGGAACAGCTTGGCTAGAGGCGCGGCTAGTTCTGGAGCACAAGTCTTACTTGATCGAAAGGCTACATGGGTGACCTATACAGGGCAGCCCCACCAACAATGGCACCGAGACTGGTATATGAATCCTTTCAACATCAAGCTTAGCTCTTAAACCCAGCCACTGACATTGTGCACTGAGTAAATCTTAATCACGCAAGAACACAATGACTGTATTGTAATATTTAGCAGAATTCCTTCAGAGATAATCAATAAAAGAAATTACTCTCAGCCACTTAAATGCACCCCTGGATTCTTGGCATATTCCTAAGTGCCAGCAAGTCTTTGCAGGGACCCAATTTGTTCTGCAATGTATACAACAGTAAATCTGGGCAGCATCGCGGAGCAGTTTAATTACACATGACTAGATTCCAAGTCGATTCAGAACCAGGCACGGACAGAGGTTGACTTGAGGTAAAAAGCCAGAGGTTGTCGGGTGTGGTGTGAGATGCCAAATTCCTGCTCAGTAAATAATGTTTCTTTTTCTGGATTATTAATTTGGTACTTGCTGAGGATTGTTGTGTACACCAGACTGTTACAGCTTTGTGGTGTTTATAGACAACACTTGCACCTGTTGTCTCTATACAGGGCTGTTATACCTGTGGTGTATATATACAGGACTGTTATATATGTCGTGTACGTAGGACTGTTATATGTGTCGTGTATATATATATATATATATATAGGACTGTTATATATGTCGTGATATATATAGGACTGTTATATGTGTCGTGTGTATGTATATATATATATATAGGACTGTTATATATGTCGTGATATATATAGGACTGTTATATGTGTCGTGTATAAGGACTGTTATATATGTCTTGTATATAGGACTGTTATATGTGTCGTTTATATAGGACTGTTATATGTGCCATGTATATATGCAGGACTGCAGTATCTGTCATGTATATATATATATAGATAGCACTGTTATATTTGCCGAATATATACAGGACCAGTATTCCCTTTAAGCAGCGCGGCCACTCTGCAGCTCCAGTGCAGCCGGCTCACCAGCTTTTAAATAGGTAAAAGTACACATGCGAGGTATTTTGATTGGGCCGTGAAGCCCCTTAGAGGATCTATGCACCCAAAAAAATTAAAGGGAACATTATGCAGGACTGCAGTACCTGTTGAGTATATAAATATATGTACAGGTACAATATCTGAAATCTGGAATCCTTGGGACTGAGTCCATACCGGATTTTGGGTTTTGCCGGGTTTCGGACCTCGCCGCTCCTCTGCTCCTTGCCGCTCGCCGAAATGTCCGATTTACGGAGTTCCGGATTCGGGACATTACACCTGTTTATAGACACACATAGATACGGGACAGCAGTATCTGTTGTGTGTGTGTGTGTGTGTGTGTGTATCATCATAGGCAGTCCCTCGAAGCGAGGATGACTTGCTTCCACGCCGAAAAGGGATGAGTTCACAGGTGTTTCAATGAAGGACCTAATATTCCAGGTCCTCAACTACATCTTGAAGGGTGGAAGATGTCTGTGCGTGGATTTTTTTAACGTGTGGTGGCCATTGCACACCAGCCACCACACAGGCTTGACAGAGCTAGGTCTTGGTCCAGTGGCAAGGATTAACCAAGACGACTGGAGACCAGCTCTGCTGCACGGACCTAGCGCGCACACATATCGCAGTGTGGGCTGGCCCGTGCTGCCCCTGGGCTCTCGCCTCTCCTGGGCCCCGATCACATCCCTCTATGAACTCTTGCCACTCCTTCGCCCCCGACCTTGCCATTCTTGCTGTACCTGCCCACACCGCAATCAGCCATCGCCCTCCTGCAGCAGCACCGCGCTCCTCCCTGCAGTGGTATGCGGCCGCACGCTGCTCACTCTAATGGCCCCGGCCTGCTGAGGGTCTTGCAAGCCGGGACCGTGCCGATTTCCAGGCTGGGCCGCTGCACGCTGCCCTATATATATAGGATTGCAGTATAGGTCGTCTATATACAGGACTGCTATATCTGCACAGTGTATCTGTATAGGAAAGAAACAGACTGTTGGATCGGTGCTGGGACAGTTAATCTGTGCAGTGTATAAACACAGGTGCCTGTTGCACCTCCACAGGCACTTTGTCCGTTTTAAATTGATGGATTTTGGGTTGCGGGGAGGGGGGAGGAGTTGGCAATGGTAGGGGAGGTGGGGTGATCGGGATTGGAGGAGCATTGCTGATCCTCTTGCCTTCATGGCAATGTTTTTTAAACAGATCTTTTGATGCCTGCTCCATCTCACTTTGCCCAATTTGGCAGAGTCGGGGGGGGGGTGTGCGGGGGTCCTCAAACTGGCATCAGGCCCCTCATTTACATATGTAAGGGGCCTAATTGCAGTTTTAGGCAGCTGTCTGAAAATCCATCCCGTCCAACTGCAGTCTTTCACCTGCATGGAGTGACAGCTGTGTGACTGTGGGCTCAATTTTCCCCGGTCATTTGCACCGTTTTTTGTGCGCGCCGTTTTTTTTGGCGTAGGTAGGTATTTAAATCAAGGTTTCCCCCAGGAATCTGAGGCGGCATAACTGAGTTAGTTACGATTTTTTTACGTTAGTTTTTTTTTTAACGTCATGTCTGCGCCTGTTTTGATGATTTTTTTACAGTTTGGCCCCCAAAAATTTCTGCTAGGTCGGCGTATCTAGCCACTCCCGAAAAACCTTCTGGAGAGTTAACAGAAAGCAGCGCACATTGAGAAATCGGCGCAGAAAGACGCTATTGTTTTTCATCAAAGTTTTTGGAGGGAGTCAAGAACACTTTAAATATCCATGACATTTTTTTACATTTCAACAGAGTACATGGAAGTTTTCATTGTTTTTTTATTCACTTGCCACCACCGAACGTCTTCAAACAGGGCTGGAGGGTCACTGCATCGGCTGGCAGAGTAGGCCCCTTGCCCGGACACAGGCATGGGGCTCTGCTGCAAAACAAGCCCGGGGTTGTAGGAGGAGGTGCTGTACGGAAGACTGCACTAGGCAGCAAATGAGCCTGGAGGGGCGGGGGGGGGGGAAGTCACAAGACTGCTGAGACCTGGGTGTGCCATACCTTGTGCGAGCCTTCTGCATCATGGTGCTACAGAGGAGACAAATGGTTCAATGTCATCACATGAGGAACCTGTGGGTGCTGGGCAGGAGGCCTTACCCACGTCGGGTATATTGAGACAGGCATTCGTACCTGCACCTGAGTGATGCAGACTGTGTCAGAAGGCTGCGTTTCTGCAAAGAAGTTGTAACTGAGATCTGTGAGTTGCTGAAAGCAGACCTGCAACCTAGAAATGTCAGGAGGACTGCTTTGTCAGTTGAAGTGAGGGTTACAGCTGCACTTTCATTCTATGCCTCAGGATTGTTTCAAGCTAAAACTGGGGATATGTGTGCCATTTCTCAACATGCAACACATGTCTGCAATTTGGCAGGTGACAGCCTGGAGGAATGACGACATAAAGTACCCCATGACTGCCCAGGCAATGCGTGACAGGCTGTGGGCCTCTCCAGGATTACTGGCTTCCCAAAGGTACAGGGTTGCATTGATTGTACCCACATCGCCTTGCGAGCACCTTTGGAGGTTTCCGAGATGTACAAGAACAGAAAAGGCTTCCACTCCATTAATGTAATTAGTGGGTGGGGTGGCTTGACCCATCCACCTCCACGGAGGTGTGTGGGGTTGCTGACCCATCCACCTCCATGGCATGAACCTGGTATTGCAGTACTTCCAGGAACGGTGCTTGGGCTCTAGGCCTTTTGGCTAAGAGCATTAGCGCAGGGTGATCCTTGATGTGTGCAAGGTGACCTCTGGCGTTTGTGATCTGACAAAGAATTGGAAAGATTGGCTACGAAAATTTTTTTTAAAAAAGGATAGTAGGAATCCATGGAATGTCCCACCAACACTCAAACCACTAGTCATGGAAGAGGCTGGCACCTCAATGGGCGGCACCTGCACCTCCTCCAAAGTCAGTAAAACAGTGGGGGTTTCATCCATCTCTATCCCCTCCCCCTTCCCTCACTCCCATGCTCTTGGTCTGGAGGGTGTTATCCTCTTCAGGTTCGTCCGTGTCTGAATCTTCTTCTGCATCGTCAGGGTTGGCCTCAAGTTCTGCAAAATATAACAGAACAGATAAATGGTTAGCAGCAGAGGAGGGTGGCATGAGTAGGCTCACACAGCGCAGGCAGCAAGTTGATTTGAAGGACCACAATGAATGATAGTATTTTGCATCACCCGAAGTGTAACTGACGAAGACATCCCCAGGAACTGAAGCATGGCTAGCCCGCACAGTACTTAACATTTAGCAAAGCCAGACTGCTGAATTTGCAGGACTTAGCCTCTCCCTCGAGTGTGGGCCCAGCTTGTGCAGTGGTGGTTGCTTATCTCCAGGCAGGACCCATCAAAGCAGCGACCTCTCTTCCAAGGGTGTCAATGGGTGCAGATTTACCGGGCCTCCTCCTGTTCGAGTTCTTTCCCTTTTGTTATGTGCTACCTTCCTCTGCAAAGATGAAAACATAACTTTTTAGAGAGGGTATCGTTCTACTGGGTGGGACATATACAGCTGGTCAAATTTACAATTGTAATTCCATTGAATAAATGAAAATATTACTTACACTAACTACTTGACCAAGGTCCTGCCACTTCTTTTTACACTGGCCTCCAGATCTTGAGATGGTCACCACTGCGCAGTAATCTTCTGCAACTTGGTTCCAGCGTTTCTTCACTTCTTTGGGTGGAACTTTTATGTGACCTCTGCTGGTGTCCAGCTCCTGCCATCTGGCCTCAACCACAGTAACTAGTGCCTCCACTTCATCCTGTAAGAAATTCTTGTTCCTTGCACAGCATTGCATCTTGTATTGCAGCTCCAATTTTTCCAATGCTCTCACACAGCACACAAAGTTCTCACACACACAAGTGGCTCTTTAAAAATGGCCAATTGCAGACCCGGAGCTGTACTGCGCATGCGCGCCCATTGGGAACACGTCAAAAACATCCTTTTTTTTTGCGCATGCGCAGAAGGTGCGGCATCATTTTTTCAGCTCAGACAGCAGGCTCCACCCCCCGAGGCAACTGGACAGGCTGCGCGGTGCCAAATTAGAAAAATACAGCGGGGAAACTTTGGACAAATATTTTTGGTGCATTTCTGGCCCGGAAAAACGGGCGTAAATCTAGCAATACACCAAAAAACAGGCTTGGGAAAAATTGAGCCCAAAGACTGGGTTGTTAGGCTGCACTGAAGATGTGATCCTCTGAATAAATTGGCTGTACTGTATGAACAGATGGAAGTAACTCCTGGTATTTTATTTTGCTTTAAAATGGAGAAGGAAACTCGGCTGTTAGTCTCTCTAGTATCGTGTTCCGCTTGTTGCACAGCAACCGGTTTGTTAATACAATATAACTTCAGAGATTGTATTCTGCAGTATGAGTAAGGTCAACGAGGTGAGAAAAATATCAGGATGCAACTTTATCGCAGCTTTGCTTCGTGTTGGATCTGTAAGCTAAGGGTGATGGAGTATCCGAGAATGAAAAGTTTGCTCATTTGTTAATGAGAGGCAGCGCTCCAATCTATGTCGAGCGTGGAAAGTTCCCTTACATTCCTTTCTTTGGCAGAGCAGCACAGACTAGGCAGTGAGTAACATTCTTGTAGTTAAGAAGATAAGAATTAGGAGCAGGAGTAGCCCAGTTGGCACCCTCGAGCCTGCTCCGTCATTCAATGAGATCATGACTGATCACCGATCTCAACTCCACTTTCCTGCCTGATCCCCACATCCTCTGATTCCCTTAATATCCAAAAATCTATCGATCTCTGTCTTTGAAGATGCTGAATGACTGAGCTTCCACAACCCTCTGGGGTAGAGAATTCCAAAGATTCACCACCCTCTGAGTGAAGAAATTTCTCTTCATCTCAGTCCTCAATGGCCGACCCCTTATTCTGAGACTGTGACCCCTGGTTCTAGACTCCCCAGGCAGGGGGAACATCCTCCCTGCATCTACCCTGTCAAGCCCTGTTATCCCATTATCTCCAGTCTTTTTGGCATTTCTTTTGCTACTGAGCGTTAAATAAAATCTGAAATGAGAGAGAGAGACTTGAATTTATAACCATCTCTGAAACAAGCATTTAGTACAGAATAACTTACCCTTTCAAATGCGGCAACTTTTGCCTAGGCAACACAGCGGCCATCTTGTGCTCAACAGGATTGCACAAACAGCAATGAGATAAATTACCAGTTAAGTTGTTTTCTTTTGCCGATGTTGGCTGAGCGAGGAAGGTTGGCAGGACCCGATGAGAACTATTTTTTTGTTTTAGCATACTGCCATGGGAACTGTACCAGACGGATGGGACCTTGGTTTAATGTGTTGTCTGAGGCATAGCTCTTTGACAAAGCAACAGTTTCATCATATATACCTGTATATATAATATGTAATATATATATATATATTATATATACGGCTTTCAAGAATATTATTTCCTAACATGGAGTTCCCAAAGTGAACAGAATTTTCCAAAAGATGTCTCACCAGAATTTTGTGTAACGACTGTAGTATTTCCTTACATAGGGGTACGGTAGCATAGTGGTTATATTATGGGACTAATAATCCAGAGACATGAGTTAAAATCACACCATGGCATCTGGGGGAATTCAGTTAATTAAATAAATCTGGAATTAAAAAGCTAGTATGGTGCATAGTAATGGTGACCATATAACTATCGGATTATCAGAAAAACCCAACTGGTTCACTAATGTCCTTTAAAGAAGGAAATCTGCCACCCTTTCCCGGTCTGGTCTATATGTGACTCCAGACCCACAGCAATGTGGTTAGAAACATAGAAAAATAGAAAATAGGTGCAGGAGTAGGCCATTTGGCCCTTCGAGCCTGCACTGCCATTCAATAAGATCATGGCTGATCATTCCTTCACTTCCCCTTTCCCGCCTTCTCTCCATACCCCTTGATCCCCTTAACCGTAAGGGCCATATCTAACTTCCTCTTGAATATATCCAGCGAACTGGCAGCAACAACTCTCTGCGGCAGGGAACTCCATAGGTTAACCGCTCTCTGAGTGAAGAAGTTTCTCCTCATCTCAGTCCTAAATGGCCTACTCCTTATCCTAAGACTATGTCCCCTAGTTCTGGACTTCTCCAACATCGGGAACATTCTTCCCGCATCTAACTTGTCCAGTCCCGTCAGAATCTTATATGTTTCTATGAGATCCCCTCTCATCCTGCTAAACTCCAGTGAATAAAGGCCCAGTTGATCCAGTCTCTCCTCATATGACAGCCCAGCCATCCCTGGAATCAGTCTGGTGAACCTTCGCTGCACTCCCTCAATAGCAAAAACGTCCTTCCTCAGACTAGGAGACCAAAATTGAACACAATATTCCAGATGAGGCCTCACCAAGGCCCTGTACAACTGCATTAAGACCTCCCTGCTCCTATACTCAAATCCCCTAGCTATGAAGGCCAACATACCATTTGCCTTCTTTACCGCCTGCTGTACCTGCGTGCCCACTTTCAGTGACTGATGAACCATGACACCCAGGTCTTGTTGCACCTCCTCTTTTCCTAATCTGCCGCCATTCAGATAATATTCTGCCTTCGTGTTTTTGCCCCCAAAATGGATAACCTCACATTTATCCATATTATTCTGCATCTGCCATGCATTTGCCCACTCACCTAACCTGTCCAAATCACCCTGCAGCCTCTTAGCGTCCACCTCACAGCTCACACCGCCACCCAGTTTAGTGTCATCTGCAAACTTGGAGTTATTACACTCTATTCCTTCATCCAAATCGTTAATGTATATTGTAAAGAGCTGGGGTCCCAGCATTGAGCCCTGCGGCACTCCACTAGTCACTGCCTGCATTCTGAAAAGGACCCATTTACCCCGACTCTCTGCTTCCTGTCTGCCAACCACTTCTCTATCCACGTCAGTACATTACCCTCAATACCATGCGCTTTGATTTTTCACACTAATCTCTTGTGCGGGACCTTGTCAAAAGCCTTTTGAAAGTCCAAATACACCACATCCACTGGTTCTCCCTTGTCCACTCTGCTAGTTACATCCTCAAAATATTCCAGAAGATTCGTCAAGCATGATTTCCCTTTCATAAATCCATGCTGACTTGGACCGATCCTGTCACTGCTTTCCAAATGAGCTGCTATTTCATCCTTAATGATTGATTCCAACATTTTCCCCACGACTGATGTCAGGCTAACCAGTCTATAATTACCCGTTTTCTCTCTCCCTCCTTTTTTAAAAAGTGGGGTTACATTAGCTACCCTCCAGCCCATAGGAACTGATCCAGAGTCGATAGACTGTTGGAAAATGATTAGCAATGCATCCACTATTTCTCGGGCCTCTTCCTTAAGTACTCTGGGATGCAGACTATCAGGCCCCAGGGATTTATCGGCCTTCAATCCCATCAATTTCCCTAACACAATTTCCCGCCTAATAAGGATATCCTTCAGTTCCTCCTTCTCATTAGACCCACTGTCCCCTAGTACATTCGGAAGGTTATTTGTATCTTCCTTTATGAAGCAGAACCGAAGTATTAGTTCAATTGGTCTGCCATTTCTTTGTTCCCCATTATAAATTCATCTGAATCTGACTGCAAGGGACCTACGTTTGTTTTCACTAATCTTTTTCTCTTCACATATGTATAGAAGCTTTTGCAGTCAGTTTTTATGTTCCCTGCAAGCTTCCTCTTGTACTCTATTTTCCCCCTCTTAATTAAACCCTTAGTCCTCCTCTGATGAATTCTAAATTTCTCCTCGTCCTCAGGTTTGTTGCTTTTTCTAGCCAATTTATATGCCTCTTCCTTGGCTTTAATACTATCCTTAATTTCCCATGTTAGCCATGGTTGAGCCACCTTCCCAGTTTTATTATTACTCCAGACAGGGATGTACAATTGCTGACGTTCATCTATGTGATCTTTAAATGTCTGCCATTGCCTATCCACCGTCAACCCTTTAAGTATACTTTGCCAGTCTATTCTAGCCAATTCACACCTCATACCGTCGAAGTTATCTTTCCTTAAGTTCAGGACCCTAGTTTCCGAATTAACTTTGTCACTCTCCATCTTAATTAGTAATTCTACCATATTATGGTCACTCTTCCCCAAGGGGCCTCGCACAACAAGATTGCTAATTAGTCCCTTCTCATTACACATCACCCAGTCTAGGATGGCCAGCTTCTCCTCGACATATTGGTCTAGAAAACCATCCCTAATACACTCCAGGAAATCCTCCTCCACCGCATTGCTACCAATTAGGTTAGCCCAATCAATATGTAGATTAAAGTCGCCCATGATTACTGCTGTACCTTTATTGCAGACATCCCTTATTTCTTGTTTGATGCTGTCCCCAACCTCACTACTACTATTTGGTGGTCTGTACACAACTCCCACTAGCATTTTCTGCCCTTTGGTATTCCGCAGCTCCACCCATACCGATTCCACATCATCCAGGCTAATGTCCTTCCTTACAATTGCATTGATTTCCTCTTTAACCAGCAACGCCATCCCGCCTCCTTTTCTTTTCTGTCTATCCTTCCAAATGCTGAATACCCCTGGATGTTGAGTTCCCAGCCTTGGTCACCCTGGAGCCATGTCTCCGTGATGCCAATCACATTATATCCATTAACTGCTATCTGCGCAGTTCTGAATACTCCTTGCATTGAGGCACAAAGCACTCAGGCTTGTCTTTTTAACACACTTTGCCCCTTTAGAATTTGGCTGTAAAGTGGCCCTTTTTTTTTGCCTTGGATTTCTCTGCCCTCCACTTTTACTATTCTCCTTTCTATCTTTTGCTTCTGACTCCATTTTATTTCCCTCTGTCTCCCTGCATAAGTTCCCATCACCCTGCCATATTAGTTTAATTCCTCCCAAACAGCACTAGCAAACATTCCCCCTAGGACATTGGTTCCGGTCTTGCCCTGGTGCAGACCGTCCGGTTTGTACTGGTCCCACCTCCCCCAAAACCAGTTCCAATGTCCCAGGAATTTGAATCCCTCCCTTCTGCACCACTCCTGAAGCCACGTATTCATCTGAGCCATCCTGCGATTCCTACTCTGACTAGCACGTGGCACTGGTAGCAATCCTGAGATTACTACTTTTGAGGTCCTACTTTTTAATTTAGCTCCTAGCTCCCTAAATTTGTCTTGTAGGACCTCATCCCGTTTTTTACCTATATCATTGGTACCTATATGCACCACGACAACTGGCTGTTCACCCTCCCTTTTCAGAATGTCCTGCACCCGCTCCGAGACATCCTTGACCCTTGCACCAGGGAGGCAACATACCATCCTGGTGTCTCGGTTGCAGCCGCAGAAACGCCTATCTATTCCCCTTACAATTGAATCCCCTATCACTATCGCTCTCCCACTCTTTTTCCTGGCCTCCTGTGCAGCAGAGCCAGCCACGGTGCCATGAACTTGGCTGCTGCTGCCCTCCCATGATGAGTCATCTCCCTCAACAGTACTCAAAGCGGTGTATCTGTTTTGCAGGGAGATGACCACAGGGGACGCCTGCACTACCTTCCTTGCACTGCTCTTCCTGTTGGTCTTCCATTCCCTATCTGGCTGTGTACCCTTTACCTGCAGTAAGACCAACTCACTAAACGTGCTATTCACGTCATTCTCAGCATCGTGGATGCTCCAAAGTGAATCCACCCGCAGCTCCAGTACCGCAATGCAGTCCGTCAGGATCTGCAGGCGGATACACTTCCCGCACACGTAGTCATCAGGGACACCGGATGCGTCCCTGAGTTCCCACATAGTACAGGAGGAGCATAACATGTGTCCGAGCTCTCCTGCCATGACTTAACCCTTGGCTGACTCTTAACTGCCCTTCTGAAATGGCCCAGCAAGCCACTCAGTTCTACCAAACTGCTACAACAAAGTCTGCACTGTGGCAGTACCATCACCACTCAGCGTTTCAAGGTGGCGGCTCACCACCAGCTTCTCAAGGGCAATTAGGGATGGATAATAAATGCCAGCTTTGCCAATGATGCCCACATCCCATGAACTAATAAATAAATAAGAATGTACAGCACAGAAACAGGCCATTCAGCCCAACATGTCTATGCGGCTGTTACTCCAGACAACCCTCCTCCCCACCCCTCTTCATCTAAACCTATCAGCATTAGCTTCCTTACCTTTGCTTATCTAGCCTCCCCCTTAAATGCATCTATATTATTCGCCTCAACCATTTGCTGTGCTAGTGAGTTCCACATTCTCACCACTCTCTGGGTAAAGAAGTTTCTCCTGAATTTCCTATTGGATTTATCAGTGACAATCTTATATTTATGGCCCCTAGTTCTGATCTTCCCTGCCAGTGGAAACATCTTCTCTACGTTTACCCTATCGAACCCTTTCATAATCTTAAAGACTACATGTAATGAAGCTCAACATCTCATTAGTGTCTTTTTTCTCCCGAAAGCTAACCTTTAATGATTTATGTACATGGGCCTTTAAATCTCTGTCCATCTAAACATCCCAAGGTGCTTCACAGGAGTATTAAGAGATAATGAACTTGACACTGAGAAATTAGGACAGGTGAGCAAAAGCTTGGTCAAAGAGGTAGGTTATAAGGGGCGTCTTGAAGGAGGAAAGAGAGGTAGAGAGGCGAAGAGGTTTAGGGCGGAAGATCCAGAGCTTGGGGCCTAGGCAATAGAAGGCATGGCCACCAATGGTTGAGTGATTATAATCAGGGATGCTCAAGGGCAGAATTAGAGGAGCGCAGATATCTCGGGGGGGTTTTGAGGCTGGAGGAGATTCCAGAGATAGGGAGGGACAAAGCCATGGGGGGATTTAAAAACAAGGATTAGAATTTAGAAATCGAGGTGTTGCTTAACCGGGAGTCAATGTAGGTCAGCGAGCACAGGGGTGACTTCTAGCTTAGTGGTACCTGAAAACCTGAATACACTGTTCTGTATTCTCAAATCCAGGTCCTCTATAAAATCTCGGGGATACTATTGGTCATTGCTCACCAGAGAAAGCATCTTTGAAACCGTACTTTCAGATTCACCAGGACAAGAGAGCACAGTTTCAGGTTATGAAGAGCACATTAAAGAATGAAAGACTTGTATTTACATAGTGCTTTTCACAACATCAGAACATCCCAAATACTTTGTAACCAATGAAGTACTTTTGAACTGTAGGCACTGATGTAATATAGGGGTTGGACAGACTGGTTGCGAGGAGGATGTTTCCCCTGGCTGGGAAGTCTAGAACAAGGGGTCACAGTCTCAGGATACGGGAGTAGGAAATTTAGGACGGAGATGAGGAGAAATTTCTTCACTCAGAGGGTGGTGAACTTGTGGAATTCTCTACCACAGAAGGCTGTGAAGGCCAAGTCACTGAATATATTTAAGAGGGAGATAGATAGATTTCTAGACACAAAGGGCATCAAGGGGTATGGCAAAAAAGCGGGAATATGGTGTTGAGATCGAGGATCAGCCATGATAATATTGAATAGCGGTGCAGGCTCAAAGGACCGAATGGCCTACTGCTGCTCCTATTTTCTATGTTCTATGTTTCTATCAAGGAGACACGTGCGCACAACAAGGCCCCACAATAAAGATATTGACCAGATAATCTGTTTAAGTGATGTTGGCTGAGCGATAAATATTGGCCAGTGCTCCCTCAGTACTGGCAGCCTAGATTTTGTGCTCAAGTCCCAGGAGTGGGACTTGAATCCATGACCTTTAGTTCAGGACAGACGTCAGAAAGTGGCCTTTTTGCACTGAAGGCGATGAACATCTGGAATGGGTTTCCAGGAAAAACCAGGAAACTGGATCATTTAAGAAACAGCTGGCTGCAGTCATGATGCTGTATGCTTGGTATTCTGAACGGCTGAGATCAAATGTTTGTTCATCCAGAGCTATCCCATGATGCACAGACCTGTGCTTGCTCACTCCGTAGCACAGTCATTAGGTGTGGGCAATAAATGCCAGCCTTGCCAGCGACGGCCACATCCCACGATTGAATTTTTAGAAATCAGGAGAGATTAAGTGGGTTGAATATTCACTGGGGATTCCTCCTCCGATCTTTTGCCGCGGACATCCAACCCCTGGGATTCCAACATTAATACTGCGTTGCTGGAGATTGTGTATTTTTTTACATAAACGTTTGTTTGAAATAATTTTTACAAGAGCACCAAAGGTGAGAATCTCGCACAGTGACCCAATCACCAGCTTCCGCTCCCAAACAGGACCTTTGATTGATGGATTAACTGGCCAGTAATTCGCTCACAGCAGCAGGACTTTCAAAGGCAGCGAATGATTCGGAGGGGCTGACATTCCCGCCAGCGTCGGCATCAAATTCTTCCTGCTCATTTCCCCGCCCCCCCCCACCCACCTCCACTCCAGGATCAGAACCGATCAGGGTCTCCGAGTGCAGCCAAACATAGAGTGGAGGCTGGCTCAGCCTTGAAAAACTCTTTTCACTTCCACAGCCCAGGGCAGGCCAGCAATCAGCAGGGCCCATTCCAATAGCATATGCCCAACCTCAAAGAGAAGGCACAGAAAATCAGTAGCAGCAGCAGCCAAGGAATACCTTCATTAGAAGCCCTTGGTGGGGTGGAAGGGGAAAGAGATGTTGAAATATGCATTTGATAAGATGGCCATCATTATTCCTTCTGAAAAAGAGAAACTCAGTAAACTATTAAAATGGTCAGAATATCCAGGGCACTGATTGGAAGTGTACTATTGCGCTTTAGAATTTGGAGATATTTTGCTGACAATCCCCCAGCAGAATTTTTCCTTGCTGACAGCCATGGCTCAGTTGGTGACACTCTCGCCTCTGAATCAGAAGATTCAAGCTGCACCCCAGAGACTTGAGCACATGATCCAGGCTGACACTCCCAGTGCAGTACTGAGGGAGTGCTGCACTGTCAGAGGTGCCGTCTTTCAGCTAAGACAAACCAAGGCCCTCTTAGGAGGACATAAAAGATCCCACGACCCTATTTCGAAAGAAGAGCAGGGGAGTTATCCCTGGTATCCAGGCCAATATTTATCCCTCAACCAACATAACAAAAACAGATTATCCGGTCATTATCACATTGCTGTTTGTGGGAGCTTGCTGTGCTCAAATTGGCTGCCACGTTTCCTACATTACAACAGTGACTACACTCCAAAAGTACTTCATTGGCTGTAAAGCCCTTTGGGACGTCCGGAAGTTGTGAAAGACGCTATATAAATGCAAGTTCTTTCTTTTTTAGGCTGGGAAGAAGAGGATGGAGGGAATGAGTCAAGATCGCTATCCAGTCATTTCTGCCGGAACGTGTGCATGTGCGGCGAGGACAGGGCTGGGCTTGGTCGTGATACACAACTATGGCTGACTAATTAATTATAGAGGCATTTTCAGAAAGAATAATCACTAAATTGGGGTACAGGAGGGCTACCAGTATCAGTGAGCCATATCCCAGCGCCAGTCACCATCAACATGAAAGAAACTCCACCCAATCGTGAAAGTCCACAACATTTCAAACCTATTAGCGAGGTAGCTTTGAGTGATAGATTGACCTGGAACCTATCAATCAAATGGTTGGCAAAATATAACCATAAACTTACTAAATACCTGCGACATTATGTAATTTGGCTAAAGGTCCTTGGAATTTCATGCTGCACTGACTGCAAGTTCAGTCATTCATTTAGATTGTGACCTGAGATTTCTTCATTTAAAGAGGTTTTGTTGCCTTAATTAAAGCGAGTTTTGCCTTCAGGATCCTTTCTTTGAAGAGAGTGGCTCACCATCATGACTCATTTAGTGGATGGGAGTATAGGAGAATGGGACTTTTGTCTCTGAACCGTGTCCAGGGTTGGGCTCTTCCAGTTTAAGTAAAAAGACTTGCATTTATATAGTGCCTTTCACGTCCTCAGATAGTGCAGGGGTCCCCTGTGGTCATCTCCCTGCAAAACAGATACACTGCTTTGAGTACTGTTGGGGAGGATGGCTCATCAGGGGAGGGCAGCAGCAGCCAAGTTCATGGCACCGTAGGTGGCTCTGCTGCAAAGGAGGGCAGGAAAAAGATTGGGAGCGCGATTGTGATAGGGGATTCGATGGTGAGGGGAATAGATAGGCGTTTCTGCGGACGCAACCGAGACTCCAGGATGGTATGTTGCCTCCCTGGTGCAAGGGTCAAGGATGTCTCGGAGCGGGTGCAGGACATTCTGAAATGGGAGGGAGAACAGCCAGTTGTCGTGGTGCACATTGGTACCAACAACATAGGTAAAAAAAGGGATGAGGTCCTACGAAAAGAATTTAAGGAGCTAGGAGCTAAATTAAAAAGTAGGACCTCAAAAGTAGTAATCTCGGGATTGCTACCAGTGCCACGTGCTAGTCAGAGTAGGAATCGCAGGATAGCGCAGATGAATACATGGCTTGAGCAGTGGTGCAGCAGGGAGGGATTCAAATTATTGGGGCATTGGAACCGGTTCTGGGGGAGGTGGGACCAGTACAAACCGGACGGTCTGCACCTGGGCAGGACCGGAACCAATGTCCTAGGGGAAGTGTTTGCGAGTGCTGTTGGGGAGGAGTTAAACTAATATTGCAGGGGGATGGGAACCTATGCAGGGAGACAGAGGGAGACAAAAATGAGGCAAAAGCAAAAGACAGAAAGGAGATGAGGAAAAGTGGAGGGCAGAGAAACCCAAGGCAAAGAACAAAAAGGGCCACTGTACAGCAAAATTCTAGAAGGGCAAAGGGTGTTAAAAAAGCAAGCCTGAAGGCTTTGTGTCTTAATGCAAGGAGTATCCGCAATAAGGTGGATGAATTAACTGTGCAAATAGATGTTAACAAATATGATGTGATTGGGATTACGGAGACGTGGCTCCAGGATGATCAGGGCTGGGAACTCAACATCCAGGGGTATTCAACATTCAGGAAGGATAGAATAAAAGGAAAAGGAGGTGGGGTAGCATTGCTGGTTAAAGAGGAGATTAATGCAATAGTTAGGAAAGACATTAGCTTGGATGATGTGGAATCTATATGGGTAGAGCTGCAGAACACTAAAGGGCAAAAATCGTTAGTGGGAGTTGTGTACAGACCTCCAAACAGTAGTAGTGATGTTGGGGAGGGCATCAAACAGGAAATTAGGAGTGCATGCAATAAAGGTGCAGCAGTTATAATGGGTGACTTTAATATGCACATAGATTGGGCGAGCCAAACTGGAAGCAATACGGTGGAGGAGGATTTCCTGGAGTGCAAAAGGGATGGTTTTCTAGACCAATATGTCGAGGAACCAACTAGGGGGGAGGCCATCTTAGACTGGGTGTTGTGTAATGAGAGAGGATTAATTAGCAATCTCGTTGTGCGAGGCCCCTTGGGGAAGAGTGACCATAATATGGTGGAATTCTGCATTAGGATGGAGAATGAAACAGTTAATTCAGAGACCATGGTCCAGAACTTAAAGAAGGGTAACTTTGAAGGTATGAGGCATGAATTGGCTAAGATAGATTGGCTAATGATACTTAAGGGGTTGACTGTGGATGGGCAATGGCAGACATTTAGAGACCGCATGGATGAATTACAACAATTGTACATTCCTGTCTGGCGTAAAAATAAAAAAGGGAAGGTGGCTCAACCGTGGCTATCTAGGGAAATCAGGGATAGTATTAAAGCCAAGGAAATGGCATACAAATTGGCCAGAAATAGCAGCGAACCTGGGGACTGGGAGAAATTTAGAACTCAGCAGAGGAGGACAAAGGGTTTGATTAGGGCAGGGAAAATGGAGTACGAGAAGAAGCTTGCAGGGAACATTAAGGCGGATTGCAAAAGTTTCTATAGGTATGTAAAGAGAAAAAGGTTAGTAAAGACAAACGTAGGTCCCCTGCAGTCAGAATCAGGGGAAGTCATAACGGGGAACAAAGAAATGGCAGACCAATTGAACAAGTACTTTGGTTCAGTATTCACTAAGGAGGACACAAACAACCTTCCGGATATAAAAGTGGTCAGAGGGTCTAGTAAGGAGGAGGAACTGAGGGAAATCTTTATTAGTCGGGAAATTGTGTTGGGGAAATTGATGGGATTGAAGGTCGATAAATCCCCAGGGCCTGATGGACTGCATCCCAGAGTACTTAAGGAGGTGGCCTTGGAAATAGCGGATGCATTGACAGTCATTTTCCAACATTCCATTGACTCTGGATCAGTTCCTATCGAGTGGAGGGTAGCCAATGTAACCCCACTTTTTAAAGAAGGAGGGAGAGAGAAAGCAGGGAATTATAGACCGGTCAGCCTGACCTCAGTAGTGGGTAAAATGATGGAATCAATTATTAAGGATGTCATAGCAGCGCATTTGGAAAATGGTGACATGATAGGTCCAAGTCAGCATGGATTTGTGAAAGGGAGATCATGCTTGACAAATCTTCTGGAATTTTTTGAGGATGTTTCCAATAAAGTGGACAAAGGAGTACCAGTTGATGTGGTATATTTGGACTTTCAGAAGGCTTTCGACAAGGTCCCACACAGGAGATTAATGTGCAAAGTTAAAGCACATGGGATTGGGGGTAGTGTGCTGACGTGGATTGAGAACTGGTTGTCAGACAGGAAGCAAAGAGTAGGAGTAAATGGGTACTTTTCGGAATGGCAGGCAGTGACTAGTGGGGTACCGCAGGGTTCTGTGCTGGGGCCCCAGCTGTTTACATTGTACATTAATGATTTAGACGAGGGGATTAAATGTAGTATCTCCAAATTTGCGGATGACACTAAGTTGGGTGGCAGTGTGAGCTGCGAGGAGGATGCTATGAGGCTGCAGAGTGACTTGGATAGGTTAGGTGAGTGGGCAAATGCGTGGCAGATGAAGTATAATGTGGATAAATGTGAGGTTATCCACTTTGGTGGTAAAAACAGAAAGACAGACTATTATCTGAATGGTGACAGATTAGGAAAAGGGAAGGTGCAACGAGACCTGGGTGTCATGGTACATCAGTCATTGAAGGTTGGCATGCAGGTACAGCAGGCGGTTAAGAAAGCAAATGGCATGTTGGCCTTCATAGCGAGGGGATTTGAGTACAGGGGCAGGGAGGTGTTGCTACAGTTGTACAGGACCTTGGCGAGGCCACACCTGGAGTATTGTGTACAGTTTTGGTCTCCTAACTTGAGGAAGGACATTCTTGCTATTGAGGGAGTGCAGCGAAGATTCACCAGACTGATTCCCGGGATGGTGGGACTGACCTATCAAGAAAGACTGGATCAACTGGGCTTGTATTCACTGGAGTTCAGAAGAGTGAGAGGGGACCTCATAGAAACGTTTAAAATTCTGACGGGTTTGGACAGGTTGGATGCAGGAAGAATGTTCCCAATATTGGGGAAGTCCAGAACCAGGGGTCACAGTCTAAGGATAAGGGGTAAGCCATTTAGGACCGAGATGAGGAGAAACTTCTTCACCCAGAGAGTGGTGAACCTGTGGAATTCTCTACCACAGAAAGTAGTTGAGGCCAATTCACTAAATATATTCAAAAGGGAGTTAGATGAAGTCCTTACTACTCGGGGGATCAAGGGGTATGGCGTGAAAGCAGGAAGGGGGTACTGAAGTTTCATGTTCAGCCATGAACTCATTGAATGGCGGTGCAGGCTAGAAGGGCTGAATGGCCTGCTCCTGCACCTATTTTCTATGTTTCTATGTTTCTATGTCGCAAAGTGCCAATGAAGCACATTTGAAGTGTAGTCAGTTTTGCAATGTAGGAAACTCAATTTGTGCACAGCATGGCCCCACAAACTTGCAATGTGATAATGACCAGATCATCCGTTTTTGTTATGTTGATTGAGGGATAAATATTCCTCAAAACGGCCAGGACACTGGGGAGAACTCACCTGCTATTTTTTGACCAGTGTCTGTGGAATCGTTTACATCCACTTGAGAAAGCAGAGGGGCCTCGGTTTAATGGCTAAAGACGGGACATCTCCGACAGTGCAGCGCTCCCTCAGCACTGGGAGTGTCAGCCTAGATCTTGCGCTCAAGTCCCTGGGACTTGAACCCACAACTGAGAAGGCGAGAGTGCTACACATGGAGCCACGGCTGAGTCTAAGATGGTTAGGTTGGGAGTAAAGTTTCCTCTGCCCTCGGGTAAATAGTCCATACGCTATTGTATGACATTTCCATTTCACACACAAAGTATTCTTGCAGCTTGTGAGGAGTTTTAGTCGTGTCTACTAGAACCTTGGTCGAGACCGTTTAGACTGATTCCCTTCAAAATCAACGGTTGTCAAAAAAAGATTAATTATCCCATTAGCCTCGAGTCTCAGATACAGTAAATGCAATGATGTGGCCCATTCCTCTGTGACACTCCCTCCTTACCGTATCTGTGCCATGTCAGTAACTACAAAGAATGTAGGCTCCTCTCTCTCAGACTGTTCATTGGGATCAAATCTGGGTATTTATTAACACAATGGAACAAACAGTAGATTGCATTGCATGGTCTCCTGCATGGTGACTATGCTATATGACACGTGCATTCGTCAAACAGTGCGGAAACCTCTTTAAGCTTAAATCGGTCTAACATCGCATCTGAAAGACGGCACCTCCGACAGTGCAGCGCTCCCTCAGCACTGGGAGTGTCAGTCACTGAATCATTAAATGAATACTTATTTTTATCAAAGGGAGATATCTGTATGCTCAGTTTTCACTAAAGTATATTTTGAAATAAAAATGTTTTTCCCCTTATTACATTGTGTTTTATGAAAGAAAGAAAAATAAGATTTGCATTTATATAGCACCTTTCACGACCACCGGATGTCTCAAAGTACTTTACAGCCAATGAAATACTTTTGAAGTGTAGTCACTGTTGTTTGGAAGTCAGAAGAATGAGAGGTGATCTTATTGAAACGTATAAGATTATGAGGGGGCTTGACAGGGTGGATGCAGAGAGGATGTTTCCACCGATGGGGGAGACTAGAACTAGAGAGCATGATCTTAGAATAAGGGGCCGCCCATTTATAATAGAGATGAGGAGAAATTTCTTCTCTCAGAGGGTTGTAAATCTGTGGAATTGAATAAATTTAAGACAGAAATAAACAGTTTCTTAAACGATAAGGGGACAAGGGGATATGGGGAGCGGGCGGGGAAGTGGAGCTGAGTCCATGATCAGATCAGCCATGATCTTAGTGAATGGCGGAACAGGCTTGAGGGGCTGTATGGCCTACTCCTGTTCCTATATCTTATGTTCTTATGTAATGCAGGAAACACAGCAGCTAATTTGCGCAAAGCAAGCTCCCACAAACAGCAATGTGATAATAATCAGATAATCTGTTCTTTATAAACAGCAATGTGATAATAATCAGATAATCTGTTCTTTACAAATGTTGATTGAGGCATACATGTTGGCCAGGACACCTTCCCTGCACTTCTTCGAAATAGTGCCATGGGATCTTTTACGCCCACCTGAGAGAGCAGACGGGGCCTCAGTTTAACTTCTCATCCGAAAGACAGCACCCCCTCAGCACTACTCTGGAGTGTCAACCTAGACTTTTGTGCTCAAGTCTCTGGAGTGGACTTGAACTCACAACGTTCTGACTCAAAGGTGAGAGTTATAACCACTGAGCCACTTTATGCTTTACAATTGGGTGTGGAAGGGAGCAGAACTTGTGCTTTGAGTTCCACTTGCGATCATGTAATGAAATCCCATTCCGGTGACATCAGTCAGGAAACGGAGCTGTGGCTGGCACTCCCTATTCATGGAACTGCTGGACTTGGAACCTCATGATGTCACCACACGAAAGAATTTCACACACAATTCCTAAATTCCCAAGCAGGTTCAAAGGAACAAGCAACAAACCAAGAGTCATTGGTAAGAGTACAGAACTCTCGAAGCGTTGAGGATTACATGATAATTCAGACAAATATAGCGTCTTTGCGGTGACTTAGTTGGCAGCTCTCTTGCCTCTGAGTCAGAAGGTTGTAGGTTCAAGTTCCACTCCAGGGACTTGAGCACAAAAATCTAGGCTGACACTCCAGTGCAGTGCTGAAGGAGTGCTGCACTGTCGGAGGTGCCGTCTTTCGGATGAGTCTTTAATCCAAGTCTGTTCTCAGGTGGACGTAAAAGATCCCATGGCACTATTTCGAAGAACAGCAGGAGAGTTATCCCCGGTGTCCTGGCCAATATTTATCCATCAATCAATATCACTGAAACAGATTATCTGGTCATTATCACATTGCTGTGTGTGGGATCTTGCTGTGCGTAAATTGGCTGCCGCGTTTCCTACATTACAACAGTGACTACACTCCAAAAGTACTCCATTCGCTGTAAAGTACTTTGGGATGTCCTGAACTTGTGAAAGGTTTTATATAAATCAAGTCTTTCTTTCTTTCAGATATATTTCCTGTTTAATACATGGAAGTTTACTTAGAAAATACAGGCGTGCACATCAGGCCCCTGTTGGATATAGAATTTACCCAGTTGGCCTGGGCTTGGATGTCTTTTCCTTTTCTACCGTGGTTGGAAACCAGGATAAATGCAAATAAATCTAATCTATTTTAAAAGACATAGAACATAAATAAAGCCAGGCAGACATGCAGTGAGCGACGTGACATGTAGCAGCATCATAATATCATAGAAGCACCAGCCTCAACTCTGCTAATTAAAGTTAAAATATTAAAATAGATTAACTAACCTTCCCCACCAATGATCACCGTCCCGTCCATTACCCAATCAATGATCACCTTCCCAACCACTGCCCAATCCACGATCACCTTCCCGTCCATTACCCAATCAATGATCATCTTCCCATCCACTTCCCAATCAATGATCACTGTCCCATCCATTGCTCAATCAATGATCACCTTCCCGTCCATTACTCAATCAATGATCACTTTCCCATCCATTGTTCAATACTCACTTTGCCATCCATTACATGTATCAGCCGTGGCTCAGTGGGTAGCACTCTCACCCTCTGAGACAGAAGATCGTTGACTCAAGAACCACTCAAGAGACTTGAGCATGAAAATCTAGGCTGACACTCCAGTGCAGTGCTGAGGGAATGCTGCATTGTCGGAGGTGTTTTCCTTCTGATAAGCCGAGGCCCTGTCTGCTCTCTCAGGTGGATGTAAAGATCCCATGGCACTATGTTGAAGAGCGGGGAGGTTATCCCGGTGACATGGCTATTATTTATCTCTCAATCAACATCACTAAAACAGATGATCTGGTCATTATCACATTGCTTTGCTGCGCAGAAATTGGCTGCCGCGTTTCCTACGTTACAACAGTGACTACACTTTATTGGCTGTAAAGTGCTTTGGGACGTCCTGTGGTCATGAAAGGTGCTGTAAAAATGCAAGTCTTATTTTTCTTTTACACAATCAATAAACACGGTGTTCATTGGCAAGCAGGATGGCCAATGACGTCCGATCCCAATCAGCTGCTGATCACCTCATTCATTTCTGAATCCACTTTTTTTTAATGTTCCTGGGTTGTGGGCGTCGCTGGCAAGTCCAGGATTTATTGCCCATCCCTCATTGCCCTTGAGAAGGTGGTGGTGACAACTGAGTGGCTCGATAGGCCATTTCAGAGGGCAGTTAATAGTCAACCACATTGCTGTGAGTCTGGAATAACTGTGTAATTGATATCAGTCAAGTTAGTTACAACAACAACTTCTTGCATTTATATACAGAAAGACTTGGATTTATATAGTGTCTTCCATGACCACCGGACCTCTCAAAGTGCTTTACAGCCAATGAAGTACTCTTGGAGTGCAGTCACTGTTGTAATGTGGGAAACGCGGCAGCCAATTTGCATACAGCAAGCTCCCACAAACAGAAATGTGATAATAACCAGATCATCTGCTTTTGTTATGTTGATTGAGGGATAAATATTGGACCCAGGACACCGGGGATAACTCCCCTGCTCTTCTTCGAAATAGTGCCATGGGATCTTTTACGTCCACCTGAGAGAGCAGATGGAGCCTCGGTTTAACGTCTCATCCGAAAGATGCCTTGCGCCTTTAATGTAGTGATACGTCCCAAGACTCGTCACAGAAGTGTTAGCAATCAAAATGTGACAGCGAGCCACATAAGGAGATATTGGGGTAAGTGACCGAAACCTTGGTTAAAGAGGTAGGTTTTAAGGAGTGGCTTAAAGGAGGAGAGGCAAAAAGGTTTAGGAAGGGAATTCCAGATTCCATTGACCAATTCCCCATTACTCAGTTCACACCTTCGGATTAAAGAATTCATTCATGTTTTTGTTTTCTCCCATTAATTTGCACCTTCTCATTTATCAGCTCGGTGCTGGTCCTAATGCAGTGAGCTCTGTGATGAGAGTGAGACGTGTACTGAAATCTTTGCTGGATTTATTTTTTGTGTGTGTGCGGCTTCTGCTAGTTTTGGCTTGGTGTTGTGGAAAATAGAGGAATGTTTTGCTGAGTTGCAGTCGTGCTGCCAGTTTTAATGGAAGGCAGCTGAGGAGCTGAAGTACGCGGAGGCTACAGTTAATCTCGCTGGCTCGGGATCTGTTTCACCTGCGTGTCAGTGTGATTTGAGCAATTTGCTGGGAGGATCTTGTCACTTGGTATACAAGGGACTGCTGTTTGTTGCTGTTGTTCCAGCAATTAGTGGCAGCGTGTCAGGAGGAGCTGGCTACAGGGCGGACTGGTTTAGTGAGATTGTTTCGTACACTCCACCTGCCGATTTTGTTCATTATGGGAGAAAGAGGGTGGTGGTTATCGGGTGTGCACTGATTTTATTGATCAACAGATTTGGTCCATTGGTGGTTGTTCCTTCCCAGCTCCCCCCTTCTCTACTGAACTCCAAACTGGTGTTCAGTTTCACAGCCATCGATTGCCTTCCACTACCTCACCCCCAGTGGTCACTCTTCATGTGCCTTCCCAAACGGTGAGGTGCTCTCAGGCAATTTTATTGAATCATAGAAATTTACAGCATGGAGGAAGGCCATTTCAGCCCATTGTGTCCGCGCCGGCCAACAAAGAGCTATCCCGCCTAATCCCATTCTCCAGCTCTCAGTCCTAGCCCTGTAAGTTAAGGCACTTCAAATGCACATCCAGGTACTTTTTAAGTGTGGTGAGGGTTTCTGCCTCTACCACCCTTTCAGGTAGTGAGTGAGTTCCAGACCCCCACCACCCTCTGGGTGAAAAAGTTTCCCCTCAAATCCCCTCTACACCTCCTACGAATTACTTTAAATCTGTGTCCCCTTGGTGTTTGCCCCTCTGCTACGTGAAATAGGTCCTTGCTATCCACCCTACCTAGGCCCCTCATAATTTTATACATCTCAATTAGGTCTCCCCTCAGCCTCCTCTGTTCCAACCTTGTAAATCTCCTCTGTACCCCCTCTAGTGCAATCACATCTTTCCTGTAATGTGGAGCCCAGAACTGCATGCAGTACTCTAACTGCAGCCTAACTAGCGTGCACCCTATAACCACCGCCTTCTTTCTCCCATAATAACCCCCTGCTCTTGTATTCTAATCCTCGGCTAATAAAGGCAAACATTCCATATGCCTTCTTAACCGCCTTAGCTACCTGGCCTGCTACCTACAGGGATCTGTGGACATGCACTCTAAGGTCCCTCTGTTCCTCTACACTTTAATTGTGGAGGTTCAATATTGTCCTGGTGCAACAACGGCGCGAATGGGCTTTCCAGCAAGTCATCACTGCATAGTGATCTGGTGTACTAACCATTGTTAACTTGTTTTTTTAACCCTCCTTCTCCCGAGGTGCTGAGGCTAGTTGTATCTATTGGTAATTAAAAGAAGAGATTGTGTAGATTGGACCTGTTCTCTGGCGTTTAGAAGAATGAGATCTGATCTCATTGAAACATATAAGATTCTGAGGGGGTTTGAAAGGGTAGAACTCAAGGGCACAGTCTTAGGATAAAGGAGTCGGCCATTTAGAATTGAGATGAGGAGGAATTTCTTCACTGAGGGCTGTGAATTTTTGGAATTCTCTGCCCCAGAGGGATATGGATGCTGAGTCTTTGAGTATATTCAAAGCTGAGACAAATAGATTTTTGGACTCTCGGGGAATCAAGGGATATGGTGATCGGGTGGAAAGGTCAGCCACGATCCTATTGAATGGCGGAGCAGGCTCGAGGAGCCGTATGGCCTATTCCTGCTCCTAATTCTTATGTTCTTAAAGTACTGCTCAAACATCTAAAGATCAGGGCTTCAGCCCCTCGAGCCTGTTCCGCCATTCATAATTGGACTGTATAATCATCAGAGTGGGGGCCCCGACCTGCGTGAGAACACCAGCGGCAGGTCGGGGCCATAAAAAGAGCAGCAAGCAGCAGCCCGGGAGCAGCGTGGAGGCATACTACTTCAGGGAGCAGCAAGAGCAACGACGACAGCGAAGAGTGACGTCATCAAGGCCCATGTCGGTGACTGGAGCGTGGGCAGATACAGCAGGAGCGGTGAGGTCGGGGCGAAGGAGTAGCGAGAGACTGTGGAGGGACATGATCGGGGCCCAGGAGAGGCGTGAGTTCGGGGCCAGGGGCCAGCCCACACTGCGATATGTGTGCGCACTAGGTCCGTGCAGCAGAGCAGGTCTTCAGTTGTCGTGGGTAATCCTTGCCACTGGACCAAAACCTAGCTCTGTCAAGCCCATGTGGTGGCTGGTGTGCAACGATCACCACACATTAAAAAAATCCACGCATAGGCATCTTCCCCACCCCCCCCTTCAGGATGTAGTTCAGGACCTGGAATATTAGGTCCTTCATTGGAACACCTGTGAACTTATCCTTTTTTGGCGTGGAAGCAAGTCATCCTCGTTTCGAGGGACCACCTATGATGATGGGTATGGTCATCCTCGCCACTGGACCAAGGCCTAGCTCTGTCAAGCCCGTGTGGTGGCTGGTGTGCAACAGCCACCACACATTAAAAATATCCACGCACAGGTTTCTTCCACTCCTTTAAGATGTAACACCTGTGAGCCCATCTTTTTTGGTGTGAAGAGCGTCATCCTCATTACGAGGGATTGCCTAGTAGTAGTACCTTAACTCTATCTACCCGCCTTGGTTCCGTAACCCTTAATGCCCTTGCCTAACAAACTTCTATCCACCTCAGTTTTGACATTTTCAATTGACCCCCCCCCCCCCCCCCCCCCCTATCCTCAGCTGCTTTTTGGGGGAGAGAGTTCCAGATTCCCACTGCCCTTTGTGTGAAGAAGTGTTTCCTGACATCATCTCTGAATGGCCTAGCTCTAATTTTAAGATTACGCCCCCTTGTTCTGGATTCTCCCCACCAGAGAAAATTGTTTTTTTTTAATTCATTCACGGGATGTGGACGTCACTGGCAAGGCCAGCCTTTATTGCCCATCCCTAATTGCCCTCGAGAAGGTGGTGATGAGCCGCCGCCTTGAACTGTTGCAGTCCCTGTGGTGAAAGAAACAAACTATAAGAGAAACAAAGTAACATCTGTAACAAGGATAAAGATTTCCCAGTCGGCATCAATTGGAGGGACGTGCGGTTTGTGCATTCAAATCCCTGACCTCTGCTCCTTGTTCCCCTGGGTGCCTGATGGTCTTGGAGAAGAACAGCCAGGAAGAAATGCAGGCACCAGCAGTACCAGCACATAAAGCGCATGGGTCCTGATCCCTCCCATAGCTCCCCGAAAGGCTTGCTGTGCGACAAGAATATCATTCGGGAGGGTGTGCAGGGCGGGGGTCTGTTGTAAACCTCCCGCTGATATGTTGTAAACCAAATAATTCTGTTGCAAACCTCAAGGCACGCTGCCTTAAAAACGAATCTTTGATCTCGCTCCCACATCTGTAGAGGTTATTTGAAACATCTGGGAGCTAACGACACAATTACGGAGCAACTGTTTGAGTGCGAATCGGCCTGTTTGAGGTCCAGCTGTGAATTCTTCTCATTTCTTAAACTCTTTTTTTTTTTGCGGGTATCAATATTTAAAGAATTACGTCACGTCTTCCACCAAAGATTGCCATTTTATTTTCCTTAAATCTCTCAATTCTGCTTCGTTGAATTTCAATGGAAAGTTCTTTTCGCCGATAACTCGAGCAGATTGGAAGAGAGCATTTCTGTCGAGGTGCAGAGATAGAATTCGGTTAACAAGTCTGATAATCTCAGCCAGTGTGAAAGTACACAGCACCATTTCCCCCCCCCCTCTAATGCTGTACTCCTGAAGGAGTTGACACTTGGTGGGATACAATTCCTGTGGGCAGTGACGGTGCCTCAGAGGCGAGGTTTTATCACTCAGACATTCTAGGAGCAGTTGTCTGTCATAACTTTAGAGGCAAGAAAAGTGTAAGGAGTGTAGTTTCCATACAAAGTACCTCCTCCAATAATATATATAAGAATTAGGAGAAGGAGTAGGCCACATGGCCTTTCAAGCCTGCTCCGACATTCAATAAGATCATGGCTGATCATCGACCTCAACTCCACTTTCCCACCTGATCCCCATATCCCTTGATTCCCCATGACCCCAAAATTCTATCGATCTCAGCCTTGAATATACTCAGAGACTCAGCATCCACAGCCCTCTGGGGCAGAGAATTCCAATGATTCACAACCCTCTGAGTGAAGAAATTCCTCCTCATCTCTGTCTTAAATGGCCTTTCCCTTATCCTGCTACTATGCCCCCTAGTTCCAGACACTCCAGCCAGGGGAAACAAATTAGAAATCATGATGGTTAATATGGGGAATGGCTGCCCCCCATAATGGAGTGGCTCCATTCTATTCAATTTTGAACAGCTTGGGAAAAGGGATGAATCCTGGGGGTGGCGTGTTGTGCCGGCAGCATGTTTTCTTTGGTATTCTGCCCCCTTTGCTCATCAGACTATGCACTTGTCCCTTCCACAGAGGCAGCTTGGGTGCTCTTTGCAGCCTCTGTGCCTTTGGGGGGCTAGAGATGGGGAAAAATCAGAACAGGTTTCCTCACTTGATTTCCATCCAGTGCCCCCCTGATCCTGATCTCTATCTGACGATCCCTGCTGGCAGTGAGTGCGACTGGACATTGGGTCTAGACTTGACTATTCCAACGCACTCCTGGCTGGCCTCCCATATTCTACCCTCTGTAAACTTGAGGTGATCCAAAACTTGGCTGCCCATGTCCTAATTTGCACCAAGTCCCACTCACTCATCACCCCTGTGCTCGCCGACCTACAATGGCTCCCGGTTAAGCAATGCCCCAATTCTCAATTTCAAAATTCTCAGCCTTGTTTTCAAATCCCTCCATGGCCTCGCCCCTCTCTGTCTCTGTAATCTCCTCCAACCCAACAACCCCCGAGATATCTGTGCTCCTATAATCGTTCCACCATTGGTGGTCGTATCTTCTGTTATCTGTAAGCTCTGGAACTCCCTGCCTAAATCTCTCCACCCCTCTTTCCTTCTCTAAGACGCTCTTTAACACCTACCTCTTTGACCAAGCTTTTGGTCATCTGCCCTAATTTCTCCTATGTGGCTCGGTGTCAAATTTTTTTGTCTCATAATACTCCTGTGAAGCATCTTGGGATGTTTTATTATGTTAAAGGTGCTATATAAATAAAAGTTGTTGTTGTTATTGAAGAGAGGATTGGGCTCAGCTGCCAATACTTACGGTCCAGAATCACACAGGAATAAAAGTGGCCACTCGGGTGTGGTGCCAGAGTGTGCCTGGCACCCGTGTTGGATGAATGTTGGCATCCAATTGCAGCAGGAGTCAGTAGCTTTGGGGCGACGGCGGGGCAAGGAAATTTGGAGTATGAATAAAGACGAAATTAAAGGAATAAATTAAAAATTATGATACTTTGTTAGGGTTGAGGATTTTACAGTCACCTCCCCACCATTGTAAGTGCTCGTTAGTTACAGATTGAGCACACTGTCAGAGGTGTGCCATCTTTTGGATGAGACGTCAAATCCAGGCCCTGCTTGCCTGTTCGGATGGACATAAAAAATCTCACGGGACTATTGGAAGAAATAGCAGGGGACTTCTTTCAGTGTCCTGGCCAACAGTCATCCAACATCATCGAAATCTGGCCATTTATCTCATTTGTTCTTTGTGGGACCTTGCTTTGCACTAATTGACAGGGTAGATGCAGAGAGGATGTTTCCCCTCATGGGGGAATCTAGAACTAGGGGGCATAGTATCAGAATAAGGGGTCACCCATTTAAACCAAGATGGGGAGGAATTTCTTCTCTCAGCGGGTGGTGAATCTTTGGAATTCTCTGCCCCAGATAGCTGGGGAGTCTGGGTCATTGACTATATTTAAGGTGGAGATAGACAGACTCTTGAACAATGAGGGAGTCAAGGGTTATGGGGAGCGGGCAGGGAAGTGGAGTTGAGGCCAGGATCAGATCAGCCATGAGCAGGCTCGAGGGGCCAAATAGCCGACTCCTGCTCCTATTTCTTATGTTCTTATTGGCTGCCGCATTTGCTGAGGTAGCAATGGTGACTACACTTCAAAAGTAATTCAATGGCGGTGGAGCACTTTGGAATGTGTTCAGGATGTGAAAGATGCTATAGAAATGCAAGTTATTCACTCTGTTAGGGTCTGACCTGCATGAGTAGAATAATCCAAACTCACTGAGCAGCCCTGAGCTGTCGTCCTGTATAAAAGGGCGCGCTACCCTTATAAATGAGCATACCGCTATGTACATGTACCTTACTGGCCCTTCATAAGTGTGGAAAATCACTTGTACACTTAACCCAGGCCTCCTCGGTCTAGTAATTATTTTGACAGATACTGTCTGATGGAAAGGACTGTTCGAGAAAGAGAGGCGAAGGAGATTCAGGATTTGCAGGGTTAAATTAGAAAGCAGATTGCCGGATAGAAGCGGGCATCTCCCTTAGCTCTGAAATATCAGCCCTGATTGCAATGTCAAGTGTGCAATGGGATTTGCTTCTGACTCAGAGGCGAGAGAGCTACCAGCTGAACTGAGCTAATATATTTAATGACTTGGCACTTGCACTGGGGAGGCGACTGTAAAAATCCTGAGCCCTAACAAAAGGATAATGTCCTAGAATAGAATCATAGAAGGTTACAGCAACAACCTGTATTTATATAGTGCTTTTAACATAGTAAAATGCCCCAAGGTGCTTCACAGGAGTGTTAAAAGATAAAACAAATAAATTTGACATAGAGCCGCATAAGAACAAATTACAGCACAGAAGGAGGCCATTCGGCCCATCGGGTTTGCGCCGGCCGACCAAGAGCTACCCAGCCTAATCCCACTTGCTAGCTCTTGGTCTGTAGCCCTGTATGTTACGGCACTTCAAGTGCATATCCAAGTACTTTTTAAATGTGATGAAGGTTTCTGCTTCTACTACCCTTTCAGGCAGTGAGTTCCAGACCCCCACCACCCTGTGGGTGAAAAAGATTCTCCTCAACTCCCTCTAATCCTTCTACCAATTACTTTAAATCTATGTCTAATAATATTTTAAAAATTTATTCCTTTGATTTTTTTTCTTTATTTTTGCCCCCCAATTTCCTCGCATACATCAACAACTTGTATTTATATAGAGCTTTTAACAGAGTGTTATGAGACACAAAAATTTAACACCGAGCCGCATAAGGAAAATTAGAGCAGGTGCCCAAAGCTTGGTCAAAGAGGTAGGTTTTAAGGAGTGTCTTAAAGGAGGAAAGAAAGGTAGAGAGGCGGAGAAGTTTAGGGAGGGTGTTCCAGAGCTTAGGGCATAGGCAGCTGAAGGCATGGTCACCAATAGTTGAGCGATTATAGTCAGAGATGCTCAAGAGGGCAGAATTAGAGGAGCGCAGACATCTCGGAGGTTTGTGGGGCTGGAGGAAATTACTGAAATAGGGAGGGGCGAGGCCATGGAGTGAATTGAAAACAAGGATGAGAATTTTGAAATCGAGGCATTGATTAAACGGGAGCAGCGAGCACAGGAGTGATGGGTGAGTGGGATGGTGCTAGTTAGGACATGGGCTGCCGAGTTTTCTATCACCTCTAGTTTACGTAGGGTAGAATGTGGGAGACCAGCCAGGAGTGAGTTGGAATAGTCAAGTCTAGAGGTAACAAAGGCATGTATGAGCTGAGGCAGGAGCGGAGGCAAAGCAAAGTATTAAAAATAAATTTTGCAGGAGTAATGGGCAATAATCTCTGATGTACTGAGGAGAAGGTGCTGACCCCTATAATATGCTGTCAAGTTTGCGACCTCAGAGTAGCTGGCTCTCCATTGTCACAATCACAAATGTCGGAGTCCAGTGACTCTTCACACCCACACTTTTCTGCTTGTGACAGAGAAACAAGAATCTCTCTCTCTGTGGGTCCCCCACATCCCCCCCCCCCTCGACTCCAGGGGGTGAGGGGGCAAGTGATCTCTTAGCACGACATACCGTTAGCCTGGTGTGTGCCTGACATGGGTCACTCGACTGTGTAATTTATTCCGCAGTTTGTGTGGTGCTGTCGAGCTTCAGGGAGAGGGAGAGAGAGGGAAGCAGTGTTGCTCGACTCACTATTGTGATTCACATCTGACAACCCCTTAACTGTCCTGCGGAGAGCTGAATACAGAGGGGAGATTAAATATCTTGGCAGCGATGCTTTGGAAAGTTGAAAAGCGTTTCTAGTCTGTTCCTTATTCTTCTCCATGCTGCCTGCCTCCTTCCTTCTCTCTCTCTCCCTCCTTCCTTCTCTCTCTCCCACCCTCTCTCTCTTGCACTTCACCCCTCCCTTTCTCTGTTGCTGGCGTCTCTTGTGTGGACCTCAGCAGAGGCGGGCTTGCTGCTGTTAGGCTTGTGCACTGAGGTGCTGGCAGCCAAGCCAAGGATATCAAGAATGTGAGGAAGGAGAGAGCGAGCACGGGCAGCCCTTGTCAACAGTTTGACGCTGACTGCAGGTAACACAGAGAGGGGAGGAGAAAGGGGAAGGTTGGGTGGGGACAATAAAATAAAGCACTTCTCCTGTACCTGTTCAACTGCTAACAACCACTCCAGAGAGCTGGGATTTCAAAGTGCATTCCAGGAACTGTTGCTATGCAGAACGTGGACAGTCTATAAAGTAAAGCTGTGTGTGTGTGTGTTTAAAAGCACGCTGGTGATCCGCTCGCATTGGAAACGGAATAGGTTGGATTTTACTTGGCAAAATTGAATATTTATGTTTTCTACCTGGTGAAGGGAGGGGACTCGCTGTAACTTTGTCCCCACTGTGCGGGTGCTCCTCACAGTTGTACCTGTGCCCCGCTTTGAGTGTCTGCTCGAACCTAGAAGGACGGTGTAATTGACTCTAAACTTCTGTGACACTTTTCAGGAGAGTGGCTGTGTGAGCGGGGGCTCTGACTTGTAACGTGTCTGCGGGGGTCTCGCCTGCCGTGCAGAGGAACCATGGCCCTTGTGTGGAAGTGCCTGTTGCTGCAGCTGCTCACTTTGCCAACCCTGAGAGTCCAGGGCAGGATGGCCAACAGCAACCCCAGGCTGAAGATGTCCTACAACGGTGAGTCGCTTTCCCAACGCCCCCTTGAGAAATTCATTAGCGGCGCGCTTGTGGGGTGAAATCTATTAGCGAGGAGTCTGGGCTGAGACACCTCGGTTATTTATTCCAGCAAGTGCGTCCCACTGACCCTCTCAGGCTGCCGGTAGCACGAGTACGTCTTTGATTTGTGACAGAAACGCCAGGGGGAATAGAAATCCCCAACAGACTTTATTTTCAATTAGACACAGACAGACTTGCATTTATATAGTAACGTTCAACGTTCTCCAGTGCTTTACAACCAATGAAGTACTTTTTGGCGTGTGCTCACTGTTGTACTGTGGGAAAGGTCACAGCCAATTTGTGCACAGCAAGCTCCCACAAACAGCAATGTGATAATGACCGGATCATCTGGTTTTTTTTGTGATGTTGATTGAGGGATAAATATTGGTCAGGTCACCAAGGAAAACTCATCTTCAAAATAGTGCCATGGGATCTTTTATGTCCACCTGAGAGAGCAGACAGGGCCTCAGTTTAACGTCCCATATGAAAGACGTAATGTAGGGGGAAGAAGTTCATATCATGCCAGTTTTCCTGGCATGGTGGATTATATAGGATTACATAGGATATACAGCACAGAAAGAGGCCATTAGACCAGTCCATGCCAGCATTTATGCTCCACTCGAGCCTCCTCCCATCTTTCCTCATCTAAATCTATCAGCAGAATCCTCGATTCCCTTCTCGCTCATGTGCTTGTCTAGCCTCCCCTTACAGGGCGGCCCGTTCCGAACCCAGGCCCTAAATGAAGGCCCATTCAAAATTGGTCCCTGGACATCCTTCGCCAGCAGCTGGAGGCCAATAAGGCATCGCGATGCTGCTCGCCTGTCTGAGCCTGAGGAATTCCCGCTGGCCCCTGTCCCGAGCACGCCGGTCTTGAATGGGTGGGGAGACAAAACTATTGGGTGGTTGGATGGGGGGGAAGGGGGTGTGGGGTCGGGGGCTGGGTCGAAATCGTGGAACTCCCTCCCTAACAGCACTGTGGGAGCACCTTCACCACACGGACTGCAGCGGTTCAAGAAGGCAGCTCACCATCACCTTCTCGAGGGCAATTAGGGATGAGCAATAAATGCTGGCCTTGCTGGCGACGCCCACATCCCATGAACGAATAATAGCCTAGGGCTGGCAGGGTGACCTGCAGTGTTTTTGTGGAGCCAGGAAGAACACATCTGCACCCTCTGGCTCCATAGAAATGAAATCCATTTAAAAAAAAAATGTTTTTTTACTTTTTTTTGAGCGGCTTCCAGTGGCCCCTTTAAGAAACAAGCTTTGCCCCTACAACACACGCTGGGACCCTGCTCTGCATTTGCAAGCTGCCTAACGCCTGTTTCCAGCGGGTGCCCGTATCGCCTAGAAGTCAGCAGCTTACAATTGGACAGCAAATGTGTTAATGACCAGATAATCTGTTTTAGTGATGTTGATTGAGGGATAAATATTGGCCAGGCCTCCGGTGATAACTCCCCTCCTCTTCTTCGAAATAGTGCCATGGAATCTTTTACATCCACCTGAGAGGGCAGATAGGGTCCCGGTTTAATGTCTCATCCAAAAGATGGCACCATCGACAGTGCAGCTGGAGTGTCAGCCTGGATTTTTGTGCTCAAGTATCTGGAGTGGTTCTTGAACCCAGAAGCTTTTGACTGAGAGGCAAGGGTGCTACCCACTGAGCCACAGCTAACATTTCATATATGTAACTATAATTATGCAGTGTTGTGGTAGAATTACCCCGCACACCAGTGTGAATTAGTGCTGTCAAACGAGGACGAGGTTGGGTGCAAGGTGTTTTGCCGGCTTTCCAGTTGTAACGGGACTGAAAGAGTTAACTGGGATGCAGAGCGGCTCAGGACTGTCAAGTCTTGCAACTAAATTCTAGTCATGATTGTTGATGGACTGACTCTCATCCTCAATCAAACACGGTAATTGGTTGAAGGGTTTGGTATTACAATCATTGTTTGCCAGATGAACTGTTCCTCTGAGCAAAGGAATTCCTGGATTGACGCACTGAATTTGTCCGAAATCTAAAGTTAGAGTGCAGAGCTTGGTATCAGCAACAAACAAATAGAAGGTGATTGGAAAAATGGCAGATAGTAAAATGGCGTTCGGGATCTTTCTCCAATGAGATTCCGTGCACCTTCTCCATGAGGGGACAAGAGAGGGAGTCCAAATAAATTCCTTTGCAAAACAGCAGGTCAGAATTTCCCTGGGGGTGTTTCCAAGTCCTGACTCTCCCGTGGGCCGGGGAAGGGGGGAGGGTGGTCCTTGCAGAGAGCGTGTCCTATGAAATCCCTTTACAGCAGCACCTCTCATGGTGTCCGGACGTCCCAAAGCGCTTTACAGCCAGTTAAGTACTTTTGGAGTGTGGTCAATGTTGTCGGGAAATGTGGCAGCCAACTTGCGCACCGTAAGCTCCTACAAACAGCAATGTGATAAAGACCAGATAATCTGTTTTTGTTATGTTGATTGAGGGATAAATATTGGCCAGAACACCAGGGAGAACTCCCCTGCTCCTCTTTGAAACAGTGCTGTGGGATCTTTTACATTCACATGAGAGAGCAGACGGGCCCTCGGTTTAACGTCTCATCTGAAAGATGGCACCTCCGACAGTGCAGCGCTCTCTCAGCACTGCACTGGAGTGTCAGTCTAGATTTTGTGCTCATGTCTCTGCAGCGAGAACTTGAACTCACAACCTTCTGACTCAGAGAGGCAAGCATGCTACCCACTGAGCCACAGCTGACACACCTGCCCCCAGCACCGATCTGAACGCCAGCATTTCGAGCATGCCGATGCAGAGAGGTGTGAGCCTCTTTAATTAAAGGAGCATGCATCCCAATCACCAGCAACCCAGCTGCGATCCCCTTTAGGGTGTCCATTGGACCACTAGGCAGCTGGGCGTGAAGCGGGTCACCATGGCAACCGCTCGATGTTTAATTTCCGTCGCGGGGAACGAAGACTGGGCGGCAAGTGTGAAAATCTGCCCGACCCCGCCATCCCCCCCCACCCCTTCCCCACACACCCTGCTCCGTCTGCAAGTGGGAGGCCCGCTAGTGTTATAGAAAATCCACCTCCAACTTCATTTCTTGAGCTTGCAGTAGGGTTTTGGGGGATTAGGTGCATATTCTGGGCCTGGGAACTTTGTAACAGATATCTCGGTTCCAGTTACCAAACAGGTGCTGTCGTAAATTATTGGAACAAAGCACGAGGTGTGTATATGTACACACGCTATCTCAATTCTGAGATTGTGCCTCCGCCTTAAAGGGCCACCGCCTTTACTGGGGTGGGAGAGGGGTTTGTGGGGGGAGGGATGGTGGCGGGGGCCAACATTTGACAAATCGCTTCTCTTTGTTTGCCAAACTTTGTGATGCAGTTCATGTCAAAGATCTTGGCGGCACAAAATTTCATTGTGTGTGTGTGTGTTCAGCCTCGTGTCAAAAAGAATATCTGGCTTTTATAAGCACTGAATAGACTCTGTGTTTGATGGCGGTATGTCTTTAACAGATTGCTTTGGGATTTTACGTTTTATAATCCGCTTAAATTTATGGAGAGCTGTTCGGAGTTGAATAGAGAGATTGTGGAGGGTCGTTAATGGCATCAAGAGGCAGTGATGTGTGGCACGCTGGCAGGAGGTGTATGTAGAGGAAGTGGTGTGCTTTTTATGGACTGCAACCAGTGTATATATGTTTTTGGCAGTTCTCCCAATGGCCTAGCCTAAGGCAGTGAGCACGATCGAGGCTTGCAGCATAGAGGGGAGTCCATTCGGCCCATTGCATCTGTGCCAGCTCTTTACCAGCGCACTTCAGAACTAATCCCACTGCCCCGCTTCCTGTAACCCTACCGTAGAAGATCTAATGCAGACCAGAAGGGTCTGCCCTCCCAAGTTCGTTTCCTGGCCCGCGGTGAGTTAGCTGTGCTTAGACATGGGGTGCTACAGTTGGTCAGAGCCCCACCTGGGTCGGGAGGGAGAATTAGTCAGGGTTTCTGCTCCCAATTGTAATCCAGTGATGACCCATGAGGCTCACCGACGATCGCTGGCCACTTGGGCAAGATACTTGCGGGTGCCCAACCAATGCCTGTGGAATCGTTCCCTCAATACATAAATATCGTGGTAAGCAGAGCAGGTCAGAGGCTGGGTATTCTGCAGCGAGTGTCTCGCCTCCTGACTCCCCAAAGCCTTTCCACCATCTACAAGGCACAAGTCAGGATTGTGATGGAATGCTCTCCACTTGCCTGGATGAGTGCAGCTCCAACAACACTCAAAAAGCTCGACACCATCCAGGCCAAAGCAGCCCACTTGATTGGCACCTCATCCACCACCTTAAACATTCACTCCCTCCACCACCGGCGCACCGTGGCTGCAGTGTGTACCATTTACAAGATGCACTGCAGCAACACGCCAAGGCTTCTTCAGCAGCACCCCCCAAACCCGCGACCTCTACCACCTAGAAGGACAAAGCCAGCAGGTGCATGGAAACACCACCACCATCTTCTTTCCACCATCTTCTCAAGGGCAATTGGGGATGGGCAATAGATGCTGGCCTTGCTGGTGACACCTACATCCCAGACCGAATAAAAAAAACAAAATTGAGAGAAGGAGATGGAAGAAAATTAACCCAAACCCCCCCCCCCACCAATAATCCTGAAATAATTACGCGGTCTAGGAAGGCGGGGGTGAAATTTGGGGTGGGTAATGCCAGCTGTTCACCCCTTTTCTTTGCACGCAGTAAACTGTTGCACAGACGTTGAGCGGGCATTTCTCACGCCCACCTCCCCTTCCATGTAGACCTGACTGAAAGAGGAAGGGGTGGTGGGAAAACGTCACCCTCCGATTCCACCCGCCTTGCCCCATATGCAATGCATGAAGCAGATGCACGAGTCTTGTCAGGGCCTGATCCTTGCAGCGGGAGGTGGGGGCAGCAAAATTTACAACGTCCAGTTTCCCTTTGGAAATCGATCGCGGAACCTTCGATTGCAGTTGGGAAAGTGGAAGATATGTCTCAGGTTTTTTTTAAGGGGGATCTTTGACCAGCAGAGCAAATGTTGCAGCAAATTCCTCCTTCCCGCCCCGACCCACCCCCAGCACTGAGGCGGGCACCCCTAGCGCCGAAAATCGAGTGCGCGCCTGCCCGGAATTTGACCTCGCCCCCGCTTACCCCAGGATTTGTGATGGGATCACAGCGCATTTGTGGGTAGGCCCTTCCTCAGATATGCCCCCAGGGAGCTTCCACAGGAATTTCTAGGCTAGCATGTTTCCAGTGGTGACCAGGACAAGTGTCGAGGCAAAGGATGGCTGGAGGTGGCGGGCAGGGGTAGTATTGTGGTTAGGATATTTAAATATTCCATTCATCTTCTTTAAAGGCCTAGGGGCAGAAATTCAGCTGCTTTGCGCCTCCCGTTAGTGTGTGGGAAGAGGGGCGGTAATGGGGCGCTAGGGGTAGCGACCAGGCGTGGCAAATTTAGCGATGCCTGCGAACCATTACTGCCAGTTTTGCGCTGGCGCTAACGGTCACCACCTGGGTCTCTAGTGCCTCACCGATCGTGACGTCACCAAGTGCGCAGTGGCCTGTTAGTGCCTTGGATGTGAAATTCGCCCCCGCCACCCCCCATCGCTGCATCGCCGGCCGACAACAGCGGCAGCAAGAGGAGGCGTTGTCACCTCGGCTGGCCGCTTGGGGAGTGATAATTAAAAGGTGGTGGTGGTTAGGTAGGCCACAGTTCATCCTTCGCACCAGTCTGGTGCCCGCTGAAAGTTTTCGATGTTTCATTGCTGTGCGATATCCAAGCCCTCCGCTCTCTGAGAGTGATCAGGTGCAGCAATGGCAGTCGCGGAGGTCCCCTGAACCAAGAAGAAGAATGTTGCAAACCATCACTGGCCCTTCCCTTCCCTCTGATGCCTTTACCAATGCGCTCCACATTGTTCAGCGCTCTGCCACTATCGCCCCCTCATACACTTTGGCGCCCGAAGGGAAGGGGTAAAGCTGAATTTCCCAGGATCAAAAAAGGATTATCGCCCAACTTTTCTCAGATTTCAAAAGTTACCGCCCCAAATGGGGCGCAGCGGAATTTCTAGACCCTGGTGTTGCTACAGCAACAACTTGTATTTGTATAGCGCCTTTAACGTAGTGAAACATCCCAAGATGCTTCACAGGAGTATTGTGAGATAAAACAATTTGACACCGAGCTGCTTAAGTACAAACTAGCACAATAATCAAAAGCTTGGGCAAAGAGGTAGGTTTTAAGGAGCGTCTTGAAGGGGGAAAGAGAAGTAGAGAGGCAGTTTAGGGAGGGAGTTCCAGAGCTTGGGGCCCAGGCAACAGAAGGCACGGTCACCAATGAGCGATTATAATCAGGGATGCTCAAGAGGGCAGAATTAGAAGAGCGCATGTATCTCGGGGGACACATCTTTAGCTACTTTTAATACTGGAGCTTCGGGAACTTCGGGGCTTTAAAACTCAGTCTATACTCGCCCCCACCCCCACTGGAGCAGGGGTCTGCACTGTGATAAGACCGGATGTCTGCTCCAGTACTGAGCATGTGGGTCGTCATCTGAACTGTATATACGGTTACAAAATGTAAGCGACAGATGTGTTGAGTGTCGTAATGAGCTGATTGTGTTACTCCACCTTCCTTTATTTACAGACCGGAGGGTGTCTGTTAAACAGATCAGCAATGAAAATGCTGCTTTAGTATCACAAGTTAAGTAAGTTTTTTGGAAACTAAGGAAACAAGGAATGTAGCAGATAAATCCTTCTGGCTGCAGATTTGCCCATTTTTATATTTATGTTTTATATATATTTTTTATTCTTCCACTCTGTCTCCATGTACCACTTAGCTCCACGTTTCACCTCAACAACAACTTGCATTTAGATTTTTTTAAATATTCGTTCCTGGGATGTGGCCGTCGCTGGCAAGGCCGGCATTTATTGCCCATCCTTAATTGTCCTTGAGAAGGTGGTGGTGAGCTGCCTTCTTGAACCGCTGCAGTCCATGTGGTGAAGGTACTCCCACAGTGCTGTTGGGAGGGAGTTCCAGGATTTTGACCCAGCGACGATGAGGAAACGGCCGATATATTTCCAAGTCAGGATGGTGTGTGACTTGGAGGGGAATGTGGAGGTGGTGGTGTTCCCATGCGCCTGTTGTCCTTGTCCTTCTAGGTGGTAGAGGTCACGGGTTTGGGAGGTGTTGCCGGAGAAGATTTGGCGGGTTGCTGCATGCATCTTGTAGATGGTAAACACTGCAGCCACGGTGTGCTGGTGATGGAGGGAGTGAATGTTTAAGGTGGTGGATGGGGTGCCACAGGCAAGTGGAGAGTATTCCATAACACCCAACCAGGTAAGGAGATATTAGGACAGATGACTAAAAACTTGGTCGGAAAAGAAGGTTTTAAGGAGCGTCTTAAAGGAGAAAGGAGTGGTAGAGATGCGGACAGGTAATTCCAGAGTTTAGGGCCCAGGCAACTGAAAGCAAGGCTGCCAATGGTGGAGTGATTAAAATCGGGGATGCGCAAGAGGCCAGAATTGAAGGAGTGCAGAGATCTCGGAGGCCTGCAGGGCTAGATGAGTTTACAGAGATCACATGGCTTTTTGATAGGGTGCGAAGTTCATATATTGTGATGCACAAGAATCTCCATTGTGTGGGACAGGCTGGTTGGACCAGAGGGTCTTTTCCTGCCCACCATTGTTCACATGTTAATGGCAGCGGGGTGAAGGAGCTGAGGAGAGGCCCCAAGCTCCCAGCTTCTCCTTGGCCGCTTGCATAAAGAGGTATTTTTGGTGGTTGAATTCCATCCATATTCTGCGGCTTAAGGGAGGAGTGGAATGTTTCTCGACATGAATGGCAACCTTTAAATGGAAGTTGTTATTCCTGTTGAATAGCCCCAGGAATTAAGTCATTGCTCCAAGTCAATTAACCAGTTTTCCCTCCATTCTCGTTATTGTGTCTGCTTCTTGCTGATTTAAGGGCAAAAAGACTTGTATTTCTGTAACACCTTTCACCACCTCAAAGTTTCCCAAAATGCTTTACAGCCAATTAATTACTTTTGTTTTGGTAGTGTAGTTACTGTTTTAAGGCAGATCCTCTGCCTTCGCCATTCAAGGTATCTAAGATGGCAAATCTTGCTCTTGATAGGAGTTCTGGGTGAAATGTCACAGCTGACACACAGTGTTTGTGCCAAGACCTCATTCCCATTTAGAGATCAAAGCCGATGATGTCCTGGGGAGGATTTTTGCCGAGGATCTCAAGCCCTCGTTGACATCATCTACCCATAATCCTTGGCACCTAACAACATATTGATGGCCATTTGGGAATCTGGGACTTTTGCTTTGGCCGCAATTCCCATGGATGAATCAGAATTTTTTTTGAGGATATCTGATGAAATGAGCATTGGTTTCGGAGACAGTGAAACTAATTAAGAAAAGCCACAGTTTAGATTGCAAATTTGGCATTTGTCCATCCACAACTCAAGCTGGATCTCAGAGATGCTCAGAGCTGAGATTGTTTAGTCCATGCTGTGCATAATTATTATAATTCATAAGAACATAAGAAATAAGAGCAGGAGCAGGCCATATGGCCCCTTGAGCCTACTCTGTCATTCAATAAGATCATGGGTGATCTACTACCTCAAATCCACTTTCCCACCATATCCTCATAATCCCTTGATTCCCTTCGTGTCCAAAAATCTTTCGATCTCAGTCTTGAATATACTCAATGATTCAGCATCCACATTTCTCTGAAGTGGAGAATTTCAAAGATTCACAACCCTCTGAGTGAAGAAATTCTGCCTCAACTCAGTCTTAAAAGCCGACCCCTTATTTTGAGACTGTGACCCCTGGTTCCAACCTCTCCGCATCTACCCTGTTAAGCCCTTAAGGATGTTACATGTTTCAATAAGATGAACATGTAAAATCGTATAAATTCATTTTAATTAACCATATTATTAACGGAAGCCTGGGTGAAGGGCAGAAGCCCATAGTACAGGACACCAACAAAGTCCAAAAGAGTGGGATAGAAGAGGAGTTAAACCAAATAGTGGTTAGGTGGTGCTAAACTTCAATTGTAAAAACCTATAGATTGTAGGTGGAGTGGAGACTGAGGGAGGCAAGGAATACCATTTTTTTAAATCCTAGGAAATGATGATATAGATTAGCAGACCATGTGGTATTGTCCTGGTCTTAATACACTAGGGAGAAGACAGAGTATGAGGGGGGCTACTCACAGTTTAGGAGGACCAATGACTATGGTCGGATAGTGACCCTGGACCTACTATCTCCTTATGTGGCTTGGTGTCAAACTTTGTCTGATAACGCTCCTGTGAGGTGCCTTGAGACATTTTACTACATTAAAGGTGCTACATAAATGCAAGTTGTTGATGTTATTCTTCAATAGTTTATCAATAAATAGATAGATACCAGAAAGGACAGCATTTATTGCCCATCCCGAATTGCCTTAGACAAGGTGGTGGTGAGCTGCCGCCTTGAACCGCTGCAGTCCGTGTGGTGAAGGAACTGCCATTGTGCTGTTAAAGATACTTCTTTGTAGCGGTCAGGTATAATTGAGTGGCTTGCTTGACTATTTCAGAGGGCAGTTAACATTGCTTTGGATCTGGAGTCACATATAGTCCAGATCGGGTCAGGATGGCAGATTTCCTTCCCTATAGGACATTAGTGAAGCAGATGGGTTTTTACAACCATCCGATAGTTTCATTACTGATATTGGCTTTTTAATTCCAGCATTATTTAATTAACTGAATTAAATTCTCCAGCTGCTGTGGTGGGATTTGAATTAACATCTTTCTACATAACATAAGAAATAGGAACATAAGAAATAGGAGCAGGAGTAGGCAATTTGGCCCCTCGAGCCTGCTCTGCCATTCAATAAGATCATGGCTGATCTGATCCTGGCCTCAACTCCACTTCCCTGCCCGCTCCCCATAACCCTTGACTCGCTATCTGGATCATTAGTCCAGGCCTCGGGATGACTAGTCCTGTAACATAATCACGATGCTACCGTACCACATCATCAATTTTGTGTTGGAGGTTTTAAACCTCATGTCTATATTCTGCAATGAACAGTTTGTTAGACCGTCCATGTGTATATATTTCAAGGACACCCTCAAAGCCTCCTTGATAAAATGCAACATCCCCACCGACACCTGGGAATCCCTGGCCAAAGACCGCCCTAAGTGGAGGAAGAGCATCCGGGAGGGCGCTGAGCACCTCGAGTCTCGTCGCCGAGAACATGCAGAAAGCAAGCGCAGGCAGCGGAAGGAGCATGCGGCAACTTGCCCTTTCCTCCAGCCACTGTCTGTCCCACCTGTGACAGAGACTGTAATTCCTGTATTGGATTGTTCACTCACCTAAGAATTCACTTTGAGTGGAAGGAAGTCTTCCTCGATTTTGAGGGACTGCCTATGATGATGATGATGATGCTGAGGGAGTGCTGAACTGTCGGAGGGGCAGTACTGAGGGAGCGTCGCACTGTCGGAGGGGCAGTACTGAAGGAGCGCTGCACTGTCGGAGAGGCAGTACTGAGGGAGCGCCGCACTGTCGGAGGGGCAGTACTGAGGGAGCGCCGCACTGTCGGAGAGGCAGTAGTGAGGGAGCACCGCACTGTCGGAGAGGCAGTACTGAGGGAGCGCCGCACTGTCGGAGGGGCAGTACTGAAGGAGCGCCGCACTGTCGGAGGGGCAGTACTGAGGGAGCGCTGAACTGTCTTCCTCGATTTTGAGGGACTGCCTATGATGATAATGATAATACACTGATTGTAGAACCATTAACTGGTGAACTGATGGGGACATTGCTTTCCTTCTGCAACTCACTGTGCTTCACATCACACCATGCCAGAGTCGCCACTCCAGCATGGTTATAGAGGGTATGTGACACCAGACTAAATATTTCTCATCGTAGACCCGCAGCAACGAGCTTCTGTCGATCGCAGCTAAGCGAGCAGCGTCGGGTTACTGTCAACACCACGGAGATCAATCTGAACTGCAAACCTTGAGTGAAATGGATCCTGTGGAGCTGCTATTGTTGTGGGCTTTCCCGAGGTTGCATTAATGGACACTTTCACCCAATCAGATTTTTGTAATAGAGGCTGCAACTATTCCCCTGGGTACAGACACTTGGTCACGTCGTCCCTCACTTTAATCTGTTAAATATTTAGAAGAGACTTGACTTTCAGTATTAAATTCAGCCCGTTTACTCCATTTATAAGGGACGCGTAGTGAAACACCCTGTCCTTCCGGGGTCAGACACACTAACACTTTATGCCAACTCTCGCGACTTTGGGAGAATGGAGTGAGGGAGGGAGCAAAGGGATACGCTGCCTTGGTTTTTGTGGGTTCTCAGAACAGAAAATGTAATATTGACCCCCCACCCACTCCCCCCACCATTTTATTCCTTTTTGCTCCTCTGCTTCCTGCGGGCAGTGGCTCACTTTAGAGTACTGTTTCAGGGGAACCTTGTCCGCTCCTCTGGTACCTCCCCAGCTCTTCACCTCTGTGGCCAGACAGTGAATGTTGGCACTGGCAGGCTATTCAACCATAGGAGTGCATAGGATTACATACATAGGATATATGACAATCAGGCCATTCGGCCCAAACAGTCCATACCGGTGTTTATGCTCCACTTGAGCCTCCTCCCGTCTTTCCTCGTCTAACTCTGTCAGTATAACCCTCTATTCCCTTCTCTCTCATATGTTTGTCCAGCCCCCCTTAAATGCATTGATACTATGATACTAGAGTGGAACCAAGTGAGGGCAGTCCCACCTAACTGGATAATGGAGTACAGTGGTATGGCTGGCTATATCAAATCCTGCGGGGAGGGGCAGGAGGATGAAGTTGCGCCAAGGTGGCTTTTGTCGAGGAGGGCAGTGATGATGGCAGTTTTGAAAGTTTTGGGGACTGTGGCTGATGTGAAGAAACCACTTACAATGGCAGTTGGCATGGCCACCAGGAAGTGATGTTAGGTAGGAATGGGGTCAAGGGAGCAGGAGGCATGTCCCATGGCACAGAGAGGACATGGGGGTGGGGGGTGAGGGGAGGGAGGAACATAGGGGTTCAGTGTCAGGTTGGGAGGTTTGGCTTGGTGGACAGGGGGAAAAAATAAAGACTTAGATTTATATAGCGCCTGTCACGACCACCGGACGTCTCAAAGCGCTTTACAGCCAATGAAGTACTTTTGGAGTGTAGTCACTGTTGTAATGTAGGAAACCCAGCAGCCAATTTGCACACAGCAAGCTCCACTAACAGCTATGTGATAATGACCAGATAATCTGTTTTTTTTATGATGATTGAGGGATAAATATTGGCCAGGACAATGGGGATAACTCCCCTGTTCTTCTTTGAAATAGTGTCATGGGATCATTTACGTCCACTTGAGAGAGCAGACAGGGCCACGGTTTAATGTCTCATCAGAAAGACGGCACCTCTAACAGTGCGGCGCGCCCTCAGCACTGCACTGAGGGTGTCAGCCTAGATTATTTTGTACTCAAGTTCCTGGAGTGGGTTTTGAACCTACAGACTCAGAGGCGAGAGTGCTACCCACTGAGCCACAGCTGACACTGAAGGAGCAAAGCAGTACAGGTAGCTGGATGGATGATCAATATACTAAACTATACTCCTGCCCTCTGGAATTCTGTACCACTTTTCTCATGATTGCCACACCCTTCCCTGCTTTTAAACCTTCCCTGCTTTTAAAGAGTTGCTGAAAATCCTCCTCTTTGTGCCTTTGGTACCCTATCCAGGCCTCTCCAATTCCATTCCCATCCGCCGCATCAGGCTCTTCAGCTCTTGTGGATACTGATATTATTTCAATACGTATACTCGGCGGGGACGATGCAGAGCAGGGAATTACAACATTGACCTATTGACGTTGGCTCTTGGGTTTCCGTCCAGCCATGGAATAATAACATGTTATTTCTGCCAGCTTGCATGGTCCTCAGTAAAATGATTTGGCCAGTTTAAACACAATCCTTTGTGGTATGGTGAGCTCACGACATTAAACTGCCCTTAATTCATTGGCGGTATTACTTAGAGAGGCTACTGGGATGGCTGTTGTGAGTGGCAATGTAACACTGGTATAAAGTGGTTGGCAGCTACCCAAGGTTGCAATTAAGTCACCTTTGTGTTTAAATTAAATTGTGCGACATAAGCTCTCTCTACTCTGACCCAACAATGGGGTTTGAAGTCACATTCTGATTAAAGAAAGAAAGACTTGCATTTATATAACGCTTTTCATGACTACCAGACGTCTCAAAGCGCTTTACAGCCAATGAAGTACTTTTGGAGTGTAGTCACTGTTGTAATGTGGGAAACGCAACAGTAAACTCCCACAAACAGCAATGTGATAATGACCAGATAATCTGTTTTTGTTATATTGATTGAGGGATAAATATTGGCCATGACACCAGGGATAACTCCTCAGCTCTTTTCAAAATAGTGCCATGGGATCTTTTACATCTCTGACAGTGCAGCACTCCCTCAGCAATGCACTGGAGTGTCCAGCCTAGATTTATGTGCTCAACTCCCTGGAGTGGGACTTGTACCCACAATCTTCTGACTCAGAGGTGAGAGTGCTACCCACTGAGCCACAGCTGACACTCAAGTGAAGAGCTTGCATTTATGTAGTGTCCATAACGAACTCAAGACAACCCAAAGCACAGCATAGCCAATGGATTACTTTTGAAGAGCAGTTATTGTCGTTATGTTGGCAAACACAACAGCCGATTTGTGCACGAACAGTAAAGGGGACAGATGACCTGTTAATCTGTTTTAGTTCAGGTATGAATGTCGGTTTAGGATGCTGGGAGATATTCCCTGCTCTTCTTCGAGTATTTCTGTGGGATCTTTAACATCCACTTGAACAGTTTAACATTTCATCCGATAGACAGCAACTCTCACAGTGCAGCACACCCACACTGAAGTGACTGCCCAGGTCCTGTGCTCAAGAATTCATGGTAACACATTGCTATTAAGAATTAGTTGGTTTATTAGCAAAGGTTTAACAATCATACTACACATTACCAATTCATCCACCAGGCTCACAACCACCTGCCTCATCGAGAATCTCCTGAACCCAACTGACTGGGGTTTTATTGAGTCTTGTGAACATCACGTGACTGGCGAACCCACTCCCAACTCAACAGCTCTACAACTATTTTGTTGCAAACAATAATCAAGTGCCCCTGATTAAAGGGGGGCACTAAAACCGACAAATTAAACAAATCAATTTTTTAACAGTAAACTTGGATCAAATTAAAATTTGGTTACCGGGGGTGATGATGCACTCCAGTCCCTCCGGTGCCCACCTCTCGTGGAAGGCCGCAAGCGTACCGGTGGAAACCTGTGAGCATACTCACAGGTGCATACATTACAAGATCCATTGGTCCATCCAGCCTGTCCCACACAACTGCAATGCCTTGTGCATCACAATACAGACACTCCCCACCCCACCTGAAAGCTGTGTAATCCCCTGGGAGAGGTGAAAAACTAGATTTAAAAACCCAGGCCAATTAGGGAGGGGGAAAAAACTGATCAATTCCTCTCCGGACCCTTTAGGTGATCATAATTAGTTCAGGAGATCACTCTGGCCCAGATTAATGTGATCCAATACAACACCTACCTTTTGTGCGAGGTTGTTTCTGCCCAAGCCAGAAACAGGAGCAGTTCTCACTTGAAGGAAATGGATTGCTTGATCCTGACACTGGGCAGTAAACGTTGAAGGCCCATTTCCCAGTGTGATGTATGCATCTGTGAGTACGCTCACAGGTTTGTAGAGCTGTTGCATTGAGAGTGGCTTAGCCAGTCACATGATGTTCACAAGAGTCAATAAAACCCCAGTCAGTTGGGTCTAGGTCATCCATGATGAGGTGTGCAGTTGTGAGCCGGGTGGATGAACTGGTAATGTGTAGTGTGATTGTTAAACCTTTGTTAATAAACCAACTGGTTCTTAGTAGCAATGTGCTTCTATGAATTCTTAAGCAAAGAACCCATGAAGCAAATAAATACATTACCGATGGCACTGAAATCTCTTGACAATAATAAGAGAATAGCTCTGAAATCTGAATTTCTCCCCATCTCTATAATCATAGAATGGTTACATAGGAACATAAGAAATAGGAGCAGGAGTAGGCCATACAGCCCCTTGAGCCTGCTCCGCCATTTAATACTATCATGGCTGATCCGATCAAGGACTCTGGTCCACTTCCCTGCCCGTTCCCCATAACCCCTTATTCCCTTATCGGTTAAGAAACCGTCTATCTCTGACTTGAATCCATTCAATGTCCCAGCTTCCACAGCTCCCTGAGGCAGCGAATTCCACAGATTTACAACCCTCTGAGAAAATAAATTTCTCTTCATCTCAGTTTTAAATAGGTGGCCCCTTATTCTAAGATTATGCCCTCTAGTTCTAGTCTCCCCCATCAGTGGAAACATTCTGTCTGCATCCACCTTGTCAAGCCCCCTCATAATCTTTTATGTTTCGATAAGATCAGCACAGCACAGAAGGAGGCCATTCGGCCCGTTGAGCCCGTGCTGGCTCTCTGCAAGAGCACTTCAGCCAGTCTCGCTCCCCTGTCCTTTCCCCATAGCCCTGCAGATTTATTTCCTTCAGGTACCTATCCAATTTCCCTTTTGAAAGCTATGATTGACTCTGCCTCCACCACCTTCTCAAGCAGTGCATTCCAGATCCTAACCACTCGCTGCGTAAACAAGTTTTCCCTTTGTTTCTGGTGCTAAAATTAATCAGAGCAGCTCTGAGCACAGCCCATTCCATTAAATTAAAGGCACAGACATTCTGACAGTGGGGCGAAGGTCCCTCTCTGTGTAAACTCAAAAGAAAAAGTGTTGACTAAACTGTCGATGTAAATCAGTGATAATTCTGTAAAAGAATTCTTTAACTTTACACACAGGACAACATGGATTCCTCTCAATAGGCAATTCTCCAGTGTCTGCATCATAAATTATAAGTTATTACTGAGCTGAACTGCGTTTGCCGTGTCTATCGAGTCAAAATAAGATTTTCAGTATTCTTTTTGAATGCAATATGGATGTGTTATGTTAAGGAAGCCTTCAAAGGATTGACAACTGTTTAGGAAAATATGTTTGTTCAGCTTTTCTGGTGTCTCCTCAATTGTTACCATTAAAAGATAATTATTGTTGCATCCAGCTAAAAACAGACTGGTAATGAGGTAGGTTGGACATAGAAACATAGAAACTTAGAAAATAGGTGCAGGAATAGGCCATTCGGCCCTTCGAGCCTGCACCACCATTCAATAAGATCATGGCTGATCATTCCCTCAGTACCCCTTGCCTGAGGGCAGCGGCGCAGTTCTCAGTGCCTGGCTTGTGGCGGATCGTATAATCGTAGGCTGACAGTGTTAATGCCCATCTTTGGATTTGCGACAAAGCATTGGTGGTTATGCCTTTGCTTTCCGAAAACGGTGAGCTTTGGGACTTGTGGTCGGTTTCTAACTCGAATCTGAGTCCGAACAAATACTAGTGCATTTTTTTTACCCCATTGACACAGGCCAAAGCCTCCTTCTTGACCATACTTTAGGCTCTTTCGGCCTTGGATAGACTTCTAGACGCATATGCAACCGGTTGGAGTTTGCCCGCTACATTTGCTTGCCGCAAAACACACCCGACACCGTACGACGACGCGTCACATGCTAAAACTCGATGTTTGCTTGGGTCATACAATACAAGCAACTTGTTCGAACACAGCAAGTTTCTGGTCTTTTTGAAGGCAGCCTCTTGATTTTGACCCCAAACCCAGTTGTCTCCCTTGCGTAGCAACTTGTGCAACGGTTCAAGCAAGGTGCTCAACCCTAGAAGAAAGTTACCAAAATAGTTGAGGAATCCCTGGAACGAGCGCAGCTCCGTTACATTTTATGGTCTGGGTGCATTCTTGAAGGCCTCTGTCTTCGAGTCCGTGAGCCTGATGCCGTCTGCCGCAATCTTCCTCCCCAGGAATTCTACCTCTGGCGCCAGGAAGACACACTTGGATCGTTTCAACCAGAATCCGACTCTGTTTAGTTGATTTAAAACCTCTTGCAGGTTGTGCAGATGTTCAGTGGTGTCGCGACCAGTGATTAGGATGTCATCCTGAAATACAACGGTACATGGAACCGATTTCAACAGACTCTCCATGTTCCTTTGGAAGATGGCTGCAGCTGAGTGGATCCCGAACGGGCACCTGTGATACAAAAACAGTCCCTTGTGTGTGTTGATGCACGTTAATTTTTCCGACGACTCAGCCAGCTCCTGGGTCATGTAAGCAGAGGTTAGATCCAGCTTGGTGAATGCTTTTCCCCCTGTTAATGTCGCAAAGAGATCATCGGCTTTGGGTAGCGGCTACTGGTCCTGTAATGAAACTCGGTTGATCGTTACCTAGTAGTCGCCGCAGATTCTGACTGTGCCATCGTTGTTAAGTATCGGAACAATCGGGCTAGCCCACTCGTTGAATTCGACTGGTGAGATGATTCCCCCGCGTTGAAGTCTGTCCAATTCGATCTCCACTTTCTCCCTCAAGGGACCGCTCAAGCCTTGTGATGAAAAGGCCGTGCCTCGGGGGCCCAGTGGATCTGCACTTTGGCGCCTGTGAATTTGCCGATGCCTGTTCAAATAGAGATGAGAACTTGCTCAGCACTTGACCACAGGAAGCATCGTCCACTGAAGATAGTGCTCTGACATCTTCCCAGTTCCACCGAATCTTCCCCATCCAGCTTCTGCCAAGCAGCGTTGGCCCGTCGCCTGGTACAACCCACAGTGACAATTTGTGTATTTGTCCATCATAGGATACTTTTACGTTTGCACTGTTCAAGCACAGCACTCGGCCTCGTGGAGTTATTCTACAGATAAGTAGAGACACATTAACTGGCGACGAGGATGGGATCAGTTCCTTGGTGTAAGTTCACAACTTTGTCTGAATCGGGCTCAGCTTGGGTCTTTGTTCTTTGTTGTCCCACAAAGCCTCTCAAATGCCTTCTGGCTCATAAGTGACTGACTCACCCCCGTGTCCAACTCCATGGAAACAGGAATGCCATTTATCTTGACTTTCATCATCATGGGGGGACTTTTGGTAGTGAAGGTGTGCACCCCGTGCACTGCTTCCTCAGGCTGAGTCGCCTCTTTAGCTTGTACTTTATGATCCTTGCAAGATCGGGAACCTCCTGCTGACTCCTCTACCAGTCGCAGTTCTTCTGCACATTCGCTGTGGGTGGCCCTTTTGGCCGCAGCCTTTGCACACACAGTGTTTGAATGGACACAGACGGACCCGATGGTTACCCCCGCAATGCCAGCATGTTAAACGATGCATATTTACACCCCTTGCCGGACTCTGAGTCGGACTAATTCTTTGATCAACAGTTATTTCCTGCACAGTACTTGCCAGTGAGTTTTGACTCTGGGAGAATCTCAATGTCGAGGTCATGAGCGCCTGGCTTAAAGTGATGGTCTGCTTCACGTCCCGTCCCGTTGCAAAAACGTCCCGCAACACATTGTTGAGGAGTTTGCCAAATTCGCACGGTTCCGTGAGCCTTCGTAGGTCTGCGACATATTCCGCTAAATCCTGACTCTCGGTGCGGTGGTGTGTGTAGAAGCGATACCAGGCCAGCGAAACCCGAGTAAAGGCTTCACCCTCTGTAAACTTTTCTAAATTACCAACGGCAGCCATCTCTGCGTGTAATCCGTGATCTGTTCTCGTCGCCAGTTAATATGTCTCTACTTATCTGTAGAATAACTCCATGAGGCCTAGTGCTATGCTTGAACTGCTGTGACCTTAGTCTCTTTATTGTAACCCAGAGCAAGGCAGCAATTTGGTGACCAGCCTTTTATACAGCTGCTGCCTGGGCCTCCCACAGTTGTACCCTCTAGTGGTACCAGCATAGTATGTACAGAGTATACATATATGACAATAACATTAAAAAAAAACAGATGATCTGGTCATTATGACAGTAATGGAATGGATGACCAGATAATCTGTTTTAGTGACGTTGGTTGAGGAATAAATTTTAACCAGGGCACCAACCGGGGAGAACTCTCCTGCTCTCATCCGTCCGAAAGACGGCACCTCTGACAGTGCAGCGCACCCTCAGTAACTGCACTGAGGTGTCGGCCGAGATCATGCGCTCCAGTCTCTGGAGTGGGACTTCTGCTCCAGAGGTGAGAATGCTACCCACTGAAGCACAGGGGGTTGCCGGGGGAGTCTACTCAGTCTGCTGGCTATGTGGGCTCCATGCGGAAAGAGTTAGGGCAGTTGGGGACCCTCAGCGCTGCTCCCAATTCAGCACTGATTCGGAGTCTTGACGCGGACCCAATGGCTTAAGAATGGAGATTAACAACGGGATAGGGAGCCAGCTGCTGGCAGCAGCTGTCACATTCCTATTTAATAGGACTCTGTTGTCTGCCAGCAGATTTTTTAATTCTTTCGCACATACCGCCAGCTTAACTCGGCGCTCTCCGCACATTCTTTATAAAGAGGGAGTTTTGAGATCAGCACTCTGTGTGGTTGTGGTAGTGGGGGTTGTAGCTGCAGATTGCTACAGTGAAGTGACAACATCAAACGGAGCCTTGAAGCAAGTGTGACTGTGTTGGAACTTCTCGCTGAGCGGGACAACCTGTTCTGAGTGGCAAGCTGAGCAAAGGTTGAATTTATTTTGAGGTTTTGGAGATGAGCTTCCAGTGGCAGAAGGGTCGGTAACGAGTGGACCAAGATTTATTATCCTTTTATTACTGGCCTTTATTACAAGAGTAAAGGTGTCTTACTGCTATTATATAAGTCCCTGGTGAGACCACGCCTGGAGTACTGTGCACAGTTTTAGTCTCCATACCTAAGGAAGGATATAGTTGCCATTGAGGGATTGTCCTATGAGGAGAGATTGAGTAGACTAGGCCTATATTCCCTGGAGTTTAGAAGAATGAGAGGTGATCTCATTGAAACATACAACATTTTTACAGGGCTTGACAGGGTAGATGCAGGGAGGATGTTTCCCCTGGCTGGGGAGTCTAGAATCAGGGGTCACAGTCTCAGAATAAGGGGTCGGTCGTTTAGGACTGAGATGAGGAGAAACTTCCTCACTCAGAGGGTGGTGAATCTTTGGAATTCTCTACCCCAGAGGGCTGTGGAGGCTCAGTCTTTGTGTCTATTCAAGACAGAGATCCATAGATTTTTGGATATTAAGGGAACCAAGGGATATGGGGATAGTGCAGGAAAGTGGAGTTGAGGTAGAAGATCAGCCATGATCTTATTGAATGGCGGAGTAGGCTCGTGGGGCCAAATGGCCTATTCCTGCTCCTAATTCTTATGTTCTTCTTTAACGTGATAGGCAAAGAAACTAGAGGTGACATGAGGAAAGTGAGTTGTTGTGATCGGGAAGGCATGGCCTGAAAGGACGGTGGAAGCAGATTCAATAGTAACTTTCAAAAGGGAATTTTTGAAATTCTCAAAGGGGAAAAAAATTACAGGGGGGGGTGGGACTGATTGGATAGCTCTTTCAAAGAGCCGCCACATGTATGATGGGCCGAATGGCCTTTTTCTGTGTTGTGTCATTCTATGATTCTATACATTAAAAAAAATTACAAAGCAAGTACATTAACAAGTTAAAAATAAATACCTCATGAGATATTTCAAGGAGATTGAATCCAAAACTCGTAACAATCTCCTGCTCAAGTCGTTCTCCGTAAGAATTCCATTTGTCCCTCAATCTTCCCTACCCTGCCACAATCCTGAGACACTTTTAAACCTAGACTTGCTGGCAACCACCTATTACTGCTTGAATCATAGAATCATAGAAAATTACGACACGCATCAGTCGAACTAGAGCTCCCAGCCTAATCCCACCCTCCAGTCCTAGGTCCATAGCCCTGTAAGTTACAGCTCTTTAAGTGCACATCCAAGTACTTTTTAGGCAGTGATTTCCAGACCCCCACCACCCTCTGGGTGAAAATTCTTTTCCTCATCTCCCCTCTAATCCTTCTACCAACTACTTTAAATCTATGCCTGCGGATTATTGACCCCTCTGCTAAGGGAAACAAGTCCTTCCTATCCATTCTTATCTAGGCCCCTCATAATTTTATACACCCCAAGAAGTTCTCCCCTCAGCCTCCTCTGTTCCAAAGAAAACAAACCCAGCCTATCCAATCTTTCCTCATAGCTAAAATTCTCCAGTCCAAGCAACATCCTTGTAACTCTCCTCTGCACCCTCTCTAGTGCAATCACATCTTTCCTGTAATGTGGCGACCAGAACTGTACTGACTTAACCTTATTTTCCTTAGATGGTGTCTTGCATCGTGAGCCTTGACCCTTCATTATATTCTAAAGAGAAACACCAACAGTGCTGGGATATGCTAGGGTGGGGTGTGGGTGGGGGTGTGGTCAATATGGCAGGTACCCTTCAAGAATTGATGACTTTCAACTCCGAATCTACCTTAATTCAATAATCTGTGGCAATTGTTATTAAGTTCAGCTAGTACCAAATCTCCAGGTACGATGGACCGAATGGCCTTCTCCTGTGCAGTATCATTCTATAATTCAAGGCTTGAAGTGCATTACCCATTTCCCCCCTTTGCATTGGGCAAGTTTGTTTTTTTGGCTTTTGAAGCTGGCACCACATGAGAACATAAGAAATAGGAGTCGGCCATATGGCCCTTCGAGCCTGCTCTGCCATTCAATAAGATCATGGCTGATCTGATCTTGGCCTGAACACTTTCCTGCCTGTTCCCCATAACCCTTGACTCCCCTATAGTTCAAGAATCTGTCTATCTCAGCCTTGAATATATTCAATGACCCAGCTTCCACAGCTCGCTGGGGTGGAGAATTTCAAAGATTCACGACACTCAGAGAGGAAATTCCTCATCATTTCCATCTTAAATGGGTGACCCCTTATTGTGAGACTATGCCCCCTAGTTCGAGATTCCCCCCACAAGAGGAAACACCCTCTCAGCATCTACCCTGTCGAGCCCCCTCAGAATCTTACATGTTTCAATAAGATCACCTCTCATTCTTCTAAGCTCCAATGAGTGCAGGCCCAACCTGCTCAATCTTTCCTCAGAAGACAACCCTTTCATCCCAGGAATCAACCTCGTGAACACAACACCAAAGTGAAACCACCAGCCTGTGGAGATCTCACTTCCACCAGCACAGTGCAGAAGGGGCCTCCCTATACTGGACTGGTGTTTTATGGTCATAACAGCATAAATGTGCCGTTAACACTCAAGTAAGTGGGATAAGGGGTAAGCCATTTAGGACCGAGATGAGGAGAAACTTCTTCACCCAGAGAGTGGTGAACCTATGGAATTCTCTACCACAGAAAGTAGTTGAGGCCAATTCACTAAATATATTCAAAAGGGAGTTAGATGAAGTCCTTACTACTCGGGGGATCAAGGGGTATGGCGAGAAAGCAGGAAGGGGGTACTGAAGTTGCATGTTCAGCCATGAACTCATTGAATAGCGGTGCAGGCTAGAAGGGCTGAATGGCCTACTCCTGCACCTATTTTCTATGTGTCTATGTTTCTATGTTTCTAATAAGTAATTAATTAATGAAAAATAGAAGAAACCCTGCACCTAAAGCACCAAGACCAAAGTAATAGCAACCAATCAATAAAAAAAAATAGAAGTCCTACCTTTATGAGAAGGGAAGGTGTTTCTGTCAGTATCTCTGCCAGTGTCTCTCTCTCTCTCTCTCTCTCTCTCTCTCTCTCTCTCTCTCTCTCTGTATCTGACAGTGAGGGGTGGGGGTGTGTGGTGGGGGGGGTGTGACGGGGGGTAAGGGTGTGGGGGTGTGCTGGGGGTGTGTGCTCGGGTGGTGGGGATGGGTGTGGGGCGGGTGGGGGTGTGTGGTGTGATGGGGGGGTAGGAGTGGGGGTGTCTGGGGGGGGGTTGTGGGGGGTGGGGGTGCGGGGGGGGTGGGGGTTGAACGTGGGGGGGGTGAATGCGTGGGGGGGGGCTAAACGCGGGCGGGGGGGGGGGAGAGGCTGGACGGAGGCACCCCTGCTCTCTCCTCCGGCAGTTCGATCATTTTGTGTGCTCCCCAACCCACGCTCCTCCATCCCTTGCCGCGCTCCTCCATCCCTTGCCTCGCTCCTCCATCCCTCCTCATGCTTCTCCCCCACCGATCACCTCCCCATGTTTCTCCCCCACCGATCACCTCCCCAGTGCCCCCTTTCCACGCTCCTCCATCCCTCCTCGGTACCCACACCATTCTGAAACAGACTGGGGAAAAACGCCCTGCTGAGCCATTGCGCAGGCGCGCACATTGCAACGCGCACGCGCAATGAAGCCGGCAGTCTTCAGACACACAGGGGCTTAACCCCACCCACCTGCAGCTTGCTCCGCCCCAGGAAGACTGCGCTGCGCCACGCCACGGTCCAGGAGGACCGGAGAATTGCAGTAAAATTTTGGAGTCGAAATTCAGGTGCACCAGAAAGCTGGCGCACCTAGGAGTTTTGGAGTGGTACTCACCGCTGGAACTCCTGGTGCGGTAAGTAGATCCATTTTCAGGACTTTTGAAATTTTTTCAAAGTCCTACAGGAAATGGATCATAATGGGGGTGGGTCTTAGCTTCAAAGCCAGGCTGACTGGCTGAAAATGGATCGTTCGGGCCCTCCGCCACCGCCAATCAGCGGTGGAGTCGTGGTGAGGTCACAGCGCGTGTGCGTCACCACACTCTCTCCCCGCCGTTAAAGGGGAGAGTTTCAATCGGTTTTTAACTTTGGCTCTAAGTGAGGGTTTAGGCAGGCCATCGCCATGGCACCCAAGAGTGGGCAGCCCAGTCAATCTCGGGGGCAGTATTTTGCTGGATGATCGGCAAGTCGGTCGGCAAAAATGTTTGCATTGCTGCCGTGGCAATGGGCCCTCCCCTTTAAGGGCTGCCATGCTGCCGGGCCGCGCACAGTGCGGAGATGGTGCACCGGTAGAAAAACCTGCTGGGGGCACAATGCGGTGGGGGATCGACGAGTTCAGGTGATAATCGATGGGCAAGTATTTTTATTGCTTTTTTTATTGCTTTCATTGGCAGTGCAACCACTCGGGTGAAATGGGGTCCAGGCCGAAAAATCCCCGACCCGAATTTAGATCGGGTTGGCCTGTTGAACTCAAAGCGGCGGCCATTCGATTTTTAGGATAGGCCGCTGCAAATGGGCATTAACGGGTTTCTTTGAGACCCTGAATTTCGGCCCTTTTGTTAGACCTAATGTCACAATTTAGTAATGCTTTTGTGGCAATGGTACACCTGCTTCTATTACTGTGGCTCAGTGGGTAGCACTCTCGCCTCTGAGTCGTGGGTTCAAGTCCCACTCCAGAGACTTGAGCAAAAAAATCCAGCCTGACACTCTAGTGCAGCACTGAGGGAACGCTGCACTGTCAGTGGTGCCATCTTTCAGATGAGACGTTAAACTGAGGCCCCGTCTGCTCTCTTAGGTGGACGTGAATGATCCTATGGAACTATTTCGAAGAAGAGCAGGGAAGTTATCCCCTGTGTCCTGGGTCAATATTCATCCCTAAGTCAACATCTAAAATCAGATGATCTGGTCATTATCACATTGCTGTTTGTGGGAGCTTGCTGTGTGCAAATTGGCTGCTGCATTTCCTATATTACGACAGTGACTATACTTCAAAAAGTACTTCATTGACTGTAAAGCGCTTTGGGACATCCGATGGATGTGAAAGGCGCTATATAAATGCAAGTCTTTTTTTCATTAGCCAACATTAACACTTGTTATTCAGTCCTCCCACCAGTAGTGGTGCTATGCTGGAGAAGTATCATTAGCGCTGTCTCCACAAGGTCCTGCAAATCCACTGGGAGGACAGATGCACCAACGTCCGTGTTCTCGCTCAGGCCAACATCCCCAGCATCGAAGCACTGACCACACTCGTCAAGCTCCGTTTGGCAGGCCACATTGTACGCATGCCCGACACGAGACTTCCAAAGCAAGCGCTCTGGGAAGTCCTACACAGCAAGCATGCCCCGGTGGGAAGAGGAAACGCTTCAAAGACATCCTCAAAGCCTCCTTGATAAAATGCAACATCCTCACCGGCACCTGGGAGTCACTGGCCAAAGACCGCCCTAAGTGGAGGAAGAGCATCCGAGAGGGCGCTGAGCACCTTGAGTCTCGTCGCCGAGAGCATGTAGAAACCAAGCGCAGATAGCGGAAGGAACATGCAGCAAACCAGGCTCCCCACCCACCCTTTCCTTCAACCATTGTCTGTCCCACCTGTGACAGAGACTGTAATTCCCGCATTAGACTGTACAGTCACCTGAGAACTCACTTTTAGGTGGAAGCAAGTCTTCCTCGATTTCGAGTGACTGCCTATGATGATGATGATGATGATATGGTGGTGAGAGTCACCCAGGTCTGTTCACCTTTTAGACCCATTGCAACAAATGCAGCAAAAAGACACACAAATCCTTCCCAACAAAATGTGAGCGAGGCTGCAGGAGATTCTCTGGTACTTTTAATAACCAAACATTTTTCTTCAGGTAGCTGACTGCCTTTCAGAAGCTAGGGCTGGGAAACAAAATGTGTCAATATTTTCTTGGGATGCCTGGGAGTGCGTCAACAGAAAGCTAGCAGAAATAGAGTAATCCGGTCTTGAGAAATAATTAATTGGAGATAGCAGGTGCTGTGTAATTGCTTCATGGGTTCTTTGCTTAAAAATTCGTAGCAACACATTGCTATTAAGAACTAGTTGGTTTATTAACAAAAATTTAACCCATGAATCACAATACACATTACTGGTTCATTCACTAGGCTTACAACTGCATACCTCATCGCAGATGACCTAGACCCAACTGACTGGGGTTTTATAGAGCCGTATGAACATCACGTGACTGGCTAAGCCACTCATAGTGCACGTGAGGATGCAGAGAGGAGGAAGAATGTCTGGGATGGCTTATTTGAAACTTGGGGAGATCAAGAGCAAAGTTTGGAGAAACAATGGCCAGAACAGCATAAGTTAAATAGAAGAAGACAAGAGCCTTTGCTCTTGAAGGAGAGTGAAGTGTGTGTCTGTCTGGGTAGGAAGCAGATAAACTGCACTGGGGCTTGAACCTCTGGCTGTCCAGTTGCTTTGCCTCCTGAGTTCCACCTTACTAATGGTTACTATAGCAACTGTGGCAATTGTTATTAAGTTCAGCTAGTAACAAACTAGAAAAAACTGCAGAGCTTCAAAAGGTACAGTGTGTATTTATCACTGTCAATCACAAAAATGTTTCTCGCTCAGAGAAAAGAGTCAGAGAACTTCTTATTCTTAACTGTGGATACAATATCGATACACAAGAACATAAGAAATAGGAGCAGGAGTAGGCCATTTGGCCCTTCGAGCCTGCTCCGCCATTCAGTAAGATCATGGCTGATCTGATCATGGACTCAGCTCCACTTCCCTGCCCGCTCCCCATAACCTTTTTACTCCCTTATTGCTCAAAAATCTGTATCTCCACCTTAAATATATTCAATGACCCAGCCTCCACAGCTCTCTGGGGCAGAGAATTCCATAGATTTACAACCCTCTGAGAGAAGAAATGTCTCCTCATCTCAGTTTTAAATGGGCAGTCCCTTATTCTAAGACTATGTCCCCAAGTTTTAGTTTCCCCTATGTGGAAATATCCTCTCTGCATCCACCTTGTTGAACCCCCTCATTATCATATGTTTCAATAAGATCACCTTTCATTCTTCTGAACTCCAGTATGTATAGGCCCAACCTACTCAACCTATCCTCATGTCAAGCCCCTCATCTCCGGAATCAACCGAGTGAACCTTCTCTGAACAGCCTCCAATGCAAGTATATCCTTCCTTAAATACGGAGACCAAAACTGCACGCAGTACTCTAGGTGTGGCCTCACCGATACCCTGTACGGTTGTAGCAGGACTTCTCTGCTTTTATACTCTATCCCCCTTGCAGTAAAGGCAATAGTTAATGATCAGTCTCATTCAATAATCAACTACCAACATCATTCAATGATCAGTACCCAACCTAGGTGAAGCAGGTGGTGTCTACCGGTACGCTCGAGGCCTTCCGCGACCTATGGGCACCAGAGGGAATGGAGTGCATCATCACCTCTGGAAACCAAATTTTGATTTGATTTGTTAGATTTTCTTAAATATTTTTGGTTAGTTTTCAGGTTCTAGTGGTTGGTTGAATTGTATTATTTAAAGAGTTAGAAAAGGTGCAATGCAGGTTCATGACTGTAAGGTATGCACCTCTGAGCACGCTCACAGGTTTGTGGAGCTGCTGCACTGTGAATGGCTTAGCCAGCCACGTGATGTTCACGAGATTCAATCCCCAACCTCATTCAATAACCAATCTCTCGTCTCATGCAATAATCAATCATCAGCCTCATTGAATAGCTACTGTCCGACCTCATTCAATAATCAATCACCCGGTGTACTCAATAATCAATCTGGTGGCCCTGCCAGTAGTCGAGATGAAGCTCGTTGTCAGAGCAGGCCATAATATTCTACTTTACTGGACCCAGGTCCATAGAGTGGAGATCTGTTGGCTCTTGTCGTTCTGTTTTAAGAGCTTTTGGTCGTGGAATCTTCCCACATATCTGGCCCAGCACACTTTACTTTCCGTCCATCTGGAATGTGAGTTGCAAACAGCAGAGTCTGCATAACGTCAGGTTTGTAGTTACTTTGAGTTGGGGAGTAATCCCTGTGAGGCTGGAGAGTGATTAAAACGTTGAAAGGGCTTACTTTAATCTTTGTCATTTCTCATTGAGCGAGCGAGTGGCTGATTTAAGCCATTTTACAGCCAATTCCGTTCAACGAGTGTCCGATGGCGAGCAGGAATGGAAACGTAATCGTTTTTCCACAGCCATGCAACCTCTAAACCGTAATCATTTTCGGTGTGTACCTCTGACCAACGTTCCACATTTAACGTCCTCTGCTGCTCACGTTTGACACCGTCCTCCTGCCTAACCTGTTGTGCATCTTCTGTGGATCTGCAGTTTATCAGATATGCAACAAGCTAACGGAGGTGAAGGAATTGTTAGAATGGTACTTATTCTGAGGATCTCATTTTGGGACAACTGTCACAGGTAGTTAAAGTAATGATGGGTAGCTTTCTCGTAAACTCAAGGTCATCCCAAACTCGGCTGCCCATGTCCTAACTCGCACCAAGTTCCGCTCACCTATCACCCCTGTGATCACTGACCTACATTGGCTCCTGGTTAAGCAACGTTTCGATTTCAAAATTCTCATCCTGGTTTACATATCCCTCCATGGCCTCGCCCCTCCCTGTCTCTGTAATCTCCTTCAGCCCCACAACTCCCCGAGATGTCTGTGCTTCTCAAATTCTGCCCTCTTGAGCATCCCTGATTATAATCACTCAACCATCGGTGGCCGTGCCTTCTGTTGCCTGGGCCCCAAGCTCTGGAACTCCCTCCCTAAATCTCTCCGCCTCTCTACCTTTCTTTCCTCCTTTAAGATGCTCCTTAAAACCTACCTCTTTGACCAATCTTTTGGTCATCTGCCGTAATTTCTTCTTATGTGGCTCGGTGTTAAATGTATTTGTTTTGTCTTATAACACTGCTGTGAAGCACCCTGGGACGTTTTACTATGTTAAAAGTGCTATATAAATTTATTGTTGTTGACCTGCACGTGCACCCATTGGGAAAATGGTTTGGGGAAAGTGGCATCGTAAATTGGATTTGTGCAGGCTTCCTCCCGCCGCTACTTCCAGCAAAATCATAAACCCGGCCCCAACAGGACACATTGACCGTTTTGCTACAAATGCCAAACAGAGGAGATCATCATGGAGATGCATGCAACACTGAGGCCAGAGCGCTTCATCGCTCCACTCCCCTGTGGCGAGACTGCTTGAAACTCATCCCACGTAAGGCTGCTACAGCCATCACAGGGAGTAATTCTCATCCCATCTGGATTTGAACCCCCCATCCCACCAGCAAAAGTCTGCTGGGCTAACATAGGAACATGAGGCAGCCATTCAGCCCCTCAAGCCTGCTCTGCCATTTCAATGAGACCATGGTTGATCTGTATCGTAACTCCATCCACCCGCCTTGGTCCCGTTACCCTTAATCCCATTGCTGAACAACAATCTTAACAGTCACGGTTTTGACATTTTCAAATGATCTAGCCGCAACAGTTTTTTGCGGGGAGAGAGTGTGAGATTTCCACTCCCCTCTGCACTTCCTACTACTGCTGATCGGCCTTGTCCTATTTGGTTGAGTTATTGAGCGTGTACCCAATGGTGAAGTTCAGTTTGTCGGAAACTCCCTTCACTGTCCCGTCATCTGAAGGGATCAGTGGTGCAAGATGGTAAGATAATGTATCCTTTTTAGTTTTGAAATGAATTCCCGGTTGGGGCCCTGCATATCCTCCCATTTCCTCACTCAAACAGTGGAACAGATGCAGATTGTGACATCAGCTGAGAATATCCCCTTGGAGCATCTTTGCTTCCTACCACGGTTATCATCTATACCAGCTGTGCCTCTTTTGGCTTCTGATAGAGAAAGGCTGACAAATAAGTGGAGACGGCTTGCAATCCACGTGAAGAGAGTCTGATTTCATTTATCGATGTGGAGCAGATACTTTATTGAGGAAATGGAACACGTACATGGCTCAAGTGCAGCAGGAAAAGGCTGGATTTTACAAACCATTGCAGAGTTTAACTAATATGCAACTCCGTGAAGCAATGGGCTGCAGGTTCTCCATTTCTTGTGTGTCAGCTGTGGCTCAGTGGGCAGCACTCTTGCCCTCTGAGTCAGAAGGCTGTGGGTTCAAGTCCCACTCCAGAGACTTGAGTGCAAAACCCTAGGCTGACACTCCAGTGCAGTGCTGAGGGAATGTTGCACTGTCGGAGGTGCTGTTGAAGAAGAGCAGCGCTGCCCTCAATCAACATCACTAAAACAGATTATCTGGTCACTATCACATTGCTGTTTGTGGGAGCTTGCTATGTGCAAATTAACAGTTGCAGTTCCTAAATGACTACACTCCAAAAAGTACTTCATTGACTGTAAAGTGCTTTGAGATGTCCTGAGGTCATGAAAGACAGTGTCTAAAAGCCTAGTCTTTTTCAAGAGAGAAAAGAACAAGTTGGGGGAGAGGGTAGTGTGGGGGTGGGTCTCGTCACCGAGAGCATGCAGAAATCAGGTGCAGGCTGCGGAAGGAGTGTGCGACAAACCAGACTCCCCACCCACCCCGTCCTTCAACCACTGTCTGTCCCACCTGTGACAGAGACTGTAATTCCTGTATTGGACTGGACAGTCACCTGAGAACTCACTTTTGGAGTGGAAGCAAGTCTTCCTCGATTTCAAGGGACTGACTATGATTATGGGGGCATGGAAGTGAAACCGCAGCTGTGCATTTATATTGCAGAGTAGGTTAAAGACAAGGGATTGCGGTGTAATCCCTACTTGAGTGTCGAGTATAGAAAGAGGTGTAAAAATAGTTACGTTGCTCGTCCTTTCTGTGTGAAGTGGATTGCGAGCTTTTGAATGGGGTTTCCCCTCCCCCATAATTAGATCAGTCTTAATTGACCCTTCGTGTCGCTTAATTGGTCTCAACATGCTAATTACCGTGTCAGATGAAAGACGCTTAACAGAAATGGCCACTGTGGGGATGTGAGGGAGCTCTTATGAAGGGAAAGCCATTGAAAGCTCCAGACTGGGCGGATGGCTAACAAAAAGCAGCCTGTGTTTTTCTGCCTCTGTGTATGTATGGCAGCTCTGCACAGCAGTTGAGGGTAGCCCACAATTGGTGAAGTAAAGAAGGGAACAGATTGAAAACTATCTTTAAAAGCCAAAGGGTGCTCCTGAAAGACCGCAAAACCGTGGAACTATCCACGGGTTCATGGCTGTGCATCTCCAGACCAAGATCGAAATCTTTCACCGCTAGAAGTGGGGCGGGGAGGTGGGAAGTGGTCTGCGGAGTTAAATCGAAGGGGAGGAATATCGAGAGTCCTTAACTTGTGCCATTCCTCGTTACTGAAATCACTCTGTTGCTGAAAGCCATGCAGGCTCACTGCTGCAGTGATGCTCCTGTTGTGTGTCGTGGTACTTTATGTTGGGCACCTGTAATGGCCGCACACACTGCCAAGATTCCTCACCCTTGCACCGCGAAAGTTGGCAGATTCTGCAGGCAACTGCTCGGGAATGTTTTTAAAGGGCTGGTGCCTTGTAAGACAATTTGCCTCCTTGTGTCTTCTGCAACTAACTTGTCATAAGAACAGGAGAAAGCCATTTCGCCCCTCAAGCCTGTTTCGTCATTCAATTAGATAATGCAGATCTGTACTGTGACTCCACCTACCCGCTTTGGTTCCATACCCACTAATACCCTGCCTAACAAAAATCTGTCAGTCTCAGCTTTTCATTTTCAATTGACCCCCCCAACCTCAACAGCTTTTTGGGGAAAGAGTTCCAGATTTCCACTCCCCTTTGTTGTGAAGAAGTGCTTCCTGACATCATCCCTGAATGGCCTCGCTCTAATAGGTTAGTTATCTCCTCTTATTCTGTGTAAATAGTTTCTCTCTATCTACCCGAGTACCCTTTAATCATCATAAAAACCTCAATTAGATTACCCTTAATCTTCTATACTTAAGTGAATATAAGTCCAGTTTATGCAACCTGTCCACATAAATGTAACCTTTTTAGCCTGCTATCATCCTGGCAAATCTGTGCTGCACCCGCTCAAGACCAATATATCGTTCCTGAGATGCAGTACTCATTGCCTTTAGTTCCTGAGACTTACAAATAAAATCCTGAAATCTGCTGGATTGTCATTAGTGAACAAGCTGGGTTTTAATGTCCTGCCTCCCTATCTGATCCAGCCTACGCGGTGACTGGTCCACTCTACGCGGTGACTGATCCAGCCTACGCGGTGACTGGTCCACTCTACGCGGTGACTGGTCCACTCTACGCGGTGACTGGTCCACTCTACGCGGTGACTGATCCAGCCTACGCGGTGACTGGTCCACTCTACGCGGTGACTGGTCCACTCTACGCGGTGACTGGTCCACTCTACGTGGTGACTGGTCCACTCTACGTGGTAGACTCTGAATGCTCTCACAACTAGGGTTGGGCTATAAATGTGTTGGTGCCAGTCTCACCCAAATCCTGCGAACTAATTAGAAAAAAGCCTCCAAGATTGGTGTTGCATGTCCTCCACCTTGTGGTGCATCATGTCTTCTATCCAGCTCTTTGTCCAGCCTTGGCCCTTCACTTAGGTTCATTTATTTAAGAAAAGAGAGGGTGCATTACTCACCAACAATCTTTATTTATATAGCACCTTTAACGTAGTAAAATGTCCCAAGGCACTTAACAGGAGTATTATAACTCATCAAATTTGACACCGAGCCACAAAGGAGATATTAGAGCAGGTGTCCATAAACTTGGTCAAAGAGGTAGGTTTTAAGGAGCGTCTTAAAGGAGGAGAGAGATATAGAGAAGCGGAGAGGTTTAGGCAGGGAGTTCCAGAGCTTGGGGCCCAGGCAGCTGAAGGCACGGCCACCAATAGTGGAGTGATTGAAATTGGGGATGCTCAAGAGTCCAGTTTTGGAGGAGTGCAGACATCTCGTGGGATTGTGGCCTGGAGGAGATTACAGAAATAGGGAGGGGCGAGGCCATGGAGGGATTTGAAAACAAGGAGGAGAATTTTTAAATCGAGGTGTCTGATCTGTGCCAGTTGCCAACTCTGCAGGATTGTCCTGGAGTCTCAAGGAACTGAAGATTAATCTGCTGGAGAGCAAGGTGGGAGAAAAATCATAGGCATTAAAACAATCCTGTGATTTTCCTTCGACATTTTTGTTTACTAGTTATGAAATGATCAGGGGTGGGGGGGGGAAAGATATTTGACAGAGAGTCGAGAATCATCCAATCGGTTAATGGAAAGTCGGTTCGCTTTCCAATTGGACGTGGGAAAGCATGGCGCCGCGGGGATGAACATTTCTGCCGACCAATGGCGGGAGTGTGGGGGGGCCGGGGCAATTGGAGGCAGGAGGTCATGTGATGAAACCTCCAGCAATACGGCCAACCGCAGTTGAAAGCCCGAACCTGTGCACTGGAAGTGCTTAAGGCAAAAAGCTGAAAATTACCCATTTCCTGACAGACCGACAGAGTGAAGTGGCAATATAATTTTTAAAAATCGGAATGTTTTTAAAAAAAATAAGGGAAACAAATCTGCCGAAACTTGAAGGCACTCGACACTTGTCAGTACCCTTAGTTACCGAGGAGACAGCTAGTGTTTATGTACATGGGCAATGCAGGGCTTTGAGATTGAACAGCAGGAAACTTTGCTCCCGAGATAAAGTGATTGTGTCACTTAGGAATTCATGTGTAGGGCTACCTTGGTATTGATTCAGTGGCGCAAAATCTCTCCCGGTGATAAGAGTGAAGGAAAAATGATTTTAGTTAAATATTTCTGAGGCTAACCCTGATCAAGTTCAGTGTCGAGTGAGAACACTCAGACAATTTATCATGTGATTTATAACTTATCCTCCCCCTTGTGTGCAACCGCTAGTTGAACATCAGGCTACGAGTGCGTGTTATTGAAAGCACTGAGTGGCTACACAGTGCGAATACTTGCTAGCCCCAGTGATAGCAGCATAATCTGGGCAGAATGGTGTGTTACCGGACTAGTAATCCAGAAACCTGGACTAATGATATGGAGACATGAGTTCAAATCCCACCACGGCAACTGGGAGAATTTAACTTCAGTAAATTAAATAAATCTGGAATTAAAAAGCTAGTATCAGTGACCATGAAACTACCGGATTGTCGTAAAAACCCATAGGGTTCACTAAAGTCCTTTTAGGGAAGGAAATCTGCCATCTTTACCCAGTCTGGCCTATTATGTGACTCCAGACCCACAGCAATGTGGTTCACTCTTAACTGCCCTCTGAAATGGCCTAGCAATCCACTCTGTTGTAATAAATCGCTACGAAAAAGTGAGGAATCGGCTGAACCAGCGCAAAAGATCGGGGAATTGGAAACGTTAGTGAGTCACGCCCCAAACCACTTAGTTTGCGTTTTTCCGTGATCATTTCCACTGGTTCAAAATTCAGTTCGCCGAATCAGGCCCCGCCCCCAAAATTGGCCACGCCCCCCCCCCCCGGGTCAAAATGGCCGGATTGTGCTGGTTTGGGAACGCTCTTCAAATCGTGCTCGTTTAATTTACTGAGAAACTGACGAGTGCATACAAATATGAAACTATTAAATGGTTCAGTCTAGTTTTTTTTTAAATAATTTTCAGTGAATATAAATCAGGTATCTCACAGGTGGAGGATCGATTGAAAAATGCTTAATTTTGGCGATGAACCCATTTTCAGTTGTATTAATAAAGCTGCACCAGGTCACCGCTCATAGATCAAGAAATACTTTCTGACGGAGGGAAGAAAGCTCTCTTATGCTACCCGTGGTTCAGGGAAGATTTTCTGTTTGTGATTATGCAAATGAATTTTTGAAGGAACTTGAACTCTAATCTCACCAGTGCAATTTGAGACAGAAACTCTACCCCAAGCTGTTTAAAAAGCTATCGTCATTATACTGGGGGGTTTTTTCCAAACAAAATGAGTTCTAAGAACTGCCCACCCTGAAAACTGCTCTTAAAATAATTTTGCCACATTTGGTTCCCAGGGCAACGGCATTGCTCATCACATTATTCCACTCATTTGCATGCCCAGGTCAGATAAACTCCCATTTACCCAAGAGAGAATGCCCTTTTAAATCTTGTTTATGCACTCATAATCCTTAAGGCACGCTACCTTACCCCACTGGAAAATGCACACGTTTTGATAAACACTTTGTCGAGAAGAGGTCATTTTCAGAGGCCTGAGTGGTTCTGGATTTCCTGTGTCCTCACCCATTGCTTTTGTTGGATAGCAACAATGGTTTAACATGTATCACACATGAACAGAAGCTACGGGGTTCATTTTAACTCAGCTTTTTGATTATTTTTTGTACCTGTGCACTAGGTTTTAGTGATTTCTGTACCTGGACACCCAAATCCCATTGCTCCTCTGTAGTTCCCAGACACTCACCATTAAGGAAATACTCTGGTCTTTCTTGGATCTTGGATGACCTCTCATCTGGCATATCCTTGACTTGTATTCCCTTCAGTTTAGAAGGTTGAGGGGAGAACTCATCGAGGTTGTTAAACTGACGAAGGGATTCTATAAGTAGATACGGAGAAACGATTTCCTCTAATGGGGGGGATTCCAGAGCAAGAGGGGTATGATCTTAAAATGTGAACCAGGCTGATTAGGAATGAAATGAGGAAGCGCTTTTCCACATGAGGATAATTGAAAATCTGGAACTTGCTTCCCCCAAATACTTGGTTAATTGAAATTTTCAAGACTGAAATCGATAGATTTTTGTTTGGTAAGGGTATCAAGGAATATGGAACAAAGGTGGGTAAAGGGAGAGGAGACGTGAGCACAAGCCACTTGTCTTTCCAGGAATGGGGAGAGAAATTGGAGGAGACATCAGTCCAAGCTGGTTGTGTTTGTGTGTGTGTGTATGCCAAAATTCTCTGGACTCTGGGGAGGTACTAGCGGATTGGAGAGCAGCTAATGTAACGCCTCTGTTTAAAAAAAGGGGGCAGGCAAAAGGCAGGTAACTATAGGCCAGTTAGTTTAACATCTGTAGTGGGGAAAATGCTTGAAACTATCATTAAGGAAGAAATAGCGGGACATCTGGATAGGAATAGTGCAATCAAGCAGACGCAGCATGGATTCATGAAGGGGAAATCATGTGTAACTAACTTACTGGAATTCTTTGAAGATATAACAAGCATGGTGGATAGAGGTGTACCGATGGATGTGGTGTATTTAGATTTCCAAAAGGCATTCGATAAGGTGCCACACAAAAGGTTACTGCAGAAGATAAAGGTACGCGGAGTCAGAGGAAATGTATTAGCATGGATAGAGAATTGGCTGGCGAACAGAAAGCAGAGAGTCGGGATAAATAGGTCCTTTTCCGGTTGGAAATCAGTGGTTAGTGGTGTGCCACAGGGATCAGTACTGGGACCACAACTGTTTACAATATACATAGATGACCTAGAGGAGGGGACAGAGTGTAGTGCAACAAAATTTGCAGATGACACTAAGATTAGTGGGAAAGCGGGTTGTGTAGAGGACTCAGAGAGGCTACAAGGAGATTTGGATAGGTTAAGCGAATGGGCTAAGGTTTGGCAGATGGAATACAATGTCGGAAAGTGTGAGGTCATCCACCTTGGGAAAAAAAACAGTAAAAGGGAATATTATTTGAATGGGGAGAAATTACAACATGCTGTGGTGCAGAGGCACCTGGGGGTCCTTGTGCATGAAACTCTTTTGAGTTTACCTGAAAAAAAACATAAACATTAAACTGTGCCACCCGCCTGGGTGACACAGCAGACATTTTCAAGGCCCCTTTTTTTCCTTTTTTTGTGGTTTTTTTTTGTTTTTCTTTTTTCTTTTTGTTTTTTTTTTGGGCGCTAAAATCACATTTTTCCAAGTGCCCCCTATAAAAGGGGAGGGGGACACTAAAAGCACCGGCAATTAAAACAAAATTAAACTTTAAAACGTAAAATCAAATTAAAATTTGGTTGTCGGGCGTGATGATGCACTCCAGTCCCTCCGGTGCCCACCTCTCGCGGAAGGCCGTCCTTGTGCATGAATCCCAAAAGGTTAGTTTGCAGGCGCAGCAGGTAATCAGGAAGGCAAATGGAATGTTGGCCTTCATTGCGAAAGGGATGGAGTACAAAAGCAGGGAGGTGTTGCTGCAACTGTATAAAGTATTGGTAAGGCCGCACCTGGAGTACTGCGTGCAGTTTTGGTCACCTTACTTAAGGAAGGATATACTAGCTTTGGAAGGGGTACAGAGACGATTGACTAGGCTGATTCGAGAAATGAGGGGGTTACCTTATGATGATAGATTGAGTAGACTGGGTCTTTACTCCTTGGAGTTCAGAAGGATGAGGGGTGATCTTATAGAAACATTTAAAATCATGAAAGGGATAGACAAGATAGAGGCAGAGAGGTTGTTTCCATTGGTGGGGGAGACTAGAACTAGGGGGCACAGCCTCAAAATACGGAGGAGCCAATTTAAAACCGAGTTGAGAAAGAATTCTCTGCCCAAGGAAGCAGTTGAGGCTGGCTCATTGAATGTTTTCAAGTCAAAGATAGATAGATTTTTAAGCAATAAGGGAATTAAGGGTTACGGGGAGAGGGCGGGTAAGTGGAGCTGAGTCCACGACCAGATCAGCCATGATCTTATTGAATGGCGGAGCAGGCTCGAGGGGCTAGATGGCCTACTCCTGTTCCTAATTCCTATGTTCCTATGGATGTGTGTGTGTATGGATGTGTGTGTGTATGGATGTGTGTGTGTATGGATGTGTGTGTGTATGTGTGTGTGTGTGTGTGTGTGTGTGTGTGTATGGATGTGTGTGTGTGTGTGTGTGTATGGATGTGTGTGTGTGTGTGTATGGATGTGTGTGTGTGTGTGTGTGTATGGATGTGTGTGTGTGTATGGATGTGTGTGTGTGTGTGTGTGTGTGTGTGTGTGTGTGTGTGTATGGATGTGTGTGTGTGTGTGTGTGTGTATGGATGTGTGTGTGTGTGTGTGTGGATGTGTGTGTGTGTGTATGGATATGTGTGTGTGTGTATGGATGTGTGTGTGTGTGTATGGATGTGTGTGTGTGTGTATGGATGTGTGTGTGTGTGTGTGTGTATGGATGTGTGTGTGTGTGTGTGTATGGATGTGTGTGCGTGTGTGTATGGATGTGTGTGCGTGTGTGTATGGATGTGTGTGCGTGTGTGTATGGATGTGTGTGTGTGTGTGTGTGTGTATGGATGTGTGTGTGTGTGTGTGTGTGTATGGATGTGTGTGTGTGTGTGTATGGATGTGTGTGCGTGTGTGTATGGATGTGTGTGTGTGTGTGTGTGTGTATGGATGTGTGTGTGTGTCTTTCCAGCAATGCCCACATGAGGAAAACCCTTTTTTACGCAATGAGTGGTTAGGATTTGGAATGCACTGCCTGTTAGGGTGGTGGATACAAATTCAATAGTAGCCTTCAAAAGGGAATTGGATAAATACTTGAAGGAGAAAAAAATTTCAGGGATATGGGGAAAGAGCGGGGGGAGTGGGACTAACTGCATTGCTCTTTGAGGGAAGCAGCGCAGACTCAATGGGCCGAATGGCCCTCTTCTGTGCTGTACTATTCTATGATGACTTTACATAGACTTCCATATTGGTTTGGGTCAGTAAATGGTCTCCATTTGCCTCGCTGACCAAGTTAGCATGAAAAAGTAACCGCACAGGCCATTCATTTCATGCAACCTACCACCCTTGACCTGAAGCTCCCATAACATGGGGAGTCGAGCTCCAAATAATCAATGGTGAAGGGGGTAGCTCGCAGTTTGAGATTAATGCACATTGCAACTGACCTATTGCCTTCTCTTTTCCCCACGCCCCTCCTCCCCCGCCCCTGCCTCTTCCCCCTCTGTCCTCTGATCTAGCATCTCCGGGTCTTAAACACAGAAACTAATCTTGTAGGAATATAAAGTAAGGGACTGAGATGAGGAGAAATGTCTTCACTCAGAGGGTGGTGAAACTTTGGAATTCTCTGCCCCAGAAGGCTGCAGAGGCTCAGTCTTTTGAGTATATTCAAGACAGAGATCGATAGATTTTAGATATTCTGGGAATCAAAGGATATGAGGATAGTGCAGGAAGGTGAAGTTGAGGTAGAAGATCAGACATGATCCTGTTGAATGGTGGAGCAGGCCCGAAGGGCTGAATGGCCAACTCCTGCTCCTGTCTCTCATATTTTTATGTATAGATATATGTGGATAGAACAAAAATGAAGGATAGAGACATATTGGAGACAAATAGGTGAGATTTTGAATCCCCTCGATTGAATACTCCATCACTGACAAGACCATGCTAAAAATGAATTTATATTCGATTGTGTACTTTGCAATAGTAAGGAAGGACATTAGCTTGGATGATGTGGAATCGGTATGGGTGGAGCTGCAGAATACCAAAGGATAGAAAACACTAGTGGGAGTTGTGTACAGACCACCAAACAGTAGTAGTGAGGTTGGGAACAGCATCAAACAGGAAATTAGGGATGCTTGCAATAAAGGTACAGCAGTTATCATGGGCGACTTTAATCTACATATAGATTGGGCTAACCAAACTGATAGCAATACGGTGGGGGAGGATTTCCTGGAGTGTATAAGGGATGGTTTTCTAGACCAATATGTTGAGGAACCAACTAGCGGGCTGGCCATCCGAGACTGGGTGATGTGTAATGAGAAAGGAATAATTAGCAATCTTGTTGTGCGAGGCCCCTTGGGGAAGAGTGACCATAATATGGTAGAATTCTTTATTATGATGGAGAGTGACACAGTTAATTCAGAGACTAGGATCCTGAACTTAAGGAAAGGTAACTTCGATGGTATGAGACGTGAGTTGGCTAGAATAGACTGGCGAATGATACTTAAAGGGTTGACGGCGGATAGGCAATGGCAAACATTTAAAGATCACATGGATGAACTTCAACAATTGTACATCCCTATCCAGAGTAAAAATAAAATTGGGAAGGTGGCTCAACCGTGGCTAACAAGGGAAATTAAGGATAGTGTTAAATCCAAGGAAGAGGCATATAAATTGGCCAGAAAAAGCAGCAAACCTGAGGACTGGGAGAAATTTAGAATTCAGCAGTGGAGGACAAAAGGTTTAATTAAGAGGGGGAAAATAGAGTATGAGAGGAAGCTTGCTGGGAACATAAAAACTGACTGCAGAAGCTTCTATAGATATGTGAAGAGAAAAAGATTAGTGAAGACAAACATAGGTCCCTTGCAGTCAGATTCAGGTGAATTTATAATGGGGAACAAAGAAATGGCAGACCAGTTGAACAAATACTTTGGTTCTGTCTTCACGAAGGAAGGCACAAATAACCTTCCGGAAATACTAGGGGACCGAGGGTCTAGTGAGAAGGAGGAATTGAAGGAAATCCTTATTAGGCGTGAAACTGTGGTGGGGAACTTGATGGGATTGAAGGCCGATAAATCCCCGGGGCCTCCATCCTAGAGTACTTAATGAAGTGGCCCTAGAAATAGTAGATGCATTGGTGATCATTTTCCAACAGTCTATCGACTCTGGATCAGTTCCTATGGACTGGAGGGTAGCTAATATAACATCACTTTTTAAAAAAGGAGGGAGAGAGAAAACGGGTAATTATAGACTGGTTAGCCTGACATCAGTAGTGGGGAAAATGTTGGAATCAATTATTAAAGATGAAATAGCGGCACATTTGGATCGGTTCAAATCAGCATGGATTCATGAAAGGGAAATCATGTTTGACAAATCTTCTAGAATTTTTTGAGGATGTAACTAGTAGAGTGGACAAGGGAGAACCAGTGGATGTGGTATATTTGGATTTCAAAAGGCTTTTGACAAGGTCCCACACAAGAGATTGGTATGCAAAATTAAAGTACATGGTATTGGGGGTAATGTACTGACATGGATAGAGAACTGGTTGGCAGAAAGGAAGCAGAGAGTTGGTATAAATGGGTCCTTTTCAGAATGGCAGGCAGTGACTAGTGGGGTGCCGCAGGGCTCAGTGCTTGGACCCTAGCTATTTACAATACACATCAATGATTTAGATGAAGGAATTGAATGTACTATCTCCAAGTTTGCAGATGACACTAAGCTGGGTGGCGATGTGAGCTGTGAGGAAGACACTAAGAGGCTGCAGAGTGACTTGGATAGGTTAGGTGAGTGGGCAAATGCATGGCAGATGCAGTATAATGTGGATAAATGTGAGGTTATCCACTTTGGGGTCAAAAACGCAAAGACAGAATATTATCTGAATGGTGGCAGATTAGAAAAATGGGAGGTGCAACGAGACCTGGGTGTCATGGTACATCAGTCATTGAAAGTTGGCATGCAGATACAGCAGGCGGTGAAGAAGGCAAATGGTATGTTGGCCTTTATAGCTAGGGGATTTGAGTATAGGAGCAGGGAGGTCTTACTGCAGAGGGCCTTGGTGAGGCCTCACCTGGAATATTGTGTTCAGTTTTGGTCTCCTAATCTGAGGAAGGACGTTCTTGCTACTGAGGGAGTGCAGCGCAGGTTCACCTGACTGATTCCCGGGATGGCAGGACTGACATATGAGGAGAGACTGGATAGACTGGGCCTGTACTCACTGGAGTTTAGAAGGATGAGAGGGGATCTCATAGAAACATATAAAATTCTGACGGAACTCGACAGGTTAGATGCTGGAAGAATGTTCCCGATGTTGAGGAAGTCCAGAACCAGGGGACACAGTCTAAGGATAAGGGGTAAGCCATTTAGGACTGAGATGAGGAGAAATTTCTTCACTCAGAGTGTTAAACTGTGGAATTCCCTACCGCAGAGAGTTGTTGATGCCAGTTCATTGGATATGTTCAAGAGGGAGTTAGATATAGCCCTTATGGCTAAAGTGATCAAGGGGTATGGAGAGAAAGCAGGAAAGGGGTACTGAGGTGAATGATCAGCCATGATCTTATTGAATGGTGGTGCAGGCTCGAAGGGCCGAATGACCTACTCCTGCACCCATTTTCTATGTTTCTATGTTTCTATGTAGCCATAGCCACACAATATAGGATAGTGCTGTGTGTGATATGAAGGGGTGGTTTGCAATGCCACAGAATATCCCCTCCCTTAGCCTTTAAGGTATATACTGAATAAAGGAACATTCCTATTGTACGTGATCCTGTCACACTACTTATGTGCACAAGTGAACTATTCATACGTCGCTCTGACACTTCCTAATAAGCCAGCATCAAATCATAGAGGAATAACTACCCTCCACCTCCAGTCTCCATCGTGCAGACTGATTCCTTTAGTCTGAATTAGCCCGGTGCTCAATTGCAACATTGAACCACCATTTGATTGTATTAAATGTCGAACGTAAACTCGTGTGCCTTAAAGATAAATTGCTGAGAGTTTCTCATTAATAACTTACGCTATTTTTTAAAAAACATTTATAATTCATTATAAAGCCATAAGCCGAAGGGTTTCCGGCAAATAGCTTCCATGGCCTGAGCATTATAGGATTACAATTACAGAGAGCCACAGTCCCAGGACAGTTGTGAAAATGATTCGCTACTGTAGGAAAAGCTCAGTGAATGCGGGATAGGGAGGGTTCCCCTTACAAGGTTAGCAGTCTCATATCCTGTTGGTTCAGAGGTGAATGTATACCTCAGGGATGTTCCCTGGTAACTATTCAATGTTCCAAAAACGTTACATCAATGATCCTTAAACCCATGCTGTAGTGACAAGATCAGAGGGGATTTACTAGAATGGTAGCAGGGATAAAAACATAAGAAATAGGAGCAGGAGTAGGCCATATGAGCCCTCGAGCCTGCTTCGCAATTCAATGAGATTATGGCTGATCTTTGACCTCAACTCCACTTTCCTGCACTATCCCCATATCCCTTAATTCCCTTAATTTTAAAAACCTGTCTTGAATATACTTAACAACTGAGCCTCCACAGCCCTCTGGGGTAGAAAATTCCAAAGATTCACCACCCTCTGAGTGAAGAAATTTCTCCCCATCTCAGTCCTAAATGGCTGACCCCTTATTCTGAGACTGCGACCCCTGGTTCTAGACCCCCCAGCCAGGGGAAACATCTACCCTGTCAGGCCCTGTAAGAATTGTGTATATTTCAATGAGATCACCTGAGATGAGGGACTTCAGTTATGCAGAGAGACCAGAGAAGCTGGGATTGTTTTCCTTAAAGAATTATATAGCTCCTTTCACGACCACCGGACGTCCCAAAGCAATTTACAGCCAATGAAGTAACATTTTTTTTAGAGAAGGGAAGGCTAAGGGAAGATTTAATTGCCACGTTCAAAATCATGACAGGTTTTGATAGAGTAAATAAGGAGAAACAGTTTCCACTGGCAGATGAGTGGGTAACAAGAAGACACAGATTTAAGATAATGGGCAAAAGAGCCAGAGGTGAGATGAGAATTTATTTTAACGCAGAGAGTTGTTGTGATCTGGAGCACGTTGCCTGAAAGGGCGGTGAAAGCAGATTGAATAATAACTTTCAAAAGGGAATTGAATAAATACTTGAAGGGGAGAAAACTGTCGGGCTGTGGGGAAAGAGGAGGAGGAGTGGGACTAATAGGATAGCTCTTTCAAAGAGCCGGCACAGGCACGATGGGCCTCTCCAAGGCCTTGACATCCTTCCTAAAGTGCGGTGGCCAGAATTGGGCACAATACTCTAACTGGGGCCTAACCAGTGATTTATAAAGGTTTAACATAACTTCTTGGCTTTTGTACTTTTGTTGACCAGGTGGACGCAGTATTTAAATTAAAAAAGAAACACATCTCCACCTCTCTAACACATTTCACAACCACCGGACCTTTCACAGCGCTTTACAGCCAATGCAGTACTTTTGGAATGTAGTCACTGTTGTAATGTGAGAAATGCGGCAGCGAAATTGTGCACGGCAAGCTCCCACAAATAGCAATGTGATAATGACCAGATAATCTGTTTTTGTTATGTTGAAGTGCGGTCTGACTAGAGCCCAAAAAGTTTGATAATTAAATCAGAACATAAGAAATAGGAATAGAAGTAGGACATTTGGCCCCTCGAGCCTACTCCGCCATTCAATGAGATCAGGCTGATCTGATCTCCTTTGAATTAAACTCTGCTGTTTTGGTTCTGTAATTCAACATCCTATTGGCTGTATTGATTGCTTTGCCTTGGTTGGACATGTTTCAGCGTCTAGTGTACTAAGACTCTTCTGACTTCATCCTCAGCTATTTCAACACCATTCGTAAAGTACAGGTTGAACCACCCTTATCCGGGACTCCCTTATCCGGCACCACCCCTCGTCCGGTGCCATTCCCGGCCACCGGGTAGCACATGCACAGAACCTCGACATGAACAAATTGAAGTCCTTCCTCGCTGCCGACTCTCGCAATCACTGGCCTGACCCCGCGATCCACCACCTCCCCCCCCCCCCCCCATCCCCAACGTTCTCTCTGCCGCACTGCCAGCCCCAAGCCACTCAGCCCCGATATCTCCTTGCTCAGTACCTGTACCATCCAATTTAACACTCCCCTTGTCCGGCACAGGCCAGATCCCGAGGGTGCCGGATAAGGGAGTTTCAACCTGTATACATTTCTTCTATTTTTTTTTCTGCATTAAATTTCAGTTATGGTACGGCTATCAGTCTGAGGCCAGTATCTGTAGAGTGTGATGCTCAATCAGCAAACTTCCAAAGACTTTTGGACAAAGTTCCACACCAAGGCTATTGTCATAGAATCATACGGCAAAGAAGGAGGCCATTCAGCCCATCGTGCCTCTGCTGGCTCTTCTACGTTAACAAAATTCTCACCTTCCCTCTGGTTCTTTTGCCAATTATCTTAAATCGGTGTCCTCTGGTTGCCGACCCTCCTGTGTTGGTTATTTTAATGGTGCTCCAACCCACACATTGACCCTTCTGTTAAAATAGATTGCAATGAACTTTCACCCAAAAACACTTTTGAAAAATTGTCCGCCAATATTACGCATAGTTTCACCCCGGGATACATGTAATAAATTACATATTTGCGTGCAAACTAATTCAAAAATAGATTGATAATATCCAGTGCATGATGCTAATTGTCTTTTGACATAGGAGCTGACCCATGCGTTTCTCCTTTCAGATCTGATTTCCCGAGGAGTTGTCACCTACCAGCTGAATTATTCGTGCTGTTACAATACTCTGTTGCTGGACGAGGAGCGAGGCCAATTATTTGTAGGAGCAAAGAATTACCTCATCGCTCTCAACCTGGACAACATCAGCAAACATGAAAAGAAGGTGATTAAGGCTCATGTAAACTGTATCTGGCCTGTCTGAGGGCTTAACAACAATGGCAACCACTTGTATTTATATAGCGCCTTTAACACAGTAAAATGTCCCAAAGTGCTTCACAGGAATTCAAAGAAATTTGGCACCAAGCAACATAAAAAGAAATTAGGGCAGATGACCAAAAGCTTGGTCAAAGAGGTAAATTTTAAGGAGCACCTTAAAGGAGGAAAGAGAGGTGGAGATGTTTAGGGAGGGAATTCCAGAGCTTGGGGCCAAGGCAGCTGAAGGTATGGCCACCAATGATTGAACGATTATAGTTGGGATGTATGAGAGGGCAGAATTAGAGGGGGCCGAAATTGCACCGTCCTTAAGGCCTGTTACTACCGGAAATCGGCGGCCACGCTGCGGCATGCAATGACCGCCGATTTTTCGTGGAATGGCCACCATTTCGAAAATTCCACTCCTGCGGTATCCCGGCGGTGAGCCGCTCCCCCCACTACTGCTCCGCTGCTGCTGATCCGTCCTAAGTGCTTCATCAGAGTGCGCTCTGCTGATGTACCCCACCCCCCCGAAGGCGAAACTCCGCCAAAAAAATCTTGATGAATGACAGCGGCGGACACTACGCCCACCTGTCAACTTCCGCCCCTCTATTGTGCGAGCTTCTGCTCACTGCCGCACATTCACCCCCATTATGGCCAACTTCCGGTCCGCTGAAAAAAAAGCCAAAAAACAGAATTTCGCCCAAGAGGTCACCGCAGCAACTGTGGCAGTAAAAACAGACGAAACACGGTAGGTGTGCCCCGTTTCCAGTGATGGCCAATTTCGGCCCTGAGGAGCGCAGACAACTCTAGGGGTTGTGGGGCTGGAGGAGATTACAGAGATAGGGATGGGTGAGGCCATGGAGGGATTTGAAAACAAGGATGGGAATTTTGAAATTGAGGCGTTGTTTAACCAATGTAGATCAGCGAGCACAGGGGTGATGGGTGAATGGAGCTTGGTTCAAGTTAGGACATGGGCAGCCGAGTTTTGGATGACCTTAGGTTCATGTAGGGTAGAACGTGGGAGGCCGACCAGGCATGCATTGGAATAGTCAAGTCTATTACTCAATTGCAAAGAGCCAGATCTTCTGAAAGATGCTGATTAATGAGTTAAGTTGTAATTAGGGAGGTGAAGGAGACAATGAGAACTTCCAAGGGTGAGCAAAACTTTCTTAACATTGGTTAGCAGAAGATCTAAAAAGTTTTGATTCTGGTGTGGAGAAAATCTGCTTACACAATCCATACATTTTCCCCACAACATTCTTCCCCTTTTATTCCTTGCACTGTTCAAGCCACCTTGATTCTTGTTGGGGTCGAGATTGATGGGCACCTGCCCCCCCAAGTAAGAAATAACTTGCATTATCAGTTGCTTCGTACATCACAAAGTACTTCACATTGAGAGAAGTACGTTTGAAGTGCAAACACTGTTCTTATGTCAACTGTGGCTCAGTAGGCAGCACACTCACCTCTGAATCAGAAGGTTGTGGATTCACGTCCCACACCAGGAACTTGAGCACAAAAATTGAGGCTGATACTACTGCACTGTTGGAGTTGCCAGCTTTCGGATGAGACGTTAAACCGAGGCCCCTCCTGCTCTTTCAGGTGGACGTAAAAGATCCCATGGCACTATTTCAAAGAAGAGCAGGGGAGTTCTCCCCAGTACATATTTATTCCTCAGTCAATATAACAAAAAAAACAGATGATCTGGTCATTATCACATTGCTGTTTGTGGGAAAATATGCAGGTACAGCAAGTGATCAGGAAGGCCAATGGAATTTTTCACACAGCAAGATCCCACAAACAGCAAATTGTTAACCTGTTTTTTGGTGGTGGTGGTTGAGGAAGGAGCTCTTCTTCTGAATTTTACCATCGGGATCTTTTGCGTCCATCTGAATGGGCCAGCAGGACTTCAGTTTAACACCTTATCTGAAAGATGGAATTCTCTCAGTAATAAGAACATAAGAAATAGGAGCAGGAGAAGGCCGCACAGCCCTTCGAGCCTGTTCCGCCATTCAATAAGATCATAACTGATCTGATCATGGACTCGGGTCCACTTCCCTGCCTGCTCTCTGTATCCCCTTATTCACTTATTGTTTAAAGAACTGTCTATTTATGTCTTAAATTTATTCAATGCCCCAGCTTCTGCAACTCTCTGAGGCAGCGAAGTTCACAGATCCACAACCCTCTGAGAAAAGAAATTTCTCCTCATCTTAGTTTTAAATGGGCAGCCCCTTATTCTAAGATTTTGTCCTCTAGTTCTAGTCTCCCCCATCAGTGGAAACATCCTCTCTGCATCCACCTTGTCAAGCCCTCTCATAATCCTATACGTTTTGATAAGATCACCTCTCATTCTTCTGAATTCCAATGATTGGAGGCCCAACCTACTCAACCTTTCCTCATAAGTCAACCCCCTCATCTCTGGAATCAACCTTGTGAACCTTCTCTGAAATACCTCCAAAGCAAGAATATCCTTTCATAAATATGGACATCAAAACTGCATGCAGTATTCCAGGTGTGGCCTCACCAATACCCTGTACAACTGTAGCAAGACTTCCCTGTTTTTATACTCCATCCCCTTTGCAATAAAGGCCAAAATTCCATTGGCCTTCCTGATCACTTGCTGTACCTGCAAATTATCCTCTTGTGTTTCATGCACAAGTATCCCCAGGTCCTGTTGTACTGCTGTACTTTGCAATCTTTCTCCATTTAAATAATAACTTGCTCTTTGATTTTTTTCTGCCAAGTGCATGACCTCACACTTTCCAACATTATACTCCATCTGCCAAATTTTTGCCCACTCACTTAGCCTGTCTATGTGCTTTTGCAGATTTTGTGTGTCCTCCTCACACATTGCTTTTCCTCCCATCTTTGTATCGTCGGCAATCTTGGCTACATTATACTTGGTCCCTTCATCCAAGTTGTTAATAGAGATTGTAAACATTTGGGGTTCCAGCACTGATCCCTGCAGCACCCCATGGTTACTGATTGCCAACCCGAGAATGAACCATTTATCCCGACTCTCTGTTCTCTGATAATTAGCCAATCCTCTATCCATGCTAATATATTTCCCCCAACCCCGTGAGCTTTTATCTTGTGCAGTAACCTTTTATGTGGCACCTTGTCAAATGCCTTCTGGAAGTCCAAATATACCACATCCACTGGTTCCCCTTTATCCACCCTGGAAGTGTCAGCCTAGATTCATTCCTGGAGTGGGGCTTGAGCCCACAGCCTTGTGAATAGGAGATGAGAGCAGTACCATTGAGCCAATCTGACTCCTTATCCAAGACAGCGTGGATCGTTGCTTCACCACGGTGATGCGTAGCTGGGTCCAACTCTTTCCATGCTGGTGGTTGTCACACCCAAGCGTCCTACACGGGAGTCTCAACAAAAGCTGGGAGCAGGACCCTAGACGAGGTATTTGTCTTCACCACAAAGCAGGCTGAGGCCAGCCCCGTCAGCGAGGATTTGGCATTGATCCTGGGACCTACTCTATGTCTCAGTAACACAACAAGAAAAAAGAATGATTTGGATTTCACGTCCACAAAGTGCTTTACAGGCAATGAAGTTATTTTTGCAGTGTAGTAGTCACTGTTATGATGCAGGAAATGCGGCAGCCAATTTGCACACAGCAAGCTCCCACAAACAGCAATGTGATAATGACCAGATAATCTTTTAATGATGTTGGTTGAGGGATAAATATTGTTGATTGAGGGAAAAATCAACACCAGGGTATTCAAAGACCCAGTTAAGAAAGCCCTATACAGCCAGCGCCTCACTACCAACCTGGCGACCTTTGATGACCCCGCGACGCAGATTGCCCACAGCGCCTGGTCTGCCCTCAAGGCCTCCATAACCAACGCCTGCTCGGTCACACAACCAGGAAACACCAGGACTGGTTTGATAAGAATGACCAGAAGATCCAGGAGCCAATAAACCAAGCCGCAAGTGCACTTAAAGCAGCAACCCAACTCGGGAGCAGCAAAACAGCTCCACAGGTGGCTGAAGGTCGAGGTCCAACAAAAAACCCGTGACCTAAAGAATATATGGTGGGTGGAGAAAGCACAGGAGATCCAACAGTTGGCCGTCAACCATGACGTGTGAGGATTTATCAGCGCAGTTAAGTCCACCTATGGCCCAAGGCCCCACCCCACTGCTGGCCAAGAACGGGGAGACACGCATCAAGGATACCGAGGCAGTCAAGACCCTCTGGAAGGTCACTTCAAGATCTCCTCAACCGAGACTCTGCCTTCGACACGAGTGTTCAAAACTCCATCCCGCAGCATGCTACCATCTCACCAAAACCCCAGCCCCGCACGAGGTAGAAAAGGCCATCCGTCAGCTCAAGAACAAGGCATCAGGAGCAGATGGAATCCCCACTGAGGCACTAAAGTATGGCGGAGAAGCACTATTGGCACGAATGCATGACCTCATCTCTCTTAACTGGAAGGAGGAGAGCATGCTAGGAGATCTCAGAGATGCCGTAATTGTGACCATCTTCAAAAAAGGGGATAAGTCCGACTGCAGCATCGACAGAGGAATCTCCCTGCTGTCGGCCACTGGGAAAGTCATTGCAAGAATCGTCCTCAACCATCTTCTCCCTGTGGCTGAAGAGCTCCTCCCAGAGTCACAATGCGAATTCCATCCACTATGGAGTACAACGGTATTGATCTTCACGGCGTGACAACTGCAAGATAAATGCAGGGAACAGCACCAACCCTTATACATGGCCTTCTTTGACCTTACAAAGTCCTTTGACAGTATCAACCATGAGGGACGATGGAGCGTCTTCCTCTGTTTCGGCTGCCCCCAAAAGTTCGTCACCATCCTCCGCCTGTTCCACGACAACATGCAAGCCATGATCCTGACCAACGGAGCCATCACAGACCCAATCCACATCCAGAACAGGGTCAAGCAGGGCTGCATCATCGCACCAATGCTCTTCTCGATTTTCCTCACTGCAATGTTCCACCTCACAATCAACAAGCTCCCCGCTGGAGTGGAACAAAACTATAGAACCAGTGGGAACCTGTTCAACCTTTTCCACCTCCAGGATAGATCAAAGGCTGTCCCATCCTCTGTCATTGAACTGCAGTACATGGATGACACTTGCATCTGCGTACACTCAGAGGCCAAACTTGCAAGACATCGTCACCACCTTCACCGAGGCGTACGAAAGCATGGACCTTACGCTAAACATCCATAAGACAAAGTTCCTCCACCAACCTGACCCCGCCACGCAGCGCTGCCTCCCGGTCATCAAAATCCATGGCTCGGCCTTGGATAATGTGGACCATTTTCCATACCTCGGAGGTCTACTATTAGCAAGGGCAGACATCGCTGACTAACACTGCTTCCAGTGTGACAGCGCAGCCTTCGGTCACCTGACAGTGTTTGAAGACCAGGACCTCAAATCTGACACCAAGCTTATGGCTTACAGGATAGTAGTGATACCTGCCCTCCTGTATGGCTCAGAGACGTTGATTATGTACAGCAGGCACCCAAAGTGCTGAAGAAGTATCACGAGCACTGCCTCCGCAAGATCCTGCAAATCCACTGGGAGGAGAGACGCACCAACATCCCCAGCATCGAAGCACTGACCACATTTGACCAGCTCTGTTGGGCGGGCCTCATTGTCCGCATGCCCGACATGAGACTCCCTAAGCAAGTGCTCGACCCGGAACTCTTACACGGCAAGCGATCCCCAGGTGGGCAGAGGAAACGTTTCAAGGACACTCTCAAAGCCTCCTTGATTAAGTGTAACATCCCCACCGACACCTGGGAATCCCTGGCCCAAGACCACCTAAAGTGGAGGGAGAGCATCCGGGAGGGCGCTGAGCCTCTCGAGTCTCATCACCGAGAGCATGCAGAAAACAAGCGCAGGCAGCGGAAGGAGCGTGTGGCAAACCAGACTCCCCACTCACCCTTTCCTTCAACCACTGTCTGTCCCACCTGTGACAGAGACTGTAATTCCTGTATTGGACTGTACAGCTACCTGAGAACTCACTTTTAGAGTGGAAGCAAGTCTTCCTCGATTTTGAGGGACTGCCTATGAAATATTGGCCAGAGCACCGGCGATAACACCCTTGCTCTTCTTGAAAATAGTGACATGGAGGTCTGTGAATTAGCCATGGTGCAGGCTCGAAGGGCCGAATGGCCTACTACTGCTCCTATTTTCTATGTTGCTATGGTTCTATATTTTACGGCCACCTGAGAGAGCAGACTGGGCCTCGGTTTAATGTCTCAGCTGAAAGACGGCACCTCCGACAGTGCAGCACACCCTCAGCACTGCACTGGAGTGTCAGCCTGGATTTTTATGCTTGAGTCTCGGGAGTGGGACTTGAACCCACAGCCTTCTGACTCAGAGGTGAGGGTGCTACCACGTGAAAGGAAGTGTTTAAAAGGGAATGTGATATGTTCCTTCTTAAATGTATATTTGCTTAAACTTTATGAGCTCATTTTTTTCCGAAACGGCAGCCAAATAATTCTGTTGTAATAAGGAACAGATTCTTGTTGCAGTTAATTAACCTGGCTTTTTTTGTCACAAATACTGTGATGCAGATAGGGCCGGGGGGAGGCTGGGGGGAAGGGAGAATTCCAATAAACCATCCTGATTTGCGTCCTCCGCCCCCCCCCTCATAAGTAGAAACTACACTCCCAGTTCTCCTCCCGTGTGGAATATCACGCTACCGTTCCACAAGTTAAAGAGCTCAGCGTTTCACATATATCTCTCTCTCTAATTAATAGGGTGGTGTCGCGGCTGAGACCCTGATGTTTCTGTCCACTGCTCAGACTGATGGATGGGGGCGCATTCCACTCCTAATTAAAATGGTGCTGATGGGCCATAGTGTGTGCATTCATCTGAATCACCAGACACCAGCCTGCCATGTCGCTTAGCTGAGGTCAGAGCTGGTACCAGGCAACATTTCAACCATTTCTGTGCTGAATTTAACCCCCTACCCTTCCTTATTCACTCTTTCTCTCCCTCTCGCCCATTTTTACCCTTGGGGTCTATCTCAGCACATCTCTTATTTACTTTTTGTTTCTCTTTATCTCTCTGTCTCTGTCTCTCTCTCTCTCTACCTGTCTCTCTCTGTCTGTCTCTCCCTGTGTCTATCTCTCTGTCTCTCTCGCTCTGTCTCTGTCTGTCTGTCTCTCTCTGTGTCTTCTCTCTCACTGTCTCTATCTCCCCGCCTCCCCCCCCCCCCCCCACCCCTCACATACATACACACTCCTGTGTTTTTCTCCTGTCTGTCTGTTTTTGGTTCCAAAATAAACAAAGCATCACTAAATATTTCAAGTCCGAAAGAAGCCCAGAGATAATCAGGAAAGTACTGCAACTTTCTCACGAGTGATGCACGATTCCTTGGTGAAGATCTGGGACATAGAAAAGAAGGGGAATCTGGAATTCAGAAACTTTCTCAGTCTTCTTCCCTACTCCCCTGAAGATGTGGACACTTGCAAGAGGTGTTGTTCCAGGGACGATGACTGCCCTTTGGTACTTCAGCCTAACAGCTATTCTTCATGTATGAGCTTGTGAGTGTAGGAAGATAATTGACTATCAGAGATTCCACAGTTGCGGTTTGATCTTGTCATATCCACACACTGTCCAGAAGAAGTCAGTGTATAAAGATCAGGAATGGGAAACCTGGCTGAATTTTCCCTTTCCTATGCCAGGAGTGCTGAAGCTGATCCTATCCTAACCCGCACCATCCCGTTCACCCATCACCCCTGTGACTTGCATTGGATCCTGGTCCAGCAACGTCTCATTTTTAAAATTCTCATCCTCATATTCAAATCCCTCCATGGCCTCGCCCCTCCCTATCTCTGTAACCTCCTCCAGCCCTCCAAGGACTCTGTGTTCCTCCAACTCTGGCCTTTTGAGCATCGCCCATTTCCTTCGCCCGCCATTGGTGGCCATGCCTTCAGCTGCCAAGCCCCTAAGCTTGGGAATTCCCTCCCTAAACCTCTCCAACTCTCTACCTCTCCCTCTCTATAAACATCAGGTGACTTTTATTGTATTTACATCAGCAGTTGCATTACCACAGTAGTCCACTAGATGGAGCTATATTATACTCTCCTCCTTTAAAATGCTCCTTAAAACCTACCTCTTTGATCAAGCTTTTGGTCACCTGTCCTAATACCTCCTTATGTGGCTCGGTGTCAAATTTTGTTTGATAATGCTCCCGTGAAGCGCCTTGAGACGTTTTACTCGGTTAAAGGTGCTATACAAATGTAAGTTGTTGTTGGTGAGGCCAAATACAGCACCTCTATCACTGTCCCAGATTAAATGAGATAACTCAATAGAGACTGGGAATGAAGCCTTCTCTCTTTCCCATCTTTTTGCAGTATGCTCATGACATTGAAAAAACTGCACTTAACCTTTTTTTGGCCCTTTCCTCCTCCCTGCGCTGAAGACCTTTGAAAGTGATGAGGTGTTTGACAAACCTTTTTTATTGGAGGAGGGCAAAGTGGTTCTCATGGTTGTCATGAGCCAGCGATGCAATCAGGTAATTTGATGTAATTCTCATCAGTGTTGTGTATTCAGAAATATTGTTCAATGAGCACCGTTCCTTGAAGGCGGTGTCCCTTTAAAGGCGCCAAGTCCTGCAACAGGCTAGTTCCATTGGAGGACCCTGGAACGGCTCAATCACTGAAATCACAAAATACCAGCATTGCCTTCACAGAGAGATGTTGAAGAATTGTCTTTTGACACTTTTAAAAACAAAAACTTATATTTATATAGCACAGTAAAACATCCCAAGATGCTTTGGTGTGTACTGTTTTTTTTGGAGTAAATTAAAATCTCCAAGTTTCCCCAAAGTTTCTGCATCAGTGTAATTCACATAGATACAATTGTTTTAGGCTGCGAATTTTTTTACCTCATTCGGGGCGTAACCTGCCACCCGCGTCAATTTTGACCATTGAGGGAGTGCAGCGAAGGTTCACCAGACTGATTCCCGGGATGGCGGGACTGACCTATCAAGAAAGACTGGATCAACTGGGCTTGTATTCACTGGAGTTCAGAAGAATGAGAGGGGACCTCATAGAAACATTTAAAATTCTGACTGGGTTAGACAGGTTAGATGCAGGAAGAATGTTCCCAATGTTGGGGAAGTCCAGAACCAGGGGACACAGTCTAAGGATAAGGGGTAAGCCATTTAGGACCGAGATGAGGAGGACTTTCTTCACCCAGAGAGTGGTGAACCTGTGGAATTCTCTACCACAGAAAGTTGTTGAGGCCAATTCACTAAATATATTCAAAAAGGAGTTAGATATAGTCCTTACTACTCGGGGGATCAAGGGGTATGGTGAGAAAGCAGGAATGGGGTACTGAAGTTGCATGTTCAGCCATGAACTCATTGAATGGTGGTGCAGGCTAGAAGGGCCGAATGGCCTACTCCTGCACCTATTTTCTATGTTTCTATGTTTCTATGTTTCTATGACCAACTCCCATTTTTGTTAAGAGAATCAGCGCAGAAGATCCAGTTCCATGGCTCAGACAGCAGCATCAGAGAGGGTGGTGGGGGGGTGGGGGGGGGGGGGCATTCGGTGAGGTCTGGAAGCGTCATCGGCTCCGTGGGTGGGAGGCCTTTCATTCCGGGCTAGGAGCGGCACGGGGCACCAGCAGGGGGGCCTTTCCAATTCATACAGTTTACAGGATAGACTTTTGGCACAAAGTCTCTATAATATTTTCATGTTGGTAAGCTGCTGCCTTAAATAGCTGCAATGTGCAAGGTGCTTGTGCAGGTTGCTGTGAGCTGGCCAGATGTTTTATATGTTTCACTTTCCAGTCTCAGCCCGCAGTGTGTAACTCGTTACCCTGGCAACCCGATCTTAGGCTCCATCCACAGAACTTAAGGACACTGTGCACTGGGCCACATTCACAAGTTAAAACGGGGAAACTTTCAACTTTTTTTTGGCGTATTCGGGCCCCCAAAAACCGGGCGTAACACTTCAAATATGCCAAAAAATGGCATTGGGGAAAATTGAGCCCATAGGGCAGGGCGAGGCCATGGAGGGATTTGAAAACAAGGATGATAATTTTTAAATTGAGGCTTTGCTCAATAAGAATGATCAGAATGAGTATTTATGAAAATCTGGAAAGTGGCTAACAGGGCAGCTGAGAGAGTTGATTCGCTGCTCAAAGGAAGCTTTCATGTTTTGAGTAGCGTTTGCGGAGTGAGCAGTGTTAACGGAATTGGAATTGCATAGAAACATAGAAAATAGGTGCAGGAGTAGGCCATTCGGCCCTTCGAGCCTGCACCGCCATTCAATAAGATCATGGCTGATCATTCCCTCAGTACCCCTTTCCTGCTTTCTCTCCATACCCCGTGATCCCCTTAGCTGTAAGGGCCATATCTAACTCCCTCTTGAATACATCCAATGATGTTAAGAAAGATCTATAGCCAGGCTTTAAATTTAAGCCAAAAGCTGCCCTCTGCACTCAAAGGGAGTGAAGGGTTATGGGAAGCGGGCAGGGAAGTGGAGTTGAGGCCAAGATCAGATCAGCCATGATCTTATTGAATGGCGGAGCAGGCTCGATGGGCCAAATGGCCTACTCCTGTTCCTAGAACGAGAGAGCATAATCTTGGAATAAGGGGCTGTCCATTTAAAACTGAGATGAGGAGAAATTTCTTCTCTCAGAGGGTTGTGAATCTGTGGAATTCGCTGCCTCAGAGAGCTGTGGAAGCTGGATCATTGAATACATTTAAGACGGATTTAGACAGTTTCTTAACTGATAAGGGAATAAGGGGTTATGGGGAGCGGGCAGGGAAGTGGACCTGAGTCCATGATCAGATCAGCCATGATTTTATTGAATGGCGGAACAGGCTCGAGGGGCCGTATGGCCAACTCCTGCTCCTATTTCTTATGTTCTTATGTTCTTATTTCTTATGTTTCTTATGACGGTTTGTTTCTTGACCTGTAACTTGGAGACATTAGTCATTGAGGTTATTCAAAGACATGGATGAGGGTTTCAGCAGCAGATGGGCTGAGGCAGCAGCAGCAGAAGTGGGTGATGTCACAGAGGTTGAAGCCAGCTGTCTTTGAGGACATGGGGTCGGAAACTCAGCTCGAATGCAGATAGCTGCTCACAGTTCGGTTCGGCTCGAGACCGTGGCTGGCGAGGGTGATGGGATGTATCGCAAAGGGAACGGTGTTTGTAGTGGGTGCCGAAAATGATACCTTCAGTCTTCCCAATGCTTTACTGGAGAAAATTGTCACTCATCCAAAATTGGATGCTCGACAAGCAGTCTGACAATTCAGAGGTGGTGGAGGGGTTGAGAGAGGTGGTGGAGGGGTCGAGCTGGATGGGGTCAGCGTACACGTGGAAGCTGACCTCTGGTCTGGAGATGTTATTGTCGAGGGGCAGCGTGTAGTTGAGGAAGAGGAGGACAAAGATAGATCCTTGGGGGACTCTCGTAGTGACGATGATGGGGCAGGAAGAGAAGCTTTGGCGATGATCGGATAGGTCAGAGTAGAACCAAGTGAGGACAGTGCCACTGAGCTGGGCAGTGGATGAGAGGTGCTGGAGGAAGATGATGGTTGACCATGTTAAAGGCTGCAGAGGGATGGAGGAGGGATAATGTGACATGGTCATAGTTGGGAGGGGAGGTCATTTGTGACTTTGGTTGTGACCTTTTCTGTGCTGTGCCAGAGTGGAAAGCTGATGGGAACGATGGGTATGAATTTGGGAAGCAGCAACATGTTTATGGAGAGGAAAGGAAGGTTGGAGGTGGGGCGGTAGTTATCAGTATCAGTCTATCAAGTGCATTCATGCACACCCATGCACAACCGCACTGATGGGTGCTTGTCCATGCGGGCATACATTCACAGGGGCACACATGCATGCAAACATAGAAACATAGAAATTTACAGCGCAGAAGGAGGCCATTTCGGCCCATCGTGTCCGCACCGGTCGACAAAGAGCCGCACGGCCCTCAGTCAACAGCACTGAAGGTTACATATAAACCTATGAACAATGAACAATGGTGGAAAGGTAAAGAGCATCCAGCCCAACCAGTCCGCCCCTTGCACCGAAACATTCTATATTCCACCCCACCCGGAGCCATGTGATCTCCTGGGAGAGGCAAAAACCAGATTAAAAACCCAGGCCAATTGAGGAAAAAAAATCTGGGGAAATTCCTCTCTGGCCAGCCACGGTCTCGAGCCATAGGATTAAACTTTACTGGATTATCACTGGGAGGGACACGCCTGCTCACACTGGGGTGGACTTTCACGTGCAGCATCGAGCGGAAAACAAGCAATTTGATCGCCGATGTTTGACACCCCGCTCAATTTTAATTTCTATTGACATCAATGGAAATGGTGCCGTGTAAAACGGGCAGCAGATACGCCATTGCCCTTCACCTGACCAGCTGCAGAAGTGAACATTCACCCCAATAGAAAGACTTGCATTTATATAGCGCCTTTCACGGCCTCAGGATGTCCCAAAGCATTTTACGACCAATTTAACATAGACATAGAAAATAGGTGCAGGAGTAGGCCATTCGGTCCTTCGAGCCTGCACCACCATTCAATGAGTTCATGGCTGAACATGCAACTTCAGTACCCCATTCCTGCTTTCTCGCCATACCCCTTGATCCCCCTAGTAGTAAGGACTTCATCTAACTCCTTTTTGAATATATTTAGTGAATTGGCCTCAACAACTTTCTGAAGTATGTTTTGATGTATAGTCACTGTCATAATGAAGGAAACAGGGCAGCCCATTTGAGCACAGCAAGCTCCCAAAAACAGCAATGTGGTAATGACCAGATAATCTGTTTTTTTCGTGATGCTGGTTGAGGGATCAATATTGGCCAGGACACTAGGATAACTCCCCTTGCTCTTCTTCGGAACAGTGCCATGGAATCTTTTGCATCCACCAGAGAGAGCAGACAGGGCTTCGGTTTTAATATTTCATGCAAAAGACGCCACCTCCAACAGTGCAGTGCTCCCTCAGCGTTGCACTGGAGTGTTAGCTTAGAATTTGTGCTCAAATGTCTCTGGAATGGGACTTGAACCCACAACCTTCTGACTCAGAAGTGAGGGTGCTACCCATTGAGCTATGACTGACACTATCACCCTTAACATAGAAACATAGAAAATAGGTGCAGAAGCAGGCCATTCAGCCCTTCGAGCCTGCACCACCATTCAATATGATCATGGCTGATCATGCAACTTCAGTATCCCACACCTGCCTTCTCTCCATACGCCCGATCCCTTTAGTTGTAAGGGCCACATCTAACTCCCTTTGGACTATATCCAATGAACTGGGCTCAACAACTTCCTGTGGTAGAGAATTCCATAGGTTCACAATTCTCTGGGTGAAAAGGTTTCTCCTCATCTTGGTCCTAAATGGTTTACCGTTTATCCTCAGGCTGTGACCCCTGGTTCTGGACTTCCCCAACATCGGGAACATTCTTCCTGCATCTAACCTGTCCAATCCCGTCAGAATTTTATATGCTTCTATGAGATCCCCTCTCATTTTTCAAAATTCCAGTGAATATAAGCCTAGTCAATCCAGTCTTTCTTCATATGTCAGCCCTGCCATCCCGGGAATCAGTCTGGTGAACCTTTGCTGCACTCCCTCAATAGCAAGAATGTCCTTCCTCAGATTAGGAGACAAAAACTGTACACAATACTCAAGGTGTGGTCTCACCAAGGTCCTGTACAACTGCAGCAAGACCTCCCTGCTCCTATACTCAAATCCTCTCGCTATGAAGGCCAATATGCCATTTACTTTCTTAACTGCCTGCTGTACCTCCATGCCTACTTTCAATGACTGATGTACCATGACACCCAGGTCTTGTTGCACATCCCCTTTTATTAATCTGTCACCATTCAGATAATATTCTGCCTTCCTGTTTTTGCCACCAAAGTGGATAACCTCACGCTTATCCACATTATACTGCATCTGCCATGCATTTGCCCATTCACCTAACCTGCAGCCTCTTAGCATCCTCCTCACAGCTTAGTGTCATCTGCAAACTTGAAGATATTACATTCAATTGCTTTGTCTAAATCATTAATATATATTAAGGTCTAGCTCACTGCCTAATGGGGATTGTCAATCTAGTCTGATCTCACCAGCCTATAGTACACTACTGTGAGCAGTCTCGAGGGTGAATTATAGTCCATTGGAGGGCAGGCCGACGAGGATAGGGAGGACAGTGGGGGGTAGCTCGTTTCAGTGCCAGCAAACCTGTTCAAGCATTCACTGCATTCGTCATCCAGATGGCTGCTCTTGTTGACCGTGACATCATGTATTTTGACAGAAAAGATCAGAGCAAACTTTCAAAGAGCAAATTTGCTGCCAATTTCAACTTTGTGCCAGTAATTGTTCTGCGATCCTTAGCCTTGCCAGTAGGCATTTCATTGATTCCCTTCACCACCACTGCTCCACTGTGGAAGATGTGTTGTGCATTAATGCGGTCTCCTGGGTTTATTATGTAATGCTGTTGAGTGCGCTTTGGTTCCCATCCCATTGTAATGACTGATTAACCCAGCATTGAGTGGATTTAGCAATGTTTTCTGACCTAATCCTTGGCTCAGTGGGTATCACCCTCGCCTCGGAGTCAGAAGGCTGTGGGTTCAAGGTCCACTCCAGGGACTTGAGCACAAAAATCTAAGCTGACACCCCAGTGTAGTGCTGCACTGTCAGAGGTGCCGTCTTTTGGACGAGATGTTAAAACCGACGCCCCGCCTGCCCTCTCAGGTGGACGCAAAAGATTCCATGGCCAATACTTCGACGAAGAGTGGCGGTGGTATCCCCAGTCTCTTAGATATCATGTATCCCTCAATTAACATCACTAAAAAGTTTTATCCGGTCATCTATCACATTACTGTTTGTGGGAGCTTGCTGTGCGCAAATTGCCTGTCACGTTTCCTACATTACAACAGTGATTATACTCCAAAAGTACTTCAATGGCCCTGAAGCACTTTTGGGTGCCCTGAGGTTGTGAAAGGTCCTATATAAATGCAAGTCTTTTCTTTCATTTAATGATCCCAGTGCACAAGACCATGTTTTGTTAGTCATGTACCCCCTCTCTCTCCGGCCCCACCCCCTCCATGTGAAAACCAGCCTCGGTGCAGATATTGCCCATTCATCAGATAGGAGCTCCTCGTTCTTTGGACAGGGAACCCGTACCCTTCTTACCAGAGGCCCAGGCCCTTCATACAGGAGACCAGAGCTACTGGGCAAATGCTACTTCCTCAATTGGCGAATAACAATAAGGAAGTCTTGCTACAATTGTACAGGGCCTTGGTGAGACCACACCTGGAGGACTGTGCACAGTTTTGGTCTCCTTACCTAAGGAAGGATATACTTGCCTTAGAAGCAGTGCAATGGAGGTTTGCTGGATTGATTCCTGGAATGAGAGAGCTGCCCTATGAGGAGAGATTGTGTAGAATGGGCCTGTACTCTCTGGAGTTTAGAAGAATGAGGTGATTGCATTGAGACATGCAAGATTCTGAAGGGGATTGACAGGGTAGATGCTGAGTGGCTGTTTCCCCTGGCTGGACTGTCTAGAACTCGGGGCACAGTCGCAGGATAAGGGGAAGGCCATTTAAGACCGAGATGAGGAGGAATTTCTTCACTCAGAGGGTTGTGAATCTTTGGAATTCTCTACTCCAGAGGGCTGTGGATGCTGAGTCTCTGAATATATTCAAGGCTGAGATAGATAGATTTTTGGAGTCTAGGGGAATCAAGGGATATGGAGATCGGGCGGGAAAGTGGAGTTGAGTCGGTGATCAGCCATGATATTGAATGGCGGAGCAGGCTCCAGGGGCCATAGGGCCTACTCCTGTTCTAATTGCTTGTTCCGCTCATATATATAGACTCCTATAGCATGGTGAGGTTAAAATGTGCCTCTTTATCTCAAGGCTATATGGGTTTGAGGGATTGAATATTCTACTGCTAATGTTCTTACCTAGTTTACAGGGTATAGGTGCATGTGACAGCACTGAAACATATAACACATGTGAGCTATACAGTAGCAGATATGATTCAGTTGCTAATACCTTGTCTGTACTAAGCAGGGATTGAAGTTGCCAGCGAGACATGCACACACAACATCGTGCCGGATGTGAGAGAATTAATGCATTTTATTGGTGCACGTGAAGGACCCTGCAGGAATTGGAGGGTTAACTTTCTGCTGCCAGAGTCGTCCTATGATTCTGAAATGGCTTTGTCTAATCGCGCAGGCTACTGTTTCTAACCTTGGGCCATGGACCCTGACACGAGGGTTCATGACCTGACATACCGACATGCTGCCGCTTCATTTGAGCTCACCGTGGTTGTCTTATCTTGCAGATTTACTGGCCAGCTCCTGTGGAGTGGAGGGAAGAGTGCAACTGGGCAGGCAAGGATTTGCACGTGAGTACGGCCGCTTCGGATTGTCTCGACGCACCGTTTGATCGACAGCCTGTGGTTACCGCCAACAGCTAGCGGTCTTTTGTGCCCCGCTTGGAAAGGACACCTCCCCCCTTCTCCCCCGCACCATCCCCACAGCCATTCCTCCACACCAACAGCTCCACTTTCTCAATTTGTTGCACGCGTAGTATATACCCAAAAAGATCAACCAAGTGTTAACAACAACAACTTGTATTTATATAACGCCTTTTAATGTAGTGAAATGTCCCAAGGCACTTCACGGGAGTATTATGCAATAAAAATTTGACACCGAGCTGCATAATTATGTCAAAGAGGTATGTTTCAACGTGCAATTTGAAGGAGGAAAAAGAGGTAGTGAGGCAGAGAGGTTTAGGCAGGGAGTTCGGAGCTTGGGGCCGAGGCAACAGAAGGCATAGCCACCAATGATTGAGCGATTATAATCAGGGATGCTCAGGAGGACAGAATCAGAGGAGCGCAGACATCTCTGGGTGGGGGGGGCGGGGGGGTTGTGGGGCTGGAGAAGATTACAGAGATAAGGAGGAGTGAGGCCATGGAGGGATCTGAAAATTTTGAAATTGAGGCGTTGCTTAACCGGGAGCCAGTGTAGGTCAGCGAGCACAGGGCTGATGGGTGAACGGGACTTGGTGTGAGTTAAGAACGTATTTCTAACAGTTGAAGAGAGTGTTGTGACTGTGTTATCACGGAGGGTATGAGACATGTTTTGCTGCACAACTAGGAAAGGAAGTTTCGTTTGTTTGCCGTTCTAACTGCTGCCTCACTGAGGATAGTTTCCAGAACTTTCTGGTTGCATTGTGCCATGCTTGAGTTCTGATAAGGACTGTGGAAAGGTCTTAACATTTCCTCAACATTTGGCTGCTCACCATTCCTTGTTGCTAATGGTTACTGGGAGGATTTTTTCCCAAATTGAGAAACCTAGGTGAAGGGTCAAGGCTCGTGCTGTCGGACACCAACAACAACAACTTGCATTTATATAGCGCCTTTTAACGCAGTAAAACATCCCAGGGTGCTTCACAGGAGCGATTATCAAACAATATTTGACACGGAGCCACACAAGGCAATATCAGGAAAGGTGACCAAAAGCTTGGTCAAAGAGATAGCCTTTAAGGAACATCGTAAAAGAGGAGAGAGCGGTAGAGAGGCGAAAAGGTTTAGGGAGGGAATTTCAGAGCTTAGGGCCCAGGCCGCTGAAGGCACGGCCACCAATGGTGGAGTGATGAAAATCAGGAATGCGCAAGAGGTCAGAATTGGAGGAGCGCAGAGATCTCAGAGGGTTGTAGGAGATTACAGAGATAGGGAGGTGCGAGGCCGGGAAGGGATTTGAAAACAAGGATGAGAATTTTAAACACTAAGATTGAAAAGACAATGTAAATCAACAACAAGTTATATTTATATAGCGCCTTTAACATAGTGAAACGTCCCAAGGCGCTTCACAGGAGTACTATGCGATAAAACATTTGACACCGAGCCGCATAAGTAGAAATTAGCCACAGGAGACCAAAAGCTTGGTCAAAGAGGTAGGTTTTAAGGAGCGTCTTGAAGGAGGAAAGAGAGGTAGAGAGGCGGAGAGATTTAGTGAGCGAGTTCCAGAGCTTGGGGCCGAGGCAACAGAAGGCACGGCCACCGATGGTTAAGTGATTACAATCAGGAATACTCAAGAGGGAAAATTTAGAGGAGCGCAGACTTCTCGGAGGGTTTTGGGGCTGGAGGAGATTACAGAGATGGGGAGGGGTGAGGCCATGAGGAATTTGAAAACTAGGATGAGAATTTTGAAATCGAGGTGTTGCTCAACCAGAAGCCAATGTAGGTCAGCGAGCACAGGGATGATGGCTGAGTGGGACTAGGTGTGAGTTAGGACATGGGCAGCCGAGTTTTGGATCATCTCTAGTTTATGTAGGGTAGAATGTGGGAGGCCAGCCAGGAGTGCGTTGGAATAGTCAAGTCTAGAGGTAACAAAGGCATGGATGAGGGCTTCAGCAGCGGATGTGCTGAGGTAAGTGTGAAAACGGGCAATGTTATGGAGGTGGAAATAGGTAGTCTTAGTTCTGCTGCGGATATGTGGTCAAAAGCTCATTTCAGGGTCAAATCTGACACCAAGGTTGTGAACAGTCTGGTTCAGCCTCAGACAGAAGTTGGGATGTTAAATCAAGTAGTGATGTTAAACTTGGGTATTCGAAGCTTGCCAATTGTAGACAAAAACTGATGGGAGGGGGTAAGGATTATATAAGAACATAAGAATTAGGAGTAGGCCATTCGGCCCTTTTGAACCTGCTCCGCCATTCAATGAGATCATGGCTGGTCTTCTACCTCCAACTCCAACTCCAACTCTACTTTCCTGCACTATCCCCACTTCACTTGGTTTCCTTATTATCCAAAAATCTATTAATCTCTGTCTTGAATATACTCAACGACTGAGCATGCATAGCTCTCTGGGGCAGAGAATTTTAAAGATTCATAAGTGAAAACATTTCTCCTCAATGGCCAACCCCTTATCCTGAGACTGTGCCCCTGGTTGTAGACTCCTCAGCCAGGGGAAACAACCTCCCAGCATCCACCCTGTCACCACTGTTTTGAAGCTTTGTGAGAAAATGAATTGGAGTAGAAGATGGGGAGGATGTAGAACATAAGAACATAAGAATTAGGAACAGGAGTAGGCCATCTAGCCCCTCGAGCCTGCTCCGCCATTCAACAAGATCATGGCTGATCTGGCCGCGGACTCAGCTCCACTTACCTGCCCACTCCCCGTAACCCTTAATTCCCTTATTGGTTAAAAATCTATCTATCTGTAATTTGAATACATTCAATGAGCTAGTCTCAGCTGCTTTCTTGGGCAGAGAATTCCTCAGATTCACAACCCTAAGGGAGAAGAAATTCCTTCTCAACTCGGTTTTAAATTGGCTCCCCCGTTTTTGGAGGCTGTGCCCCCTAGTTCTAGTCTCCCCGACCAGTGGAAACAACCTCTCTGCCTCTATTTTGTCTATCCCTTTCATTATTTTAAATGTTTCTATAAGATCACCCCTCATCCTTCTGAACTCCAACGAGTAAAGACCCAGTCTGCTCAATCTATCATCATAAGGCAGGGAGGAGGCAAAGTATGTAAGGTATGTTTGAAGCGATGAAGAAATAAGAGAGGAAAGTACTGAGGATTATTGACTAGTATCAATGCGACACAGTGACACAAAAAAGGTTGTGATGAAAAGGAGAGAGAGAGAGAGACTTGACAGGCAGACAGTTTGGAGGCTATAGGTGACAGCGACTATCTTAGCACACAATAAGCTCGTTCTTGTATGTTGTCCACGATTACGTGAGAATGGTATTCGAAATGCCCCCCCAGATAAGAAAGCGATGTTGAAGCTAGTATCAGTAATGGTGACCATAAAAACCCATGTGGTTCACTGATGTCCTTTAGGGAAGGAAATCTGCCAACCTTACCTGGGGTCTGGCTTAAATGTGACTCCAGACCCACAGCAATGTGCCTGATTATTAACTGCCCACTGAAGTAGCCCAGCAAGTCACAGTAATTAGCATGGATTGAGGATTGGCTAACCAACAGAAAACAGAGATAAATGGTTCCTTCTCTGGTTGGCAACCAGTAACTAGTGGGATGCCGCAGGGATCAGTGCTGGGACCCCAACTATTTACAATCTATATTAATGACTTGGATGAAGGGACCAAGTGTAATGTAGCCAAGTTTGCTGACGATACAAAGATGGGAGGAAAAGCTGCAAAAGGACATAGACAGGTTAAGTGAGTGGACAAAAATTTGGCAGATGGAGTATAATGTTGGAAAGTGTGAGGTTATGCATTTGGCAGAAAAAAAAATCAAAGAGCAAGTTATTATTTAAATGGAGAAAATTTGCAAAGTGCTGCAGTTCAGCGGGACCTGGGGGTACTTGTGCATGAAACACAAAAGGTTAGTATGCAGGTACAGCAAGTGATCAGGAAGGCCAATGGAATCTTGGCCTTTATTGCAAAGGGGATGGAGTATAATAGCAGGGAAGTCTTGCTGCAGTTATACAGAGTATTGGTGAAGCCACACGTAGAATACTTCATACAGTTTTGGTTCCCATATTTAAGAAAGGATATACTTGCTTTGGAGGCAGTTCAGAGAAGGTTCACTAGGTTGATTCCGGAGATGAGGGAGTTGACTTATGAGGAAAGGTTGAGTAGGTTGGGCCTCTACTCATTGGAATTCAGAATAATGAGAGATGATCTTATCAAAACGTATAAGATTATGAGGGGGCTTGACAAGGTGGATGCAGAGAGGATGTTTCCACTGATAGGGGAGACTAGAACTAGGGGGCATAATCTTAGAATAAAGGTCTGTCCATTTAAAACTGAGATGAGGAGGAATTTCTTCTCTCAGAGGGTTGTAAATCTGTGGAATTCTCTGACCCAGAGAGCTGTGGAAGCTGGGATATTGAATAAATTTAAGACCGAGATAGACAGTTTCTTAACCGATAAGGGAATAAGGGGTTATGGGGAACGGGCAGGGAAGTGGACTTGAGTCCATGATCGGATCAGCTATGATCATATTAAATGGCGGAGCAGGCTCGAGGGGCTGTATGGCCTACTCCTGCTCCTATTTCTTAAGCTCTTATGTCACTCAGTTTTTCAGAAGGTGGCACCGCACCACCTCACCAAGGGTAATTAGGGATGGGCAATAAATGCTGGCTTTGCCAGCGAAACCCACACCCATGAATTAATTTTTTTTTTAAGTCTTGAATGGAATTGCACTCAACAAGAGAGGGTCGAGGATTATCGAGGACGGGAGAGTTTGGTGTGAAAGAGGAGAGTGAGCATCCCATCGGGAGTCTTGAACTGCGTGAGCGAGGAACATGATGCAGCTTTTTGCACGGATGAGGTGTGAGTCAGTTGAGTGGGGAAAAACATCCGTCAAGAAATCAGTGAAAGAGGGGTGCTTGCAGGGGTGGTGGGCAGTGGAATAGGGAGCGGGGGCAAAGTGGGGGAAGGTGGGATGAGAGTGGAGGGGACGTGTAACAGGTTAATATAACTCATGGGCTGACAAGCTCAATCAAAGCTAGAAAGTAACTTGGCCCCCGGGCCTTTCCAGGCCTAATTATAAACTGTAATTACACCTGAAAACCATGACGAATATCTGTCAATTTAAAATGTCTTTTTTGGGCTGGGCATGGAGTACATTCCAGTGGTGTTAGGAAGTTGGACTATTTCCCATTCACTGCCGCCCACTATTCATGCCCATCACAAAGCTGTCGGCAGCAGTCTGCTCACTGCTCTTTCAATCTGCTTAAGCCTCTAATTTTGAACAACCAGGTGGGCAGAGTATGTGTTGACTAGAAAGACATTTTGTGATTTTCCACACCACAATGGCAGAGCGCCAACACTTCTCTCACACACACACACACACACACACACACACTTCTGGTTGAAACTAAAGTGACTCTTCCGGCCCTATAACCCTCTGAGATCTCTGCGTTGCTCCAATTCACACACCTAGGAAGTGCTGCACTTTTGGATGAGACGCTAAACTAAGGCCCCGTCTGCTCTCTCAGGTAGATGTAAAAGATCCCACGGCACTATTTTTTCGAAGAAGAGCAGGGGCGTTATCCCCGGTGTCTTGGCCAATATTTATCCCTCAATCAACATAACAAAAAAAACCAGATTATTTGGTCATTATCACATGGCTGTTTGTGGGAACTTGATGTGCACAAATTGGCTGCCAACTATCCCACATTACAACAGTGACTACACTTCAAAAGTACTTAATTGGCTGTAAAGTGCTTTGAGACGTCCAGTGGTTGTGAAAGGCGCTATATAAATCCAAGTCTTTCTATCTCTTACTCATCCCTGAGTTCCACCGCTCCATTATTGGTGGCCGTGCCTTCAGCTGCCGAGGCCCCAAACGCTGGAATTCCCTCCCTAAACCTTGCTGCCTCTCTCCTCCTTTAAGACGCTCCTTAAAACCTACATCTTTGACCATGCATTTGGTCACCTATCCTACTGTCTCCTTGTGTAGCTGGGTGCCAAATTTTATTTGATAACGCCCCTGAGTCACCTTGGGACATTTTACTGTGTTAAAGGTGCTATTGAAATGCATGCTGTTGTTGTTAATCAGCTGACAAACTGGTGCCAGAGGCCTCGGGGAATGCTGGGACTTTGGTTAGGGGTGGCAAAGTGACTGGCAATTAATAATCGAGGGAAATCGGGGACTGCTGGCATTCGTGAATATAACATAAGTCTGTGTCAGCAGAAATGAGTAGCTTTACAGTGTTCACGGACACACTGTTGGCTGCCACCATCTCATGCTGGCTGCACGTATTGAAAAACCATGTTCGCGCTGCAGTAGTTTTTCTGGTGACTGTGCCTCAAGAAATGTAGTCATTTTCGAGGGTTGGCAGCAGAAGCAATAACCACGAAAGCTGTTGGATTTGTGGTGAAAATCCAACAAATTCCCCCGAAATCTCCTTTCAGTGAATGGAATCCGCCCGTTACCCGGTTTGGCCTATTCCAGCCCACACTGTGTGCTTGTCTCTTGATGCCCGCTGAAGTGGCCGAGCGAGCTATTCCGTTGTCTGGGCAAAGAGAGCTGGCCGATAAATGTGGCATTGCCCACGTGGTGAGAACAAATTGAAAGACAACGATATCCCTTTAAATCTAAAATGGCAGCCAACCATCGCCAGCAGGCCGGGAAACCAAGCCGTTTCTCTGGACATGTGACTGGAATCTTGGCCCTACTAATTTCTGCATTTAATAGAAGCAATATTTAAGACTGTTCGCCCGGATATTATAAAAAGTAACAGCTGGACAAACCCAGATGTGCATAATGTGTATTTCAATCATGTGTGTATGTCAGACCAGGAATACATGACCATGGAAACCATCGGATTGTTGTACCAAGCACAACTGGTTCACCAGTGAAGGGGACCTGTCACCTTTACCTGGTCTGGCCTACATGTGACTCCAGTCCCGTACTATGAACCACACCATGCTCATGTGACCTCTAGCCTCTTATTCCAGTGTACACAAGCTATTCCAAGATCAATGTGCTCACCTACACTGCGATCTCTTAAAACCAGGGAGAGAGGACGTGAGGGAGGGAGGGAGTCAGTGGGATTATGTGTGTGCGTATGCTAGGAACATGCGACAGAGCTTGGTCTCCAACGTCTTGGATCCCTTTGCCATTGGACCAACACCTTGCTCTGTCAAGCCCGTGTGGTGGCTGGTTTGCAACGGCAACCCCACGTTAAACGAATTCACGCACAGGCATCTTCCACCCTCTAAAATGAAGTTCGGGACCTGGCATCAGTCACCTTAGAACTAATTTTAGTATGGAAGCAAGCCATCCTCAACTCCGGGGGATTGCCGAAGAAGAAGATGTGGTTGACTTTTGATGTCCTCTGAAGTAGCCCTAGTGACCCACTTCGCTTGAGGGAGTGTTGCACTGTTGGAAGTGTCATCTTTCGGATGAGACCTTAAATCGAGGCCCTGTCTGCCCTCTCAGGTGGATGTAAAAGATCCCACGGCACTATTTTTGCGAAGAAGATCAGGGGAGTTATCCCCGATGTCCTAGTCAATATTTATCCCTCAGTCAACATCACTAAAGCAGATTATCTGGTCAAGATCAGATTGCTGTTTGTTGGAGCTGCCGCATTTCCGACATTACAGCAGCGATGACACATCAAAAAGTATCTCATTGGCTGTAAAGCACTTTGGGGCGTCCTCAGGTCGTGAAAGGCTCTATATAAATGCAAATCTTTTATTTCTTTATTAAAAACAATTGCTATAGCAGATGGCCCACCAACTAGGGATGGGCAATAAACGAGGCCTTTAATGTCATCCCGAGAACAGATTGGCAGTTCAGGCATGATTTATTCAATAGTTTGCATGGGCACACACACAATTATACTGAGAGTTATTTACAGTGTTGGACGTCTACAATGGATGTCAAACCCTCCTGATGTAGTGAAGTTACCAGTACCATAAACTGTGACTTGAATGAGGGATTCGAGGGGAAGGGTTCTTATTTGGTTATGTAATGTTTTAACAACATACTGACGCTGTATATATTATAGTGAATGACACACCTTGTATATATTATCATGAATCACAGACCCTGTATACATTATTGTGAATGGCAGAGCCTGTACCGAGTCCCCCTCTCCCACGTCAGCGACTGGCCTCCCCTCCTCCTTCAGCATTGATTGGAGCTCTCCTTCCCCACTGGCGACCTGGCCTCTTCTACACTTCCAATACATGGTGAGAACCATGGCTGTGACCCCCCCTGCCCTCCCACCCTGAACCCCGGTGGGCCACTGACCCTCTCAATGCCTGTCCCCAACCAGGCCTCGGATCACCTACCACCAAGGGTGCTACCCAGCGCCGAGCCAGCGGCCAACATCTCGCCGCAGGCAACTAGACCCATACAGCAGTGCCTGGTCTCCAGTCATCTTGGACTCCCTTGCCATTGGATCAAGACCTTGCTCAGCTAAGCCCGTGTGGTAGCTGGTGTGCAATGACCACTCCACGTTAAAAGGACTCGTGCACAGGCATCTTCCAGTCCTCTAACATGAAGTTCGGGACCTGGAACATCAGGTCTCTCATGGACAACCCCAACAGCGACAGGCCGGAACGCCGCACCGCCATAGTTGCCCGGGAACTTAGATGCTTTGATATCGACATCGCTGCCCTAAGCGAGGCCCGGCGGGCAGGGGAAGGCCAGCTCAAGGAACAAGGAAAGGGAAACCAGAAGAAGAACGGCGCCTCCATGGAGTTGGCTTCACCATCAAAAACAAGCTGGTTGACCGCCTCAAAGACTCCCCCTGCGGGACTAACCAACGCCTCATGACTCTTCGACTCACCTTATCCCGGAACCAGTGTGCCACAGTCATCAGTGCGTATGCCCCAACACTCAATGCAACTGATGAGGCCAAAGAGGGTTTTTACTCCAACCTCTCAAAATCCCTGTCCTGCGTCCCCGTGGGCGACAAACTGATCCTCCTCGGTGACTTCAACGCCAGGGTCGGCAAGAACACAGACCTCTGGTGGGGGGCATGATTGGCAGACAGGGGATAGGAAAAGCCAACTTTAGCGGTACCCTACTGACAAAATGTCTAAAGCACGAACTTGTCATCACCAACATCTTGTTCCGCCAGAAGGACAAATAAAAGGCTTCGTGGCAACACCCTCGCTCCAAACACTGGCACCTGCTTGACTATGTCATCGTACGAGCCAGGGATCACAAGGATGTGCACATCACCCGTGTCATAACAGGTGCCAATGACTGCTAGATGGACCACAGCCTAATCCGATCCATCATCGACATCAACATAGCTCCAAAACGGAGGGGACAGCAGAAGAGTACCGCAAAAAAGTAAATGCCGGAGCACTTAAGGACCCAGCTAAGAGAGCCCTATACAGCCAGCGCCTCACAGCTAACCTAGTGTGCCTTGACAATCCCGAGACGCAGAATGCCCACAGCGCTTAGTCCGCCCTCCAGGCCTCCATAACTAGTGCCTGCAAAGAGACACTTGGTTACTCAACCAGTAAACACCAGGACTGTTTTGATGAGAATGATCAGGAGATCCAAGAGCTAATAGATTGCAAGCACAGGGCATTTCTGAGCCTTAAACAACAATCCAATGCGGGAACAGCAAAACAGCATTACAGATGGCTCAAGGCTGAGGTCCAACAAAAAACCCGGGACCTAAAGAACAGGTGGTGGATGAAGAAAGCACAGAAGATACAGCAAATGGCCGACAACCATGATGTGCGAGGATTCTTCATCGCAGTCAAAGCCACCTACAGGCCAAACACCCAAGGCCCCACCCCACTGCTGGGGGGAAACACTCATCAAGGACACCGAGGCAGTCAGGGCCCACTGGAAGGAGCACTTCGAAGATCTCCTCAATCGAGATTCTGCCTTTGACTCGAGTATTCTCGACTCCATCCCGCAGCATGCTACCTGCCATCACCTCAGTGAGACCCCAACACTGCACGAGGTAGAAAAAGCCATAAGGCAGCTCAAAAACAACAAGGCTACGGGTGCGGACGGAATCCCCACTGAGGCATTGAAGTATGGCGGACAGGCACTGCTGGCACGAATACACAACCTCATCTCTCTCATCTGGAGGGAGGAGAGCATTCCGGGGACTCTGAGATGCAGTAATCGTGAACATCTTTAAAAAAGGGGACAAGTCTGACTGCGGCAACGACAGGGAAATCTCCCTGCTAACAGCCACTGGGAAAGTCGTCGCTAGTGTCCACCTCAACCGTCTTCTTCCCGTGGCCGAAGAGCTCCTCCTGGAGTCACAGTGCGGATTTCGTCCCCTACGGGTCACAACGGACATGATTTTTACAGCGCGATAGCTACAGGAAAAATGCATAGCACAGCGCCAGCCCTTAAACATGGTCTTCTTCGATCTTACAAAGGCCTTTGACACTGTCAACCGTGAAGGTCTATAGAGTATCCTCCTCTGCTTCGGATGCCCCCAAAAGTTCGGCACCATCCTCCACCTGCTCCTTGACGACATGCAAGCTGCGATCCTTACCAACAGATCCATCACAGACCCAATTCACGTCTGGACCAGGGTCAAACAGGGCTGCGTCATCGCCTCAACCCTCTTCTCAATCTTTCTCGCCACCATGCTCCACCTCACAGTCAACAAGCTCCCCGCTGGAGTGGAACTAAACTACAGAACCAGTGGGAACCTGTTCAACCTGCGCCGTCTCCAGGCCAGATACAAGACCACCCTAACCTCTGTCGTCGAGCTACAGTACGCGGACAATGCCTGCGTCTGCGCACTCCAGGACATAGTCGACGTATTTACTGAGGCATACGAAAGCATGGGCCTTACGCCAAACATCCATAGGACAAAGGTCCTTCACCAGCCTGTCCTCACCGCACAGCACTGTCCCCCCAGTTATCAAGATCCACGGCGCGGCCCTGGACACCGTGGACCACTTCCCATATCTCAGGAACCTCCTATCAACAAGAGCAGGCATCGACGATGAGATCCAACACCGTCTGCAGTGTGCCAGTGCAGCCTTCGGTCGCCTGAGGAAAAGAGTGTTTGAAGACCAAACTGCCACCAAGCTCTTGGTCTACAGGGCTGTAGTAATACCCACCCTCCTGTATGGCTCAGAGACATGGACCATGTCCCGTAGATACCTCAAGTTGTTGGAGAAATATCACCAACGATGTCTTTGCAAGATCCGACAAATCCCCTGGGAGGAGAGGTGCACCAACATGAGCGTCCTCACTCAGGCTTATATCCCCAGCATTGAAGCACTGACCACACTCGATCAGCTCCGCTGGGCAAGCCACATAGTCCGCATGCCAGACACGAGACTCCCAAAGCAAGTGCTCTACTCGGAGCTCCTTCATGGCAAATGAGCCAAAGGTGGGCAGCGGAAATGCTACAGGGACACCCTCAAAGCCTCCCTGATAAAGTGCAACATCCCCACTGGCACCTGGGAGTCCCTGGCCCAAGACCGCCCTAAGTGGAGGAAGTGCATCTGAGAAGGCACTGAGCACCTTGAGTCTCAACGCCGAGAGCATGCAGAAATCAAGCACAGACAGAGGAAAGAGCGTGCGGCAAACCAGTCCCACCCACCCCTTCCCTCAACGACTATCTGTCCCACCCGTGACAGAGTCTGTGGTTCTCGTATTGGACTGTTCAGCCACGAATAAACTCACTTCAGGAGTGGAAACAAGTCTTCCTCGATTCTGAGGGACTACCTATGTGGATGATATATTATAGTGAATAACAGAACCTGTATCTATTATAGTGAATGACAGACCCTATATAAGAACATAAGAATTAGGAGCAGGAGTAGGCCCTACGGCCCCTCGAGCCTGCTCCACCATTCAATAAGATCGTAGCTGATCAGCGACCTCAAACTCCACTTTCCCGTGATCTCCTTATCCCTTGATTCCCCTGAGTGATGTTATGCAAGTTATCTTAGGCTGAGGGCTCGAAGGGTTCAAGATGTTTTTCACTGCCTGCGGCCTGTCTCTCTCTCTCTCTGCTCAACGCCCCCCCCCCCCCCCGCACCCCTCTGCAGTTTGGATTGGTCTGCTTTTCTTCCGAACGAAGATATGCGTGGGATTCCCAGGAAAGATTGGGGGGCGGGGGCAGTGCTGCTTGAAAAGGCTGAAGCGATGGGGATCTTTCCCAGCTGCAGGCAGAGCTGCAGGGGGAGGGGGGGAGGGACTTTTTTGATCCATGTGTTGCCTGAACTTCAAGTCCTCAGCTGTTCCAGAAGACATTTCAATTTATTGTTAATTGAACATGTTTTCATCAGGGATCCAATTCCCACCATGTGAGGGAATAACACGATATCTCTCTCTTTCTTAACCGATTGCCACCATCCAGTGTCTGTACAAATAGTGCGGTGTGAAACTAAGAAGTGCAGCTGAAAAGACTCTACACTCATTCCCACCTGACCAGCTCACTGACCCGCAGCTGTGCGGTGCTGCAGATACCCGACCCTAGCTCTCCAACCTTTCACATTCGGGTATTTCCCCACTGCCACCCCTCAACCCCCCCCCCCCCCCATAGAACTTTAAGGGGGAGAAATTGCCCCTCACCTCGACTGGGGGCGGTAACCTTCCGAGGCCAAGACTTTTATTGCCCGACCCGGAAGTACCACCCCCGACGTGGAATTGGGCCGTGCGCCCCTCAAAGGCAGTGTAGCGCTGTCTCCGGTGCTCCACTTCCGTTGGGGCAGTCCCAGGGGGCTACGCAGATGCTCCATGACCTGCTACAATGCCCTTCTCCTTGGATTAATGTGATTGATTCTTAACTGCCCTCTGAAATGGTCTAACAAGCATTCGGTTGTGGGCAATTAGAGATGGGCAATAAATGCAGGCCTTGCCAGCAATGCCCACATCCCGTGAATGAATAAAGAAAAAAAAATCAACAAACCTAACCAAACCGCACGAAAGGAGGCCATTCAGCCCATCGTATCCATGTTGGCCGACAAAGAGCTATCTACCTAATCTCACTTTCCAGCTCTTGGTCTGTAGCCTTGTAGGTTATGACACTTCAAGTGCACATCCAAGTACTTTTTAAATGCGATGAAGGTTTCTGCCTTTACCACCTTCTCAGGCAGTGAGTTCCAGACCCCCACCACCCTCTGGATGAAAATATTTCCCCTCATCCCCTTTTGTGTCTCCTTCTACTGAAAGCATCTTCTGCATATTTAGGGTTTCCAGCAGTGCCTCCTCTCCCACACACTGGCTGTGGATCAGTTGATAGGGTGATGGATTTTCAGCTTTTATAGGTTTGAATTATAGCACATTGGGACAATAGGCAGCAATTGTCCAGATTTCAGGCTGCAAACTTCTGGCTTTCCATTAGCTGCCTGAATATTTGGACTCATTTGAGTTAAGAAAGTAAAAAAGGGACTTGCATTTATAAGAACATAAGAACATAAGAAATAGGAGCAGGAGTAGGTCATATGGCCCCTCAAGCCTGCTCCGCCATTTTATACGATCTTGGCTGATCTGATCATGGACTCAGCTCCACTTCCCTGTTCGCTCCCCATAACCGCTTATTCCCTTATCGGTTAAGACACTGTCTATCTCTGTCTTAAATGTATTCAATGTCCCAGCTTCCACAGCTCTCTGAGGCAGCGAATTCCACAGATTTACAACCCTCTGAGAAAAGAAATTTCTCCTCATCTCAGGTTTAAATGGGTGGCCCTTTATTCTAAGATTATGCTCCCTAGTTCTAGTCTCTCCCATCAGTGGAAACATTTTCTCTGCATCCATCTTGGCCTTTCTGATCACTTGCTGTACCTGCATACTAACCTTTTGTGTTTCATGCACAAGTACTGCTGTACTGCAGCATTTTGCAATCCTTCTCCAGTTAAATAATAACTTGCTCTTTGATTTTTTTTCTGCCGAAGTGCATGACCTCACACTTTCCAACATTATACTCCATCTGCCAAATTTTTGCCCACTCACTTAGCCTGTCTATGTCCTTTTGCAGATTTTTGTGTCCTCACACATTGCTTTTTCTCCCATCTTTGTATCGTCAGCAAACTTGGCTACATTACACTCAGTCCCTTCATCCAAGTCGTTAATATAGATTGTAAATAGTTGGGGTCCCAGCACTGATCCCTGCGGCACCCCACTAGTTACTGATTGCCAACCCAAGAATGAACCATTTATCGCAACTCTCTGTTTTCTGTTCGTTAGCCAATCCTCTATCCATGCTAATATATTACCCCCAACCCCGTGAACTTTTATCTTGTGCAGTAACCTTTTATGTGGCTCCTTGTTAAATCTTCTGTAAGTCCAAATACACCACATCCACTGGTTCCCCTTTATCCACCCTGTTCGTTACACCCTCAAAGAATTCCAGCAAATTTGTCAAACATGACATTTACAACCTCTCAACATCCCAAAGCCCTTTATAGCCAATTGAAGTACTTTTGAAGTGTAGTCATTGTTGTAATATAGGGAAAGTGACGGCCAATTTGCGTGCCGTAAGCTCTCACAAACAGCAGTGCAGTAATGACCAGATAATCTGTTTTAGTGATGTTGATTGAGGGATAAATATTAGCCAAGACATCGGGGATAACTTCCCTGCTCTTCGAGGTAGTACCATAGATCATTTATGTTCACCTGAGAGAGCAGACAGGGCCGAGGTCTAAGGTCTCACCCAAAAGTCGGCACCTCCGACAGTGCAGCGCTCCTTCAGCATTGCACTGGGAGTGTCAGCCGAGATCTTTTTGCTGAAGTCTCTGGAGTGGGACTTGAACCCATGAACTACTGACTCAGAGGCGAATGTGCTGCTCACCGAGTCTCAGATGAGGAGGCCATTTGGACTACTCAGCTCATTGTGTCACCTCACTGCATCTTGCTGAATCTTGGGGTCTTTACTCCCTTGACCCCCATCCTGGAAGGTCATTCTACTTGCCTCTACAGGCCTTCGATAGTTCTTGTTTGTGACCTTTAAAAGCTAGAGATGTCAATGTCTTGCCCCTGGTGTAACATAATCTCCTGGTTGACCTATGTTAGTCTCACTTAGCACGGTGCAAAGCTACAGACATAAATTAATGACTTGCAGCTCTGGGGCCTACACAGCTGAATGTAGTAACATCCATGCTCTCGGCTTATTCTGCTGCATGCCACCTGCCAGACATTACACTTGAGGTTGGTGGTGGCGGTGTGGGGGAGGGGTAGGGGGCATGGGGGAGGTAATCTGCAATCCTGGTGAATGAGCTCATCCCATTACAGAGCAGGCTGCATGCTAGGGAGGAGCACGTAAGAGACAGCTGCTTGCTTGAGGACACGTGCATCTGGTGATGGGGGTGGGACGGGGGAATGATACCTCGAACTTCCAGGAAGCTGATTAATGTGACTGTAAGTAGTGTTCCTAGACTGAGCTGGTCGGTGACACAGAGGGCAGGCGGGAGGTCGACATCTTGCGTGGTACAGATTCACTGCAAAAGAATGCAGCAGAGGCCTGCACTTGTTCGAGGTGAACTTAGAATCTTGTAAATCTAGAAAAGAGAAGGCTGAGGGGTGACCTGATGGACGTCTTTAAGGTTATGAAAGGGTTTAAGGTAACGGAAGATGTTTCCACCTGCGGGGAAGACCAGAACTAGGGCCTATAGGATAGGATAGTCACTAATGGGGAATTCACGGGCAACTTCTTTACCCTGAGAGTGGTAAAAATGTGGAACTCGCTGCCACAAGGAGTGGGTGAGGCGAATAGTGCAGATGTATTAAAGGGGAAACTAGGTAAGTACATAATGTATGCACCTGTGAGTATGCTCACAGGTTTGTAGAGCTGTTGCTAAAGTTTAATTTGTTTAAGTTGTCGGGTTTAGTACTGGGGCACTTGTATAATTTGTGTTTTTATTGCCCTCAAAAAAAAAAACAAGGGGGCACTTGTTTGAAAGTGTTTGGAGTGTGCCCCCCCTTTAACCAGGGGGCACTTGATTAAAGTGCACAACTAAAATAGTTGTAGAGCTGCTGCATTGTGAGTGGCTTAGCCAGTCACGTGATGTTCACAAGACTCAATAAAACCCCAGTCAGTTGGGTCTGGGTCATCCACGATGAGGTATGCAGTGGTAAGCCGAGTGGATGAACTGGTAATGCGTAATGTGATTGTTAAACCGTTGTTAACAAACCAACTGGTTCTTAACAGCAATGTGTTGCTCTGAATTCTTAAGCAGAGAACCCCCGAAGCAAATACATTACAATGAGGGAGAAAGGAATAGCAGAATATGCTGATAGGGTTAGAAGAAGAGGGGTTGGAGGAGGCTCTTGCAGCACAGAAGGAGGCCATTCGGCCCACCGTACCTGTGCTGGCTATTTGAAAGAGATATTCAATTAGTCCCACTAGCCCTAGCTCTTTCCCCGCAGCCCTGCAAATATTTCCTTTACAAGTATTTATCTAATTCCCTTTTGAAAGGGAATTGAGTCTGCTTCACCCGCCCTTCCAGACCAGCTCTGTGGCTCATCCAGAGTTTCTGTGGCTATTCCACCACCACGATGGGAAAAGCCCTGTGAAATTTTAAATCTGAGATCGATAGATTTTTGCTCGCCAAGCTAAGTAAGGAATATGGAGCCAAGGCTGGTGGATGGAGTTAGGATACAGATCAGCCACAATCTCATTGAATGGCAGAATAGGCCACGAAGGGCTGAGTGGCCTACTCCTGCTCTGATGTGCCTTCATATACAGAGAGAGAGAGAGAACTTGCATTTATCTCGCACCTTTCATGATCTCAAGGCGTCACAAAGCGGTTTACAGCCAATGAAGTACTTTTGGAGTGTAGTCACTGTTGTAATGTAGGAAATACGACAACCAATTTGCGCACAGCAAGCTCCCACAAACAGCAATGTGATAATGACCAGATAATCTGTTTTCGTGGTGTTGGTTGAGGGATAAATATTGGCCAGTTCACCGGTGATAACTCCCCTGCTCTTCTTCGAATTTTGTTGTGGGATCTTTTAACATCCACTTGAGAGAGCAGAAGAGGGCCTGTGTTTCATGTTTCATCCGAAAGGTGAACAGGACTTGGTGCGAGTTAGGACATGGGCAGCAGAGTTTTGGATGAGCTCAAGTTCATGGAGGATGGAAGATGGAGGCCAGCCAGGAGAGCTTTGGAATGGTCTCGTCTCAAGGCAACAAAGGCATGGATGAGGGTTTTAACTGCAGATGAGCTGAGGTAGGGGCGGAGTTGGATGATGTTCCAGAGGTAGAAATAGGCGGTCCAGGTGATGACGTGAATATGGGTTGGAAGCTCACCCTGGGGTCACATATGACACTAAGGTTGCGAACATACTTGGCATCCAGCACCCTCATGCTGTTGACTAAGCACAGCTTATTGACACAAATTCAATAACAGCAGGACACTATGCTCACAAGCAAAGTTCCACCTATTTGTAGCGTTAATACCTCACATAAGGTAAAGTACTTAAAAACCAAGCAAACTTGGCTGGTGAGACGATGTCTCTGGAGTTTACAGCTCTTGAGTTCAATCTTCTGAGTCAAATCCAAGTTCCCGTTACAATACACTTGATTTATATACGTTTGTTTCTTAATAATCTCTTAACAAAATGTCCTTATATGGCATGTCCAATGTATCCTGATCATCCCTTGTCTGCGTATGACCTTACATCTCTAAAGTACAGAGCACATGACCCATCAGTAACTTCCAATCCTTTTGTTGATTAACCCGGTTGAAGATGACTTCACTGTTCATCATTGTAGTTCTCGTAGCCCCTCTTCTCCCCATGCCAAGATTCCCAGGCTAAACGTTAAGTCTTCTAACGATGGTTTCTCCCAGGGACTGGAACGTAATATGCAGGCAGGTGTTACCTGCCGTGGTGCAGCCCACTCTGGTAGTTCAGCAGAGGTGAAGCCTGTTGTGAGGCCTACTCTGGTAGTTCAGCAGTGAGGCCCACTCTGGTAGTTCAGCAAAGGTGAGGCCTGTGGTGAGGTCCACTCTGGTAGTTCAGTAGTGAGGCCTGTGGTGAGGTCCACTCTGGTAGTTCAGTAGTGAGGCCTGTGGTGAGGCCCACTCTGGTAGTTCAGTAGTGAGGCCTGTGGTGAGGTCCACTCTGGTAGTTCAGTAGTGAGGCCTGTGGTGAGGCCCACTCTGGTAGTTCAGTAGTGAGGCCTGTGGTGAGGCCCACTCTGGTAGTTCAGTAGTGAGGCCTGTGGTGAGGCCCACTCTGGTAGTTCAGTAGTGAGGCCTGTGGTGAAGCCCACTCTGGTAGTTCAGCAGAGAATCCAAATGCATCGAGGCTACTCGCTGTGCTACTTCTGCCGATTCCTTATTTTACTGAAGTCAGCGGATTAGTTGTTAACTCTTCATCACTCACGCCTCCTAGCAACGCGATCCTATGCCATTTTAGGGATCTGCAGCAAAATCAAAAAAAAACTGGGCTAAAAATTGCTACTAGCCCGGTTTAAGGTGGTGACACCGCCTGTGCGTTAACTTTAGCGCTGGGTAATGTTTACCGCCACCAACCGGGATATTCACTTTTAGTGCCCCAAGAGCGGAGTGGAGTATGAAGGGAAGCATTCCACACTGCTCTTAGGGCGCTAACCCTGAATCTTGGGGCCCTAGCACGGGAGCGCAGGTGAAGTTGTGATGTGCTGTAACCATTCAATGATTCGATGATCCAACTGTAGGACAGCACCTCTGGCAATGTAGCACTCCATCAGCAGCACCTGAGCCAAGCTGACACCCAGTGTGCCGCAAAGAAGCATGGGGCGATCCCTGAAATTGTCCTCCTGCGTCAATGACTGCAAAGTTAAGAAGTGGCTCAGTGGGCATCACCCTTACCTCTGAATCAGAAAGTTGTGGGTTCAAGTCCCACTACAAGGACTTGAGCACATAAATCTAAGCTGACACTCCAGTACAACACTGAGGGAGTGCTGCACTGTCAGAGGTGCCGTCTTTTGGATGAGACGTTAAACCGAGGCCCCGTATGCTCTCTCAGGTAAAAGATCCCACGGCACTATTTTGAAAAAGAGCGGGGTAGTTATCCCGGGTGTCCTGGCCAATATTTATTCCTCAATCAACTTCACTAAAAAAACGATGATCTGGTCATTATCACACCGGTGCTGCCGCGTTTCCGACATTACAACAGTGACCACCCTTTGAAAAGTACTTCATTGGCTGTAAGGCGCTTTGGGACATGCGAAGGTCATGAAAGGCGCTATATAAATGCAATCTTCCTTTCTAAAAACATTACAACAAAATGTTGAGTTAAATCAGCACCGATCATGTGACAGCTGAGATAGCATCAATACGTGATGTCATCTAAAAGGGTCTATTGACTAGAGCTGCCCACTTTGAGCCTGTTTGATGTTTTATCCCCTGTTTTCTCTCATCGCTTTCCCATGGTGATTATTTTACACTATCTGTGAATCTTTTCAAGGAATCTTCCTGCTGGCCTCGTCGCTGTCACAGCCTGCTAATTCTTTACTTGGTGAAAGGTTTGGCGTGCTCAGTGCTTTCGGGCCTGCGTCAGCTGGCATTTTTGTAGCATTCCACACTGACTTTAGTTGCGTTTTCTCCTGATCTCCTGAGTTAGGGATTCGCTTTATGCTGTTGCTCTCTCGTGCTCACATAACAAACTGCCCGCAGAATTCCTGCCTCAGCCTCGACCACACCATTGTTTCCTCGACCGCCTTTCGCTCGCATTATAAAGAACAGCTACCATAGAAGCTGTTAGTCCTGGGATTCTACATTTACCGATGGTGAAACATTTTTATATTACTTTGTGTGAACTCCCTTTACCATTCATAGGCAGTCCCTCGGAATCGAGGAAGATTTGCTTCCATCCTAAAAATGAGTCCTTAGGTGGCTGAACTGTCCAATACGAGAAACACAGTCCCTGTCACAGGTGGGACAGATAGTCGTTGAGGGTAAGGGTGGGTGGGACTGGTTTGCCACACGCTCTATTTGCTGCCTGCGCTTGATTTCTGCATGCTCTCCGCGATGAGACTCGAGGTCCTCAGCGCCCTCCCGAATGCACTTCCTCCACTTAGGGGGGTCTTTGGCCAGGGACACCCAGGTGTCAGTGGGGATGTTGCACTTTATCAGGGAAGCTTTGAGGGTGTCCTTGCAATGTTTCCTCTGCCTGTCTTTGGCTCGTTTGCCGTGAAGGAGTTCCGAGTAGAGCGCTTGCTTTGGGAGTCTCGAGTCTGGCATGCGAACAATGTGGCCTGCCCAGCGGAGCTGATCAAGTGTGGTCAGTGCTTCAATACTGGGGATGTTGGCCTGGTCGAGGTCTGTCCTCCCAGGGGATTTGCAGGATCTTGCAGAGACATCGTTGGTGGTATTTCTCCAGCGACTTGAGGTGTCTACTGTACATGGTCCATGTCTCTGAGCCGTACAGGAGGACAGATATTACTGTAGACCATGAACTTGGTGGCAGATTTCAGGGCCTGGTCTTAGAACACTCTTTTCCTCAGGCTTCCGAAGACTGAACTGGCGCACTGGAGGCGGTGTTGGATCTCGTCGTCAATGTCTGCTCTTGTTGATAAGATGCTCCCGAGGTATGGGAAATTATCCATGTTTACCACAAGCAGCTTCCACGCTTGTTAGCAGATGCACAGTATAATGTATGCACCTGCGAGTATGCTCACAGGCCTGTAGAGTTGTTGAGCTGGGAGTGGCTTAGCCAGTCACGTGATGTTCACGAAACTCAATAAAACCCCAGCCAGTTGGTTTCTGGCGATCCACGATGAGCTATGCAGTTGTGAGCCTGTGGATGAACTGGTAATGTGCAGTGTGATTGATAAACCAACTCATTCTTAATAGCAATGTGTTGCTATGAATTCTGAAGCAAAGAAACCATGAAGCAAATACATTACACACAGGAGCAACCTGTTTACCACCCCCGAAATCCTTCCTCCTTTCCTCCCTTTCCCCCACCGCCCCATTCCTCCTTCACCCTTCAATTCTTCACAGCGCGTCTGCAACTTGATGGAGCCATTTACATGTGAAAGACAGAAAGAGAGAAAGCAAGAAAGAGAGAAAGAAATTATTGATGCAGCAACTCCCATTTCACACCCAATGCCTCAGTGAGCTGCTACGTGCCACAGCCACGCCAGCCCTGGTTCTGGCTCTACCCCCGCCTCCCTGGTGGCTCTCACTTGGGTGGCACCTGTGGACGGTGACACTCGGTCAATGTACGCGGGCAGCAGGGACGTGCGCGGGTGGAAATTCTCACTTAAACGCATGCCGGGAAGAGCCAATATTCCAATATTACACGAGGTTGCTGGAGATTGATCAGATGAGTGGCACGGTGATGTCATCCCAAGAAATTCAGTGAAGCTAAACCAACAAAGCAAAGCGAAACTACCAGAGAAACTAACCGCAGCCAAAAAAATAATTGAAGACAGGCTTCCCCATTTTTGCGGAGTTGCTTTCACTGATAATTAAGATCAAACCGCTTTCACTGATCACTTAAAAACAAATTGTGTGTGAGTGTGTGTGAGTGTGTGCAGTGTGTGTGTGTCTGTGTGTGCGCGCGCGCGTGATTATGTGCGTGTGTCTACGTGTGTGTCTGTGTGTGTATCTATGTGTGTGCGTGTGCATATGCATGTGTGTGTGTGTGTGTATCTATGTGTGTGCACATGTCTGTGTATGTGTGCGTGTGTCTAGGTGCATGTGTGCACGTGTCTATGTGTGTGCCTATGTGTGTGTTTGTATGTGTGTGTGTGCATATGTGTCTGTGTGTGTTTGTATGTGTGTGCGTGTGTCTAGGTGAGCGTGTGCACATGTGTGTGCGCGTGTCTGTGTGTGTGTGTTAGTATGTGTGTCTCTGTGCGTGTGAGAGGCTCGGCCATTCTGTCTGTGTGGCTAGGGAGCAGTAAGTCCCAGCTGCAAGGTCGCTTGAGGTTTGGACTTGCTTCAGTCTGGCCGGGTGTTGCCTGCTCTCAGCCCTGCCCTGCCGGATGGAGCAAGGAAAAAGATCCAGGGCAAAAGATAGAAAGGAGAATAGTAAAAGTGGAGGGCAGAGAAACCCAAGGCAAAAAACAAAAACAAAAAGGTCCACATTGTAGCAAAATTCTAAAGGGGCAACGTATGTTAAAAAGACAAGCCTGAAGGCTCTGTGCCTCAATGCGAGGAGTATTCGGAATAAGGTGGACGAATTAACTGTGCAGATAGCAGTTAATGGATATGATGTAATTGGCATCATGGAGACATGGCTCCAGTGTGACCAAGGCTGGGAACTCAACATCCAGAGGTATTCAATATTTAGGAAGGATAGGCAGAGAGGAAAAGGAGGCAGGGTGGCGTTGCTGGTTCAAGAGGAAATTAATGCAATAGTAAGGAGGGACATTAGCTTGGATGATGTGGAATCGGTATGGGTGGAGCTGCGGAATTTGAAAGGGCAGAAAACGCTAGTGGGAGTTGTGTACAGACCACTAAATAGTAGTAGTAAGGTTGGGGATAGCATCAAACAAGAAATAAGGGATGTGTGCAATAAAGGTACAGCAGTAGTCATGGGCGACTTTAATCCACATATTGATTGGGCAAACCAAACTGGTAGCAATGCGGTGGAAGAGGATTTCCTGCAGTATATAAGGGATGGTTTTCTAGACCAATATGTCGAGGAACCAACCAGAGAGCAGGCCATCCTAGACTGGGTGATGTGTAATGAGAAGGGACTAATTAACAATCTTGTTGTGCGAGGCCCCTTGGGGAAGAGTGACCATAATATGGTAGAATTCTTCATTAAGATGGAGAATGACACAGTTAATTCGGAAACTAAGGTCCTGAACTTAAGGAAATGTAACTTCAACGGTATGAGGTGTGAATTGGCTAGAATAGACTGGCAAATGATACTTAAAGGGTTGACGGTGGATAAGCAATGGCAAACATTTAAAGATCACATGGATGAACTTCAGCAATTGTACATCCCTGTCTGGAGTAAAAATAAAACAGGGAAGGTGGCTCAACCATGGCTAACAAGGGAAATTAAGGATAGTGTTAAAGCCAAGGAAGAGGCATATAAATTGGCTAGGAAAAGCAACAAACCTGAGGACTGGGAGAAATTTAGAATTCAACAGAGGAGGACTAAGGTTTTAATTAAGAGGGGGAAAATAGAGTACGAGAGGAAGCTTGCAGGGAACATAAAATTGGACTGCAAAAGCTTCTATAAATATGTGATAAGGAAAAGACTAGTAAAGACAAATGTAGATCCCTTGCAGTTGGATTCAGATGAATTTATAATGGGGAACAAAGAAATGGCAGACCAATTGAACCAATACTTCGGTTCTGTCTTCACGAAGGAAGACACAAATATCCTTCCAAATGTACAAGGGGACAGTGGGTCTAGTGAGAAGGAGGAACTGAAGGATATCCTTATTAGGCGGGAAATTGATGGGATTGAAGGCCGATAAATCCCCGGGGCCTGATAGTCTGCATCCCAGAGTACTTAAGGAAGTGAACCTAGAAATAGTGCATGTATTGGTGATCATTTTACAACAGTCTATCGACTCTGGATCAGTTCCTATGGACTGGAGGGTAGCTAATGTAACACCATTTTTTAAAAAAGGAGTGAGAGAGAAAGCGGGTAATTATAGACCGGTTAGCCTGAAATCAGTAGTGGGGAAAATGTTGGAATCAATTATTAAGGATGAAATAGCAGAGCATTTGGAAAGCAGTGACAGGATCGGACCAAGTCAGCATGGATTTATGAAAGGAAAATCATGCTTGACGAATCTTCTGGAATTTTTTGAGGATGTAACTAGCAGGGAGAACCAGTGGATGTGGTGTATTTGGACTTTCAAAAGGCTTTTGACAAGGTCCCACACAAGAGATTGATGTGCAAAATCAAAGCGCATGACATTGGGGTAATGTACTGACATGGGATAGAGAACTGGTTGGCAGACAGGAAGCAGAGAGTTGGGATAAACGGGTCCTTTTCAGAATGGCAGGCAGTGACTAGTGGAGTGCGGCAGGGCTCAGTGCTGGGACCCCAGCTCTTTACAATATACATTAACGATTTAGATGAAGGAATTGAGTGTAATGTCTCCAAGTTTGCGGATGACACTAAACTGGGTGGCGGTGTGAGCTGTGAGGAGGACGCTGAGAGGCTGCAGTGTGACTTGGACAGGTTGGGTGAGTGGAAAAATGCATGGCAGATGCAGTATAATGAGGATAAATGTGAGGTTATCCATTTTAGGGGCAAAAACATGAAGGCAGAATATTATTTGAATGGCGGCAGATTAGGAAAAGGGAAGGTGCAACGAGACTTTGGTGTCATGGTTCATCAGTCACTGAAAGTGGGCATGCTGGTACAGCAGGCGGTGAAGAAGGCAAATGGTATTTTGGCCTTCATAGCTAGGGGATTTGAATATAAGAGCAGGGAGGTCTTACTCCAGTTGTACAAGGCCTTAGTGAGGCCTCACCTGGAATATTGTGTTCAGTTTTGGTCTCCTAATCTGAGGAAGGACCTTCTTGCTATTGAGGGAGTGCAGCGAAGGTTCACCAGACTGATTCCAGGATGGCTGGACTGTCATATGAGGAGAGACTGGATCAACTGGGCCTTTATTCACTGGAGTTTAGAAGGATGAGAGGGGATCTAATAGAAACGTATAAGATTCTGACAGGACTGGACAGGTTAGATGCGGGAAGAATGTTCTCGATGTTGGTGAAGTCCAGAACCAGGGGACATAGTCTTAGAGTAAGGGGTAGGCCATTTAGGACTGAGATGAGGAGAAACTTCTTCACTCAGAGAGTTGTTAACCTGTGGAATTCCCTGCCGCAGAGAGTTGTTGATGCCAGATCATTGGATATGTTCAAGAGGGAGTTAGATATGGCCCTTACGTCTAAGGGGATCAAGGGGTATGGAGAGAAAGCAGGAAAGGGGTACTGAGGGAATGATCAGCCATAATCTTATTGAATGGCGGTGCAGGCTCGAAGGGCCGAATGGCCTACTTCTGCATCTATTTTCTATGTTTCTATGTGAAAGTGTTTACTTGCAGGAGTACCACAGAGCGTGATGCAACATCCCATAATAGGCATGGAGACGGTCAACTCAGGACTGCGCCGCACTTCCATCCTGAGAGGGGGCGTACTCGGGTGACCAGCAAACAAAGCTGGTCTAGCGCAAGTCCATTGGAAGGCCCATGTGCAGAAGACACTCACTGACACTCTTAAACACTCTTCCCACAGATATTGGTCTCAGGCTGGTATCTGTGAACTGGAGTTACCAGGCCCACATTATGCCGTCGGTAGCGGACTCCACTATCTCCATCGACAAAGCTCGGAGAAACAACAAACCTTTAATGTTGCAGAGAAACGACGTGCGGGGTCGCTCTTTCCTAGCATTTCAAAGGTTAAAGAACCTTTGGGTTGAAATTCGCCTCCGCCCCATTTGGGGCGCTAACTTTTAAAAGTTTGAAAACTTAGCGCCAGGCGCTAACTATTTCAAACTTTAAAAAAGTTTGGCGTTTCCGCTCCAAGAAGCAGGTTTGATCACGTATTTCTTTGAGCGCGATGGGCAGCAGGCGGGTGGTGGATGGAGCATCGCTGCACACTGGGCCGTGCAGCACTGCCACGTTGGCAGGCTCCTTCCTTCCCTTAAAGGGACAGGCCGTCGCCACAGGCTCTGCAAAATAAAAAGTACCTACCTGGACCACCAAGGGAGTGGTGATCCAGCACGATCAGCCCAATATTCAAGTAGAGGGCCAGGCTGGTCTATTGCGAGCAGTAACCCGCGAAAAAAGCTGGCAGAAAAAAGGTATTTTTTTAAACTATTTCGGCCGCCTCACCTTTAAGCATCGCCCTCAAAGCGGCCGGCCGATGCACGCCTCCTGAGGCTGCCAGTGGTTTACGCCCGGCGATGCTGCAGGGGGCGGAAGGCAATTTCGGGTCCGCGGCAATACGCTCGCCGATGGCATCACGATCTCCGGGCGAAAGAGGTTGGGGTGCAATGCCGTAGCACCATAAAACTCCCGCCGAATATGGCGAGAATCGATGTCATCGTCCTGCCCGGTCGTAAAGCCATCAGGAGGCCCAATTTCACCCCCCCCCCCGCCCCCCCTGCCTATTCTTAAAAAAACTTCTTAAAATTGTCTTTGAACTTGAGACTGGTGTTATACTAGTGCAGAGCCAAATGTTGTCAAGTGGACCCCCAACTTCAGCTATAGGCTTAGCTGTGGGTTTAAGCCGCTGCATGTTGATGTGCATCCAAGGCTGCTTTGCATCATTGCCAAGGGGTAGCATAACTATGCATAGCTCAGTGAGTAGCACTCCGACTTCTGAGTTAGAAGGTTATATAGGTTCAAGCCCTGTGGTAGGTTATGGTCATGTAACCTATGCTGACACTTCAGTGTGCAACTGAGGAGCCCATGCTGGCTTCCATATGAGATGATAGTCTTTTTGTAGTTCAAGTGGATTGGGAAAAAATCCCACAGTACTCACTGGGGGAGGATAAAAGGTAATTGTCCTGCTGTCCAGGCTAACATTCTTCCCGAAACCAACACCACCAAAATCAGACTAATTTGTCGCTCATCTTATTGCTGCTTGTGGGATCATGCTGTGTGCAAAATAGCTGCCTCATTTCCTACATTACAACAATGACTGCACTTCAAAAGTTGTTATTGGCTGTAAAAGCACTTTGGGACGTCCTGAGGTCGTGAAAGGCGCTATATAAATGCAAGTTCTTCCTTTTACGTAATCACCTCGAACTGAGGTCGGGTTACAGCTTGGACCACTCACCGCTGACTGCAATAACAAACATGGTCATAAGTAAGTCGTTTCGGGTTAAGGTCCAATTACCTTGTGCACTTAATCTTCCTCTATGTGGTTTGGGGATACAGCTTCAATAAACGAAAGAAAGACTTGCATTTATATAGCGCCCTTCACGACCACCAGACCTTCCAAAGCATTTTACAGCCAATAAAGTACTTTTTGGAGTGTAGTCACTAATTGTAATGTAGGAAAGGTGGCAGCCAATTTGCGCACAGCAAGCTCCCACAAAAAGCAATGTAATAATGACCAGATAATCTGTTTTTTAGTGATGTTGATTGAGGGATAAAAATTGGCCTAGGAAACACCGGGGATAACTGCCTTTGTCTTCTTCGAAATAGTGCCAAGGGATTTTTTACATCCACGTGAGAGAGCAGACAGGACCTTGATTTGACGACTCATCCGAAAGACGGCACCTCCGACAGTGCAGCACTCCCGCAGCACTGCACTGCGAGTGTCAGCTAAGATTTTTGTGCTCAAGTTCCTGAAGTGGGACTCGAACCCCCACAACCTTCTGACTCCGAGGAGAGGGGCACCCACTGAGCCACGGCTGACAGGCCTAGGGATTAGCTACAGTCTTGTTCAATAATAATAATAGCTCTATCTCTCTAAACCGCCCACCCTGTATAGCGGGCAAATCACGTTAGCAGCAACACACCCGAGGTGGGGACTGTATTTGTGCTCGACTTCAGGTGCACCTATTTGGTCGGACTATAGTAACTAAGGCCACTGTGATAGAATCCCATTGCACAATAACTCAAATACAACATCTGCAGCAACTTTATCCCGGTTTGTAAAAAATCTGGATTCTTGGGATTGCAGCATCTGCGAACTGATACCTGGTTTTTATGGTTTGCAATCTGGTTTTCATAGACTACGGGACCAAGTTTTACTTACACTGATTCGATTGAAGGCCAGGAGTTTGGTTCCCAGATTTCCCAATTAAATGATGGCCCAACATAAAAGGGCCTTTGTGCCTTTTACGCATTAATCTGTGCCGTAAATCAGCCACGCCCCTCCCCCCACCCCTCCCCTTTTTTCCCCGGAATGCTCTTTTTGTGAAAACCTCAATTGTTGCTAATTTCATGTGAAAAGCCAGTTTCCCTGAAGCCTTTCTTTCATGGGATTGACTCTCGGATTCTTCCCCTCGGTGGGTCAGTGTATCTGCTGCTGCTGCTGATTTTCACTTGGCAAGCCCGATAATGGGTTTCTGACTCAATCGTCTGGATCAAAACAAAGTGACAAGACACAGGGTGATTTGCATATGTGTTGAAATGAGCAGCAAATTCACCGATATAATGGGCAGTGCTGTCACCCTGAATATTGCCCCCATATCTGGGAGGCCTTTCACTTGGGTAGGGCAGGTTATAGAACAACATGTCACCCTCCTCCTCCTCCTCTTGCCTTTCTCTATCATGCAACCTTTCTCTCTGCTTTTCTCTTTCTCTCTATCCCAGCCCTTTCTGTCTTCATTATGATTCTTTCCACACTCAATGTATCCCTCTCGCTCCCCGGCATGACCTTTGTGAGTGTCTCTCTTACTTTCTCTTTACTACAGCCTCTGTTTCTCTCTCCCTCTGCCACTGTGTTTGCTTCAGGGGTTCGTTGCTTAAGAATTCATAGCAGCACATTGCTACTAAGAATCAGTTGGTTTATTAACAAAGGTTTAACAATCACACTACGCATTAATAGTTCATCCACCAGGCTCACAACTGCATACCTCATCGTGGATGACCCAGACCCAACTGACTGGGGTTTTATTGAGTCTTGTGAACACCACGTGACTGGCTAAGCCACTCACAATGCAACAGTTCTACAACTATTTTAGCAGAACATTAAATCAAGCGCCCCCCCGCCCCCCCCCTTTGGCAATGGCACTAGAACCCACACATTTCCAAATAAACTTTTACGGAAACTTAATCAAATTAAAATTTGGTTGCCGGGGATGATGATGCACTCCAGTCCCTCCGGTGCCCACCTCTCGCAGAAGGCCATGAGCATACCGGTGGACACCGCGTTCTCCATCGCCAGGGACACCCTGGTGCGAACGTAACCATGGAAGAGAGGCAGGCAGTTGAGCTCAACAACCCCCTCAACCGCTCTCTGCCTGGACCGGTTAATGACCATCTTGGCCAGGCCCAGGAGCAGTCCTACGAGGCCCTCCGACCTGCCCGCTCCACTCCGCACAGGGTGTCCAAAGATCAGGAGCGTGGGACTGAAGTGCAACCAGAAATCGAGGAGCAACCCCTTCAAATAATGCACAATAGCTTTACAAACCTGTGAGCATCTTCATAGGTGCATACATTACAGCCACCTTTGTACATCCCTGTCCTCCTCTCTGTTCTAACCTTTGAGTGTGGTTTCTGTCTTTAAAAACCTGTGTGTGTGTGTCTGTCTTGTTCCCTCTCTCTTTCTCACTCTCTTTATCACAACATTGTTTCCCTCAATTTTATTGATGCTTATGTGATTAGTGGTGTGTGGTCTCTGGCAAGTTCCTTTGTTGTTCTGACCAAACTGCAAATACACCTCCCTACACACCGTTGCTCCTAATTGTTTCCTCGATGTGTTGAAATAAGACTTATCTCCGACTGCAATTCATTATTCCTCAAGGCTTGAATTTGGGAATCCTCACCTCCCTCAGCCTATCTTTCCTTCTACATTCTACAACAACAACAACTTGTATTTATATAGCACCGTTAACAAAGGAAACGTCCCACGGCGCTTCACAATAAGATTTGACACCGAGTCACATAAAGAGATACTAGGTCACGTTTATTTCCAACACCAGGGGGTAGAAATTCACCTCCGCCTGAAATGGGACGCGTCTATGGTTTTTGAAGTGTTCTGGCCACCACAATGGATGCGGCAGCCAATCTGTCTCAATTCAGCTCTTCTTGTTTTTTTTCCCGAGCGGGGTGGAAGTGGTCTCACCATGGGGCGAAAGTGGGGGCGGAGGGGCGTGACCATCACTAGCGGGGCGGAAGTGGGCGCGGGACAGAGTGTCCGCAGCTGTCAATCATCAGCGCTGGGCTGCTGACGTCATCGCGCTGGCACGCCACAACATCCCACCCCGTCAGTTAAAGGGGAAGGCCACTGCAAACTCTGCATTCATTTTAGTTAGGTCCACTGGGCCACCAGGGAGGGTTTTGGCCGGGCCAGTGGTCTGGCACCCAAGAGGGGATGCCAGGCTGCCTGTTGGTGGCTCGTGCCCATAATTATTGGCCGGACCTGGCAGTCGGCCAACATAAAAAACATGTCGTCAGTGCCACCTCCCCTTTTCATGGCAGCCGCACTGCCATTTCACACACAGTGCACAGAAAGCAAAAATTGTCGGGGGCACTGGTCTGCGGCAGCGACACTCGGGAGGGGCAATTTCCTATAAGGGGCAATTTCGGATAAGAGGCAATTTTGCGAGGGGGTAAGGGGTCGGTGCATGCATGCTGCGGCGGGAAAATGGGCGGAGCCGTCCCGGACACCACTCCGCTCCTAAGGAAGGGCAATTTACAAGATGGCAGCCCCCCCGGCGGCAAGTCGGTGGCCATTCTGCGCCGCCTCATGACCGCCGCTTTCCTGATTGGAAGGGGCAATTTTGGTCCCTAGGTTTCTGATTGGTCGTCTTGGAGGACAAGGCCTGATTTCTAATTGGTCCCCTTGGAGGACAAGATACACCCAGCAGTTTATCTGGAATGTGTAATTAGATCCTGCCTGCTTGAGTAATCAAGTACTAAAAAAGAAAATGGAATGTTGGCCTTTATTGCAAAGTGTAATTCGAGCCATTCTGACAGAACAGAGCACACATAGAGCAGACAGGGCTCAGCCTTGTGGGTTTAAAAACTTCTCCCTCCCCGCCACCCCTCCCGAGCCCACCACCACATTCTTGACTTTCCCCTCCACCACCCCTGGTTCCCGACCTCCCCCTTCCCAAGTTCCTCAAACCCGCCGCTCCCCCCCGGCTCCTGACCTCCTCCCCCACCCTCCCCTCCATTGATGGGGCATTGTGTGTAGTTAACAGGTTTATTGGGTATGAAGTGAATAGTAGCAGTGTCGTGACTTCCGGATTTCGTCCAGTCCAATGATGTCACTTACTACACACGCATCGAGCTTTCCGAGAAATCAACCAGGTGTAGGGGAGGCGAGGGAGAACGTGTCTTGTTGACACATGATTCTGTACCAGTGGCCTGGAGTGAGGAGAATGCAAATAATTTACAAAGGAACATAGACAGGCTAAGTCAGTGGGAAAAGGTTTGGCAGATGGAGTATAATGTGGGAAAATGTGAGGTTATCCACGTTGGCAGTAAAAATAGAAAAGCAAATTATTATTTAAATGAAGAGAGATTACAAAATGCTGTAGGACAGAAGGACCTGGAAGTACATGAAACACAAAAAGTTAGTATGCAGGTACAACAAGTAATTACAAAAGCAAATGGAATGTTGGCCTTTATTGCAAGGGGGATAGAGTATAAGAGTAAGGAAGTCCTGCAACAGCTGTACAGGGCGTTGGTGAGACCACACCTGGAGTACTGTGTACAGTTTTGCTCTCCTTATTTAAGGAGGGATATACTTACATAGGAGACAGTTCAGAGAAGGTTCACGAGGTTGATTCCTGAGATGAAGGAGTTTCTTATGAAGAAAGGTTGAGTAGGTTGGGCCTATACTCATTGGAGTTTAGAAGAATGAGAGGTGATCTCATTGAAACATACAAGTTTCTGAGGGGACTTGACAGGGTAGATGCAGAGAGGATGTTTTCCTTTGTGGGGGAATCTAGAACTAGGGGGCATAGTTTCAGAATAAGGGGTCGTCCATTTAAAACGGAGATGAGGAGGAATTTCTTCTCTCGGAGGGTGGTGAATCTTTGGAATTCTCTGCCCCAGAGAGCGGTGGAAGCTGGGTTATTGAATATATTTAAGGTGGAGATAGACAGATTTTTGAACAATAAGGGAGTCAAGGGTTATGGGAGCGGGCAGGGAAGTGGAGCCGAGCCCAAGATTAGATCAGCCATGATCTTATTGAATGGCGGAGCAGGCTCGAGGGGCCAAATGGCCTACTCCTGCTCCTATTTCTTGCGAAAAGACACCGTTATTTCCCATCAGTTGCTATTTAACACTAAAGCCGTCTCCTTCCCACTTCTCCAAACTTTGCGGCATCTAAGAGCAACTGCTTGCTTTTCCTCACCACCTCCACTATTCCATCTCTGGTGGTGATCTGAAGCACAAGCAATGGCCCCTCACCAGGTTGTTTTACTGAGAAAAATGCACAAAACTATCTTGTGGGATTCAATGCTTAACCAGTCGCTCCTGTTGCCAGTTAGCGTAATTGTTTATAAACACAGACGGTGCCGACGCCGTTCATATTATGGGTTCAGATAACGATTAATGCTGATGTGCCCACAAAAGCCGTATATTCTGTTAGGTCTCACTTTATTCCATTGGCCATTCTTGATAGTGTGTTTTTTTAAATTATTGCTTTGGTACTGTGATACTTTCCCACGTTACCTGCAATCCCAGATCTGATGGTGGTTTGGAATTGACTGCCTGAAGGTACAAGGACCAGTGAAGACCTGGCATCTATCTATAAAGTTGTGCTCCACAGACACCAGGAACCCATTTACTGAAAGTGCTTTTTGTGTTAGGGGTTGTAATTGAAGACATACATCGAGAAGAGCAGAGGAACTGGGTGGTATAGTAGCCTGGAACAATGTCCTCTCATTACTGGGACCTGCATTTTAATCCAGTCGAGATGGGATGAAAATTTGCCTTTGGTATCTTCGGCACGTTGCTGTTGTGGGACCTTGCTGTGCACTAATTGGCTGGGGCCAAGGGATTAACAGGGCAAAGACGGGTATGTGGAGTTAGGTCAAAGATCAGCCATGATCTCATTGAATGGCGGAGCAGGCTCGAGGGGCTGAATGGCCTACTCCTGCCCCTAATTCTTATGTTCTTCAACACTAACACCTCTGACCTTGACACCTATGCTAAAAAAAGTTATATTGTGAGGGGCAAAGCCACCTGTCACCAGCTCCTCTTCCCTCATCAACGCAAACACTCCAATTTAACTCTGGCAGTTCCGTTTTTCCTTTAAGTTTATAATTTCAGGGCCATTTGCAGTTTGTATTTTTGATGTGTGGTCTTTGGAGGCTTTTCCCATCGCAGGCTGAGGTGATATTTCGGTGAAGTCAAGGAAGAAGCAGTTCTGGTACTATTTGTGCAGAGCTTTTACTGGATGCGCGATGTCCTATTTTCCAGTGGCTGTCAACTCTCTCTGGGCATCAGCTAGAGATGATGTTCAGCACAGCCATTAAATTAACATAGGTTCAAAAAAATATCATACATGGTACATTGATGGGGGAAGAGAGGATACTGTTGGCTAAGACAGTAAAAGAAAGAACTTGCATTTATATAGCCCCTTTCATGACCTCAGGACGTCCCAAAGCACTTTACAGTCAATGAAGTACTTTTGAAGTGTAGTCACTGTTGCAATGCAGCAAAAGTTGCAACCAATTCACACACAGCAAGCTTCCACAAACAGAAACGTGATAATGACCAGATAATCTCTTTTTTGTGCTGTTGATTGAGGGATAAATATTGGCCCCAGGACACTGGGGAGAACTCCCCCTGCTCTTCTTCGAAATAGTGTCATTGGATCTTTTACGTCCACCTGAGAGCAGACGGGGTCTTGATTTAATGTCTCATCAGAAAGGTGGCACCTCCGACAGAACAGCACTCCCTCAGTACTGCACAAGAAAGAAAGAAAGAAAAAGAGAGAGACTTGTATTTATATAGCGCCTTTCATGACCATTGGACGTCTCAAAGTGCTTTACAGCCAATGAAGTACTTTTGGCATGTAGTCATTGTTGTAACATAGGAAACGCTGGAGTATCAGCCTGGAATTTTGTGCTCAGGCCTTTGGAGTGGGACTTGAACCCACAACCTTCTGACTCAGGCGTGGGTGCAACCAACTGAGCCGCGACTGGCAAAAGAGGAAAATTCTGCTCAATATCTTGAATGTCTAAACTCCCTTTCTTGAACAAAACTTACCTCATTGATTGTTCCAGTGATGCATTCTTCATCCCTGCAGCTCTGTTTTGTAAAGTTTCGGCTGGTTCAATGTGGCTTAACTGTAACCCAGAACAATTCAGAGCAAGCCAAACAAGCAGCAAAAGTAAAGGAAACTGGAGGTTTGACTGGTTTCACTGAGTCACAGTCCTAGGTTTGTGTGATGACATTTGTATGTTTGTGCATAATCTTTCATTCTAGTGTTCTGATTGACTTTTAGAAGGTTCGTCAACTGTTTTATTGGGTGCGTAATTCATGCTGTTTACCTTTCCGCATTTATTTTTCTCTCCAATTTCCTGCTACTGGACCTTCCGTGGCCAACAGAGCTTCTGCCAATGTTGCTGTCATGTTTTGGGATTTTTTTGACTGTATCATTGTGAGGGGCCCTTGGTGTAATGTAAGAATTGGGAGCAGAATTACAGCCCCTCGAGCCTGCTTCGCCATTCAATAAGATCACGGCTGATCTTCTACCTCAACTCCATCTTAGTCCTAAATGGCCGACCTCTTATCCTGCCCCCTAGTTCTCGACTCTCCAGCCAGGGGAAACAACCTCAGCATCTCTCCTGTCAAGCCTGTTAAGAATTTATAGGTTTCAATAAAAGATATATATATATATATATATACAGGTACAACGTCTGAAATCCGGAATCCTCGGGACCGAATGCGTGCCAGATTTTGGGTTTTGCCGGACTTTGGACCATGCCGCCCGCTGATCCTCTGCTCTTCACCGCTTACCGAAATGTCTGGTTTTCGTACAATTCCGGTTTTCGGAAGTCCGGATTCGGGACATTTATCTATGTTAAAAATGCTATTGTTGAGCTTCACTTTGCTGTCATGGGACAGGGATGTGGGTTTAAATTCATAGGACAGAAGACCAGGCTAGACTTCAGACAGAAATAACAACAGGAAATGTTGGAAATCATCATCAGGTCAGGCAGCATCTGTGGAGAGAAACAGAGTTAACGTTGACTCCATCTCTCTCCACAGATGCTGCCTGACCTGCTGAGGTGGGCAACATTTTCTGTTGTTATTTCAGATTCCAGCATCTGCAGTATTTTGCTTTTGTATTAGACTTCAGACAGGGTGGCTGAACCAACACGCTGCAACAATGAGAGGGTAGGTCAACGTGGAGTGATCACTCACATGAGGGCAGCTCCCTTCGTCTGAATTCAGTAGGGCCCATCGCCGAGGTAGGCTGGTGGAATCCACTCTTGGGTGGGGGAGGGGAGCTGGTTTGACGGAGAGCTGATACCGGAGATAAGCCGAGAGATGCAAAGGCAGAAAATGGCAGGGAGAGGAGGTTTCCCCCTTGGGCTTAAGGCCAGAGAACACCATCTTATTGACAGCGCTTCTACAGATAATTCTGAAAATGCAAGTGAGATAGTCCACCAGTGAGAAATAGGAACATAGGAACAGGAGTAGGCCATTCAGCCCCTCGAGTATCCTCCGCCATTCAATAAGATCATGGCTGATCTGTGTCCTAACTCCACTTACCCGCCTTTGGCCCAAATCTCTTAATACCTTTGGCTGACAAAAATCTATCAATCTCAGATTTAAAATTAACAATTGATCTAACATCAATTGCCGTTTACAGAAGAGAGTTCCAAATTTCTACCACCCTTTGTGTGTAGAAGTGTTTCCTCATTTCATTCCTGAAAGATCTGGCTCTAATTTTTAAACAATGCCTCAACCAGTCGGAATAGTTTCTCTCTTTCTACCTTATCTGTTCCCCTTAATATCCTGAAAACTTCGATCAGATCACCTAAATCCTGGGGAATACAACTCTATTTTGTGTAATCTCTACTCATATCTTAACCCTTGGAGTCCGGATGTTATTCTGGTAAACCGATGCTGCGCTCCCTCCAAGGCCAATATATCCTCCCTAAGGTGTGGTGCCCAGAACAGCTCACAGTGCTCCAGGTGTGGTCTGACCAGGTGAAACTAGTGTGGCATGTTCATTATTGTTTTTATGTGGGGGATTAAAAAAAAGCTGGCTGAGTGGAAAATGTGAGTTTTGATTACAACTGGTGGTAGAGAAATAAACCAGCTTAACAATTGAAACTTGGCCTCATCCCACCAATTGTTTGCTCGATCCACCTTTTGGAGACACTGAAGGAGCATACCTGTGAAAGACACGAATATCTGGCTCAGATCATGCGAAGATATTATTGTTCCAGCCCTGTGTCGTACAGGTAGCTATGGGGCCGCGGGAGCCAACTCCCATCCAAGGAAGACGCTCAGACTCCTTACGGGACAACAGGTGCCTCTGAACCCAAGACGGTCTCCACGGCAACCCCAGCTGCATCATTGCTGGTTGCTAGGAGTTAGCTCAAGAACATCCTGGCATTTGTTATTGGTGCTTATGAAGGGGACCTTTCCTGACCTGCTTTGTTGCCTTTCCATGTCACCACAGCTGAGATCAGAAGCTCAGAATGTAGACCATGGTGGACATGTCCCTTCCTCCATTGTATTGGCACAACATGTCAAAGCTCCAATATTCAGTGCCCCTCGTGCCACCCATCGCTCGCATTTTGAATGTTTCTCCTTCCCACCCCCACCCCCCCCCCTTCCGCTTTACTTTTGTGAGTGAGGGGGAAGGACTCTAAATGGAATGTTACAAATAGATTCAAGAGTCAGTCAGAAGCATTCACAAAGAGAGAAGGGATTGACAGATATGGCGAGACGGTGGGATTGAAATCAGTCAAACATTATGGACTTGTTGAACGAAATGGTCTTTTCCGCTTTTCAAAAAATCTTTACGTCTCACTATCTCTGCTCCATCCACATATTGACATCAAAGTGCAGTCTGGAGGACCAGGTAACGCAACTGAGCACTTAAGGGCTGGATTGTAAGTGACAGGAATTCATCCTCACTGATGTGGCATTTCACCTCCCTTCTTTGAAGTCTTTAGCTTTCCTGTCTTCGGAGAGCAAAGGCCAGGACATCCAGCAGTTTAGTATTGATTTCAAGCTTTTAACACATATTCACCGTTGAAAATGATCCATCGTAAACAATGCATATCATGTTCTTTCATGGGGGGGGGTGGGGGGAGGGAGGGCAGAGATGGGTGCTACCTGAGGAGCTGACTGACCTCTGCAGTGAGAGTGCGGCACCTCTGTTTGTTATTTTTTGCTCCACCATTTGAATGGATTCTCTCTGGAACCTTCCACGCCATAAAGTCGGTGTCTTCTTTCCTTAATGACGGTGCACTTCAGGAAAAATTCAAGGAAAGGTTTTTCGACCACGATGAGGTTTGAAACGTGCACATTTCGCAGCCAGTTTGCCGCTCTCCATTTCTGAAATTGGAGCCTTTGGAACGATGAAAAGGTTTTTTTTGGAGGCGAGCGTACTTGTGATGAGACGTTTTTCATCACGACAAATCTTTTTGGATCAAATATGCTTCATCAGATTTTGTTAACATTAAGTAGATGCATGTGGTTTTGTTGCGAGGCGATTGATGTCATCATATTCAGTTATCGTGGTTAAGTGTAATTTGATTGTTTTTGTTGCAACATGTCAGTCGCGCTCTTGTAGACTCCATAGAATTAAAAGCTTGTCCAGAATTGAAGCTACACTTTCCCAAATGTTCTCCAGACATAAAATCAGAACGACGGTGAGATTACCCTCTAATGAACAGCAAATTAACATCTATATGGTATTAGAAACCTCTGTGAGTGCAAATTGCAGTTATGCAACAATAATGCCTTGCATTTATATAGCGCCTTTAACACAATAAAACGTCCCACGGCGCTTCACAGGAGCGATTATCAAACAATATTTGACACCGGGTCACACAGGTATTAGGGCAGGTGACCAAAAGCTTGGTCAAAGAGACAGATAAAGGACTAGAAAGAGGCAAAGAGGTTTTGGGAAGGAATTCCCGAGCTTAGAGCCTGGGCACTGATGGCGGAGTGATGAAAATCGGGGATGCGCAAGAGGCCTGAATTAGAGGAGCGCGGAGATCTGTGGGGTTGTGGGGCTGGAGGCGATTACAGAGATAGGGAGGAGTGAGGCCATGGAGGGATTTGAAAACAAGGATGAGAATTTACAATGCAGACCATTGTAAATACAGTGGAAGCTGACAAAAGATTTCTGCGATGTTTGTTGTTCGCACTAGCAGATTCCTGGGATGCTACTCAGTGACTAGGGGAATGCGCTACAATGTGACGTTTGATGTGTGACAGGCAGCAACTTGCATTTATATAGACCGGTAACATGGACAACATCCCCAAGGCACTTTACAGAGAGGTCGGAAAAAAGATAAAAGGAACAGGCAACAAGGCCTGGAACATGAGCCAGGACAGGTGACCAAAAAATTGGTTTAAAAGATGTTATTTTTAAAGGTTTTTGAAGGTGGTCGAGCGAGAATGAAGGGGAGAGATGGAAGTGTTGTGCATGGAATATACAGCACAGAAACAGGCCATTCGGCCCAACTGGTCCATACCAGAATATGCTGCACACGATCCTCTTCCCACCCTAATTCATTTTTATTATAAATCAACGTGCTACGCGAACCAAGGCGGGGACAATGGTGGCCAACATGCAGCCCATGACCCCCATGGGTGCAGGGCTGCTGGCCCAGCCCACACCCTCCCTGGTGACCCAGTGGGCGCCAGGAAAGAGGCTGCAGAGCTCGCAATGGCCTGCCCCTTTAACTGAAGGCGCGGGACGTTGTGATGCGTCAGCGTGGCGCAGCACATCCGTGTGGCACAGGTGTCCTCAGTGCCTCACTGATGTGCTCAGCGCGATGCTGAGAGTCACGCCCCGCTACCGCCCCACACAGTGTTTTCTTCCCTCTAGGGACCCAATTCGCGCGATTTAGCGGCCCATCTCGCCGGGCGCTAAATTTTCTATCAATTTAAGTTATGCGCCCCAAACCGGGCGCGGGACAATTTCGCCCCCTCTGTCAATCAAGGATGGAGCCAAGGGTTGGGGTGGCTGGATTCAATGGACCGAGGAGGTTGCAGAGGTTGATGGGGCGAGGCCACAGAGGGATTTGAGGATGATGGACGTATATTTTAAATTTAATGCTTTGGAAGGGGGTAGCACTAATGTACCAGTATATAAATACTACTGTGCCAGAACATAACTGGCTCATTGTATCAAAGCCCTTCAAAATGCAGCAGAGGCTAAATGGACAACAGATGTACCAACATAGTATCATAGAATGGTTACAGCACAGAAGGAGGCCATTCGGCCCATCGAGCCCGGGCCGGCTCTCTGCAAGAGCACTTCAGCTAGTCCCACTCCCCTGCCCTTTTCCCATAGCCTTGCAAATCTTTTTCCTTCAGGTAATTATCCAACTCCCTTTTGAAAGCCACGATTGAATCTGCCTCCACCATCCTCTCAGGCAGTGCATTCCAGAACCTAACCACTCGCTGCGTAAAAAGGTTTTTCCTCATGTCACCTTTGGTTCTTTTGCCAATCACCTTAAATCTCTGTCCTCTGGTTCCTAACCCTTCTGTCAATAGGAACAGTTTCTCTCTATCTATTCTGTCCAGACCCTTCATGATTTTGAACACCTCCGTCAAATCTCCTCTGCATCAAATGAACGTAAAATTCTGAAAAATAAACTTTTTACAAAATGCTTTGTAACAGAGGAGGCAGTGAATCCCACATCGGCAAAGGCCACAGGGAGTGTTGCTGCTCAGTCAGTAACTTGACTGGCACGGCCTGTTGTCCATAGTGACTTCTCTGCTACACAACCTCGATCCAGTGTTTGGTAGGCTGCCGATTGCCTGGAATGGGAGAAGGGTGGCTGTCGCTTTGGCCCTGTATGTTCCCAGACTCAGCTGCTGGTGGCTTTCCCTCACGCTCTTTATGACTGATCCCTTCTCAGTCTGATTGTTTTACTCACTGAGGCAACACGATGACGTGGGTTGACTGCATGCACGTATCAACAGCACCAGGCAACACTGCATTTGTTTGCCCCCTTGCAATGTTTTTGTTTTGCTGCATTGACCACATTAATGGGGTTAGTGCTTGATTAGAAAGAAGAAAGAAAGACTTGCATTTACATAACACCTCTCAAGACAACCAGATGCCTCAGAGCGCTTTACAACCAATGAAGGACTACGGACTAGTAACCCCTGGTTACTAAGTGTGGATCAGTGGGTAGCACTCTGGCTTCGGTCAGAAGATTGTGGGTTTGAGTCTCACTCCAGAGATTGGGCATGTAATCTAGGCTGACACCTCAGTGCAATTACTAAGGGAGCGCTGCACTGTTGGAGGTGCCGTCGTTTTGATTGAGACGTTAAACCAAGGCCCCATTTGTCCTCTGAGCTGTACGTAAAAGATCCCATGGTACTATTTTGAAGAAGAGCAGGGCACTTCGCTCCGGTGTTTATATTTATTCCTCAGCCAATATTTATTCCTCAACCAACATCACTGAAATAGTTCATCTGGTGATTATCACGTTGCTGTTTGAGGGAGCTTGCTTGCGTAAATTGACTACTATGTTTCCTACATTACAACAGTGACCACACTTCCAAAAACAGTACTTTATTGACTGTAAAGCACTGTGGGGCATTCTGAGGTTGTGAAAAGCACCATATAAATGCAAGGTCTTTAATATAAGATGGAAAAGATGATGTGAAACCCAAACAATACTGTCCGAGCACTGAGGCAAGAGCGGAAAGAGTCAAAGTTGTGAGTTCTATGCAGTGAATCTTGCTGGAATGGTGTCCCTATTTCTGTAACCCCCTACAGTGCTCCGAGACCTCTGTGCTCCTCCAAATCCCTCCATGGCCTCGCCCCTCCCTATCTCTATAATCTTCTCCAGCCCCACAACCCTCCGAAATCTCGGTGCTCCTCCAATTCTGGCCACTTGCGCATCTCCACCATTGGTGGCCTTGTCTTCAACTATCTAGGCCCTAAGCTCTGGAATTCCCTGCCTAAACCTCTCCGACTCTCTACCTCTCTCTCCTCCTTTAAGCCGTTCCTTAAAACCTGCCTCTTTTTGACCGAGCTTTTGGTCACCTGCCCTAATATCACCTGATGTGGCTCGGCATCAAATTTTGTTTGATAACGCTCCTGTGAAGGTCCTTGGGACGTCTTACTATGTTAAAGGTGCTGTATAAATGCGCGTTGCTGTTGTTGTCTGAAAATATTGGATGAGGACCAGATTGGGCACAGCGATGATGCTCACCACAGCCGAATAGCCTACCGGCACTCGCACGTTGATGTTTGGCCAGGAGCGAAACTGTGCTTCCCCAAGGACCTCCTGGCCCAAATCCGTGCCAGGCTTGAGCCTGGAGCATACGCAGGCTGGGCAAATGGCCTAGGGAAGGAGAAATGGGGCCCGCTATTTCCTCGGAACAGGCACCACGGAGGAAAATCTACCCTCGTCACTATGGTAACAGTCAAGGTTGTTGTAAGATTTCTTTTAGCATCATGATATTGCGCCCGCACTTCCCAACATGTTATCTATTGGTTATAACATCACCCCCACCCACCCAACATCCCTTTTCCATTTTACAAACTCTTTTGTCCTTCCTTCTCTTTATGCATTCTTTGTAGTTTGTTTATTAGTTCTGATATTACTGGAGATGGGGATAACAGGTTGTTTGACTGAGGCAGGGTGGTTGGAGGTCGGAGGTCCTGTAACGACACGACCTCCCACCTAACGGGGTACTATAACATCATGGTTATGTCATTGGACCAGTAATCCAGAGGCCTGGACTAATGATCCAGAGACATAAGAACATAAGAATTAGGAACAGAAGTAGGCCATCTAGCCCCTCGAGCCTGCTCCGCCATTCAACAAGATCATGGCTGATCTGGCCGTGGACTCAGCTCCACTTACCCGCCCGCTCCCCGTAACCCTTAATTCCCTTATTGGTTAAAAATCTATCTATCTGTGACTTGAATACATTCAATGAGCTAGCCTCAACTGTTTCCTTGGGCAGACAATTCCACAGATTCACAACCCTCTGGGAGAAGAAATTCCTTCTCAACTCGGTTTTAAATTGGCTCCCCCGTATTTTGAGGCCGTGCCCCCTAGTTCTCGTCTCCCCGACCAGTGGAAACAACCTCTCTGCCTCTATCTTGTCTATCCCTTTCATTATTTTAAATGTTTCTATAAGATCACCCCTCATCCTTCTGAACTCCAACGAGTAAAGACCCAGTCTACTCAATCTATCATCATAAGGTAACCCTCTCATCTCCAGAATCAGGCTAGTGAATCGTCTCTGTACCCCCTCCAAAGCTAGTATATCCTTCCTTAAGTAAGGTGACCAAAACTGCACGCAGTACTCCAGGTGCGGCCTCACCAATACCCTTTACAGTTGCAGCAGTACCTCCCTGCTTTTGTACTCCATCCCTCTCGCAATGAAGGCCAACATTCCATTCGCCTTCCTGATTATCTGCTGCACCTGCAAACTAACCTTTTGGGATTCATGCACAAGGACCGCCAGGTCCCTCTGCACCGCAGCATGTTGTAATTTC